>NC_057389.1:32318608-32931233 GCF_019320065.1 Cervus canadensis
TCTGCTCTTCTCAGTTTCTGTCTCATCTGTTTGCCATCCTCTGGAAGTAAACATTTATGAGAACTTTTGTGCTTTGAACTAATAAATCTGGTTGCTTCTGAGCTCCTCATTTTAGCTTTCTGCTAAGTGATGAAATACTCAAACATTGCTCTCATTTTTAAAGCTTTACTTTTGTCATCTATCCTTTTCTTTCCATGTATATTTGTGCTCTTTTGACCTTTTTGTTTTTGTTCTGTAAAAACAATGTGATAAATACATTCTGTATGCTTTGTTTCTAATGTTGAGATCATCAAATCTTTTAAAATTGAAATATATATACAAAAATGTGCATGCTGCTGCTGCTGCTAAGTCTCTTCAGTCGTGTCCAACTCTGTGCAACCCCATAGATGGCAGCCCACCAGGCTCCCCCGTCCCTGGGATTCTCCAGGCAAGAACACTGGAGTGGGTTGCCATTTCCTTCTCCAATGCATGAAAGTGAAAAGTGAAAGTGAGTCGCTCAGTCATGTATGACTCTTAGTGACCCCATGGACTGTAGCCCACCAGGCTCCTCTGTCCATGGGATTTTCCAGGCAAGAGTACTAGAGTGGGTTGCCATTGCCATAGATCACAAGTATACAAATCAATGAATGATCACAAATTAATCACTCCTGTCTGCCTTCCAGAGAAGCTCCACCTCCATAACCACAGTATCATTTACACCCTAGAAAATATTTATAGATTACACTATAACAGAGTAATTAGGATAATATTATTTGAATATACTCTGAAGTTCAAAAAGCCAAATACTGATTCTGACATTTATTAGTTTTGTGACCTTTAACCTTTCCAAATATAAATTTAATTATATTACCCTCTTGCCTAAAAACTTTAAGTTATGATTGCCAGATTTGGCAAATAAAAATACAGAGCATTCAGATA
This sequence comes from Cervus canadensis, assembly GCF_019320065.1. Lineage (NCBI taxonomy): Eukaryota > Metazoa > Chordata > Mammalia > Artiodactyla > Cervidae > Cervus > Cervus canadensis. Next base: position 32,319,527 of record NC_057389.1, read on the forward strand.
AATTTTAATTTCAGATGAACAATGAATACTTTTTTTTTTTAAGTATAAACGTGTTCCATGCAGTATTTGGGACATATTTATACTAAAAAGAAAATATTTACTGATTATCTGAAATTCAAATTTAACTGGTAGCCTGCATTTTATCTGGCAACTATACTTTAATTACTTTTTTCCTGATGCACCATGAATGAAAAATAAGTTCTTTGTTGTGTCCTATGTGCTTTAAAAATCATAACTCTTCTGGCCACTGTCTTACCTCTGTCACTACATCTCATGCAATTGTCTTCAAATCAGTGTGTTCCAGCCACATTGATTTTATGTCAATTTTTCCAATGCACTTTTTTGTTTTTCCTCAGAGACTTTGTTCCTTTACTTTTCTTCATCTTTCAGCTCTCACCTTAGATGGCATGTTTTCAGAGAGGCTGTTTGCCTACTTACCTAGGTAGATTCCCTCCTCCATTCGCTTCTAAAACTACAACTTGTAATTATCTGTTTCTTCAGATCTTGTTTTAAGCATCTTTTAATTCTGCAAGTTATTTGAGGACAAGGACCTTGTCTGGTTCCTTCAGCAATGCTTACTGATCAGTTAGCAGTGCTTTTGGCACACACACACAAAATCTGCTAAATAAATACTTCAAGATTATTTAAAAATAAATGTGTCCATATTGTTTCAAATACTAGTATCTCCCTCAAACAGTCTATTGTGTGCATTGAATAAAATAATATTAACAGAGTATATAGCTATATACTTGACACGGCCTAAGTGATCAATAACTGATAGTTATTTGTTTTACTTCTACTGATGATACTCTATGAAATGATCCTATTCTGGCAGAGATAGCCTTGTGATAATATTCTTTTAGGAAACCAACAAATAAACAAAGGAAGTCATCTCTTAAGAGCCTTTTGAATACTTACTAATATTAAAACTAACCCCTCTATGTATGTTTCCATATATCACCCTCTTTATCCATAAGGACAATTTATTTTGCTATTAATACATTCTGTAAATACATTAACCCTTTTATCCTTAATTGAAGAGAACCATCTACTTTTAGCTTTGGGACCAGATATCCCATCCTTGCCCATCAGTCTTCTTCCTTTCCTTCCTGCCTGTCATTTCTCTCTCATCCTTCCTCCCTACTTCTTATATTCCTCATACCTAGTAGCTCAGTCGATAAAGAGTGTGAAAGTCACTCATTTGTGTCTGACTGTTGATGACTGCATGGACTATACAGTCCTTGGAATTCTCTAGGGCAGAATACTGGAACGGGTACCCTTTCCCTTCTCCAGGGGATCTTCCCAATCCAGGGATCAAACCCAGGTCTCCCGCATTGCAGATGAATTCTTTACTAGCTGAGCCACAAGGGAAGCCCAATAGGTAAAGAATCCGCCTGCAATGCAGGAGACCCTGATTCAATTCCTGGGTCAGGAAAATCCACTGGAGAAGGGATAGGCTGCCCATTCCAGTATTCTTGGGCTTCCCTTGTGGCTACTCCAGTATTCTAACCTAGAGAATTCCATGGACTGTACAGTCCATGTGGTCATAAACAGTCAGACATGACTGAGCAACTTTCACTTTCAGTATTAATTAACCTCTAAACTAAACAAATATTTTCCATTTATTAATTTATTTTTAAAGCTCCTATTTTCTCTCCCCTTTCTGTGTTTCCAAAATTTTCCCTTGACAGTTATTTTCCCAGACCACAATCAGCTTCAGAAGAGACTAAATTATTTCACCAGTAAATAAACAAACAAACTAACTAACTAAAACAAGCAGAGTATTAAGAAGGGCAGAGACAGTTTGGCCACCTTGAGTGATTTTTTTTTTTTTTTTTTTGGCCATTGGCACAATTAATAGAGTACTATTGGAACATTTCAAATTGCTGAAAATTTATATTGCAATTTGTGATTGTTAAGCATGCAGAATGAAAGAACTCAGATCTTTTCATCAAGAGTTTCATTCAATCTCCTTGCAATTATTCACTGAGCAATTAGCGCATGTAAAGTGCTATGTTAAGGGCCACGGTATAGTACATACTTCTTATTTAGTGAGGGACACAAATAAAAACCCATGAGATAAACCTCTTAAGGATGTGAGAAATATATACAAAGATCAATTAATAATGAGAGAATCAATAAGGTTTGGTAGGAATGATGGCTTTTCAGGTAGGTTATGAAGGATGACTAATAAATGTATATGAGGAATAAAGAGAAATGAATGTTCTTACCAACTACATATAGAACATATTTTGTTGTTTGGACATTCTGAATTTTTTTTTAATTGGCTATAGACCAGTCTCATAGAGAACCTTTAATAACAATTTGAATTAGTCAGCTCTCTTTAACTTACAGTATAGTAATAAATGATTTCAAAATCTTAGTAGCTTGCAATTACAGAGATTGATTTCTCAGTATTACTACATATACTTTGTAGAATGGTTGTAATCACCGCCTCCCCCTGCCCCCGCCCCCACCATCTTATTTATTCTGGGACCAAGATTTAAAGTAGATTCCTTACTAGCTGCTCAGAAGTGGTATGTGTCATCTCCACACATAGTCACTGGCCAGAGAAAGTCTCATGGAAAAGCCCAATGGTAATGGTGCTCCCAAGAAGCACAATGTGTACCTGTTGAAAACTCCCCTCTATTGAGGCATATACCACAGGAAATACCAATATGGTAAATATTAATTAGATATTCCAGTTTGCTCAACATATGGCTTATACTAATGCTGATTATAATTTATTTACACATCTTTATTGCCTTTGTCTAGATGCTCTAAGAAACTTAATAATCATTCTTTGCAAACCCCTTGAATTTTGGAAATATTTTTTGACAGACATTTTAAGAAATTAATTTTCTAAACTTGCGGAAACCCAATAGGACATCTCCAATTTTCATAAGAGTAAAGAAGCAATAGTGGCAAGGAAATACGGGGGGGTGGGGTGGCTATAAGATTGGCTGGTGAATGGGTACTTGGGTAGAAAGGGAAGGTCTGTAGGCTTTAACCTAAGAGATGGTGATGGACAGGGAGCCTGGTGTGCTGCAAAGAGTCGGACACAACTGAGCAACTGAACAGTAACAATGTAAATCCTTCCCATCCTCTTTAAAAACCTTCAATAATTTCTCATTGCTCTTAGGTTAAAGCCTACAGACCTTTAAAATGGCTATAAAATACAACATGATATTGATCCCCCCAAAAAATGTCTTTAAGATAGTTTCACGTGGACACCATGGTCCATGAATCAATTTAAGAAAGGAAAATAGCCAAACAAGAAGGAAAGAAACCCATATACAGTAATTCCTAGAAAGATCTGCAAGTTACTGAAAAGAGCGGGGCTAAATAAAGTTAAGAGGAAATTCATAAGTCATATGAATCATAAATTGTGTTGTGTAGTTGTGGCTGTATTATACATCATCAAATTGATAGGTAGAACAAAAGCTACTGTTTATTCAGCACTTTTAAATTCCAGACTCATGTTCAGAAAACTAAGATCATGGCATCCGGTCCAATCACTTCATGGCAAAGAGATGGGGGGAACAGTGGCTGACTTCATTTTTCTGGGCTCCAAAACCACTGCAGCTGGTGATTGCAGCCATGAAATTAAAAGACACTTACTCTTGGAAGGAAAGTTGTGACCAACCTAGATAGCATATTAAAAAGCAGAGACATTACTTTGCCAACAAAGGTCCATCTAGTCAAGGCTATGGTTTTTCCTGTGGTCATGTATGGATGTGACAGTTGGACTATAAAGAAAGCTGAGCACCGAAGAACTGATGTTTTGAACTGTGGTGTTGGAGAAGACTCTTGAGAGTCCCTTGGTCTGCAAGCAGATCCAACCAGTCCATCCTAAAGGAGATCAGTCCTGGGTGTTCATTGGAAGGACTGATGTTGAAGCTGAAACTGCAATACTTTGGCCACCTGATGCGAAGAGCTGACACATTTGAAAAGACCGTGATGCTGGGAAAGATTGAGAGCAGGAGGAGAGAGGATGACAGAGGATGAGATGGTTGGATGTCATCACTGACTCAATGGACATGGGTTTGGGTGGATTCCAGGAGTTTGTGATGGACAGGGAGGCCTGGCGTGCTCCGGTTCATGGGGTTGCAAAGATTCGGAAATGACTGAGCGACTGAATTGAACTGATACATGATATCTAATTTAATTTCAAAAGAAACCTGCAAGGTGGATATTAATAGTACTATTTACACATAAGGAAAAGAAAGGCTGAGAAGTCAATTAAAAGGGGAAAACTTTATATAGCAAGTAACTGAAAAAGCCTGGGTTACAAACCCATATAGAGCAAATTTCAAAAATCTTTCCAAAACTACATAAGGTTATCTCTTTATAGAGAATAAAATGGCATTTAAATTTTGAATTTCATCAAAGTTAGTGTGTTGACTCTAAGTTTGGTCTGTTTATACATTAAAAATGGAGAGTTTGAAACTAGGACTTTACAAACCATGCCCTCAACCTTAGCACCTGATTACATTTAGTTATATAATTCTTAAACTCCTGAAATGGAAAAATATTAATACTAATTTCTTAAAACTATATTTTATAAGAAAGATTAAAAATAGAAATTCTTAAAAAATGGACTTTACTTCTGTTTTCTTTCATTTTATGTGTCAATTTTCCAAGGACCAAAGCATATAACAAAGAGAGCAGAGTAAAATTTTCATGATAAATACTGGTTAACTTCTAGATAAAGATTTTTTTTTTCATCTATTTGTGCATACTAGATGAATGACAAAAAAGACTAGATCTAATGGGGTAATTTGTTAAAAATTATTATTATTACAATTGTTAATATCGTTCATACTGTATTAATTTTTTTATTTTGTAAGAATCACATAATCCTATGTCCTTTGCAAAGCATTAATAGTAGAGAGATTATCACATGAAAAAGCCACTAGAAAGGGCGTTGCAGAAGTGGTTTTGGTCTATTCACATGACACCAATCAACTTTAAAGTGGATTATGAAGTTTGATAAGAAAAGCAAACTTCAAATGTATACCCCAGTTACTAAGATGGACTCTGTTTTTATGCTGTTGGTTGTTGCAATTCTTTATAGTGGGTAATTATGGTATTACTGAGACATAATTTTTAGGTTATGTGCCTCTTTTTTAAAATCAAAACAAAACAATTAGATCTGTCTTAATAGCCTACTGGCTTTTATATTACAGTTCTCTAATTGTAAAAAAGCAAATCAGGAAATGTTCCAGATTATTTTCACATACACTATTATATGCACTCAATTCTTCCTTAAGGAACCAATAGTAATTCAAATATAAAACAGCAAGGTTAATAACGCACCCCACTTGAGGTCACTAATATAATATATTATGTATAGTATATCATGATTTCTGTCAGTTCTGTTTTCTGGCCTCATCAAAAGCTTCTATCAGCAACAACTTCCTATATACATTTGAAAAGTAAGACCTTGCCTTAAGGATGTTGGCATTCTGCTTCATATTTATCATGTGGTAGGAAACAGACAAAAACAGACCAGATGATCTGCATTGCAAGGGCACAGTTAAGAACTGGATGGTTTAAAACATCTGAAACTTCAGAATGTCCTTGAACTTCCGTCTATGCATTTTAAATATAATGTTGAAGTATCATGCATTAAAATACATAAAGGGAAATAACAGATTCAGAGAGAAATAAGATTATTTCAGATTCTTTTATCTCTAAAATATAAAGTGCATGGATTCTGTAGGATGGAGTACAAAGAAAAGACTTCAGTTTAAGTCCTCTCTCCTAACTACTGGTTGTGATTCTGAGCACTTGCATATTATGGACCAAAAATACCTCTCTGGAGTGATATATGAAGGCAGGATCACAGCCCCCATATGGAGTAGTTAGTTGGTCTTCTACATTTTCTCTCTGTTCCTAAATCTTCAGTTGTCTTGGACCCCTGCATTATTCTTTGTGCTACATCTATGCTATGCATGGTGATTTAGAAAGGCAGAGGAACCAGAGATCAAATTGCCAACATCTGTTGGATCATAGAAAAAGCAAGAGAATTATGGAGAAAAATATCTACTTCTGTCTCATTGACTACGCTAAAACCTTTGACTGTGTGGATCACAACAAACTGTGGAAAATGCTTAAAGAGATGAGACTATCAAACTGCCTTCCTTGCCTCCTGAGAAATCTGTATGCAGGTCAAGAAGCAACAGTTAGAACCAGACATAGAAGAGACTGGTTCCAAATAGGGAAAGAAGTATATCAAGGCTGCATATTGCTACCCTGTTTATTTAACTTATATGCAGAGTATATCATGCAAAATGCCAGGCTGGATGAAGCACAAGCTAAAATCAAGATTGCCAGGAGAGATATGAATAACCTCAGGTACACAGATGACACCACCCTTATGGCAGAAATTGAAGCGAAACTAAAGAGCCCCTTGGTGAATGTGAAAGAGAAGAGTGCAAAAACTGGCTTAAAACTCAACATTCAAAAAACTAAGATCATGGCATCTGGTCCAACCACTTCATGGTAAATAGATGGGAAAACAATGGAAACAGTGACAGACTTTATTTTCCTGGGCTCCAAAATCACTGCAGATGGTGACAGCAGTCATGAAATTAAAAGATACTTGCTCCTTGGAAGAAAAGCTATGGCCAACCTAGATAGCATATTAAAAGCAGAGACATTAATTTGCCAACAAAGGTCCATCTAATCAAAGCTATGGATTTTCCAGTAGTCATGTATGGATAGGGCTTCTTTCAGGGCTCAGTTGGTAAAGAATCTGCCTGCAATGCAAGAGACTCGAGTTTGATTCCTTGGTTGAAAATCCCCTGGAGAAGGAAATGGCAACCCACTCCAGTATTCTTGCCTGAAGAATCCCATGGACAGAGGAGCCTGGTAGGCTACAGTCCATGGTGTTGCAAGAGTCAGACACGACTTAGTGACAAACCACCATGTATGGATGTGAGAGTTGGACTATAAGGGAAGCTGAGAGCCAAAATATTGATGCTTTTGAACTGTGAAGTTGGAGAAGACTTTTGGGAGTCCCTTGGACTAAAAGGAGGTCAAAGCAATCAATCCAAAAGGAAATCAGTCCTGAATATTCATTGGAAGAACTGATGCTGAAGGTGAAGCTCCAATACTTGGCCACCTGATGTGAAGAACTGACTCCCAGGAAAAACCCTGATGGGAAAGATTGAAGGCAGGAGGAGAAGAGGACCACAGAGGATGAGATGGTTGGATGGCATCACTGACTCCATGGACATGAGTTTGAGCAAGCTCTGGAAGTTGGTGATGGACAGGGAAGCCTGGTGTGCTGCAGTCCATGTGGTTACAAAGGGTTGGACATAACTGAGCAAATGAACTGAACTAATGCTATGTACACCAACCCTCTGCGAATTTATTTACTTTTCTCCAATCTCATTGCCTCAATCCTCTCAATGAAACCGCTACACCAACCTTTTAATCTAACCTGCTTCCTTGCATCTGATTTTCTGTCAGTTCTGTAACTTTCAAAGACTTCAATAGCTATACTGGGACCTTCTAAATTGTGTCTTGTGTGTTATACCCAGAAAATATTACATTAATTTTGTTCCACAAAGCTCTGTTCTAAGTTGTTTGTCTAAAATGTTGTGTTACTTACATGGATGTAAATATTACTCAAGGACAAGTTTTAGTTGCTTCAATTGTGTCCGACTCTGTAACCCCATGGATTGTTGCCCACCAGGCTCCTCAATCCATGGAATTCTTTAGGCAAGAATACTGAGTGGGTTGCCATTGATTTCTTCAAGGGATCTTTCCAACCCAGGGATAGAACCCAGGTCACCTGCATTGCGGGCAGATTCTTTACTGTCTGAACCAACAGGGAAGCCCAAATTGCACTCAGCCTAAAAGGATATTGCCATCTTCTTCATAAAGAACTTCCAAATCTCCTTAGTTTTGATTACTGCTTCTCCATTCATGATCTGATCCTCCTCACTTTTGTAAAATAAAAATGATTCACAATGAGGATATCTAATTACAGATTCCATAAAGATGTAATGCTACAAACTTGGTAACATATAAATAACAATGGATGAAGCACAAGCTGGAATCAAGATTGCTGGGAGAAATATCAATAACCTCAGGTAGGCAGATGATACCAGTCTTATGGCAGAAAGTGAAGAAGAACTAAAGAGCCTCTTGCTGAAAGTTAAAGAGGAGAGTGAAAAAGTTGGCTTAAAGTTCAACATTCAGAAAACTAAGATCATGGCATCTGGCCCCATCACTTCATGATAGAAAAACAGTGGAAACAGTGGCTGACTTTGTTTTTTTGGGCTCCAAAATCACTGCAGATGGTGACTGCAGCCATGAAATTAAAAGACGTATACTCCTCAGAAGGAAAGTTATGACCAATCTAGACAGCACATTAAAAAGCAGAGACATTACTTTGCCAACAAAGGTCCATCTAGTCAAGGCTATAGTTTTTTCTGTGGTCATGTATGGATGTGACAGTTGGACTATAAAGAAAGCTGAGCACCAAAGAATTGATGCTTTTGAACTGTGGTGTTGGAGAAGACTCTTGAGAGTCCCTTGGAGTGCCAGGAGATCCAACCAGTCCATCCTAAAGGAGATCAGTCCTGGGTGTTCATTAGAAGGACTGATGCTGAAGCTGAAACTCCAATACTTTGGCCACCTGATGTGAAGAGCTGACTCATTTGAAAAGACCCTGATGCTGGGAAAGATTGAGGGCAGGAGGAGAAGGGGACGACAGAGGATGAGATGGTTGGATGGCATCACCAACTCGATGGAAATGAATTTGGGTAAACTCCAGGAGTTGGTGATGGACAGGGAGGCCTGGAGTGCTGTGGTCCATGGGGTCACAAAGAGTCGGACACGACTGAGTGACTGAACTGAGATGAACTGAAATAACAATTCTTTTCAATTTGGTCCCCTGTTTACCACAGTCAATACTTCCTTTGTTGGAAAGTGTGTGTTTTGTGTGTGTATGTGGGGGCATGTGAGTGTGACCGAATAGTTACAAATATCTAATTTCCTTTACTGGTTCAGAAGGTAAATTTCATGCAAAATTCGACTCATGTATCCCCTTTTGCCTATTCTAATGCCTTCTACACTGTGGAGACATTTGATGAATGCTTGGTAACTGAATAAAATTTATTATTCTATTTTCTGATATTTTTATTTACTCAGTGGTTTGTTTCTTAATGGTTATAAATTAATGTGTTTTCCCTGTCATTTGTATTAAAAGAACTGTATTCATAAAGTGTTTTTAATTGGCTTGTTATATATCTTGAGGGAAAGTTAAGTCTTTTTGTTAATTCCCCAACCATATTAATATAGAGGAAGTTATTGAATATTGGGCAAGGAACATTAATTCCTTCCCCCTAAGATTTATTGTCAGTCATTCAAATATTCAGCAATATTTAAATGTACTTTTTTGAGATGACTAAAAAAGTCATATATTTCTCTTTTATTTTTTGTGCAAAATTATTATATTTGTTTTATAAATTATAAATAACTTTAAATTTTTAATAAACTGTATAATCTGAACACATTTGTATGAATAAAATTATAATTTTAAATACACTACGCTTATAACAATTGTGGTAAGCAGCATAAGACCAGTCCTCAAAAGATAAATCTACATTAAACTGAAGCATCATGAAAAATGCATGGGAAAATGCAATAGGAAGAAACATAATTACTATGGATTAAAAATTTTGCATGGGAGTGGAGGAGAATAAAATCTATCAAGTCACTAGATTATATTATCTTTATTGTGACACATTAAGAGAATTATTAACACTATTACTCTTAAATTATAGGTTAAAATGGGCTTGAGGCCCTCACTTTATTCAATTGGCTAACATTTGACATTTGATTCATAAGTCACATAAGGATATGCATAAGAGACACAGGATCTAGTGAAAATACAGGGCTCCAACCCAGGCTCCATCCATGGATTCCCAGATTTTTATTTAAATAGTGCAAATCTAGAGTGCCTGTGGATTATTTGAAAGGAATTACCAGAAAATTGAAGAACTATCTTTATGTTTCTATCACAAAATGGCTTACTACATTTGCTTACTCATCCCTAGGTTTCAGAAAATTGATTCAAAGCTATGAATTAAAGACTGAAGCAAAACTACCTTGGTAGCTTTATAGATGACACTGGAAATTGGCATCATTTAACTAACTTTGATAAGCCATATAAATTCCCCTAATACTTAAATTAATCTGGAGAAATGTTTTTATTCAGAATCCTTATAAATCGTCCCCTTTCCTTAGACATCTATCTTTGAAGATCGCTGTATTAATTTGCCATGGATTCTTCAATTGTGTAACAGACTGGGTGACTTAAACAGCTGAAAAATATTTTCTCATGGTTTCGGAGCCTAGTAGCCCCAGACTTGGATTCCCTGTTGGCCCAGTGGTAAAGAATTCACCTGCTAGTGCATGGAACACGGCTTCCAACCCTGGGTCAGGAAAATCCCCTGGAGAAGGAAATGGCAACCCACTCCAGTAGTCTTGCCTGGGAAACCTCATGGACAGAGGAGCCTGCAGGTTATAATCTGTGGGGTCACAGAGACAGACACGATTTAGCGACTGAGCACCCATGCAGCCCAAGATCAAGTGTTGGCAGAATTGTTCTTTTCAAAGGCTTCTTTCTCTCCTTCGCTTGTAGACGGCTGTGTAGTGTCTTCATATGGTCTTTAACCTGTGTTCTACTTTCCTCTTTTAATAAGGATGTCAGTTAGATTGGGGTTCACCCAATATTTTTATTTTAAGCTTAATTATCTCTAGAAACACTCTCTCTCAAAATACGGTCACATTCTGAAGTACTGTGGGTTAAGACTTTAATCATGATTTTTGGTGGGACATGATTCAACCCATAATGATCACATTCTTGAAGAAGTTTTCTCCAATGTCCTCAATACTGCCCCCTATCCATTCATGTTTTCAAAAACTACTATCTTGTAACAGGCTTTAACTTTATTTATATAATCTGCCTTGTATCAGGTTTTTGTCCTGGAGGGAAATGATGATCTGTCTTCTTTGTTGCTTTCTCTATAGAGATTTTCAATAATTATATTTATTTCTTAGTACTGTCATGAATGGGGGTCTTCTGAGTGGCTTAGTAGTAAAAAAAAAATCTGCCTGCAATGCAGGGGCTTCAGGAGATATGGGTTTGATCCCTTGGTCAGAAAGTTCCCTGGAGGAGAGCATGGCAACTTGCTCCAATATTCGTGCCTGGAGAGTCCCATGAACAGAAGAGCCTGTCCGGCCATAGGGTTGCAAAGAGTCCATAGGGTCACAAAGAGTCAAACACAACTGAAGCAACTTAGCATGCACGCACGCTCTCTCATGAATATTATATTTCAAAGATACTTTGACATTGTGTTTCACACATAATTAGCACTCATAATTAAATAAAGGATCATTATTCTCTCCATCTCCCTCTCCTTCCCACCTCTCTCTCTCTGTGTCTCTGCCTCTCTTACACACATAGAACATACCATCATTTCCAAATATCTACATTTAAGAAGTGGCTAAATACCTGCTCAAACTGACATTCCTCATTTTCTTCCAGGAAAGCCATAACATAGTCCATAATAAACATACAGAATTCTGGAAGTTTCCATGGATTTGCTTCTGTTTCTTCTAGGAATGCTGTCAATATCCATAATGACAGAATATTATTTAATATGAATTTATCTTTTTCTAGTTAATTTTAATAAATAACTATATCTACCATCACCTAAATACAACTATGTTCTTGGCACTTCACACATATAATTGGATTTGATATGATAACCATGTAAATAATGAAGGTATTATGTTCATATTTTACAGAATACAAAATATATTCTAAGAGTGGTTAAGTAAAAGGTCACATAGTTAAACAGTAATGGGATTTTAGTCCAGGTATCTCTGTGTCAAAGCTCTCTGCTCTTTTCATTATTCTATATTTTTTTCTTTGTCTTAAACCAACAATAATAAGCAGACAATGATAAAATGATTGTGCATGCCTGAATAACATCACCCTGAAAAATTCATGTCTATCTGAAATATGTGTATTTGAAATACAGCCTTTGCAAATGTAATCAAATTGAGGATATCCTGGATTAGGGTGAACCCGAAATCCAATAGAATTGATGCCTTTATGAGAATAAAATCCAAAGTTTGCAGCAACAACTTCTGATAGACTTTCTAACCTGCCAACCTGACCTTGGATTTTGGACTTGCAGCCCCACAATAATTTAAGCCAATTCCTTTCAATAAGTCCCCTTAAATATCCTATCAGTTTGGTTTCTCTGGTGAGCCCTGATAGACATAGTGATCCTAGGAGCTCTTGGCCTATTCTGGTAACTGTCATATTTTTCCATTCCATCTTAAAGACCTACAAAATTCTCATTGTGCGTATCTTTCATTTCCAAGATTCAATTTATTCCAAGATAGTCTATTTTTTATGAAATTGAAAATGAAATTGTTTTCTTAATTTCCTTTTCAGATAGCTTGTAGTTAGTATACACAAATGCCTAGAATTCTACGTATTGACTGTATATCACTGCCATGAACTTTCCTCTTAAAACAGCTTTTGCAGCATCTGTAAGTTTCGGTTTGTTGTAACTACACTGTCACTTGTCTCAAAATATTACTTGATTTCTCTTTTGATTTCTTCTTTGACCTATTGGCTATGCATAAGTAGGCAGTTTTAATCTCCACATATTTGTGAATTTTCCAGTTTTCCTCTTGTAACTGATTACTGGTTTCATACCACTATAGTCAGAAAAGATGCTTTGTATGATATTCATCTTCCTAAAATTATTAATATTTGTTTCATGGTATAACACGTATGATATATCCTGAAGAGTGTCCCATGTGTACTTGAGAGGAATATACTTTCTTCTTGCTTTTGGATGGAATGATCTGTAAATGTTTGCTAAGTCCATCCAGTCTATTATGTCATTGAAGTTCAAGGTTTCTTACTGATTATCAGTCTGTATGCTCTATTCATTATTGACAGTGGGGTACTGAGGTCCCCTGCTTTTATTGCATTTTGAAGGTTTATGTTTGTTATATCCTTTTATGTGTATCCCTTTATGTCTGTTAATATTTGCTTTATATATTTAGGTGCTTTTATATTGGATATATAAGTAATTGGAAATATTACTCTATTGAATTGATCCTTTTGTCTCTTTGCCGTAAAGCCTATTTGTATTACATCGTACATCACTAACAAATTATATATTTATACTTACTTTTATCAGTTATTTTACATTTTAATCTTGCTACAAGATTTGCAAGTGATTAAGCCACCACCATTACAGCACGAAAATGTTCTGAATGTAACTATATAGCTACTTTAAACTGATACTTATACTTTCATATGTTTTCCTGTAATTTATTAGTGCTCTTTCATTTCATCTTAAAGAAGTCACTTTAACATTTCTTAAAGCTGGTCCAGTGGTAATAAACAACTTCAGTTTTTGCTTGACTCTGCAACTGTTTCTCTCTCTTTCAGTTCTGAGTGAAAATTTTGCTGGATAGAATATTCTTGGCTAGGAAAATTTTTGTTTTCTTTTCTTTTTATTTTATTTTATTTTTGAGCCCTTTGACTCTATTACACTATTTCCCTCTGGCCTTCAAAGTTTCTACTGAAAATATGCTACTACTCTTATGGGTGTTCTTTTGAACATGACAGGCTGCTTTTCTTCTTTTTTTTTTCTGCTACTTTTAAGATTCAATCTTTAACATTTGATAATTTAATTAATATAATCTTGGTGTGAGGTGCTTCGGTTTCATCTTATTTTGAAATCCCTGGTATTCCTATATGCATATGTCTATTTCTTTCTTCAGGTTCGGGAATTTTTTGGTCTCCATTATCTTCTCAGATAAGCTTTCTGCCCCTCGATTGCACTTTTATCCTTCTGGGATTCTGATAATCACGATGGTGTGATCACTCACCTAGAGCCAGACATCCTGGAGTGTGAAGTCAAGTAGGCCTTAAGAAGGATCACTATGAACAAAGCTAGTGGAGATGATGGAATTCCAGTTGAGCTATTTCAAATCCTGAAAGGTGATGCTGTGAAAGTGCTGCACTCAATATGCCAGCAAATTTGGAAAATTCAGCAGTGGCCACAGGACTGGAAAAGGTCAGTTTTCATTCCAATCCCAAAGAACGGCAATGCCAAAGAAAGCTCAAACTACTGCACAATTGCACTCATCTCACACGCTAGTCAAGTAATGCTCAAAATTCTCCAAGCCAGGCTTCAGCAATATATGAACCATGAACTTCCAGAAGTTCAAGCTGGTTTTAGAAAAGGCAGAGGAACCAGAGATCAATTGCCAACATCTGCTGGACCACCAAAGAAGCAAGAGAGTTCCAGAAAAACATTTATTTCTGCTTTATTGAGTATGTCAAAGCCTTTGACTGTATAGATCACAATAAACTGTGGAAAGTTCTGAAAGAGATGGGCATACCAGACCACCTGACCTGCCTCTTGAGAAACCTGTATGCAGGTCAGGAAGAAACAGTTAGAACTGGACATGGAACAACAGACTAGTTCCAAATAGGAAAAGGAGTACATCAAGGCTGTATATTGTCACCCTGCTTATTTAACTTATATGCAGAGTACATCATGAGAAACGCTGGGCTGGAGGAAGCACAAGCTGGAATCAAGATTGCTGGGAGAAATATCAATAACCTCAGATATGCAGATGACACCACCCTTGTGGCAGAAAGTGAAGAGGAACTAAAGGAGTCTCTTGATGAAAGTGAAAGAGGAGAGTGAAAAAGTTGGCTTAAAGCTCAACATTCAGAAAACGAAGATCATGGCATCTGGTCCCATCACTTCATGGCAGATAGATGGGGAAACAGTGGAAACAGTGGCTGACTTTACTTTTCTGGGCTCCAAAATCACTGCAGATGGTGACTGCAGCCATGAAATTAAAAGATGCTTACTCCTTGGAAGGAAAGTTATGACCAACCTAGTTAGCAGATTAAAAAGCAGAGACATTACTTTGCCAACAAAGGTCTGTCTTGTCAAGGCTATGGTTTTTCCAGTGGTCATGTATGGATGTGAGAGTTGGACTGTGAAGAAAACTGAACACCGAAAAATTGATGCTTTTGAACTGTGGTGTTGGAGAAGACTCTTGAGAGTCCCTTGGACTTCAAGGAGATCCAAACAGTCCATCCTAAAGGAGATAAGTCCTGGGTGATCATTGGAAGGACTGATGTTAAAGCTGAAGCTCCAATACTTTGGCCACCTGATGCAAAGAGCTGACTCATTTGAAAAGACCCTGATGCTGGGAAAGATTGGGGGCAGGAGGAGAAGGGGATGACAGAGGATGAGATGGTTTGATGGCATCATCGACTCAATGGACATGGGTTTGGGTGGATTCCAGGAGTTTGTGATGGACAGGGAGGCCTGGCGTGCTGTGGTTCATGGAGTCACAAAAAGTCGGACACGACTGAGTGACTGAACTGACCTGATACTGTGAGTATTGGTCCATTTCATAAGCCACTTAAGTTATCTTAAATCTTTTTCATACTTTTTTTTTCTTTTTGTGACTCTTGTCTCTGACGATGTTCTTCCTTTTCTTCTACTTCATCTAGTTTTCTGTTCTATATTGAATTTTCAGTTTACCAATTATATTCTTCAGTTTCATAATTTCTGTTTAGTATCTTTTAATATTTTCTATCTGTTTTTTAAAACCTTGCTTTGTTTACACATTGTTTTCATAAGTTCAGTGAGGATTTTTATACTACTATTTTGAACATTTTATCAGGAAAATAATTTGTCTCCTTTCACTAAGGTGTGTTCCTGGGGCTTTATCTTTTTCTTTAATTTGGGATTCAGTTCAGTTCAGTTCAGTCCCTCAGTCGTGTCCAACTTTTTGTGACCCCATGAATCACAGCACGCCAGGACTACCTGTCGATCATCAACCCCTGGAGTTTACTCAAACTCATGTCCATCAAGTCGGTGTGCCATCCAGCCATCTCATCCTCTGTCATCCCCTTCTCCTGTCCCCAATTGCTCCCAGCATCAGGGTCTTTTCCAATGAGTCAACACTTGGCATGAGGTGGCCAAAGTATTGGAGTTTCAGCTTCAGCATCAGTCCTTCCAATGAACACTGAGGATTGATCTCCTTTAGGATGGACTGGTTGGATCGCCTTGAAGTCCAAGGGACTCTCAAGAGTCTTCTCCGACACCACAATTCAAAAGCATCAATTTTTCAGTGCTCAGCTTTCTTCACAGTCCAACTGTCACAACCATACATGACCACTGGAAAAACCATAGCCTTGACAAGACAGAACTTTGTTGGCAAAGTAATGTCTCTGCTTTTTAATCTGCTAACTAGGTTGGTCATAACTTTCCTTCCAAGGAGTAAGCATCTTTTAATTTCATGGCTGCAGTCACCATCTGCAGTGATTTTGGAGCCCAGAAAAGTAAAGTCAGCCACTGTTTCCACTGTTTCCCCATCTATCTGCCATGAAGTGATGGGACCAGATGCCATGATCTTCGTTTTCTGAATGTTGAGCTTTAAGCCAACTTTTTCACTCTCCTCTTTCACTTTCATCAAGAGACTCTTTAGTTCCTCTTCACTTTCTGCCACAAGGGTGGTGTCATCTGCATATCTGAGGTTATTGATATTTCTCCCAGCAATCTTGATTCCAGCTTGTGCTTCCTCCAGCCCAGCGTTTCTCATGATGTACTCTGCATATAAGTTAAATAAGCAGGGTGACAATATACAGCCTTGATGTACTCCTTTTCCTATTTGGAACTAGTCTGTTGTTCCATGTCCAGTTCTAACTGTTTCTTCCTGACCTGCATACAGGTTTCTCAAGAGGCAGGTCAGGTGGTCTGGTATGCCCATCTCTTTCAGAACTTTCCACAGTTTATTGTGATCTATACAGTCAAAGGCTTTGACATACTCAATAAAGCAGAAATAAATGTTTTTCTGGAACTCTCTTGCTTTTTTGATGGTCCAGCAGATGTTGGCAATTGATCTCTGGTTCCTCTGCCTTTTCTAAAACCAGCTTGAACTTCTGGAAGTTCATGGTTCATATATTGCTGAAGCCTGGCTTGGAGAATTTTGAGCATTACTTGACTAGCGTGTGAGATGAGTGCAATTGTGCAGTAGTTTGAGCTTTCTTTGGCATTGCCGTTCTTTGGGATTGGAATGAAAACTGACCTTTTCCAGTCCTGTGGCCACTGCTGAATTTTCCAAATTTGCTGGCATATTGAGTGCAGCACTGTCACAGCGTCATCTTCAGGATTTGAAATAGCTCAACTGGAATTCCATCATCTCCACTAACTTTGTTCATAGTAATGTTTTCTAAGTTCTACTTGACTTCACACTCCAGGATGTCTGGCTCTAGGTGAGTGATCACACCATTCTGATTATCTGGGTCATAAAGATCTTTTTTGTGCAGTTCTTTTGTGTATTCTTGCCACCTCTTCTTAATATCTTCTGCTTCTGTTAGGTCCATACCATTTCTGTCCTTTATCGAATCCATCTTTGCATGAAATGGGATATAGCCCTCTATTTCTTCATTATCCTTGAATCTCTGGTGTTTATTTCTGTGCATTGAATAAAAGAACCATTTTTCCTATTTAAAGAGTGAGAGTGAAAGTTAAAGTGTTATTTACACAGTCATGTTCGACTCTGCAACCCCATGTACTGTAACCTGCCAGTCTCCTCTTTCCATGGAATTTTCCAGGGAAGAATATTGGAGTGGGTTGCCATTCTCTTTTCCAAGGGAACTTCCTGACCCAGAGATTGAACCTGTGTCTACTGCATTTCAGGAAAATTCTTTACATCTGAGCTACCAGGGAAGTCTCTTTAAAGAGGGGGTCTCCTGTTCAAAAAAAAAAAAAAAAGAATCTCACTGTGTAGCCAACCTAGCTCTTGGTTGTTTTTCTGTGAGTATTAAAGCTAGCTCCCTTGTTCTTAGTGGTTCCGTGCAGTTGAGGGTATGCCAAGACCTGTTAGCATCCCAAAAGGTAGGATCTCAGCTTATAACTAGATTCAGGATGCTTAGAAGTCAGACCCTCAGGCAGCAGCTTTAGAAATATGAAAATGCACCTCTTTCAGGGAAAATGCTGGGCAATTGGTGTTTCTGTCTCTTCATGGTGTGCTGAGTTCTTCAGGGATCTTTGGTTAAGAACTATTTCTTTGTTTGCTATAATCCTGTGGGACTCCTAGGTGCTAGCCCCCCAACTACCAGTGCCAGGTGATCAAACCAGTGTGTCCACTGAGTGTCAGCCACAAAAGTCAGGGTGCCAGATATATGTATAACCTCCTTCCAGGGATAAATGAACATTGACATTTTAGGAATCAGTGAACTAAAATGGACCAGAATGGGTGGATTTAATTCAGATGACTATTATATCTGCTACTGTGGGCAAGCTTCCTTAGAAAAAAATGGAGTAGCCCTCATAGTCAAAAAAAGAGTCTGAAATGCAGTACTTTGGGGCAATCTCAAAAACAACAGAATGACTTCTTCGTTTCCAAGGCAAGCCATTCAACATTACAGTAATCCAAGTCTATGCCCCTATCACTAATGCCGAGGAAGCTGAAGTTGAACAGTTCTATGAAGACCTACAAGAAATTCTAGAACTAACACCCCAAAAAGATGTCCTTCTCATCATAGGGGACTGGAATGCAAAAGTAGGAAGTCAGGAAGTACCTGGAGTAACAGGCAAATTTGGCCTTGGAGTACAGAACGTATCAGGGCAAAGGCTAACAGCATTTGGCCAAGAGAACACACTGATCATAGCAAACACCCTCTTCCAACAACACAAGAGAAGACTCTACACATGGACATTACCAGCTGGTCAATACTGAAATCAGATTGATTATATTCTTTGCCGTCAAAGATGGAGAAGCTCTATACAGTCAGCAAAAACAAGACTGGGAGCTGACTGTGGCTCAGATCATGAACACCTTATTCACAAATTCAGACTCAAATTGAAGAAAGTAGGGGAAGCCACTAGACCATTTGGGTATGACCTAAATCAAATCCTTTATGATTATACAGTGGAAGTGACAAAGAGATTCAAGGGATTAGATTTGATAGACAGAATGCCTGAAGAACTATGGACGGAGGTTCATGACATTATACAGGAGGCAGGGATCAAGAACATTCCCAATAAAAAGAAATACAAAAAGGCAAAATGGTTGTCTGAGGAGGTCTTACAAATAGCTGAGAAAAGAAGAGAAGAATAAATCAAAGGAGAAAAGGAAAGATATACCCATATGAATGCAGAGTTCCAAAGAAAAACAAGGAGGGATAAGAAAGCCTTCCTCAGTGATCAATGCAAAGAAATAGATGAAAACAATAGAATGGAAAGTACTAAAGATCTCTTCAAGAAAACTAGAGATACAAAGCAAACATTTCATGCAACAATGGGCTCAATAAAGGACAGAAATGGTATGGACCTAACAGAAGCAGAAGATATTAACAAGATGTGGCAGAATACACAGAACTACACAAAAAAGATCTTAATGACCCAGACAACCACAATGGTGTGACTACTTACCTAGAGCCAGACATCCTGGAATGCAAAGTCAAGTGGGCTTTAGGAAGCATCACAATGAACAAAGCTAGTGGAGGTGATGGAATTCCAGTTGAAATATTTCGAATGCTCAAAGATGATGCTGTGAAAGTGCTGCACTCAATATGCCAGCAAATTTGAAAAACTCAGCAGTGAACACAGGACTGGAAAAAGTCAGTTTTCTTTCCAATCCCAAAGAAAGACAATGCCAAAGAATATTCAAAATACTGTAGAATTGCACTCATCTCACTAGCTAGCAAAGTATTGCTCAAAATTCTCCAAGCCAGGGTTCAACAGTATATAAAGCATGAAGTTGTAGATGTTTAAACTGGATTTAGAGAAGGCAGAGAAACAAGTGATCAAGTTGCCAACATCCTTTGGATCATCAGAAAAGCAAGATAATTCCAGAAAAACATCTACTTCTGCTTTATTGATTATGCCAAAGCCTTTGACTGTGTAGATCTCAACAAATTGTGGAAAATTCTGAAATAGATGTGAATATAACCTTACCTGCTTCCTGAGAAATCTGAATGGAGGTCAAGAAGCAGCAGTTAGAACTGGACATGGAACAACAGACTGGTTTCAAACAGGGAAAGGAATATGTCAAGGCTGTATATTGTCACTTTGCTAATTTAACTTATTTGTAGAATACATCATGTGAAATGCCAGACTGGATGAAGCACAAGCTGGAATCAAGATTGCCAGGAGAAATATCAACAACCTCAGATACACAGATGGCACCACCCTTATGGCAGAAAGTGAAGAAGAAATAAAAAGCTTCTTGGTAAAAGTGAAGAAGAGGGTGAAAAAGCTGGCTTAAAACTCAACATTCAAAAAACAAAGATCATGGCATCCAGTCCCATCACTTCATGACAAATAGATAATGGAACAATGGAAACAGTGACAGTTTTTATTTTCTGGGGCTCCAAAATCACTGCAGATGGTGACAGCAGCCATTAAATTAAAAGACATTTGTTCTTTGGAAGAAAAGCTATGATCAACCTACACAGCCTATTAAAAAGTAGAAACATTACTTTGCCAACAAAAGTTTGTCTAGTCAAAGCTCTGGTTTTTCCAGTAGTCATGTATGGATGTGAGAGTTGGATTATAAAGAAAGCTGAGCACCAAAGAATTGATGATTTTGAACTGTGGAGTTGGAGAAGAGTCTTTAGAGTCCCTTGGGCTGCAAGGAGATCCAACCAGTCAATCCTCAAGGAAATCAGTTCTGAATAGTTATTGGAAGGACTGATGCTGAAGCTGAAACTCCAATACTTTGGCCACCTGATGGGAATAGCTAACTCATTTGAAAAGACCCTGATGCTGGGAAAGATTGAAGGTGGGAGGAGAAGGGGACGACAGAGGATGGGATGGTTGGATGGCATCACTGACTCAATGGACATGAGTTTGAATAGGCTCTGGGAGTTCGTGATGGACAGGGCTGGAGGACTTAAGTCCATGTGGTCGCAAAGAGTCAGACATGACTGAGCAACTGAGCTGAACTTAGTGAGAAAATGATGACTTAAAGTGGGCGAGTGGGAGAACATGGAGACTGTGCTCCTAACTTCCTTTGTCTCCAGAGAGGAATGGATTGAAGTCCTAGCTGTGTGTTATAATAGAATATTGATAGTCATGCTGCAGCTTTTATGCAAATCTGCCTCTTTCTTGGTAGACTGGAAGATAGGTGTTTCTGTCTGCTTCCTCTATGTTGTGCTCTGGGGGAGACAGTTTATTAAAAACATTGTCTTTTTTTACGAAAATCCTGGTGAACCTATGAATGGAAGCCCTTCTGGGTGGTAGATACAAAAGCTGGGGTGCCTGATGTGTATATAAGCTTCTTTCAGTGAGATACCAGTGAGTCAGAGCACCGCAGAGAGTTAGTGCAATGATGCTGCCCATTGCCGTCTCAATATCTTTTGGGCCTTGCAGTTAGCCCATAGCTTTTTTTATTAAATCCTGAGCCTGACTCAGGCTGCAGCTTTTTAATATATATATATATATATATATTTGGCTGCCATGGGTCTCGGTCACAACAGGCAGGATCCTTAGTTACAGCAAGTGGGATCTAGTTCCCTGACCAGGGATTGAACCCAGGTCCCTTGCACTGGGAGCGGAGAACCTTAGCCACTGGACCATGAAGGAAGCCCCAGGCTGTAGCTTTTAAGATTCATAAATAGAACTCTTTCCTGGAAAGACTAGAAGATAGACATTTCCATCTGCTGCGTCTGCAGTGAGACCTGCTGGGACAGTTATGCAGTCATAGAGAGTCCTCTTTAGCCTATTAAGAAATGTTTTTTTGTCTTGGGAGGGGGTCATGGACACAAACCCTGTTGGCTTTCAGAGCTAGGAGTTTTGGGGGTTCATCTTTCAGATAGATAGAAGTTTTAAACATTCAGGCACTAGATATTAGGTCCAAACTCTTTACTCCTCAGGGGGAAGCTGGGGTTTACTCCCTCTGATCTTGCGTCACTGTGCCAGGGTGGGATGGGGTTTGTGATGAGACTATATCTCCACCTCCCCTGCCTGTATTGATGAGCTGCTTTTCTTCTTTCAGATGTGTAGGAGTCACTCAGCTAATTTCAGGATTCCTTTGAGACGGAATTGTTCTGTGTGTACATTTAGATTTGGTGTGTCCACAAAAAATGAGGTCAGTAGGCTTTCGTGTTACTGTCTTGAACTGGAATCTGCCAACTCTTTGCAATCCTGCGGACTGCAGGCTCCTCTTTTGCCTATGCAAAAATACTGGAATGGGTTGTCATTTCCTAGTCCAGGGGCTCTTTCTGACCCAGGGATCAAAGTTTGCGTCTCCTGCATTTGCAGGTGAATTCTTTACCACGGCACTACCTGGGAAGTTCCAAAACATGTTATAGCATCCTAGAAACATATAACACAGATTTTTTTTTTTTTTTAACACAGACTTTAAAATGAGCATAACTTGCCACCTCTGCATTTGCTAACAATGTGTTCATTTGGGAACAAAAGGAATAAGAAAATGGATTTCCTTAAAACTTGCAATAACTGATGGTATCAGAAACTTTTCTCCCATAAGTGCACCTTATATACTTATTATAGGCACAGAGGAAAAGTAAGCAAATGTCTTTATCCTTCTATGAGGTGCCTACTGTATACCTGAGTGATGAAGCAAAGAGTGTGTAGCCTGCTGTAAAACTTCCTAGTTCATCAGGTTGCAAGCTTTACCAGCTCACTGTTTTTTTTTTCCCCCCATAATAGTCTAGGCATTTCTATTTTATCTCATTTAATTTTCACAAACTCTTGTTATATGGGAGATTTGACCATGTGCTAGCCATTTTACAGAAGAGAAACTGAGATTCAGAAAGTATAAGTAGCATGTCCAATGTTACACAGCTCTAAGTTAGTATTCAAAGTTATTGTGTCCAATAGTTTTAGCTCATTTGTCATAGATACAGGCTCAGCTCAGTTACTCAGTTGTGTCCAACTCTTTGTGATCCCACTGACTATAGCCCACTGTGCCCCTATGTCCATGGAATTTTCCAGGCAAGAATACTGGAGCAGGTTGCAATCTCCTACTCCAGGGAATCTTCCTGAACCAGATATTGAACCTGTGTCTCTTGAGCCTCCTGCATTGGCAGAAAGATTGCCCACCAGTAGCACCACCTGGAAGCCCCAGTTTTAAGTGTTTTTTAAGTGTTTTATGAGCTCATAGTTTTAAATGTTATATAAATTGTCCATAATTTTGCTTCTCAATCCTAATAGAGAAATTATAATAAAGATGAGTAGAAAAAAATGTTAGTTTGGAATTTCATAAGAATATGCCCTGAAAAAATGATTCCAATTTAGTGGTTTATTTGAAAGGTGAAAAAACTACAGCTAGTTGAATGAAGAGTTAAAACAAAAACAAGCCCACCAGGAAATGCATTATCAAAGCAGATATAACAATGAGCAAAGGATTGCTGTTTGCTAGAGGTAACCTGGGAGTCACTGTAAAACTCAGACCCAAGAGTGCTCTTACCCAAGGGTGAGGATCTAAGGTAGCTAATCCTCAAGTCTCCACATGCATTGGTTGAGGGCTGCTCCTAGGATGCTGTTATGTAAATTTCCTGCAATCTTGGGCTGATAATGACAAAGCAGCCTCCAGCAGCAAGGAAAAAACTCCTGTCAAAGAAACTCAGACACTGGTAGTGAGATATCTGGCTAGTTAGTTCTAAAGTGCTAAGGGCTGGGGATATTCCAGTAGTCCTGTATGCATGTGAGAGTTGGACCATAAAGAAAGCTGAGTGCTGAAGAATTGACGTTTTTAAACTGTGGTGTTGGAGAAGACTCTTGAGTGTCCCTTGGACTGCAAGGAGATCAAACCAGTCAATCCAAAAGAAAATCAGTCCTGAATATTCATTGGAAGGACAGATGCTAAAGCTGAAGTTTCAATACCTTGGCAACCTGATGTGAAGAACTGACTAACTGGAAAAGACCCTAATGCTGGGAAAGATTGAAGGCAGGAGGAGAAGGGGACGACAGAGGATGAGATGGTTGGATGGCATCACTGGATCGATAGACATGAGTCTGAGCAAGCTCCGGGAGTTGGTGATGGACAGGGAAGTCTCTGGTGTGCTACAGTCCATGGGGTCACAAAGGGTCGGACCCAACTGCACGACTGAACTGCGCTGAAAGGGCTGGGGGTATAGAAGAGCATCACCCTTGCTTGCCACAGAGACCTTTGTATATTGCCACAACTCAGAGGGGACAGATGGCCTTGGAGAAACAGAGCTAACCTGTCTGTAGCAGAAGTCAGTTGGAACTGAAGGGATGGACCACAAAAGGAAAACAAAAGAAGATTAAAATTGTAGAACTATTTTAGGACTGTTTATAAATTCCACTAGAAGAATGGCTTATCTTTGTAAATAACAATACTTTCATTACATTCTGAGAATAGAGCTAACACTCTTCAGAGAAAATAGCAACTCAGCCATTTCTATTTATTATAAATTTTATGTTTAATTGATTTATGATTTTTTAAGCTTTATGTTTTCTAATTTCTTTCACTTTTTATAATATTCAATTATTCAATCACACAGTGGTTTAACCAGCCAGCATATAAAGTCAATTCACGAAAAAAAAAACAAAAACAGTCTTCAGTCAGACAATGGCAAGTAATATCTTGCAGGGTCACTACAGCAGGAAGCAGGCTGAAGAATATCTCCTTCCTTTGAGGATTTTTGTGCCATTTTTTTTCTGTAAGAGCCAAAGTGTATTTCTACTCATAAACATTTTAACAAGGAAAAAGTAGTGCACTCATCACTACTAAGTTCCTTCTTTATAGGACCCTGGACATCAAAAGATAAATTATTCACCCCAAAAGAAAGTAGCATACCCTACACAATATTTGAAGTGTTCATCACAGAAGGAGGAAATGCCGTCCTGCTTCTTTCAACCAGAGTAATCTTTGCCAAACGAAGAACAGAATGACCCTCAAAGAAGACAGTCTCTATGCTAATCAGTCCTACACCTTTCAAGTGGAAAAAAAAGAAAACTGATTGCATCAAACTGTGCCAAGAGAAACAAATGGAAAAAAGAAAAAGGAAAGGAAAAATCTATTTGAATTTCCCTTTGAAGCCAGAAGTAACAAGGGATTCCTGCCTTTCAACAATTTAAGTTTGTCATGCATGTGGCAGCTCAGAGCATGCACAAGGACAACAACCCTAAAGCTTCAGAGCCTGTATTTTCCATTAAAACTCTTATTATCATATCTTGGGAGGCTGAGAGTGAGAGCAGAGGAACGGAGAGTGCTTCTATGACCTTCCACAGGAAAAGAAAAAGGCCGTGTAGAGCCATTATAAATTCACAGCTAATTAAAGGTTAAACACAAGTTGCCAATTAGTATGAAAGATAATTGTTCTCCTTTGGCAACCTGATTATGTGTACCATTTGGTAAGGAAGAATGACTGTTTTCCTATTACCGGTGAATGTGGTCACCAGCGCACGCTGCAGCTATAACTTTCAAGAGACTTATCCTTGGAGGCCAAGGTTGAGATGAAATTCTCCACTTCTGTTTGGGAGAAATGAACTCAGATAATTTGCAACACTATGCATTTGTGATGGTTTTATTATTGTGTAAGATCCTTTAATCCATGGGGTTAAGTATGAGGGAGTACACAGAAAATTGTCTATTAGAGAACAAGAGACTTTGTCCCATGAATCTTCTTTGTTAAAATCATATAGTGTATCAGAAAACACAGTGTGGGCATTAAACACAGGAACACAAGTAGACAATGCGAGATAGATAATGAGAAAGGTATATAGAGGATTTGTGTCAGCGGTGAGTGTATGCATATTAGCATTTAGAAGAAAGTGACAATTATGCAAGGATTGTATAGCGTAGAGAGTCTGCCTAGTAATATCATCACATGGCACTGAAGGAAAGGCTCTGAGGATGAGCACTCAGAAATACATAGCTTCATAGCATAGCAAACTTCAAGCACCTTGCATGTACTGCCCAAGGATAATTTTGTTAATGTTGCCATGAATTGTTGGCTCTAAAAACTGAGATGTAGTTGAGGTTGAAAGGCTAATTTGATGAACTGCATTGGTAACCTGTTTGTCATTTCTTCATTGTTTTTAAGAACTTTGTAAATCTTTGTATAAGCGGTTGATATATTATTACTACATGTTCACATATAGTAATAATAATAGACTTCATGTAAAGTTAAATATATATTTACCTAGGTATACCTAATAGATTAATTACTCTCTTTCATTAGATGTTCAATTTAGTTTAATAATCATTTTATGAGCAACTTCTATGCGCCAAACATTGTTTCCAGTGTTGCAATATTGAGAAAATGCCCTGGTACTGTTTTCAGCTGTGTGATTTTGGGCATGTTGGCTCATCTCTCTGAACCAACATTTCTTCTTTGCTCAGTTCCTCATGTGGGAAAGAGGAGAAGGGAGTGAGTGTGGGAGGTGAAAGTGAAAGTCACTCAGTCTTGTACTACTCTTTGTGACCCCGTGGACTATACAGTCTGTGTAATTCTCCGGGCAAGAATACTGGAGTGGGTAGCTGTTTCCTTCTCCAGGGGATTTTCCCAACCCAGGGATTGAACCCAGGTCTCCCACATTGCAGGCAGATTCTTTACCAGCAGAACTACCAGGGAAGCCCAGGAATACTGGAGTGGGTAGCCTATCCCTTCTCCAGAGGATCTTTCTGACTCAGGAATCGAACTGGTGTCTTCTTTACCACCTAAGTTATAGGGATGGAGATTGGGGTGGGGGGCAGCGAGAAGGGTGATAATAGCTTGCTTTAGGGTTGCTATAAAGAATGTAAAAGGCAATATACATGAAAATATTTAACAAAAAAATGAGAAGGATTAAATAGCTATGTTCTCCCCACATCATATTTTAAGATGTGCTAGATTTTCTAGGGAAATAAAGAGGAAAAAGACCTTGGCTATATTTCCAAGACCTGAGTATTTGAACATAAACACCAAATTCTGATAATTTTCAGATGTATTCCCAGAGAAAAACTCATAATACTGGAAATATATATTAGTTTGAGAAGAAGGGGTATTCTGTCTTTAAGTTACATACATCATAAATGTGTGACAATATTTGTAAGAAATTTTACTTCAATAGGCTTGAGGAGGAGACAGCTTTTCTCAAATTTTGGAAACTATGGACTGCTTGATAGGCAGAGCAAAGGAATGAGAGAGAAGTGGCACTTTACCCTGACACCTAGCAATCACGTCCCTGGTGACTCAGCTATAAAGAATCTGCCTGAACTGCAGGAGGCAAGGGTTGGATCCTTGGGTCAAGAAGATCCCCCAGAGAAGGTCATGGCAGCCCACTCCAGTATTGTCTGGGAAATTTCACGGACAGAGGAGTCTGGCAAGCTACAGTCCATGGTGTTGCAAACAGTCAGACATGACTTAGCAACTATACCACCAAACCAGTTCTAAATGTCCAGAATATGCCAGGAACTGGGACAACAGGTTTACCTGGATTAAGTCACTGACTCTTCACAATAGTGCTATTAGATTAGGTAGCTTGACCAAGACACCCATAGCACTTTAAAGAAACCTCTGAAGAAATGGGATGCAAAGTCTCCTGTTTCAATGTGTGTTTTTCATTTTGCCAGTACACTATAAAGAACTTACCAAGAAAGTATAAAAAAAAATTAAATATAATCGCACATGATAGGGTAAAAAAGATAGCCCAAGTATTTTCCAAGAAAATGGTAGTTCATGTAGTCAGTATATAAATAACATGTAGTTCCAGGATATAGACCAAACCACAGCCTTCTGAAGTCTTAAACTTGAAAACATTCTACACAAATTTAAAAGTGCAGTTATAACCATGAATATCAAAATGATAATTTTATAATACAATTCTCATATTAGATAGATGCTGCTATTTAAATACAGATCTGATTTATAATGATTAGTCTAGAGAACATTGATTGTAACATAACAGTTTCAGGGTAATCACATTTTTTTTCTGTTTTCTCCAAATAGTAGTCCAATCACCTCAAAATTAGTCATTTCATTGACATACACTATTTTTGGTTATTTTAAAATTATAACTCACAGTCTCTTTCTCCATATTGGTAAAGTAAAATCTGACAATGATGTTTTCATGATTTTTGTCATGAAATCCCTGGCTGATATGATATATAAATGGCTATGACAATTTAATTTCTGGAAATTAATAATAAAAATAGAGAATATACAATATCTGAGATAGTTATACTATAAAGTTATATTGTTTCATTTGCCAAATCTTTGATTTTATATATTGCATTAGTAAAAATTAAAAAAATCATGATCAGAAATTAATATCTTAAAATGAACAGCACATTAAAATTTCAAGCAATGAAAAGATTTGATCTTTGGTTTATAGTTTTTCAAGTTCACTTATAATTGGCAAGTCCAGTTTATGGTGGTTGTGATGGTAAAGAATTTGCCTGCAATGCAGGAGGACTGGCTTCAATCCCAGGCTTGGGAAGATCCCCTGGAGATGTGAATGGCAACCCACTCCAGTATTCTTGCCTGGAGAATTCCATGGACAGAGGAGCCTGGTGGGCTACAGTCCATGGGTCACAAAAAGTTGGACATGACTTAGTGACTAACACACATATTATTACTGAAAGGTGCATTTAATAAAAAACATGCCAAACCAACCAAAAAAAAAAAAAAAAAGGAGATATTTCCACATAGTAATTTGATGTTTTGGAGTTC
The DNA here is from genome assembly GCF_019320065.1 of Cervus canadensis. NCBI lineage: Eukaryota > Metazoa > Chordata > Mammalia > Artiodactyla > Cervidae > Cervus > Cervus canadensis. The sequence continues at coordinate 32,348,274 of NC_057389.1, forward strand.
TGGTCCTAAAGATAAATTATGTAGTTTAAACTCTAAATTTTGAAGTTTATTAGCTCTATGATCTTGCAAAATGTACCTAAACTGCCTCATAGGATTCTTCTGAGGTATCAGTGAGTTTATAATCTTTTAAGTAGCATACTGTGCCTAGCAGAGAAAGTATTTAATGCACATTAACTATTATTATTTTTCATGTATTTAAAAATATTGTAGCCAAAACCACTCTTTACAAATGACCAAATAGGTAAACTACAGCATTACATAAATGATACAGTGGCCTTGTATAATAGAATGCCTCTGATTCCAAGCAATTAAAACCTGGGAAACGAATTATTTGCCATTTATTTTGACTTAACCTGAATGGTTACATCTAAGTCTTGAATTTCTACACAGCTTTCCAACATCCACTCTGGAGCCAACTGAAAGAAATTGCTTAGTCATTCTTTATTTCTATCCCTGACACATTTTTCTCTCTGTTTTATAGCACCAAAGGTCTTAACATAAAATAGGAGAAAGTTTTCCAAAAAGTAGGTAGATATTTTAGAATTCATTTTCACTTGAACTTCGGCTCAGAAGTATATTTAGAAGAAATATAAATCCTTTCTAACCTCATTCAGTCAGTTGCTTACATTTTACGTTGCAAGATTTCAAACTGCACTCTATATTTATTGAGCTCAGTGAGGCAAATGTCTATTAAAACCTCAGCAAGCAACTTAGAAACTATTAAAAACCCTCCAAAGGGACGTCACTGTTAAAGTCAGTCAATAAATTAACCACTAGGTTAGGCAGGATGGAGACTCATCTGTCTTGCAGAACGCTGTTAATGAAGCCTACATTTTTGTATGTTAGCTCCTGCAGAACTGTCTGTGACACATGTTTCCTAGCTACTCTGCCTCATGTCCAGGCATTAAGTGTCTCATAGTTCATTAGAACATTGATAATGTGTAATTATCTCACAAAGGTTGTCACCAAATGGAAATTTAGAGAACAATTATAAAGTCAGAAATTATCATTAGAGACTCCCATTATCTGGGCATGCTACATGGTTGCTCTTATCCAGATTGAAGAGGCTTCAGTGACAAATCTATGGACTGACCACTTGTAGTATTACATTTTTTTTTTGTATTCCAAGTAAGAATATTTAATATCACACATGCATACACACAAACATGCAAACTTCTTTGAAAATTGTTTAAAAATTTTTTTTTTCTTTCTTTTTTTTTTTTTCATACATTGATATGAATCAGCCATAGATTTACACTTATTCCCCGTCCCGATCCCCCCTCCCACCTCCCTCTCCACCCGATTCCTCTGGGTCTTCCCAGTTCCAAAACCATTTTGATCAGATATCTGATTTGATATCATTGATCCCTCATTGATGACAATTGTGAGATGTTTTTACATTATGAATCACATCATAAGCAAAACTGATTTTGAAATGGAAACTTATTATCAATCAACTAAATAGAGTGATTGTGCTCAACATATATTTTCTTGAGGGTTTTAATTATGAAAATCATCAAATTTCTAGAAAACTGGTAGGTCTATAGATAATCTTGTGGTGTTGATATGATTTAAAAATGGAGGAAGTAGTCTACATTTTTTAAATTTAATTAGGTTTTATGATGGTGTAATTGTATTAGAACCTAATGATGTAATCAAATGACATTTCAAAAATGAACGAGGACCTGGGATTTTATCCAAAGATTAAATGACAATGACATGCTCAATTATGCTTCATATTTAAGCATCTCTCATTACACAGTTCTGGGGTAAAGTCTCTGCTTTCAACGGTAGCTGTGTAACATTCATAAAATCAGAAAACAACAAATAAGTAGGAGAGATAAATTATATAAAAGAGATCGGGATTTATGAACCCTAATATTTTTCTAAAGTATCATTCCCAAATCATTTTCAGCTTATAAAATGTTATCAAACTGTTTAATAATTAGCATTTTGCAAACTGCTCGTATGCTTTCTGTGGGACAAGTTTTGAGGTTTGATTAGAATGGAGAATATTTTCCATTTTTCTGTGGTCCTGTTTCATGGAGATGGCAATAGTTCTTAGACTGAAGGCTTTTGCTTAAGATCCATTATTCTGGCAGCTTTTTATGAGAAAAAAAAAGTCACGCAGATGCCACAGAATCGCATGACTCACATCCCAGAAAAGTCCCAGAAAAGAAGGGAAAATGATGGTCTTTTTAATGACTATGTTCTCAGACTCTGGCACATTTGTAGAACATAGTAAGTACTGAATATATGCTGTAGAATAAACCAGTAAAAGTATGACAAACAGAAAATATGAATATCATGTAAGGGCAGAGATAGATTCATTTCTTAAATTGATTGATCAATAGGACATATTTTATTAAGAATATAGAGAAGAACTAGATAGCAAAAATATTTTGGATATACATGGATATATTGGGGGGAAGATAATCATATTGGGAGAGAGTATGACATACCAATAATACATAGATAATACAACTTTTTCAGGGATACATGAGGAATTTATTAAAGCTAACCAAATATCATATAATTCTAAAAATCATGATAAGTTCTATAACATTGGAATAACATGAATAATATTCTCTGATAACAATGCAGTAAAACTAGAAGGGAATTAAAAATTTTACAAAGAACATTATACCTGTAAATTTTTAAGTGCTCCACTAAATAACTTATCCAAAAGAAGTACAGAACAAAATTTCACATTTATTAAAGCTAATGATAATTTTAAAAATCCCTACATCAGAATCTTATATACATAAATAAAACAAAAATCATAGGAAAATATAGAGCCTTAAAAGTACACATACTGAAAAATGTTTGATGCCAAAAAAATTATTCACCTCAAAAGTGTGGAAAGAAGAGCAAAGTAAACAGGAGAAATGAAGGAAACAATAAATATACAAGTAGAAATAATAAATGATAAACAGAAGTAAATGGGATAAAGAAGTTTTAAAAGCTTGTTCTTTTTTAAAAAGTGTCAAAAATAGGTAGAGTAAAGTTAACATAGTCAGTATAAAAGCATGATAATACAAATACTTTTGGAAGGGTATGCTGGAAAGAATGACAAAAAAAATATAGAGTGCTGTATGCCAACTGTATCTCAGCAAAATTGGAAAAAAATGAAAATACCAAAATTGTGGATCAAACTGAATTAATCTTAATGAAGCCTGAACTAAATGCAAATATATATAATTGTATTTGAGCCACTATTCGAGAAAAAATGTTCTTGACAATGAATTCTTATCTTTTTCTGGTTATAAACATGGCCTCTATTCACTACAAAACATTTCTAAAATAGAAGAAAATATAAAAAAGGAAAATTCAACCATAATCTCAACCATCAAAAAATATTTACTGTTATTTTATTGATATAGTGCTTTCTTATCTATTTCTCTTTGGTAAATGGATCTGTCTTCTATCTGTGTGTGTGTGTGTGTACACATGTCTACAGGCATATCTACATCTATATAATATATTTTTAGTTCTATCTAGATAGAAAATATAGCCTTTTAAACAAATAGCCTAGGATAACTGTTATCCATATGCAAATATATAAACTTTGATCCATTCTTCAACTACATATAAAAATTAACTCAAAATTGAGCGGTGGTATTTAACATGGAAAATCTAAAACTACAAAATTTCTATAGTACCATGATTAATATAATATACTGTAATATAATGCAAAATAATATGTTGTTGTTTAGTAATTAAACTGTGTCTCTTTGGGACCGCATGGACTGAAGCCCACCAGGCTCCTCTGTCCATGGGTTTTCCTAGGCAAGAATGCCGGATTAGACTGCCACTTTATCCTCCAGGGATGGAGCCCACGTGTCCTGCATTGGCAGGTGGATTCTTTAAGGCAGAGACACTTGGGAAGACTATAGTATGGCATGGTATGGTATAGTAGAGTAAAAATAAACAGGAGAAAAACTTGTAACTTTGGATTAGGCAAATATATCCCAAAGAAAATACCCAGACACAATCTAAAAAGAAGAATTGATTAATTTGACTTTACTAAAATTGCAAACACACAATTTTTGTTTTTTAGGACACAGTTAAGAGCCAAAATCTAGTAGAAAACATTTGCATCATAAAGGTGATAAAGGACTTATATCCAGAATATATAAAGAAGATGTAAGATTCAATAATTAGTAAATGATCATTAAAATATGAGTAAAGTGGATTTTCACCAGAGTTTTAAAAGTATATACAGTATAAGCTAAGTTAAGTCACTTCAGTCGTGTCTGACTCTGTGTGACCCCATAGACGGCAGCCCACCAGGCTCCGCCGTCCCTGGGATTCTCCAGACAAGAACACTGGAGTGGGTTGCCATTGCCTTCTCCGATACACAGTATAGTCTTTATATAATTCTTTTAAAAATGTAACTTCATCTGCAATGTCAGAAGTAGGTTAATGTTTACCTTGGATTATGGATGGGTTGAGGTTAGAGATTGAGAACACAGAAGGATAGGTAGAATATATTACAAAGGGGAATAGGAAAACTTTTGAAGGAAACAAATATCCTCACTGTCTTAATTTTATCAATGGTTTCCTACTTTTTACCTATGCCAAACACATATCAAACCACATAATTTCAATGTGCATAATTACTGGATATTAATTATACTTTGATAAGACTACTAAAAATAAATTAATGGGGAGTATATCTTAAGGTTTTAAATAGAGTAAAATTAGAAATTAAAAAAACAAAAACAGTAAGATATTTAGAAAAAACCCATCTATTTAGAAATAAATCAACAGATCTCTAAATGTAAAAACTATGAAATCAATCTCAAGGGAACATGGAAAACATTTCGAATTGAAAAACAAAAACATGCAACATATGCAAAATAAGGGATTACTTTACAGTAGCAATGAGGAAAAATATAGTTTTATGGGCTTTTATTATAAATGAAAGATCCAGACTCAATCACCTAAGAGCCTGTCTTAATAAGCTAGAGAGAAAATAGCAGAGTAAATGCACAGTAGGAGAAAAGATAACACTAGATCAGTGAAATATTTGACAGTAAGAATATAAAACGTGAAAACAATTGAAAAAATTAATAAAATTAACAAATCTCCATATTGGTCAATAAAAAAAATTAGAACAGAGATCATCAATATAAGGAACAAAAACAATTGTTCTTATTACAAATCCTTTAGATACTAGGGAAGTAATAAGGAATTTTATACTTAATTTGACAATATATCTGTCTAGTCAAGGCTATAGCTTTTCCAGTAGTTATGTATGGATGTGAGAGTTGGACTATAAAGAAAGCTGAGTGCTGGAGAATTGATGCTTTTGAACTGTGGTGTTGGAGAAGACTCTTGAGAGTCCCTTGGACTGCAAGAAGAACCAACCATTCCATCCTAAAGGAGCTCAGCCCTGGGTGTTCATTGGAAGGACTGATGTGGAAGCTGAAAGCCCAATACTTTGGCCACTAGATGGGAATAGCTGACTCATTTGAAAAGACTTTGATGATGGGAAAGAATTAGGGCAGGAGGAGAAGGGGACAACAGAGGATGAGATGGTTGGATGGCATTACCAACTCAATGGACTTGAGTTTGGGTAGACTCCAGGATTTGGTGATGGACAAGGAGGCCTGGCATGCTGCTGTTCATGGGGTCGCAAAGAGTTGGACACGACTGAGTGACTGAACTGAACTGAAGGTAAAAATTCCTCCCAAAGTACAACAAAATAGCCACAAAAGGAAAAAACCAAGTCCTTTTGGTTTAACTAGTTAAGTGTTAGTTGCTCAGTCGTGTCTGGTTCTTTGCAACCCCATCAACTATAGCCTGCCAGGTTCCACTGTCCATAGGATTCTCCGGCAAAAACTGGAGTTGGTTGCTATTCCCTTCTCCAGGAGATTTTCCCAACACTGGAATCGAACCCGAGTGTACTGCATTGCAGGCAGATTCTTTAAATACTCTCTTAATTGGTGGATTCTTTTAAATATTTAAAGAGGAAATGATACCAATCTTAAACTGTGTAAGACATTTCATTCATGAGAGAGTATCATCCAAATACAAATCCTGGCAAAAAAAAAGCATTTAAAAAAAAAAGAAGAAGAAGAAGAAGTTACTCTGTAATACAACCCTTAAAGGCAGATACCAAGGTTCTTATAGATAATGGTATACTGTCTTCTCCTAAGATTAGAAACAAAGAATCCCACACTAATTATTTTGATTCATCATTGTTGGAAGTGACAGACAATGAATTTCTAACAAGATAAAGAAATAAAATATAACAGTTTGGAAAGAAAAAGAAAAAAGAAAGATGTCATTATCTGTTTATGGTTTCATAGTTTAAGAATCCTAAGCAATCTACAAAATAACTAGGAAAACTAGCCACCACCTAAATTTAGCATGAATCACAGCCTTGTCTAATTCAATGAAACTGAGTTCTGACAAAATGTAGTCCACTGGAGAGGGGAATAGCAAACCACTTCAGAATTCTTGCCTTGAGAACCCCATGAACAGTATGAAAAGGCAAAAAGATATGACAATTAAAGACAAATTCTCCAGGTGGAAGGTGGCCAATATACTACTGGAAGAGTGGAGAAATAACTCCAGAAAGATTGAAGAGACAGAGCCAAAACGAAAAGAATGCCCAATTGTGGATGTGACAGGTGATGGAAGTAAAGTCTGATGCTATAAAGAACAATATTGCATAGGAATCTGGAAGGTTAGGTCCATGAATCAAGGTAAATTGGAAGTGGTCAAATAGGAGATAGCAAGAGTGAACTTTGACATTTTAGTAATCAGTGAACTAGAGTGGACGCGATTGGGCAAATTTAAATCAGACGACCATTATATCTACTACTGTGGGCAAGAATCCCTTAAAAGAAATGGAGTAGCCATCATAGTCAAAAAATAGTCCAAAATGCAGTACTTGGATGCAATCTCAAAAATGACAGAATGATCTCTGTTCATTTCTAAGGCAAGCCATTCAACATCACAGTAATCCAAGTTTATGCCTCAGCCACTAATGCCAAAGTAGCTGAAGTTGAATGATTCTATGATGACCTACAAGACCTTTTAGAACAAACACCAAAAAAAAAAAAAAAAAAGTATTTTTCATCATAGGGGACTGGAATGCAAAAGTAGGAAGTCAAAAGATACCTGGAATAACAGGCAATTTTGGCCTTGGAGTACAGAATGAAGCAGGGAAAAGGATAAAAGAGTTTTGCCAAGAGAACACACTGGTCATAGCAAACAACCTCTTCCAACAACACGAGATGACTATACACATGGACATCACCAGATGGTCAATACTGAAATCAGATTGATTATATTCTTTGCCGTCAAAGATGGAGAAGCTCTATACAGTCAGCAAAAACAAGACCAAGAGCTTACTGTGGCTCAGATCATGAAATCCTTACTGTAAAATTTAGACTTAATTTAAAGAAAGTAGGGGAAACCAGTAGACCATTCAGTTATGACCTAAATCAAACCCCCTACAATTATACAGTGGAAGTGACAAATAGATTCAAGGGATTAGATCTGACAGACAGAGTGCCTAAAGAACTATGGACGGAGGTTTGTGACATTGTACAGGAGGCAGGGATTAAGACCATCCTCAAAAAAAGGATGAAAATGGCAAAATGGTTGTCTGAGGAGGCCTTACAAATAGCTGAGAAAAGAAGGGAAGCTAAAGGCAATTGGTCTTGAGATATATATATATATATATAAAATACATATATTATATATATATATTTTTAAATTTTTTTATTTTTCCCAATTATTTTTATTAGTTGGAGACTAATTACTTTACAATATTGTAGTGGTGTTTGCCATACATTGACATGAATCAGCCATGGATTTACATGTGTTCCCCGTTTTGAACCCCCCTCCCACCTCCCTCCCCATTCCATCCCTCTGGGTCATCCATATTAAAAAGAGGTGGCAAGAATACACAGAAGAACTATACAAAAAAGATCTTCATGACCCAGATAACCATGATAGTGTGACCACTCACCTAGAGCCAGACATCCTGGAATGCAAAGCCAAGTGGGCCTTAGGAAGCATCACTACGAACAAAGCTAGGGGAAGTGATGGGATTCCAGTTGAACTATTTCCAACCCTAAAAGATGATGCTGTTAAAGTTCTGCACTCAATATGCCAGTATATTTGGAAAACTCAGCAATGGTCAAAGAACTGGAAAATGTCAGTTTCATTCCAAATCCAAAGAAAGGCAGTGCCAAAGAAGGCTCAAACTATTGCACAATTGTACTCATCTCACATGCTAGCAAAGTAATGCTCAAGATTCTCCAAGCCAGACTCCAAAAGTACATGAACCGAGAACTTCAAGATGTTCAAACTGGATTAGAGAAGGCAGAGAAACTAGAGATCAAATTGCTGACATCTGCTGGATCATAGAAAAAGCAAGAGAGTTCCAGAAAAACATCTTCTGCTTTATTGACTATCAAATCCTTTGACTGTGTAGATCACAACAAACTGTGGAAAATTCTGAAAGAGATGGGAATACCAGACCACCTGACCTGCCTCTTGAGAAATCTGTATGGAGGTTAATAAGCAACAGTTAGAACTGGACATGGAACAACAGACTGATTCCAGATTGGGAAAGGAGTGCATCATGGCTGTATATTGTCATTTTGCTTATGCAGAATACATCATGCTAAATGCCAGGCTGGATGAAGCACAAGCTGGAATCAAGATTGCCAGGAGAAATATCAATAACCACAGATATGCAGATGGCACAACCCTTATGGCAGAAAGTGAAGAGCAAATAATGAAACTTTTAAAGAAAGTGAAAGAAGAGCTTGAAAAAGCTGGCTTAAAACTCAACATTTAAAAACCAAAGATTATGGCATCTGGTCCCATCTTTTCATGCCAAATAGATAGGAGAATGATGGAAACAGTGAAAGACTATTTTCTTGGGCTCCAAAATCACTGCAGATGGTGATGCAGTCATGAAACTAAAAGACGCTCGCTCCTTGAAAGTGAAGCTATGGCATAGAGAGCATATTAAAAAGTAGAGACATTACTTGACCAACAAAGGTCTATCTAGTCAAAGCTATGGTTTTTCTGGTAGCCATGTATAGATGTGAGAATTGGACCATAAAGAAAGCCAAGCACTGAATAAATGATGCTTTTGTACTGTGATGTTAGAGAAGACTCTTTAGAGCCCCTTGGACTGCAAGCAGATCAAACCAGTCAATCCTAAAGGAAATCAGTCCTGAATATTCATTGGAAGGACTGATGCTGAAGCTGAAGCTCCAATACTTTGGCCATCTGATGCAAAGTACTGACTCAGTGGAAAAGACCCTGATGCTGGGGAAGACTGAAGACATGAGGAGAAGCGGACAACAGAGGATGGGATTATTGGATGGTATCACCAACTTGATGGACATGAGTTTGAGCAAACTCCTCGAGTGGTGATGGACAGGGAAGTCTCAAGTGCTGCAGTCCTTGGGTCACAAAGAATTGGACAAAACTGAGTGACTGAACTGAAATGAAATACAGCAAGATTGCATGATACAAATTTAATATACAAGATCCACTGTATTTTTATATACAAGTAGCAAAAATTCGGAAAATTAAATTTTTAAAAGGTGCTATTTTTAAAAGTTAATAAATAAATAAAAGAATAAGAAAGAAATTTCACAAGAGGCATGGAAGAACTCTACAATGAAGACTAAAACACATTCATGAGAGATTGTTAATGAAGAGTTAAATATAACTCTCTAATGGTAGAAAACTCAGTGATATCATATATTCCTAAAATTATGTGTATATTTAATTCAGCTCTAACTAAAATCCCTTCAGCCTTTATTTTAGAAGTGAACAATCTCACTCTAAAAATCTATATGTAAATGCAAGGAAACTAGACTATCCAAAATAATCTTTAAAAGAATAAAGTTGAGAATTTTCACTACTTGATTTCAAGACTTCTTATAATGCTACAGTAATCAAGGTAGTGTGACTCTGTAACAAATTTTGTCAAATATATCAATGACACAATATGAAGTGTTCAAAAATAGAACTTCCCTGTTTTATATATATATTTAATGAAACATTTGCAATCCAACAGAGAACAGCAACAACAACAAAATTACAAGAAATTGTTCTAGAATAATGGTATCTGTATGAAAATAAACTCCAACTCCACTTACTCCATATACAAACATGAAGTAATTAGACATGGATATAGACTTAAACATAAGGTCTAAAATCATAAACCTATTGGAACAATATACTGGAAAATATCAGCATGACTTGTGAGTAATATGCTTTTTTAGACAGGACACAGAAAACAAAACCTTAAATTAAATTTTGTCAAAATTAAACACTTTTTCCTCATCAAATAATCTACATATAGATAGAGATAATCATAGTGCTGGCAATATATTTTATTTTTCCTCCTGTTAATTGAAAAAGCCCAGAGCAATGACAACTCAGTATCAGTGAATATACTGAGTGCCCAGGTCTTATTTTCCACATACCTCACAAAGTGAAGAGGAATCAATTCTTCTTGGAGAAATGTTTTATTCCAGTTGTGAGTTAGAGAAAGTGAATTTCAGAAACTGATCATGACAGAGGGCATGGCAAGATGGTGGAGTAAGAAAAATCCCAGTTTTGTCTCCTTCTACAGATACACAAAAATTATGGCTAAATGTAGACAAGTTGTTTCTGGAAACAACCTGAGGAGTAGCAGAAAGAAGAAGTACTTTCCACAAATAAAGATAAAAAGGAAAAACTCACTATTTTTGGTATAATTTTTCATTAAAATTTTTGAAGAAAATTTTTTTTTTTAAATTTTTTTATTAGTTGGAGGCTAATTACTTCACAACATTTCAGTGGGTTTTGTCATACATTGATATGAATCAGCCATAGATTTACACTTATTCTTTTGATTGACATAGTGCATTCATTATTTTAGTTTTTTGCTTCAATATCAATATCAATCTAATTTTGAATAAGATACCCCTTTCCCTTAGCCTCTTGGGCCCAAATTAGGATTCCACAAACATTTTCCCATACAGTAATGATATGACCCAAAATTACAGGATGTAGATGAATGGCATACTTTAGAATTGACAATTCCCATTCTAAAGAATTCCCCCCTAAAGAAGAAAGTCTTGAGAATTGAATAGAAATAAGGCAATATGGAGGGCTGGAAAGTGTGGGTCTGGAGAAAGAGTAAAATCTTTGTGATTTTGTACCAAACTAAGTCTCTAAGGACCTTGTTTTTGCTGTTGTTGTTATCGTTCAGTAATTAAGTCTTGTCTGACTCTTTGCGACCCCATGTACTGCATGCAATATCCCAGATTTCCCTGTCTTTCACTGTGCCCCAGAGTTTGCTCAAACTCCTGTTTATTGAGTCAGTGATGCTATCTAACCATCTCTTCCTCTGCTGACCCTCAATCTTTGCCCGCCTCTTTATCAATGAGTCGGCTGTTCACATCAGGTGGTCAAAGTATTGGAGCATCAGTACTTCAGCATCAGTCCTTCCAATGGATATTCAGGGTAGATTTCCTTTAGTATTGACTGTTTTGATCTTGCTGTCCAAGGGACTCTCAGGCGTCTTCTTCAGCACCACAGTTTGAAAGCAACAATTCTTTGGCATTCAGCCTTCTCTAAGACCTTACTTTCCTTATTTGCAAAATTAGTATGAAAATGTGTGACTTGTAGATCGGTTGTGAGAATTAAATGAAGAATTAAAGCATGTAAAGCATGTACTGTAGAGACTGTCATAGTACACAATACCATTGCCAATGATCTCAGTAAAAAAGACCTCAGGATACTTTGCTAAATTGGAATACAGTTAATATAAGATCGACTGTGCCATTAGTAATAGAAATGCCTTATATTTACAGCTCAGAGTCCCTGTGATGAATGAATGCAGAGTGTGGGAAAAAGACAATCACAGCCATTTCTTTGATGAAGAGCAATGAAACTGCAGTAATCATGGCCTGCTAATGTAAGCTATTAAGGAAACAGCGGGGGGCAAGATTTTGTTCACTGTGTGGGAATGCAATATTTATCAGTGCTCATTAGACTGTGCACATTATATGGTTTTGCTCTTGCTGAAAAAGGCCACTGTACTAAAAATTAAAGTGAAGTGCAAAAAGCAAATATGTTTTGTAGCTAGATTGTCAGATAAATTTGTTTCTGAATAGTCAAAGAAGGTGGTGGTGGTTTAGTTGCTAAGTCATCTCTGACTTTTGGAACCTCATGGGCTGAAGCCTGTCAGACTCCTCTGCCCACGGGATTTCTTGGGCAAGAATATTGGAGTGGGTTGCCATGCCCTCCTCCAGGTGATCTTCCTGATCCAGGGATTGAACCTGGGTCTCCTGTATTGCAGGTGGATTCTTTACTGATTGAGTCACAAGGGAAGCTCAGTCAAAGGAGGCTCCTTACGAAATTAAATAGGGTAGGTGATTTTGTTAGGAATTCTATGTGGAAGTGGAGTTAGTTATATCTAATACATCTTTCAAGAGAAAAGAAAAACAAAACTGTCTGACAGTGTTTTCCTCTTTGTTCCTATTTTTCATTGCTATAAAATGGTTAGGTTAGATTAGTTTTATTTCAAAAAGCCTTAGGACTCTGGTGTTCCTGAGATCTATGAGGCTATTTGTGCCATCCAATACTAACCCCGTTATCATTATTGTCATGTTTGACCATACATATCTTTATATTTTCTCCTTTTCTTACTTTGCTCCAGCCATACTCTCCTCTGGCTATTTCTACAAAATTTGAGGACCACTACCACCTCAGAAATCCACATTTGCTGTCCCTTCTATCTCCTATCCCAGGTAGCAACAGTTTATCCCTCATTTTTGAACTCTCCTAAAGGTCACTTTCTTAGTAAGCTCTTCCTTACCAGTCTTAAAATAAGCTTTTCAACTTCTGAAACATTTTGTTTAAGATGGAAAGCAATTGCTGCTAAAATACAGTAAATGCAGCTTTCAGTTTCCAGTAGGCTATGGAAGACTTCTGTTGAAACAACTAGAAAAGATCTAAATAAATTAAAAAATTATATATTTTTTTAAAAAGCCAGAGATGTATGGAATCAAATAGGACTAGATGGACTAAAATAAGGGATTTTTTTTTAATCACAGAAAAATAATGTAAGAGGAAGCAAAACCAGATGATAGAAGCTAGACGAATTTTGAGAGATATCAATTTGGATTGATATCTGACTTAGCAGAGTGAAGAAGGCTAAAAATGAAGTTCTTGCAAGTGTGTCGAGAGAGTGGGAAGAGTTAAGAAGTGGGTTAAATGTGCTGCAGAACTATGACAAGACTCTGGATTCAAGACCCAAAAGCTTAAGGCAAACCTGTGGTGCAGAGGTGAAAATAGAGGGATTGGTTGAATGTCTGAGTAAAAGAGAGGTTAGACCCTGCCTTAGGTAAGGACGGATTTTAAGGAAAATAACCTAAGATGAGGATTCTTCCTTTTTTATTTATTTTTAATTGAGGGATAATTGCTTTACAACATTGGTTTCATTTCTGTCACACATCAACATGTGGATTAGCCATAGGTGTACATGTGTCCCCTCCTTCTTGAACCTCCTTCCCACCTTCCACCCTTTTCCATCCTCTAGGTTGTTACAAGGGGCTTCTCTGTTGGCTGAGATGGTAAAGAATCCACCTGCAACACGGGAGATCTGGGTTTGATCCCTGGGTCAGGGAGATTCCTTGGCAAAAGAAATGGCAGCCCACTCTAGTGTTCTTGCCTGAAGAATCCCATGGACAGAGGAGGCTGGCAGGCTACAGTCCGTGGGGTCACAGAGTCAGACACGAATGAGTGACTAATCACAGTCCTGGTTTGAGTCGCCTGAGTCATACTGCACATTTCCTTTGGTTACAAGATGAGGATTCTTATGTGGGTGATTCATTGAGAAACATTTTCAGGAGAAATCTATAAGGATACAAAGGAAGCTATCGGATAGAGCAGAGGAAGAAGCTGAGCAAAATGTGCTTTGCTGAAATCTAATCTCAGCCTGATCCCATTGGAAGCTGTAGCGTTTGAATGTCAGCACAGAGTTTTCTCCCCTTCAGGAAAGGAGGTAAGTTATCGTGTTCTCATATGAGTGGGGCCTGGGCAATATTCTCAATAGAGCTATATGAATTCAAGTGGTGGGCTGCCATCTATGGGGTCGCACAGAGTCGGACACGTCTGAAGCGACTTAGCTGCAGAAGCAGCAAGCCATATTGATCTATTGATTAATACTTTGAACAACGAAGTAGAGAAAATGTATGTACATACTTGTTTCTTATCCATTCAGTACACAAGAAGATTCTTCATAGCCTTAAGGCACTACCTTTTCATCTTCAACTCCAGAATCATATATTCATGTTCTAGACTGTCAAATACATCATTTCTGGGTAATTCATATATTACACTGAGTGAAAAATGTAGCAATGCTGTTGTTTTTCTATTAAAATGGTATAAATCTTCCAGCTTCTGAAGTCACTATCATTTAAGGTTAGACCATTTCTCATGGGCCACTGTGTTGCTCAGGAATAACAGATATTATTGACTTTCTCAAAGGCTATAACTATACTTTGTTGATGATGAACACAAGTATAAGTCTGACCAGAGCACTGTGGAATGTGTGAATGATATTTTTTTCTCGTCATTTTAGGATTTTAGCATAATGATAACGAAACACTCTTTTCAACTCTGTCTTCTCTTGGGCTCTATAGGCTATAATCACTGTGTTCATGGTCATGATATTACCAAACCATCCCAACCACTAAAAAGGAGAGGGATGGGGCCCACGGGCAGAGTGAGAAGAGCTGTCAGCACAAGGAATATCCATCTTTTGTTCAATGTGGTTGAACACCAAACTAGGGCAATACAACCTCACCATGTTAAAGAGAGGTGAAAGATTAGAACTGTAAAAAAAAATGGCCTTAAACATTTTGGGAGGAAATAGACACAGACGCTAGAAGACCACCAGACATGAGATGTAGTTTTTGCAGCAGGCTGATGACACTGGCAAACTATTAATAAAATAAAGAATACCTACTGCCACGCTAACACCATTGGAGTCCATAGGAACCGGTGGAGGGCTCTGGGGGGAGCATGGATGACAACAGGCAACACTTGGGCCCACACACAGGCTCAAACTCACAGGTCAGTGATAAATCGTCAGCAGCCATGAGATCTGATCTCTTCTTGTGTCTGATATGAGGAAGAATCACCACAAATTAATATTTTGTTAACATTCTGGTAGCCTGAACTCACATGATTTTAAGAATAACGAAATATCTTGTGAGTGGGAATGAGTCACAGATTCACTGCTCTTTTGGAATTGAAGTCAGCCACAGAGACTTCCACAGTAGATCTGGTTGGCCTCAAGTGAGTGGGTAAGGAAAAGTGCCCCAAAGTGAAGAAATGGAATATATATATAAAGTTTAGGCTCAGGACTTTACTCATTCCTGAATCTTTCTGGATGATTCTACTAGTCCCAAGCAGCCCAAGATATGAGAGGGAGATTTCTGCCAAAGAAAGACCTCTGAAACACAGGGGACACTTGGGACACTGGCATTCACATCTCCCCTAGCCTCAAAGAAGGGTACTGTACTTTTCTTCTCTTTGGAAGCTGAGAAGCCCCATATACAAGCTTTTCAGAGACCAAAGCTTGGATGATTCCCAAGAAAGTGGCCGTGTCTCCACTATGAATCCATACCAGTAAATAAGGGTTGTACCTGCACATAGCAGATTCAACTTTTTATAGAGTTTCTCACTGTTAAGTGTAAATCAATAATCAAAATTTAAAATCTCCTACTTGGGAAAAGAAAAAACAGCAAAAACAAGAAAATTCAAAGACACTGGAGGAAGAAAATAATGCAGGGTAAGCTAAATACTTAAAAACCAGTTTACTCAGAGAAACACACAGAAAAAATATTACATATGAATGACAACAAAAATAACTTTATAGAGAAGAACATTATGAGAACAACACAAGGAGTTTGTATGAATTAAAATAATAGCATAAATATAATCTAAAAAGTAGATTAAAGGCTTAGAAACAAATAGAGGAAATTTACTCCCAAATAGAACTTAAAAGACAAAGAGGTAGAAAATAAAAGAGAGCCCAAAAGTCTCATTAAAAAAAAAACAAAAAAAAAACCAGTATGAAAGGAAAGGATTAACAAGGAAGGTCAATGCCCAATCAAAAGGGATAGCTATTAATATCAGAATGGGAATGAAGTAAATTAACAGAAAATAATAGTAAAATATAATTTGTCAGAAGCAAAGGATACAAACTTACAGATTGAATTGAAAAAGGAATATGCTAAAGCATGTTATTAGGAAATAATAGGAAAAGAAGGAATAAAGAAAAAATCTTAAATTTTTCCATCTTCTAAACAAATAAAGTACAATAGATAAAAATGATCATAGTAAAGAATTACATATCAGAATAGTATCAGAGAGTTCCACTTGTATCATTGTTGGATTGTTCAATGTCTTTTTATGAAACATATTACCTTGCTTTTCGCTATGAAGTAGATGTTAATTTTCAAAAGGATTACATTTTAACCCATTAAAATTAATTCAGGTGCTTCACATACTGGCTGATAAAAAAAAATGTGGTGTACTTGGACTTGGATTAATAAATATTTTGAAGATGAGAAAGAAGCACATTTTATCTTGTTAAATTAAAACAGATGATAGATCTATATAATAAAAAGGAGACAAGTAAATTTAACAATTTTACCAAGGAGAATACATCAAGAAATGCTGATGAGTTATATCTCTGACAAGAAAAGAGGAGTCTATAAAACTGAGCCCACTTCCTCCTTGATATGAAAGAAAATCAGAAAAAAGGATAAAACAATTAGGCAATCAAGTAATCATGTCTGAGAGTTAGGTGGCAAATGGATGATAATTTAGGCAACAACAAGAACATTATTTTGGAGACGCATTAATTATATTGACACTTTGAAAGCTGTATTACAGAAAGGTGAAGGATCTGGATAAAACCCTCAAAAGTCTGAAACATTCAGTTTAAATATTAACTCTCCTCTTACGTCTGTTTGCAAAAATTGAAACACTCCATCAGGTATTAACAACTTGGAATTCCCTTTCAGTTCAAAAGTACAGGTTGCCGGATAAGGAAGCTGTGGTACATATACACCATGGAATGTTACTCAGCCATTAAAAAGAATTCATTTGAGTCAGTTCTAATGAGATGGATGAAACTGGAGCCCATTAAACAGAGTGAAGTAAGCCAGAAAGATAAAGAACATTACAGCATACTAACACATATATATGGAATTTAGAAAGATGGTAATGATAACCCTATATGCAAAACAGAAAAAGAGACACCGATGTACAGAACAGACTTTTGGACTCTGTGGGAGAAGGCGAGGGTGGGATGTTTCGAGAGAACAGCATGCATATTATCTATAGTGAAACAGATCACCAGCCCAGGTGGGATGCATGAGACAAGTGCTCCGGCCTGGTGCACTGGGAAGACCCAGAGGGATCGGGTGGAGAGGGAGGTGGGAGGGGGGATCGGGATGGGGAATACATGTAACTCCATGGCTGATTCATGTCAATGTATGACAAAACCCACTGCAATGTTGTGAAGTAATTAGCCTCCAACTAATAAAAATAAATGAAAAAAAAAATAATAAAAATAAATTAATTAAAAAAAAAGTACAGGTTGCCACATTACTGAGGGAAGAAAGGTCACATGCATACACATACACATAACCCATAATCCATATAACCCCTTAAGTTACTAAATTTTTTTTTTCTACCAACAAGCTGGCTTTCTCATTTTCTAAATAAAAAACAAAGATTCACTTCTCAGAGACTAATGCCTGATTTACCCCTTTTAGTCCTATGATAAAGTAAAAGAACAAATGTTTGGCTTTCTGCTTAGACTTAACATTGCCAACTATTTTCCTTTTATTGATGTTTTTCCATTCCATGAAATCTGCAAAATTTCTTTTTCCTTTCAGAAAGTGAAAGGATATGGAAGGCAAAGATGGCATTGGGCTTTATAAGGACAGAAATTAAAACCCTCGGGGCAGTTTTACAGTTAGTCTTGTGTGATTTCCAGGAGCTTTTTAGAACCAGAAACTTAGGCAATAAATTAGGTCTAGTACTTCTTTAACTCCTTGTAAATTGTAGTAGAAATGTATTATTCTGAAGTTTAAAATCACATTTGGTTAAAATATTCAGCATTTTGACATAAATTTATGACTTTATAGAGCATTTCACTGAAGAAGCAGAATTTGTGTTTTTCCCTATTGCTATTTAAATTACACTTAACTGATATTTTAACTGATTCATGACTGAATTGCTCCTTTTTGGAAGAGGGAAAACAAAGACATCTTAGGAATATGTATTTGCAAACATTAAAACAGTAAGTGAACTACGAAATTAAATTAGAAATAATATATTATAGCATGAAATGCATTATAAATTACAAATTTAGCAGTGTGGTCAAATTTGTAAGGCTACTCATTGAGGAATATGTCAAATCCTGCTGTGAGAAATCCTGTTTTGCTATTCAAATCATTTTCTTATCCTAGCAGTAGCCAAAAATTTGTTTTAATTAAAAAATTACAAAATTTAGGGGTGTGAAAGACCTTGCAGATAATCTAATCCCACATCATCATTTGACAGAATGGAAAACAAAAACCTTCAATGATCAGAATCTTACCTCTTACAAAATACAACTTACATGTTAATCTAGCAGGTGCTGGTATTGATATTTACAAGATTCCAAATATTTTATTTGACTGATTTTTCTACATTCAACTACCTATTTGAATTGACTAATTTGTCATCAATATTCAAACAAATCTGGAAAAACATATCAACAATTACTCTATCATCATCTAAAAGAGATCTTGCAGAAAATGTTCACTGAGCTTAAATTATTTTTTTTTTGGCTCTCAGATTTATCAATCTCCCCCAGTAAATGATAAGTTCCCACTTCATTTAACCTGCCTCAAAAAGGGCCAAAGGTAGGAAAAAAATTGTGTCTGAACAGTATGTGACTCCATGAACAACAACTAGATGTCTAGGGAAAGCCATGAATAAATAGTGACTCTGTAAACCAAATTAGCATATAACTTTAAAAGAGGAAAATAGGAAGAAAATTTATGAGCTGAGCCAGTACTTATCAAGGGGTAAAAAACAAACCTGTCCATCCCTGCTGAACCCAATTTTGTCTCTTGCCCTATTTGCTGGCAACATGTTTAGAGTTTTGCCTTTTTGTGTGTATGTACTCCTTTATTTCCATTATTGTTAGCAGCCCTATCCATTCTTCTAACAATAGAAATCTCAGGAGAACATTTTCTCTAATCCTACTCCCAACTGCTAGTCTGGTTTGTTTATCTACTTTCTTGACTCACAGCCCAAACCTTCTGCATCAGTTTTGTTCCCAACAAGGAGAGCAGGAAGAAGACTCGTATGGCATTTTTAGAGCCATTTGTTATTGTGGCAGTGAGGAATCTGTAACACTCAGCACAGATTGGCAGTTTGTCCTATGACGAGAGAAATGGTAGTTAGACAAATAGAAAATGTGGGGCTTGCTTTCTAAAAACTCATGCATTTTTACAATCATGATGGAAATGAAAGTGAAAAGAGCTTAGGAAATGAGAGTTAGGAGATAAGTGTTATATCTCCCCTTTTGTTATAAATTTTAATCTCAAAGAGGATAGGAGAATGAGTTTACCATTTTGTATTCCTCCATTTAATATGTCTGGCTCATTGATAACCCAATACACGGGCTCATAATGCCTGCTCAATATGCATATATGACCCGTCTCTGTTATCTCAACTACAATGAGAGGAAACTGAGTAAGATGAACATAAGGTAACCTTCCAGCTCTACCATTCTATGAGATGCTCTATCAAATCAATAAAATAGAGTATATGGTATTATTTGGCTTCATTATAGAGAACACGATAAATCATTTTTACTCTTTTTATGGAAGCTGGAATTTTTAGTTTCAGAAAAATTATTTCATGACATTCATTTGAAAATGAAATTTACTTCGCTTTGTTGTAGTTAGTTTTAAAGCAGAACTTGCTTAACTCAATGTTTTCTTTCATTAATCTTTAAAAAATTAATATTACTGCACTGGGGAAAGTTGGAAAATAAATTTTGAGCATGGAAACCCACATTTTTAGTACAAATACAAAAATAATTTTAATATATTTTCCAGTGTCTTTCATATCCATTTTGTATACAATCATGAGGAACTGTATACTATCATTTTATATTTCCACATATTATGAATTAAGTCTTTTCTATGTTGCCTCACAATCCTCAATGCAATTACTATTTGAATGGTTGAAAGTGAAAGTGAAAGTTGCTCAGTCTTGTCCAACTCTTTGTAACCCCTTGGACTGTAGCCCACCAGACTCCTCTGTCCATGGGATTCTCCAGGCCAGAATACTGGAGTGGGTAACCGTTCCCTTCTCCAGGGAATCTTCCCAACCCAGGGACTGAATCCAGGTCTCCCGCATTGCAGACAGATTCTTAACTGTCTGAGCCACCAGGGAATGTTAAAACAGTGTAATTATCAAGAGGAATTACCCACATTTTCTAGTTTTTTTCATAGTGTTGGAGATATAGATGGTTTACAACAATGTATTAATAAAAAGTTGGCTCAATTAGCAAGTCTGAGAAACTTTTTTCTATATTTATTTTCATTTCTAGATAATGAAATTTTGCATAAGCCTAAAGTACTTACAAATCCATGTAGTCATGAATTATCACCTGTTTTTCCCTCTCCCTAGTGCACTCCTAGACCCATTTTCTTAGTTAATCTAACTTGAAACTTTTCTCTAAGCCTCAGCCTAAAATATCACTTCCTTAGGGAACCCAGCTCTGAGACTCTGCACTATAAATGACTCCCACAATTAAGTACTCCCACAGTACTTCTCTTTGGTGTTTTTAGATGTTACATGTTTAATATCAATCTTTTCTAAAAGATTCTAATCATTCTGAAGAAAGGAAGATACATTTCTTGCTCATCACAGTAACCAGAAGTGCCTGCAATAGTGGATTCCTAGTGCCTAGTACATATTTAGCAAATCATAATTTTTATTTTGCATATAGGGTTATCATTACCATCTTTCTAAATTCCATATACATGCGTTAGTATACTGTATTTATTGGTCTTTATCTTTCTGGCTTACTTCACTCTGTATAAGGGGCTCCAGTTTCATCCATCTCATTAGAACTGATTAAAATGAATTCTTTTTAATGGCTGAGTAATATTCCATGGTGTATATGTACCACAGCTTCCTTATCCATTCGTCTGCTGATGGGCATCTAGGTTGCTTCCATGTCCTGGCTATTATAAACAGTGCTGCGATGAACATTGGGGTACACGTGTCTCTTTCAGATCTGGTTTCCTTGGTGTGTATGCCCAGGAGTGGGATTGCTGGGTCATATGGCAGTTCTGTTTCCAGTTTTTTAAGGAATCTCCACACTGTTCTCCATAGTGGCTGTATTAGTTTGCATTCCCACCAACAGTGTAAGAGGGTTCCCTTTTCTCCACACCCTCTCCAGCATTTATTGCTTGTAGACTTTTGGAAAGCAGCCATCCTGACTGGTGTGTAATGGTACCTCATTGAGGTTTTGATTTGCATTTCTCTCACAGATGTACAGAACAGACTTTGGGACTCTGTGGGAGAAGGCGAGGGTGGGATGTTCTGAGAGAACAGCATTGAAACAGGTATACTATCAAGGGTGAAACAGACCACCAGCCCAGGCTGGATGCATGAGACAAGTGCTCGGGCCTGGTGCACTGGGAAGACCCAGAGGAATTGGGTGGAGAGGGAGGTGGGAGGGGGGATTGGGATGGGGAACACATGTAAATCCATGGCTGATTCATGTCAATGCAAGGAAAAAACCACTACAATATTGTAAAGAAATTAGCCTCCAACTAATAAAAATAAATGGAAAAAATAAATAAATTCATTACAATAAAAAAAATCATAATTTTTAACTTCATTAATAAGAGGATAAAACTTGTATACATTGGTAGGTGACAAAATGTTTATACATGTTTAAAATAACTTTTTTGAAGTATTTTAATTACCACAGCTGCTTTTAAGTGAAAGATAATTAAAACTCAAATAGGTTTAGTGAAAACAGTGATAGCCCCCATAGAAATGACTGCGTTTGAACCAGTAAGTTATGAAAATAAAGACAAACACTTTTTTTTTTTCTTAACTCACCAGAGGTGGTTTCTTTCTTTCATAAAACCTTTCCCAAATTGCTTTTGACTTTTCTAGTTGGATCCAAGTACATGTTAGAAGGATCCTTTCAACATTGTTTTAGTATTTTCTAGGTACATAGCTTGGAATTCCCATGATAAAATGTCCACACAGAAGAAGATAATAAAGTCAGTAATGAAAAGAAAACATTTTACAGAAATTCAAATTAAGAATATCACATGAATGTGTTTTGCCAAGAATGAGAGTATTTCTTTTAAGTGAACAGAGTTTCAAATATGAGCTGCCAAAACAATAACAAAAAAATGAAAATTCATGCAAGATTTTGGCATCATGTGCCTGTGCTTTTTTAAACGAAGTTGTGTAGACTTGGGGTTATTTGCAGGCCACTCTAGGGTATAAGAGGAGGACTCAGTGAGGTGGTCTTACTCCTCCTAGTATATGTTCATTTTTTTTTTAATACTGAACTTTAAATGTAAACGTTTACTTGGTAAAGAGTTTATACCACTAATCCATTTTTTTTTCCTCTGAAAGATTTGAGAGAAATTAAATATTTGACTTCGCTGGTGGCTCAGATGGTAAAGCGTCTGCCTACAAAGGGGGAGACCCAGGTTTGATCCCTGGGTCGGGAAGATCCTCTGGAGAAGGAAATGGCAACCCATTCTAGTACTCCTGCCTGGAAAATCCCATGGATGGAGGAGCCTGGTAGGCTGCAATCCATGGGGTCTCAAAGAGTCGGACAAGACTGAGCGACTAAGCTTTCTTCTCTTTCAAATATTTGACTAAATACTTAAACTCATTATTTCTTTCCTAAAGTGTTTATAAACATAAATTTTGTGGCTAGTAATGTGATATTTAACAGGAATAGAAGATGAATAAAACATGACTGCTGAAAACAGGAGACACATATGTAAATTTCATTGATGATATATTAGAGTTATTATGTGCAAAGTGCTGTGGGAATCTAGGAATAATGCTACCTTGGAAAAATAACTAAAACCTTCAAATTTGAGCATGTTCTGGATGGATAAATAGAGGACTTCAAAGTAGAGAAAGTATGCAAGGGCATTTAAGACCAATTCATGAAAAGAACATAGCTGAAGATGAACAATTCATGTTGAAGAACGTGGACAGATTGTGAAAAAATTCCCTGTGGCCAAATTCTAGGATATGTGATGTCATGTTGAAAGAAATTCATTTGGAAAGGTAATTTGTGGGGGCATATTTTGAAGAAATGTAGGTTTCAAGAATACTATGAAAGAAAAAAGAAAAAAAAATGACAAGACTGAACTGGGAGATAGGAGAGTTCTTTGTTAGGTTTTATGTTAAGGGCACCATATAACACTATCAAAATAACACAGATGAGAAGTAAGGAGGACTTAGATCATAAGAAGTATACCATAAGGGTACAGAATGCAGAATAAACTGATGAGCAATTTCTGGAACAGGTTATGTAGAAATTTGTGACTGTTGTGAGTAGCAAAGATGAGAGAAGTATGATTTTAAGTAATCTCACTTGAAAGGGAATTCTGCAGGGTCATAGAGAGGTGATGGAAAGTAATTTAGGAGACAGACCTAGGTTTGTACACTGACTCAATCTCATTTGCTACTCAGAAGATTTTTTTTTAATTTATTTTTATTGGGGGCATAACTGCTTTAAAATGTTGTTAGTTTCTGCTATACAATGAAGTGTCAGCTAAATGCATACACGACCCCCCCCTCCTTGATCCCCCTCCCATACTCCCATCCTGTCTATCCAGGTTACCATAGACCACTGTGCTGAACTGCCTGAGCTACATAGCAGGTTTCCACTAGCTATCCGTTTTACATGTGCGGTACACATACATCAATTCCAATCTCCAATTCACCCCACTCCCCAACCCGTGTCCCAGAAATAAAACCATACACCTGTGGTCACCTAATCTATGACAAAGGAGGCAAGAATATACAATGAAGAAAAGACAATCTCTTCAACACGTGGTGCTGGGAAAGCTGGACAGCTGCTGCTGCTAAGTCACTTCAGTCGTGTCCGACACTGTGCGACCCCATAGACGGCAGCCCACCAGGCTCCCCCGTCCCTGGGATTCTCCAGGCAAGAACACTGGAGTGGGTTGCCATTTCCTTCTCCAATGCATGAAAGTGAAAAGTGAAAGTGAAGTCGCTCAGTCGTGTTGGACTCTTAGACTCCATGGGTCCATGGGATTTTCCAGGCAAGAGTACTGGAGTGGGGGCCATTGCCTTCTCCAGGGGAAAGCTGGACAGCTACACTTAAAAGAATGAAGTTAGAACACTCTTTAACACCACACACAAAAATAATCTTAAAATGGATTAAAGACTCAAATGTAAGACCAGACACTATAAAACTCAGAAGAAAACATAGGCAGAACACTGACATAAATCACAGCAAGATCTTTTTAAATTCACTTCCTAAAATAATGAAAATAGAAACAAAATAAATGGGAACTAACTACACTTAAAAAGATTTTGCACAGCAAAGGAAACCATACACAAGACCAAAAGACAACCCTCAGAATAGAAGAAAATATTTGCAAACAAAGCACCTGTCAAGTAATTATAGACAAGTTTCTTCACCTTTCTAAGACTCAGTCTCCTAAACTGATTAAAACAAAATGCTTTTGTGAGTACTCAAATGTCTTAAAATGTGTTGTATAGTATCTGGCACTCTATTAAGTGTTCATTAAACCTTTAATACTATCATTATTGGTTCAGAGGCCAATATTTTATGTAAAGTTATATGATCCCCCATTCTTTATGTCAAGGGGTTGACCTTTTCTTTTCCAGTATATTAGATGTGACTATCTAGGCATGCACATAACAATCCTACTGCCCTTTATTCTATTGTTCCAAATGATGGGATTACAGTGGATTTAACAAATATTTACACAATACCAAATACATGTCTGATACCCTTTTCAGGACACCTACATTAAAAGGGCAAGACTAAAAAAAAAAAAAAAAGGGACAAAGAAAATGAATAGGACTTTTTTGTTTGTTTTTTTAAACCAAGGAAGACATGCACATGGCCAACAGGTACCTGAAAACGTGTTCATTTTCACTAATCATCAGGGAAATACAAATCAAAAACACAGTGAGTTATCACTTCACACTTCTTAAAATCGCTATTAGCAAAAAGACAAGAGATAACAAGTGTTGAGGATGTGGGAAAAAAGGATCACTTGTGCACTGTTGATGGGACTGTAAATTGGTGCAGCAACTATGGAAAACAGTATGGAGATTCCTCAAAATATTAAAAATTACTGCATGATCCAGCAATTCCACTTTGGGTGTATATCCAAAGGAAACAAAATCACTGTTTGAGAGATATGCTCATGCCTAAGTTCACTGAAGCATCATATACAGTAGTCAAAACATGGAAACAACCTAAATGGCCATCCATGAATTAATGAGTAACGACAATGTGGTATATATGTATACTAACGAGATATTGATCAGCAATAACAAAGAAGGAAATCCAGTCTTTGAGGGCATTACGTTGAGAGAAATAAAATAAAGACAGATACTATGTGATCTCACTTATATGTGTAATCTTAAAAGGAAAAAGACAAAGCAGAACTCATAGAAACAAATGGCAGCTTGGTGGTTGCAACAGGTGGGAGGTGGGGGATGAAGGAAATGAGTGAAGGGAGTCATAAGGTATAAACTTTTAGTTTCAGAATTAATAAGTTCTTGGAACGTAATGTACAACAAGTTGACAATAGCTAATGATACTATATTATACATCTGAAAATTGCCAAAAGGATAAATCTTTTAAGCCCTTACCACAGAAAAAAATAAGTGTAACCAGATGAACTGATGAATGTTAGCTAAACTTACTGTAGCAATCATTCACTATATATATATCAGTAAGTTGAGTCACTCAGTCGGTTTGACTCTTTGAAACACCATGGACTGCAGCATGCCACGCTTCCCTGTCCATCACCAACTCCCAGAACTTGCTCAAATGCATGTCCATCGAATCAGTGATGTCATCCAACCATCTCATCCTATGTCGTCCCCTTCTCCTTCCAGATTCAATCTTTCCCAGCCCCAGGGTCTTTTCCAATGAGTCAGTTCTTCGAATCAGGTGGCCAGAGTACTGGAGTTTCAGCTTCAGCATCAGTCCTTCCAATGAATATTCAGGACTGATTTCCTTTTGGATTGACTGGTTTGATCTCCTTGCAATCCAAGGGACTCTCAAGAGTCTTCTCCAAAACCACAGTTCAAAAGCATCAATTCTTCAGCACTCAGCTTTCTTTATAGGCCAACTCTCACATCCATCCATACATGACTACTGAAAAAAAAACATAGCTTTGACTAGATGGACCTTTGTCAGCAAAGCAGTGTCTCTGCTTTTTAATATGCTGTCTATTTTGGTCATAGCTTTTCTTCCAAGGTGCAAGTGTGTTTTAATTTTATGGCTAGATCACCATCTGCAGTGATTTTGGAGCCCAAGAAAATAAAGTCTTTCACCGTTTCCATTGTTTCCCCATCTAATTGCGATGAAATGATGGAACTGGATGTCATGATATTTGTTTTTTGAATGATGAGTTTTAAGTCAGATTTTCACTCTCCTCTTTCACTTTCATCAAGATACTCTTTAGTTCCTCTTTGCTTTCTGCTATAAGGGTGATGTCATCTGCATAGCTGAGGTTAATATTTCTCCTGGCAATCTTGATTCCAACTTGTGCTTCAACCAGCCCAGCACTTCACATGATGTACTCTGCATATAAGTTAAATAAGCAGGAAGACAATATACAGCCTTGACGTACTCCTTTCCCAATTTGGAGCCAGTCCATTGTTCCTTGTCTGGATCTAACTGTTGCTTCTTGACCTGCATACAGATTTCTCAGGAGGCAGTTAAGGTGGTCTGATATTCCCATTTCTTTAAGGCTTTTCCACAGTTTGTTGTGATTCACACAGTTAAAGGCTTTGGTATAGTCAATAAAGCAGAAATTTTTCTGGAACTCTATTGCTTTTTCTATGATCCAACAGATGTTGGCAACTTGATTTCTGGTTCCTCTTCCTTTTCTAAATCCAGCTTGAACATCTGAAAGCTTTCAGTTCACATACTACTGAAGTCTTGCTTGGAAAATTTTGAGCATTACTTTGCTAGCTTGTGAGATGAGTGCAATTGTGTGGTAGTGCAACTTTGAGCATTCTTTGGCATTGCCCTTCTTTGGGATTGGAATAAAAATTGACCTTTTCCAGTCCTGTGGCCACTGCTGAATTTTCCAAATTTGCTGGCATATTGGCTGCAGCACTTTAACAGCATCATCTTTTAGGCCTTGAAATAGCTCAGCTGGAATTCCATCACCTTCACTAGCTTTGTTTGTAGTGATGCTTCCTAGGGCCCACTTGACACTGCAATCCAGGATGTCTGACTCTATGTGAGTGGTCATACCATCGTGGTTATCTGGGTCATTAATATCTTTCTTGTATAGTTCTTCTGGGTATCCTTATCACTTCTTCTCAATATCTGCTGTTTCTGTTAGGTCCATACAGTTCCTGTCCTTTACTGTGCCCATCTTTGCATGAAATATTCCCTTGGTATCTCTAATTTTCTTGAAGAGATCTCTAGTGATGCCCATTCTATTGTTTTCCTCATTTATTTGCATTGATCACTGAGGAAGGCTTTCTTATCTCACCTTGCTATTCTTTGGAACTCTGCATTCAAATGGGTATATCTTTCCTTTTCTCCTTTTCCTTTGGCTTCTCTTCTTTTTTCAGCTATCTGTAAAGCCTCCTCCTACAACCATTTTGCCTTTTTTCATTTCTTTTTCTTGGGGATGGTCTTGATCACTGCCTCCTGTACAAGGTCATGAACCTCTGCCCATAGTTCTTCAGGCACTCTGTCTATCAGGTCTAATCCCTTGAATCTATTTGTCACTTCCACTGTATAATTGTTTAGGTCATACCTGAATGGTCTACTGGTTTTCCCTACTTTCTTCAATTTAAGTCTGAGTTTTGCAATAGGGAGTTCATGATCTGAGCCATTGTTAGCTCCCAGTCTTGTTTTTGCTGACTGTATAGAGCTTCTCCACATTTGGCTGCAAAGAATGTAATCAACCTGATTTCAGTACTGAACATCTGGTGATGTCCATGTGTAGAGTCGTCGCTTGTGTTATAGGAAGAAGGTGTTTACTATGACCAGTGTGTTCTCCTGAAAACCTCTGTTAGTTTTTCTCCTGCTTCAATTTGTACTACAAAACCAAACTTGTCTGTTACTCCAGGTATCTCTTGACTTCCTATTTTTATTTCCAGTCCCCTATGATGAAAAGGACATTTTTTTGGTGTTAGTTCTAGAAGGTTGTAGGTCATCATAGAACCATCCAACTTCATCTTCTTTGGAATTAGTGGTTGGGGCATAGACTTGGCTTACTGTGATATTGAATGGTTTGACTTGGAAATGAACAGAGAGCATTCTGTCAATTTCAGATTGCTCCCAATACTGCATTTCAGACTCTTGTTGACAATGATGGCTACTCCATTTTTTCTAAGGGATTCTTGCCCACAGTAGTAGATATAGTGTTCATCTGAATTGAATTTTCCCATTCTGGTCCATTTTAGTTCATTGATTCCTAAAATGTCGATGTTCACTCTTGCCATCTCCTGTTTGACCGCTTCCAATTCACCTTGATTCATGGACCTGACATTCCAGGTTCCTAAGTAATATTGTTTTCACAGCATTTTTGTACTTCACTCCCATCGCCAGTCACATTCAAAACTGGGTGTTGTTTTTAGTTTAGCTGGGTCTCTTCATTCTTTCTGAATTATTTCTCCACTCTTCTCCAGTAGCATGTTGGGCACCTACCGACTGGGGAGTTCATCTTTCAGTGTCCTATCTTTTTGCCTTTTCATACTGTTCATGGGCTTCTCAAGGCAAGAATACTGAAGTGGTTTGCTATTCCCTTCTCCAGAGGACCATGTTGTGTCAGAACTCTCCACCATGACCCATCTGTCTTGGGTGGTCTTACACAGCATGGCTCGTAGTTTTATTGAGTTAGACAAGGCTGTGGTCCTTGTGATCATTTTAGTTAGTTTTCTGTGGTAGTATATACTATATACAGTATATATACTGTATATATATATATACAGTACTGAGAGAGAAAGAGAGACATATATGTATATTGTGTGTGTATGCTGTAATGTATATATGTGTATACGTGTATATATACTGTGCTGTGTATGCTCAGTCATGTCCATGACCCCATGGACTGTAGCCTACAAATCTCTGTCCATGGAATCTTCCAGGCAAGAATACTTGAGTCTGTTACCATTTCCTACTCTAGGGGATCTTTCTAATTCAAGGACCCAACCCGCATCTCTTGTGTCTCTTACATTGGCAGGCAGATCCTTTACCTACCACTAGTGCCACCTGGGAAGATTACACACACACACACACACACACACACACACACATACACATTCATTATTTTGCACACCTAAGCTAATACAAAGTTATGTGTTACTTATATCTAAATAAAACTGGAGAAAATAAAGGGGAAAAAAGATAGAACTTATCCAAAGAAACATAAAAAAACAAGCAAACAAAAGCACTCTATTTTAGAACTTGTCTAACCATACAATTTGTAAAAAATATCTGAATCATGTCAAATAATTTAAAAACACTTAAAACATGAAAGTAGTGGTCTTTCAAATAGAGTGGCCAGGCGGGTCTCTTTGAGGCATTCTGAAGAGGATAGAGATTGATACTGCAAAGAATATGAGTCCTATAAAATGTGCTTGAAGATTACATGAGGCAATGTGTTGATCTCGTCTTCAGGAAAATGGAGACAGCTAATCTAGACCCATTTATTAGCGGGGCATAAAGTCTAGTTTTTTCAATTAATATCACATTTCTCCTCCGTCTCCAAGTGCTAAGTTCTCTATCTTTCTGTATTACTAATTTTTTGAAACAGAAAAACCTGGATAAACTGCACTCTATTTGTCTTATAATATTTAGTCTTGTTCTTACTAGTTGATACAGAGGATCTGTGGGATTTTGGTATTGCTACAGAAACTGAAGCTAAATGAGGGCCTCCCAAAATCTGAGGAACACAAGAAATAGGCTAAAATCCATCAATCAGTGTATGAGTATATGAACATGGTGCCACAGGTTAATGAGGATAAGATAGGAGGCTTTCAAGGGAAAAGTTTTAAGTAAGCAGTGAAAACAGCAGAGGCAAGCTGGTGACTCTCTGTTTCCCAATTCTCTTGTCATTATTCTGCCAGGAAGCTGTAGGAACTAGAAGGACTTAAATATGACCATGAGAAAAGAATCTCCTGTAATTTACATGTAACTTGGTCATTCTTGATCCATTCTTGATCTAGGGCAAGAGATGTCCAAGAACCATACCATGAAAAAACCATTGTCTCAACTTCTACTTACAAGACTTACAGCTATTTATTTTCAAAGGCATAGTTTGGAGCCTGGCTCCCAGAGACTATTCAATAAAAAGCTAGTAATTATCATAATCCAGGAATAAAGATATCTCTATTTGTGTTTATTTTCAATATTGAAGATATGTGTGTGTGTATACATTATATATATATATATATAGAGAGAGAGAGAGAGAGATGTGTTAATGTATTTTAAGGCACTATAAAAGATAAGTATGCTAGATACCACTTTTCTCTAGTTATCACATAATCCTGTCTTTCATATACTCTATGTCAATTTTTGGTCCCCCAAAGTCAACAGAACCAATCATTTCACAAATTTCTTCAGTCTGAGTGTGTTGTGATATTTCACAGGAGCAGTTCATTTGTTTCTGATATTTTATCAGAACTTAGACAGCTTAATTCACACAGTACTGAATTTAGCCCTTCTTTTATAAGTTTCAGCATACAGTACTGAAGGGGTGAGATGGCTGTTGGCCTCAAACGACTGATTTCTACTCAACAAGGCATAAAGGAACAGAACTCCTGGGCAACTTGATATGAAATGTGTCATCCACAGGTCAACAGACTGCAACCACCCAAGCTCATTTGTTTAGGCCTGATTAAGTCCAGCAGGGGGAGTATGAAAATGAATTCAAAGGATCAAATGAGAGAGAAGTATCAGGGAAACCACGTATCGTTCGCTTTCATTTCCTCCTACAATAGGAAGCTGTTGCCCCGAGCTGTCAGGTTCATGAACTTGCTAACAGCTTTTTACAGGAACAGTGTGCTTCCTACATTTGATCTAAAAGAGACACATCTGAGTGTTCACCAGTGTCCACTCGCATCCTGAATTGTGGCAGCGTGGAACTCTTCACTGTCTGACATTTTGAACCCGGCCTTGGATACCAATGTTTTGTGTGAGGCGAACCTACTATACTCCCAATCCTTCCTTGAAAAGGTTGACGAGAAAACCCAAATGAGACCATGTTTCGCTGTCTGGTTGTCACTGTACAACAGACTGCAAGTTGAGTTTGGGGGGAAATGGGGTCAGGAAAGAAAAAGATAAAGCATTTGATTAAAGCACTCATATCAATAAGAAAAGACTATTGTTCTTTGATATATAAAGTGGCATTTTTTATCATTAGTAAGGGACAGATGATATTTTAATAAAGCAGTATTTCTGTTTTAAATACTGAAGTGCTTGATTTATGTGCTTTTATCAGTCTTTTTTGTTTGTTTGGTTTTTGTTCCACTTCTTTTAGACATTTTGGGAACAAAGGGGCTCAAGTAGATGAAGAGTCTATGTTGCCCCCTAGTGGAATGCAATGTTATAACCAGGCTCTCCTTCTGGCGCTGGAATCCTGCACTAGTGCTGGAATCCATCTTTGGACGGCACATATCCTCTGGCTCATTCTTTTTAACAGAATGAGCATAGAGCAAAACTTTCACCTTGCCTCACATTCAAAGTTTACTAGACGTTGAATGATATTCTTTTTTAAAAAAATGTTTTTTAATTGGAGGATAATTGCTTTATAATGTTGTGTTGGTTTCTGCCATGCCTCAAAGTGAATCATCCATACGTATACATATGTGCCCTCTGCCTTGAACCTCCATCCCACCTTCTCTGGGTTGTCATAAAGCACAGGGTTGAGCTCCCTGTGACATAAACCAAATTCCCACTGGCTATCTGTTTTACATACGGTCGTGTATATGTTTCAATGCTATTCTCTCAATTCACCCCCTTCTCTCCTTCCCCTGCTGTGTCCAGGGTGTGTTCTCTATGAACACATTTCTTACTTTCTCTTAGTCATGGTTTCCTCATTCATAAAATGGGAATATCTAATACCACTTATTTCAAGGGGTTGCTAGGAGAACTAAATCTGATAATGTAGGTGAAATGCATTGAACAATGCCAAACAACAGTAAATACTCAGTAAAAAGCTTACTCTAGTAATAAGTGATAGCAATATTATTTGAAAACCCATATATGTGAAAAAAAGTTACAGAGATTTTCCTACAGAGTCTGCCATTTATTCGGATGAAGAAAGCTCAATTTGTATGATATGTGAAAGTTGAAATCAACGAGGGTCCTACCTGTTTTCACTGCTTTCACTTAGCTGCCTCACAACTGAACTCTACACACACTCAAGCAAAATCGTTCTATTTGGAATGAACTGGTGGGCCATGAAATGTTCACAGTGTGATTCAGGACCAAACAGATGATTAAATTCTCTTATCTTTTGAGAAACTGCCGCTTTTGCAAGGCCACACAAAGTGGCAGAGTAATATGGAGACAAGGCTGATTTCACATGGCACTGGCAGATAGATATAGAATATCTATCCGAATAATTAATTCCTCAGCTGCCTCTGCCATCTACTCTCCAATAGATAATTCCATTAAATATGTGCTGAGCGCATATGTTAGACGCTCTTTGCTGCAATTTACACACGTTGGCTCCTGACTTCTTTATGAAATTTAAATGGCGAAAGAGATAAACACTCTGATTATCTATGTGTCTGATAAATGAATGCCACAACAAAATTTTACAGCTCAAAAGGTTATTTACTTAAGTGAGATTTTTTGTATGCATTGAAAGGTCAGTTTTTTTCTTCCATGGCTGTGAAATTGCTTCTGCTTTTTAGCAAATCTTCTAAGACGGCTCTTCTCCTTGCAGTGTTGACAAGGACACGAGAAGGATGTGGCCTGAGGAAATCAAATGAGCAGCATAAAATCCTGGCTGGAATCGCAGGCAGCCCACAGTTTGTGGTTTTTGAAAGTCTGTCAAAAAAGTTGCGTAATATGAAAGTGGAGACAGGACTTCTGAACAAAAATCAATAGCTGGATCTTTTGAACTGCCCATGTACAAAGTTCTAATGAAAATGTCCTTGAGGGGAGTTTTAATAGTGGACTTTGAGATCAGCTTCACCACTGGTCTGATAACAGTGCAGAGCATTTGAAGTTTTCAAAGAATTCAAGCCCTGAAAAGTTTGGCTCAAAGACTAAGGATGTAAATGCCTCTGAGGGGTCTGAGAAATAGCAACCCACCGCTGAAGAATATACGATGTATGTGTTTCCTGAACCATGTCAAATTTTAGCCACAGGATACAATTTACTTCAAGGGGGCTGATAGCTCTCTAAAAAGCAGCACTCCACGTTCAAACTAATAATTGATCAGGTACCATGTAGTAAGGGCATAGGGGTGACTAAAAATAAATCACCTGGGAGAGCTGATTAGATGATAATTTTTCTAAATACATTTTACTTAATCTTCTGATCAGATGAGTGCTTGTATCGTATTCACTGATAGTGTTTTTCTCTTTTTCTTTTTTTGCTTTCATTTTTTAAAAAAAAATTATATTTGTTTATCTCAATTCAAGCTAGAAAATTATTCATGACTCTAAAAATCACCATGGTAGCACCGATGTACAAATCAGAGGTTAACATTTTAGGTCACTTACTGCCAAACCTTTTGTTTTCTCATCTCTGAATCTTAAACACAGAAATATCCATTAGTTGTGGATAAAAATTTCTTACTCAGTAGATTGGGAAAAATCAAACAAATAAGCAAAATAACATGTACTAGCATTTACAAAATCTGCTCTCCAAAATTGGAAGTGTTTCAGTTCTCAATTGAGCTGCTTTTGGAAAATTTATACTTAAGCTATGCTTGAAAATATCAACCTACTCACTCATCAAAGGCAAGCAAAAATGTTTTTTTGTGGAGTGAGTGATAAAGTATTTTTCCTGCTGTTCCCCATTCCGTCAAATCTCCCTACTCCATCAGGGTAATGTCTTAAAAAGAAAATTATCAACTAATATTTATAGGACTATAAAACTGAACTATTTTTTAAGGTTAGGTAGATGTGCTACAGTTATTTTGCTGTTATAACCTAGATAGAAATGTTACTTTTTGTTGCTATTTGTTATTTGCTCAAAATCACTATGGCTAAACTATATTGCTGTTGTTGTTGCTTATTATTTTTTTCTATTGATTACCTTCAAATGAATTATTTGAGGCAAGTAGATTATTTTAAACACAGAGTTAATTTGTTCCACACTGGAACTTGAACCCACAGTGACTCCTGTCTGACATCAAGCTCTCAGGGAACACTTCAGCCAAGCTGCCTCTGGAGAATCCATGATTACCTGTTCAGGCTCCAACAAAAACAGCTCAAATTGCATCACCAAATGGTTCTGTGTTCAAATTTGGCAGCTAGGAGTGATGTTTTGAGTCTCAGGGTTGGTTACTGTCTTAGATGGGGCTCCTGAGAAGTGGCA
Source organism: Cervus canadensis (assembly GCF_019320065.1). Taxonomy (NCBI): domain Eukaryota; kingdom Metazoa; phylum Chordata; class Mammalia; order Artiodactyla; family Cervidae; genus Cervus; species Cervus canadensis. The sequence goes on from NC_057389.1 coordinate 32,383,159, forward strand.
TCTCAGGTAAGGGGGCTCCTGTAGGTGATCTACTGAGGAAGCGCTCTGAGAACAAAACCATCATCCACAGATGGATAAGGAAAAGAGAGGAGCAGAAAAAAAGAAGCATGGAATGAAGCCAAGTAAAGATATGGAAATTGTGAAAATCTCATCTCAGACTCGATCCCAGAGGGAGCTCTGGAGCATGAGGAATACCATAGTTTTTCCACCTTGACAGGAAGAGGCTGGGCATTAACAGTCATATTGACTATTGGGCACCATGGTTGGGGGTGAGGGGAGTAGAGAGGGGAGTATACTTGCAGATATCTCTGCATGTAGTGACTCCCATTGGGCAAGGGTAATTCTCCAGAGAAAAGTGTTTCTATGAGCCGTTCAGTAATAATCGCAGTAGCTGGGGGCAAGTTGTCCTGTCCAGCAAACAGGCTGTGGGAAGGGCTTGGCAGCACATTCGATAGGGAGGAAGAGAAGATAGGAGTCTGGTTGAAAGATGACATCTCCAGCGTACTTGGTCTTCCAGTGTGACTACCAGTAACCTGGAGGATGAAACTGGCTTCTTCTTCAAGTCCAATACTAATGTTCTCTTTCATTAAATGTTTCTTAACTTTTTTAGATCTCAAGAATCTCATTAGTAAAATCTGTGTTGTGGACCAGATTGTCTTCATGGTGGACTGTCATTTTTTAAATTATGGTTCAATAACCAGAATTTTCTCCCTAGAATAATTTCTTTTTTCTCTCCACAAACAAATTGTTTAGTTAATCTGCAATTCTTGTGTCTGGGGTCTAATGATCAGTTTCCTAAAAGTAAGAATTAGGTTCCCTGAAGGAACAGGAATTTCCCTTTTATCTATGGGAATAATCTTCTCCTTATGCACTACCTGCTATTCACATCTGCTTAGATTTTATGAAGCTATTGCAGACTCACTCTCTTATCCACCTATAATATTTTTCCTAAAATTGGCCCCAAGAAATACATTGCCTGGATCAGAAGAGTATTATCATTTTCTCCGACAATCAATTCTGAGAGCAAGAATCATTTTGGAGTCATATTCTTCCAGCTTTTATCACATCACACTTTCCTTCATGCATTTCCAGTTATCGCCATCACCCGGGATCGTGCACTTCATCCATGATGCCCATGAAATCAAGGAACCGTTCTTTTCCCCAGACCCACTGCACATACTGCTGCAAGGCGCCTTTCCACTTCATCTTTTTATAGAATTCCCTCCAGTAAAAACAGGGAATAAAGAAATGTTTTTTAAAAAGGCATTTCCACACATACACACACACAAGGTAACTATGTGAGGATCTGGATATGTTGACTGGCTTAATATGGTAATTTCTTCACAGTGCACAGGTACACCAAAACATCAAGTTGTACATTTTCAGTTCAGTTCAGTAGCCAACTTGTGTCGGACTTTCTGTGACTCAAAGGACTGCAGCACACCAGGCTTACCTGTCCATCACCAACATTTGGAGCTTCCTCAAACTCATGTCCATTGAGTAAGAGATGCTCTCCAACCATCTCATCCTCTGTCATCCCCTTCTCTTCCCACCTTCAATCTTTCTCAGCATCAGGGTTTTTTTCAGTGAGACAGTTCTTTGTATTATGTGGCCAAAGTATTGGAGCTTCAGTGTCAGCGTCAGTCCGTCCAATGAATATTCAGGACTGATCTCCTTTAGGATGGACTGGTTGGATCTCCTTGCAGTCCAAGGGACTCTCAAGAGTCTTCTTCAACATCACAGCTCAAAAGCATCAATTCTTCGGTGCTCAACTTTCTTTATAGTCCAACTCTCACATCCATACATGATGCTGGAAAAACCATAGCTTTGACTAGACTGACCTTTGTTGGTCAAATAATGTCTCTGCTTTTTAATATGCTGTCTCAGTTGGTCATAACTTTTCTTCCAAGAAGCAAGTGTCTTCTAATTTCATGGCTGCAATCACCATCTGCAGTGATTTTGGAGGCAATAAATAAATAAAGTCTATCGCTGTTTCTACTGTTTCCCCATCTATTTGCCATGAAGTGATGGGACCAGATACCATGATCTTAGTTTTCTGAATGTTGAGTTTTAAGCCAACTTTTTCACTCTCCTCTTTCACTTTCATCAAGAGGCTCTTTAGTTCTTCTTCACTTTCTTCCATAAGGGTGGTGTCATCTGTGTATCTGAGGTTATTCATATTTCTCTTGGCAATCTTGATTCCAGCTGGTGTGTACATAACAATTTCTATTTATCAATTATATCCCAATAAAGCTGGAGAAATAAAATTTTTAAAAAGAATACAACAAACCCTAAAATTCTCTTAACTTGGCATCCAATGACTTTCAAAAAATAAAGTACTTCCAAACCATGTTTACAACTTTATTCTAAAAAATAGAAGGTACATTACAGGGTTGACAGCACATAATGCAAAGACAGAGCGGTTGGAATTGCCTATTTCTGAGTAATTGCTGTGTGACCCTGCTCAATTTATTTCATTTTTCTGTTTCATTTTCCTCTACTACGAAATAGAGATAATAAAAGTTCCTACCATAGAGGAATTTTCTGAGAGTTAAAAGAGTTAATTAATGTCAAGTGTTCAGGTTAGTGTATGACACAAAATAAGGACTCAACAAAATTTATTAGTATTATTAACTATTTTCTCAGTTTCAGTCAAACTGGTCTATGAAATACTATGTAATATTTCTTAAGCTTTTCAAACATTTCTTTCATTGTTAATTCCTTCAACAGCTATTTATTGAGTGTCTAATTTGTGTGTGTCTAATATACAATACCAGTTTAGAGGTATAAAAAACAAAAAGGGACCACGCCTTTATGTCACTGCAATCTAAAACAATCACAGACATTATTAATAAGAATTGCCAACAAACATCCACATTCTCATACTATGTTCTTGCTCTCCCTCAGTTGGAATGCCTCGCTCCTTGTTCTCTGTCTATTGATTTCTAAGCTATTTTTAAAGGCCTAGTTCTAACTCCAGGAATTTATTTCCTTGAAAGGGTATTCCCGTCAAAACAACATTTTTACAGTGAATATTCCCAGAGAAATGATGCTCTATTTCATCATGGAGTGACTAATTATATATTTCCTATACTTTCTTTTAAAATTTAGCTTACAACATTATTGAGACAAAGTCAAGATAGTCTCTTGTGCCCTTGTTCAAATTCCTATCAATATCTGGAATAGGAACTGTGGAAACTGTATTAATTGGAAAGCAATCAGTCCTTCAATCTATAACCTCAGACCAATATTGTAGCCTAATTGTCGATTGCCACAGATACTTTCTACCCTGCTTTGTAGAAATGAACTAATAGTGTTGGTAGAAAAGAAAGAATGTGACTGACCCATATCTATTTCTGGAAGCATGTCAGACCCTTGGCAAAGGAGGACTTCAAGAAGAAGAACCAGAGGATACTGAAGATTAACTCTGATTTTTCCAGTGTAAAACAAGAGGTCCTTGTTACTGAAGGCGCAGCCTTTGCTAAGAGGGAGCTCTTCAGGATGGTGAAGAATTTGTCTAGCTTAGAGCTGGCCAAACAGATTACAAGGACCTAGGATAAAGAGTATCATTAACTTCAGATCTTGTGCAAGCAAAGGGATTTCCTAGAACATCTATATTGCTTGCCAAAGAAGCAGAATTCTAGTCTGCCACACCAGCTATCACTCTCAGTTCTTAGCTCTGGCTCAAGATCCATGCCTTTATTTGGTCTGATCTACTCGCTGGTCATGCATATGATATTAGTCTTGGAATTCCTCTCTTGTATCACTTCATCACCTTTTAATCCATGCCATCCCCCTCATTCTGAGAGCTTTGAATTCTTCTTGAATCATCTCAGTTTCACTCCAGCTGGAAATTCCCAAAGATTTGAGGGAGGGGGGCTACTTCAGTCAGACATTGTTCTAGGAACATGAGATATAACCAAGAACCAAAGAGGCAATGCCCCTATCCATAAGGACCCATACTCAATAGAGGGAGGGTAAAATAGGCAAAGTATTAAATATATATAAACATATACTACATGCAAGGGCTTATAAAAGCTGTAGGGAAAAAGACAGGATAAGAGGATGTAGAATGCCGACTTGATGGCATGCTCTGTAGGGAGTGATACTATTTTATATGGAGCAATCTGGGACGGCCTCTTTTAATACAGTAGTTAAGAATCCAGGATCTAGAATCACATTTCCTGAATTATGAATTCCAGAATCATTGTGACCTAGTCTTATCATCTTTAGAAATGCTGTATTTTATTTTTTTTTATTTTAGTCTTTTAGTTGGAAAATGTGAATATAAAATGATATCAACTGCATAAAGTTACTGTAAGGATTAAAGGAGATGATGGACGTAAAACAGCAAAGGGGCACAGTATATATTAAGTACCTCACACCCACTCATTGTTACTGTTACTAGGTCAAATATAACTGCCAACCCCTCAAAAGTCTAACAGAACACTACTTCTCTGCCATTAAAAAAAAAAAAAAAAAATGACATCTTGGTATTTGTGACAATATGAGTGGACTTGAGGGTATTATGCTAAGCCGAATAAGTCAGACAGAAAAACAGAACTACCATATGATGTTACTCATATGCAAAATATAAAAACATACATACATAAACAAAGCGAAACAAATAAATAGAACAGAGTACTGGTTACCAAAGGGGAAGGGGCAGGGAAGGAAAAATCGGTGAAAATGGTCAACTGTATGGTGACAGACCGAACCTAAACTTTTGGTGTGAGTATGGTGTAGTAGACACAAAAGTCAAAACACAATGTACACATGAAACTTATTAATGCTACAGACTAATGCTACAGACCAGTTGAAAAGAAGAAAGTAAAAGAACACATCTTGCCCTTTCAAAAGAGTTTGAACATGAACTTGCCCTTTCATTAGGTTTGAACACATTTAGAGAAACAGTGACTTGAGGCAATTTGGCTTAACATTTTATTATCTAGAAAGCTCTCTTTCTTTTTCATGAAACATATGATGCAGTTAAAATATTTTTGATATTTAAGGGATTATAGCCAGGCTAAGGTATAATATATACAATGATCCTGTTTCCATGGAAAAGTACCAGGGAAACTAGTTGAAAGAAAAAAGAAATATACTTCTCCACACTAGGAGTACTTTGTTTACTAAGTATTATACTTAAATTTGGTCTTCCCGGGTGGCTTAGTGGTAAAGAATTCATCTGCAATGTACAAGATGCAGGAGAAGCCACTGGTTCAGGAAGATCCCCTGGAGAAGGGCATGGCAACCCTCTCCAGTATTCTTGCCTTGGAGAATCCCACGGACAGAGGAGCCTGGTAGGCTACAGTCCACTGGATTGAACAGAGTCGGATACAACTGAAGTGACTGAGAACACATTCTTAAAATTTAGATTTCTCTGTAAGTGCTGTAAAAAATTATAAAGGTGTTCTCATATTCAATACTATGGATAATAGCATAATAACAGCTATTCAAAATTCAGTCTTCAAATTAATAGGCATGCTCAGTGACCATTTGTTATTTATTCCCCCAAGGCCACCAGTGGATGCTAAGGAAAAGAGCCAAAATCATGCTTTTTGACTCCAGTGGTTAGAGAAGACTACGTTTTTCACCATACCTTCCATAAAGAAGGGAAATTCCAATGGATTGCCTCTTCTTCTACACTGCACATGAATTATTTTAATATTAAGCACATGAAAATGAAGTCAAAGAATTGATCATCACTTGCCTCTTGGTTAAGTTTATAAAGTTCATTTTCTTTCTTGGTGAATATTCACTTACCTCTAATTGAATCAGCACTTAAATACCTCAACTGGACAGAAACATTTGGAGATATTTCTTCATCCCAACCATTAAAATATTTTCTGTTTTAACTACAAAGTATAAAGGATGCCATGGTTTCCCACCATTGCAACAAATGTTTAAGGCAGAAATATAAGTAATTTAAGGACATTTGGAAATGTAACAAGATTTTTGCCATTATTCTCATTCCACTAATCTGTTTTGAAACACAAAATGCAAATCCAAAGGGGATGCTTAATATAAAACAATGAAAAATGAATGAAATGAATTTTTCATTATGTTTTTCAAACTAGCATAATATACAAAGAAGCAAGTTTTCTGCTCCACTAAAAACAAATCAAAAGACCACCAGGAAATTAAAATAAAACATAGCAACACTAAGAATTATAAAAGAAATGCAATTTAAAGTCAAATAAAATGTCAATTACTTTTTTTGACTGAAGTAAACAAATGTGTTCTAGAAAGGCTAATTCTATTTTTCACTATAAAAGAATTAGCAAACTCTGCACATAGAGGACACTGGAGTGTTGACATGATTTGATAGAGATAGATAAGTAAGAGTTATTCCACTCAGTCAGGAAGTATTGGGTAACACTCTCTTTCTATGTCAAGTAACACTAGCATGGCATGAGGATCTATACCATACTTTCTCCCTAAATATATAGAATTCACTTTCATTATTATTATTAAATTATAATCTAGATGACATTTGTTGAGGCCAAAGATATATGGCATAGTACTTTATCAAGTGTAGATATGTCCTTCTATCATAACAAAATTTTAAAGAGTACCTTGCCAAATTCTCTCCCCACAGCAAAAGGCTACTTCCATGGAAATCCTGATCTGGCCAGTAATCCATCAAAGATCAAAGCAATGCAATCCTACAAAGAAGCTGATCTGTACAGGCTTGGACAGGGTGGAAGGATCTGTGACCTATGACTGAACAGAGCCTCTGAGACCAATAGCTTTAGACTTTGAAGTTGCATGGCTTGTTGAAGTGAAAAAAATCAGTTTATTGTAAGAGGTGAGAGGGCAGGCAAGAGAAAGAAAAAATAATATATCTTCCTAACTTTGAATTTTATGAAGTGATGTAACTGGTGAGGGTGAGATTATCTCAATTTGGGGATAAATTAACTCAGCTATTTTCCATGAGATAGCTTTTTTAAAGAACCAGGTCTGAGCATCCTCTCTTCTTGCTGCCTATTCTACCACCATGGGATTAGACACTGGAGATCGGTTTTGCAATGTCTTAGGAAGTCACATATGGGCTCTAAAGTTCGTAATATTAGTTTAAAATATAAGAAACTGCTATGTAGTGGATCCAAAATCACTATTAGCAACTGCAAGTGGTTTTACTGAAAAGAAACACCAGAATAAAGAATAGAGAACCAGCAATTTTATTCACATGGGAACATTATATAGGGCATGCCATTAAATTGTCATGGGGCTAAACTGGCCAGTGGAATAGAATACTTCAACTTTCCAGATACCTGTTACTAGCAGCAAAAAATCCTGTTTAAAAGACTGGGTATATTAACAAGTTATGATATGGGAAAATATGCAAGGTATAGTAAGTAAAGCAAGTAAATAAGCACGTGGCTAAACTTGGTCTAATTTTTATGAAAGCATGTTTATTAGTGAATATACAGGGTAAAAATAAGGCAAAATATACATGGGAGATTTCAGCAACAATTAGCAATGACTGTCTCAGGTAGTAAGATTACAGAGGATTTTGAATTTCTGCATTGTATTTCTGAAATGTGTATATTTATATTATACCATCAGAATGTTACTTTGTGATCAGAAAAGTAATACTTTAAATTGAATAAAGTGGCATTTATAAAAAAAACTTTGACTTGCCGACCACTCTACCTTTTAGAATAAAGAGAAAATGATCAGTTAACTTGTATTCTGAGCAATGCAGAACTAGCTGGGGAAGTAAATGTGAGAGTTCATGTAGCTCTCAATCCCTTCCTACATCATGTTTGTTCTCTCTCTTTCTTTCTTTTTTTCTTTTGGTACTCACAGGATTTTTGTCATACTACATTATCTACATGATCTAACTTTAACTGAGAAAAAAAACCTGAGACCTCAAGTTAGTTATTCAGTGATATGTCCCTGAACATAGAGCCAACAGGAAACCCACCAAAATTTGAATTTAGGTCTTGAAACACTGCACTATAAGCTTTTTCTCTAGTGTACATCGTCAAATAAACTTGTTACCTTAAGGTTATGGTATTCAAGTAAGGGAACCTGGGGGACAGCTATGTTTCAGTTCAGTCACTCAGTTGTGTCCGACTCGTTGCGACCCCATGAATCGCAGCACACCAGGCCTCCCTTTCCATCACCAACTCCTGGAGTCCACCCAAACCCATGTACATTGAGTCGGTGACACCATCCAGCCATCATATCCTCTCTCATCCCCTTCTCCTCCTGCCCCCGATCCCTCCTAGAATCCGGGTCTTTTCCAATGAGTCAACTCTTCGCATGAAGTGGCCAAAGTATTGGAGTTTCAGCTTCAGCATCAGCCCTTCCAATGAACACCCAAGACTGATCTCCTTTAGGATGGACTGGTTGGATCTCCTTGCAGTCCAAGGGACTCTCAAGAGTCTTCTCCAACACCACAGTTCAAAAGCATCAGTTCTTCAGTGCTCAGCTTTCTTCACAGTCCAAATCTCACATCCATACATGACCACTGGAAAAACCATAGCCTTGACTAGACAGACTTTTGTTGGCAAAGTAATGTCTCTGCTTTTTAATATGCTATCTAGGTTGGTCATAACTTTCCTTCCAAAGAGTAAGCGTCTTTTAACTTCATAGCTGCAATCACCATCTGCAGTGATTTTGGAGCCCCCCAAAATTAAAGTCTGACACTGTTTCCACTCTTTCCCCATCTATTTGCCATGAAGTGATGGGACCAGATGCCATGATCTTCGTTTTCTGAAAGTTGAGCTTTAAGCCAACTTTTTCGCTCTCTTCTTTCACTTTCATCAAGAGGCTTTTCAGTTCCTCTTCACTTAATGCCATAAGGGTGGTGTCATCTGCGTATCTGAGGTTATTGATATTTCTCCCGCAATCTTGATTCCAGCGTGTGCTTCTTCCAGCCCAGCATTTCTCATGATGTACTCTGCATATAAGTTAAATAAGCAGGGTGGCAATATACAGCCTTGATGTACTCCTTTTCCTATTTACGTTTATCAATATTTAAATCTGATTTCTTAAAAATTACACACAAAAAAATAGTGATAACATTTTTTCATTCAGGGACACCACTGCAAGAGTCTTGAGAGACTTACAAAATTATTGATAACATGCGACAGTACAGTTAGGAGAAGTCCTAATGAGGAAGAATTCCGGAACTCAGTAAAAAAGAAATACACAACAGAGTACAAAAGCACTAGAATCTTCAGGAATGAAAAGAAAGGTTTGGCTAGATTGTAAAAATGGCAATAGGAAAACAAAAGTTTAAATAAATTAAGCTGGTGAATAATAATACAAGTAACAATTGGAAATATTGCAACATTTAGAATAGGACTAATAACTAGGCAAAGAACTGATGCTTTATGAAGGGTATATGGTATGATATAGTCAGATACTAATTTTGCTCAATATTCTCTGTCAAAAACTGATTTTCAAATAAAAAATGCAGAATAATTGAAAGTCAATTAAGTGAATAAATTATTCTTAAGAGCCTATCTAAAATGGATTCAGATACAGATGAACTGCATTCCAGGGTCCTGAAATAACTTAAAAATGTGATTTTTTTTTTGGTAGATAGGTAATATTTAAAGAATTATACACAAGGCTTTTCTTTCTAAAATATTAATAAGTTAGGGTTAAATAAACTGTGGGCCATGGAGCTTGTAATTCACTCTGTGAAAATGTCAAAAAGCATGATGTATGAGTATTTAGAAAAGCAAGAAATGGTATTCAATACCAAATGTTTGCATCACAACTGGACTAGGGTATTTTCAGTGATAGAATTAGACTAATAAAAGATTATTTAAACACAATAAATCTGGAGTGGAGAAAGCATTTAACAACATATTTCATGGTATTCTTATAGGACATGATGAAGAAGGATGCTTTAATAATGATATAGATGTATATACAATTGGTACTAAATACTTATCTTGAGGCCCTGATGAAAGGATAGGTGACAACCTGGAGAAAATTCTCTAGTGATGTGGTGTATAGCTCTACATCTAAGTTTGTATGAACTTAACCTTGTACCATTAAACATTTTCTGGATGACTCGCGTGGGGACATTAATCTAATGCTGATTACCTAAATTTGCATATGACCCTAATTTGGAAGATATGACCCATAAAGATCTAAAATATTAAGGATGATAGACCAAATCTAATGATGATACTTCATCAGTAAATGTAATTTTTGCATTTTGATTTATTTAGTAGGCAACTGTAAAAGTAAAGAGCAGATGAGGCTTGTTGTTATTCAGTCACTAAGTCATGTCTGACTCTTAGCTGCTTGGGTTAATTAAAAATATTTTTCTACAAATATAAACATATTTATAATGCATTTTATATCATTAAAATTTTATACATAAATTTAAGTTTAAATTACATATATATGTGTGTGTGTGTGTGTGTGTACATATACATAAAATACACATGGTCTTTTTCTTTTTTGTATGCCTAAATTCATTTACTCCTCATGTAACAGCAACATGGCTTCCATTAAAGAACCAGTTTTTTTCAACTCTCAAGCCATTATCCAGCTCTTAATGTTTGATCCCATTTCCAGACTCCTGGATGTTTGAATGTAATTTAGGTGTGGGCAATGAGAAATCTGCATCCCTGTAGCCACAGAACTGGTTCAGACATAGGAAAGCAACCAGGCTGAATGAATTAAATAATCTCCAAGATTTTACAAGTACTATTAAAAAGAAGACTAGCTTTCTACTAAGGTTGCTCAACTGTTAGCTTGGAGCTGCCTGGAGCTTCTGCAGCTGTCTTAGTGACCTTTGGGAACAACTTGCCTGAGAATCAACCAACACAAAGGAAAGCCTAACTGGGAACTGGAAAGTCACTTACTCTTGACAGCAACGTCTGATACTAGGATCTAGACATGTGTAAAGTCAGAGAGCATATCTGAAGCATTATTTACAATTCTGAATCTAATCCAAGTAAAGACAAACTGAAGAATATTACATGGTGATTCAATCATCGTGTGATTGATTTAACTAGATAAATTTGCTTCTAAGCCTTAAATGTAATTTCAAAAATTATTAAAATTTATAATTATAAAATTTCCATTCAAACTCAGCTTCTGCATATCTGATTAGGAATTCCATTTGCTCCTGAATAAACTTCTTTGTTCATTATTTAAAACATTCAGTTCTTTCATTCAGTAATACACTACAGTGTGATAATTATGTGTCAAGAATGCATACCTTAATTTAAGCAATATGCGATTGGGAAATAACTGTAACAGATAAAACTAATGCACATATTGTCAAAATAAATCTTAAAAATTTTAAAGAAAAATTTAAGCAAAATGTTTCTATATATTTTAAACCCTTCTAGTTAAACAAAAAATTACAAAAGGAAAGGGCAATTTTTTTTCATTTATTTTTATTAGTTGGAGGCTAATTATTTTACAATATTGGAGTGATTTTTGCCAGACATTGACATGAATCAGCCAATAAAGTAACTTGAAAGAATATGTGCGAGAAGCAAAGTGTTAGTATGATTGATAAAGAATGCTTTGAAATCAAGAAAACGATAAATTAAAGAGAGACAAACATCTCCCAACTAAAATATAAGTGGATTAAGCATGGAAATTAGCTACAGAAAAAGCATAATTATCTGTTGAAGCTTATTAAAAAGTCAAACTATATGAAAAGAAATATTCAAATTAAAATAATGAAATTATTTTGTCCATTTGACAAAGATCTTCAAATTTTATTATTTTGTTCCTATCAGGTGGTAGGAGTGAAAATTGATAGAATACTTTTAGAGAAATTTGATAAATGTATCAAAAGCCCAAAGTGTGATCATATTATTTGACTATTTAGACTTAATCTGAAGAAAATCAGCAATATATAAGAATGATGGCTGCAGCATTGCTTATGCTGCTGAAACTGCACAGCAAACTACCCACAAAAAAGTTATTTTAAACTAATTGGTTTTTACTTATCTATTTGAATGCCATGTAACCATTAGAAACCATGTCCTTAAAAAAGCAAAAATAAATACACACTACATTATTAAATTAAAAAATACAATAAAATTCATGCTATGATTCCAATGTTTATGTTAAAATATTGTTAAAAGTTCAATTTTTTTTTTTTTTAGCATTTTAAATGGCTGAAAATAATGCATTTGTTTTTGTTGGAAAATGCCCAAATCCTAACATAAACCTTAGTAAACCCTCTGAAACCAACTATACCCTTTCAGTCCTTACATAAGAAAAAAAAATAAGTATCATTACTTTTGATACCATGAATTAGCATTAATTGCTTTTGAATTTTATAAATGGAATAATATAATATGTACAAGTTCTTATGTCTGGCTTCACTGGGTCAAAATTATATTCATGAAATGTATCTATGTTTTGTGGAGCTACAATTTATTTATTTTCATCACTTTATTATATTTCATCCTATGACTACATCATAGTATATTTATATCAGTTCTAGTATTGATGGATATTTGCTCAGTTTCCAATATTAGTTATTGCAAGTAAGGCTATGAAGATCCTAAAGGTTCCTGTCTTCCAGAGCATGTATCTATACATTTCTATAGATTAGAGTTAGGAATGGAGTCATAGAACTCAACTATGATCAACCTTATTAAGCAGTGCAAAAGAGTTTTCAAAGTGTTTTTCACACTACTATCAGCAGAATTCCTGTTTTGCCACATCCTGATCAGCATTTTACATTGTTTTGCTTCTTTTTTTTTTTTTAGTTCTTTGATTCTAGTGGGCATGTAGGAGTATTTTTTTTTTGTAGTTTTAATTAGCATATTTATGATGAAGAGTGAAACAGGATTATAAGTAATTTTTATTTTCTTCCTTATAATGTTTTGCACTTTTAATTATATCTACTATGAACAAGTAAAAGTCCAGTAATTACAAATAAACACTTCCAAGCAGATGTGAATGTATTATTGCTTTGTTACCAAATAATTTTTCTGCAATCAATTGTTGCTTATACACTTTATCTCAGAAATAAAATTACAACTTTAAAAACAAGGACAACAATTCTTGTTACATTCCATATAATTTAGACCAGACTAACTATAATTTGGAAATGCCAGAAATTGTTTACAAGAAATTATTTAAATTTCTTAAGCATTATGTGAAGGCTTAGGCTGGATATTATTTATTTCTGAGGAAGGAAAGAAATAAGTAGACTGAACTATTTCTCCTGCCTCCTCCAATTCAAACTATGGCTCCTGCTATAATGTTAATAAATGTCTACTCTTATGCAGACTTATGATTTTTGCATGTTAACTATGTCGTCATGAACACTTCAATGAAAAACATGCATGTACTTTAAAATGAGTAAATAATATAAACTACTGCAAAATATCTGTACAATGATTTATACGTTCATCAATGATATCAAGTACTTAAGACATGTCTAACATATAATAATCGAATCAAAGGAGTCTGAACTAAACATTTGCCTGGGAAATTCTACCATAACACTTAGGCAATGACCAGCCATACTGGTTCAAAATGATCTAGGTTCTAACACATTTTGCTAACAAAGAACTCTGCCAGAGCAAATTATTCCCGGACTTACGGGAGAGAGCTGGCTCTTCCATTCTCTAAATCACAAACATACTCAACTAGAAAGCTGTCACTGTTCTATACTTTCTCTCAGTATGCAGAGTGAAATACCAAGTTTTCATAGGTTGGGAGATGAGGAGAAGGAAAAATCAGGGAGAAGTATTCATTTTCTTCATTGATATTTGACTATAGAAATTGTTGGTAGAAAGGAGGAAATCATTTTAGTATATAAAAAAGCTGTTTCTGGGAAATACAGTGAAAGAAGCTCTACCTGCTTCAAAGGACACACCAAAATGTCAGCAAGTATAAGCGAATATTCGCCAAACTTAAATTAGCAGATCTGTCACCTCTTAAGAATTACCTTTATCTTTCTTATCCCTAAAAAAAGATCCTTCGGTAGAGATATGTCCTTTTATCCTTCAGAAGGACACTCGGAGACATTAGAAAAGATTTTTTGGTGGGGGAAGTTATTTGCTTAAAGAAGAAAAGCATCACTATGTGTGGAAGGATGTCTGATACTTAAATGACAGAGCAAGGGAAAAGATTATGAAACATTTATCATATAAATCACAAGAACTGTTTAGAAACTGAATCAGATTTAAGAAGGTAAACGTGTTGTCATAAGGCATTTTGAATGACATTATTAAATGTCGTAAACTGGAGATTAACTTCCCTCAGTACAAATTTGCTTGTTTCTGAACTGCAAAGATTCTAAATAATCTCTCAAAAGACTGGGTAGACGTTGGCAGCTTGTATAAGCCTTTTACCCTTCCTTAATGTGAAAGTAAACTGCAAATGCGGTTATGTCTAAGAAAAGGGTAATCAAGAAAAATATCATTAAAGTGTATTTGAGATTAACTGTTACATGAAAGGGCTCGTCTGCTATCTGACATGAGTAACTGGATTTTGTTTTCCAGTGTAGGCCGACTGACTCAACAGTCAGCACAAACTGAATTGTGTTTTTGTAAGGCTCTTCAATAGGCAGCCAAATAAATAGCTTTTCCCCCACTGCACGGTTTGCTGTTTGCTTAAGCAAAAATCCAATTTCTGGAGAGGACTCCACAAGGGCTAAATTCCCTGCCATTTACAAGTGTCCCATTAGAGTAGCTTTCTATATGGAAATAACATTCCAAGACAAGGAGAGAAACGTTAGGTCTGAGGTCCGCTGTTCCTGATGTGTTTTATTATTTCTTTTTCATTTGAAGAGTAGAGCTGTTCTCCCAGGAGAAAGAAGGAGAAAGAGAGAGTCATGTTTGAATACAAATGTCTCAAGAAACTGGAGCTTCTTTTAAAAGTGAAATCTCCTTTTTTTGGTATGCACCAAGGACGAGGGTAGATCTGTCAGCTTCACACTCAGGCTGCTTCTCATTAAAAGATTTTTTTAATTAAGAATTCAAAGGCAAAAACTCCAAGTGGAGTAGCATATATTAGAGATGGTGAGGCTTGGGTTTGATTACTGTTTCCTTTAGTACATCTGGAAGAAGCTTTTATTTGAAAATAGCCATGATTAGAATGAGACAACCTGTGTCTCTGACTTTTACCAGGATGCCATATAAAGACCTGCCAGCTTTGCAAAAGCATTTTTCTAGGAGGTGATAAAAATAAATTTTAATGAAGGTTCATAAATTTCCAGGAATGTTTTAACTAATAAAACGAGTGTCATCAATGTTAAGAAAATGGTCATTGATTTTTAAAATATTGATTATTGGGGTATGAAAATCTTTGTAATGGATTCAAATGTCTAATCTAATCTATGTTTGTTTTTTAAACAACTGATTTGCAGTTCTTGTGAACAAATAGTCATGTACCTTTACATTAGTTTTACTTGCATTTAGTTTTTCAATTTAAAGAAACAAAAACAGATTTAGTAATATAATAGCTACTCAGTAAGAATTTATCTAAAAAGAAAAACAAACTCATGGAAAGTCTTCTAGAAAAGGTAATTGTATTACAGTTTTAGCTTGTTTGAATTAAATAAATGCCTATTGACTTGTTATACATAGCATTGAAACTGAAAGTTAAATTGGTGCTTCCTTGAAAGCTTCACTCAAGAAAAAGTTTAAAATATCACCATATGAACAATATGACTCTGTTTGTTAAATTGCTTTACATATAGGGTGATATTGAGTTTCTTTATTCAAGATCATCAGGGTTCTACTTCAATATTATTATGTCATTAAAAAAAAAAAAACAAGCATTGTACATACATACAACCTTTTGAAAATAGCTGAAATCTAGTCAAGTAAAGAGTTTGAAAGCCTTTTTTTTTTTTTTTTTCTCTTTCTAAGCCCCCTTGTTGTCTGATTTCATCTTAGGGAGTAATTACTGTGAAACATATCTTTAACTGGGAGCTTTCATTTAGTACAGAGACAAGCATTCTACTACTTTGCATATCATGATTCCCACTTGGAAGCAAATGAGAAGAGACACATAATTCTAGACAACTAAGAGAACTTGACTATTAGAGAGGTCAAGTGCTTTGACTCTGCCCAAATCTTTATACAAATATAACCAGAGTAGGATTAACTGAAAGCATATGGAATAGAGGAGAAAACAATAGGCTAAGGGCAAGGTGTTTAACCTTTTTGCTTCGTTATTTGCAAAATCAGGGAAATTTGACTAGTTTTCTTTTCTTTTTTTTTTTTTTTCAAGTTATTGGACCTTCCAACATGATGATACTAAATGATTTATAGGTCTTTATATAAATTCCTTCTCTCATGAATTAAGCTGTCCTGAATTTTGTTACCTTTTCTGACATACTTATAATGTATAAACAAACTTGCCATTTTCTTTAGTATCTCTTTCACTAAGATGGTTGGTGTTAATAACACAGAGATTTGGCCAATATAGATTTGCTTTCACATACTGAGGGCTTTTTTTCATAGTTAGAAATAGGACTTCAGTTAGGAGTTGCATTGTTTAGATGGTAGAACTTAATTTTTCAAAACTGTCAAATGTTTGCTCATATTCCCTTCACTTGCTGATGAAAAGTTATATTTGATATGCTGTATGTATCATATATGAAATTATTTCATGTTCTTTAATTACTAGTTGAGCTGAGAAACTGTATCAGCCATAGACTAAGATGATATTTTCAGGTGCTAAATGTATTGCTTTTAAAAAAGAGTAAAATGCTTCATTCAAATTAGATAAACTTGCTATTCAGAATTATTTTCAGGTGTCAGGAAAAGGAAACAAACAAAAAAAAATAAAGTGCCCTATACAATCATATTCTTTCCTGTCACCAGGACTTAGAATTTCATCTTTGAGAAGCACCTCTCATCCTCGGACAACTACTGAGCAAGAAACCTATTGCTTCTAATGGCATTTTAAGATGAAGCCAGCAAGGCATATTTGGTTCTGATCACTTAATGTTAAAAAGGAAAATAATACAGAACACTTATCCTTTTGTTTCTTGATTTAAGATTTAAATTGAGTAGTTGGGGAAGATGATACAATCTGCAGAGTCCTGATTCAGTCCTCCAAAGACTGTTATCTTGCTTTTGTCATCACTGAGGGCTGGATTCACTTTTGACCCACAACTACCTTAGAATGATAAACTTACAGGGCAGGCAACAGGAGATTTGCGCTGGACCTGCCTCCTCAAAGCCAGAAGCTAAAATGAGAATGAGAATCCTGTGGACATTTTCATTTGGCAACATTCTGCCTATTGCTGAGATCCTGGAGGCATTTTGATTGTCTCAGGAGGCGAAGAAGGAGTTTGAACAAATCCAGCTTGGATTTCTGCTGTTCTCCTTCTAGTAAGGAAAAATGGAAAGTTACATTCGAGTGAAGCCTGGGTGATCCTTGCCAGTGCATCTGGATTCAACTTGAAAAAACTATTTTAGGGCGTTCATAAAAGTCAAACAAAAACAAGCCTCTTCACTACTTTATATAATATTCTGTATATGATTTCCATAATGTTTAATTCTGTCAATTATATTTTGTGCCCAGTGACTTTAAGACTACCTTCTCTTAATCATCTCATAAATATTTAAGATTATTTCTTGCATGTCAGTTATGATTAAAAGTACTTATGGAATTTATGTTGACAGGCCTCATAATTCTTAAATTCTATAGAATCAAATGATAATATCATAATACAATTCATATGAAATTCATGATAAATAAAATTTATAATAAAAATTCATGATAGGTAAGATATAATAAAACTCATATTCATACTAAAACTCAAGTGAATGAAGTTTTCATGTTGGGTAAGTTTTTATTATAAGTGTAAAATTTTGGGTTCAAGGAATTGTTAGTGTGGAAGTACAGAGATAAGTGAACACTCTCAGTGTGAGTGTAGGCCACGTTTCTGTGTGCCTGTTGGGTCTGTGGTCTCCTTTCCTGAGAACTGCTTATTACCTACCCTTACCTACAGCTACTTCCCCCAAGTTCCCTGCTTCGATTCTGGCCCTATTTCCTCTGTTGAATGAATAATAGCACTCTTCCCTGCACTGAATGAACACCTAACTCAAATAAAGTCATTGTAGTCTCCCTACCTGGTATTTAGAATTAGAATTAAGAGATTCTATGTAATGACCAAGAGCCTATATTTTTCTAAAACCAGGGCACCAAAGCAGAGAAAAAACAGTGTGTAGATAATGAGATGAACACATGTCCAAAGAAGAGACAGAAGAGTATATAGCGTCAGAGAGACTAAGATACTTTCCTATCATTCCATTCTTTTGTGCATTCCTTTTCAGAAGAAGAACTATACTACACCACCTTGGACTGAGATGGCCCTTATTATTTTGTAAATTCTATTCTTTGTCTTTTTCTTTCAGCACAAGCTAGTCTGACTGAGGTTTCTATTGCTTGTAACCAAATGAATCTCATCTGATACAGCAGACAAGAGAAAAAAAAAATTAACTATCCTCAAGAAAAGAGATAACAAGCAAAATAATTATCCAAAGCAAGTTTCAAAGAGGAAAAGAAACTGAAAAATACAGTATATTTCATTAATATATTGGGCTGTCAAGCCCAGTACTTTTTTAATTGAACAACATTTGTTTTAGAAAGCTCAAGGGATGATCTGAGCTGAATCCAAGTTTGTCCATACCACTTCTGATCTCTGCCTTATAAGGAAATGGTTTGAAATCTTACTTCTGAGACTTGCACTTTGAATCAGATTCCTACTTTAATACTCATACTTTGAAAACTTTGAAATAACTCAAAATAGATGTATTAAAAAGTGTGTTCCTAGATAGTACATGTCATCATGGAGTTCTGGATTTTATGCTTAAGGCAGGAATAATAAATATAGAATTGCATTAATCTTGTTCAAAGAATTTTCTGCAGCATCTCCTTCTGACAATTATATTTTATACCAAAGTCAAATTTAAATCAAATTTTTAAAGATTAAGAAGCATAGGAAACTTAATCCCTTACAGATCCAGGAGATACAGTAATGGTAGTTTTTTTAGGGGAAATTTTAATCTTTAAAATAAGAACTAAGACAGAAACAAACTCAATTAATTATATTTCATTTCTTTTAGACAGCTTAAGTTTTGGAACCATAACATAGTGTCTTCACTTCCTAATAAAATATATATTCTCATTAATCTAACAATGTGACCGATTTTCTGTAGCAGTACAGTGTCAATTTTAAATCGTTATGTTAGCAATGTGATTTACGTGGACATATGTGCATCACCATTCATATCCACATATATCAGTCTTTATTTTAGTTTTTGATAAAGTGCTACTTTAAATTAGCACTGTCAAGAGTTTTAATGAATATGCAGAAATTGCTTTGTGACTTATTTTAAGAATAAATTTTACCTCCATGTAATTTACTCTTGTTTCTCTCCCTGCCCAACTGTCAATGCAATGAATATTTTCATAATATATTCAAAAATTGATATTTCAAGTGCCATTAAAGAATCTGATCAACAATTTGCCATGGGCAAATCTAGAAATTCACACTTGAAATAGTAGAGATTCTCAGTTCTTTTTTTTTCCCACTAAGTTTCCCCCCATCCCTTCAGATTCACATGCATAGTGATTCAGTTTTCATATTAAGCTTTGAAACATCTACCAAAAGTACTGAAATTTAATGTACAGAATTTATTTCATGTTTTATTATTTGATTACTATCTCTGAGACACACTTACGGAATTAAACCTTAAGTATGACTGTTGGGTGATTGTCTCTCATTTTATAGCCTTACTGAAACTGCATAGATGGGCCAAAATATGTCAGAGAAAATTGTATCTTTAGTCACTAAGTCATGTCTGACTCTTGTGACCCCATGGACTGTAGCCAACCAGGTTCCTCTTGTCCATGGGATTCTCCAGGCAAGAATACTAGAGTGGGTTGTCATTTCTTTCTCCAGATCTTCCTAACCCAGGGATCAAAGCCAGGTGTCCTACACTGCAGGTGGACTCTTTACCTCTCAGCCACCAGGGAAGCTTGGGTTCCACCTGCAATGCATGAGACATGGGTTCTATCCCTAGGCTAGGAAGATCCCCAGAAGTAGGAAATGGCAACCTACTCCAGTATTCTTGCCTGGGAAATTCCATGGACAGAGAAACCTAGTTGGCTGCAGTCATGGGGTCACAAGAGTCCAAGACAACTGAGCGACCAAACCACCACCACCACAAAGAGCTTACTATTTTCCACATACTATTGTTTGCCTGTATTAACTGGTTAATAGCCTTAAATTTTATGTGTTTTGTTGCTATTGCTATTTAAAGGATGAGGAAATTGAGCCACAGAGATGATAAACAGCACATCCAGGATGACAGAGCAAGTAAGTGTGTAGAGATGAGATTTGACAACAGGCCAAATGTACTTTGCCAACAAAGGTCCATCTAGTCAAAGCTATGGTTTCTCCAGTAGTCATGTATGGATGTGAGAGTTGGACTATAAAGAACACTGAGCACTGATGAATTGATACTTTTGAACTGTGGTGCTGGAGAAGACTCTTGAGAGTCCCTTGGACTGCAAGGAGATCCAACCAGTCCATCCTAAAGGAGATCAGTCCTGAATATTCATTGGAAGGACTGATGCTGAGGCTGAAGCTCCAATACTTTGGCCACCTGATGCGAAGAACTGACTCATTTGAAAAGACCCTGATGCTGGGAAAGATTGTAGGTGGGAGGAGAAAGGGACACAGAGGATGGGATGGTTGGATGGCATCACTGACATGATGGACATGAGTTTGAGTAAACTCCAGAAGCTGGTGATGGACAGGGAGGCCTGGCATGCCACAGTCCATGGGGTCTCAAAGAATTGGACACAACTGGTGGCTGAACTGAACTGAACTGAACTGTCTCCTCAGTTGACAATTTCATCCATTACACTCTGTCACCTCATCCCCCTAAAAAAAAAAGAGGGGGAAAAAAAGGACTCTCATAGCTTTGTTAAGGTATATGCTAAATAATGTATTATTTAACTTATACAAAAATTCCTATTTATAATAAAATATAAAGTTCCAGGAGATTCAGTAAGTTATCCATTGACACACATATTTGGTCTTTCCTCTAAATCACAATGGCTGCTTACATCAGTGGGGATTCTTTTGGTTTATAGCTATTAAAAAGAAAGCCAAACACAGATTGACCTCAACAATATAAGAGCCACTATAATGGACCACCTTTAGGATCAAAGGACTCAGTATCCCAATTGCTAGGAATGCTTTGAGAATTGGGAATTGCCTTAGCCAACCAAGTTGCTGTGACCCAGATGACATCACCTTTTACAGAAGTCCACATCCAGTCTACTTGTCTTAACTTATGACTGATCTGAAGAAACATAGTTGGTTCAGAAAAATTAGCAATTAGCTTTGAAGACTAATTTCTTCCTCTTCTCAATCCTGCCTTCTTCCTTCCTTTCTGTAGATGTTTATCCCATGAATATTGCCTAATAAATTTATTGCAGGTTGATCTCCAATTAAAAGTTTACTTCCCAGAAAGCTCAACATGTATGATAAAGGGCATTTACTGGCTCACATAATTGAAACCCTAGAGATAAATTTGCCTGCAAAGTTCATTTGATTAGGAGGCTAGGATTAATTTCTCTCTGTTTCCTATTTTTCCTTTCAGTGTCAGCTTCATTCCATGGCTGATTTCTTGCAATGATGGCAAAATCATTACACCATTTCTAGTCTTCACATTTGCATATCACTCCGTCCAGAAGGAGACTCAATGAAGTTCATTGTGATTAGACTATTTAAGGCTGAGGGTCAGAAAGTGCTAATTTGCTTAAATAAATGAGTGCCCAATGCAAGAGCCTGAAATGGAGTCCCCTTCCGCTGGGTTGCTTTGAGAAAAGGGAGCAAGGCCAAAGGAAAATCTGGCTACTTTTAGAAAGGGAGGATTGAGTAGGATTGTGTAGTACTAACGGAAGTACTGTTTGAAAGGAGGATTTAGCTCTGAGGTGTTGAATGCTGAGGCTTGATAAACAGCATCTATAATGCTCCATAAGGGGGAGAAGAGAAACAAAATAGTCCTCTCCTTTTGCATTCAATTCTTTTCACATTTTTCAAATGAGGCATATTCCCCTCAGCTTTTCACTCGATAACTCAGAATATTCATAGTTTAAAAGTCAATTTGTCCAGGGTGACTTCTTTGTCCTGTCAAAGACAAGTTTAGAGGTTTCTCCACAATATTCCCACAGAGTAATATGTTGACCTGATCACATTTTATTTACTCATTTGTTTAATACTTTTTCTCTTCTGGTGGACAATTGGTTTCTGCAGGCCATATCCTGCATCTTAATCATCACTGTATGATACCACTGGTATACAAGGCCTGATAAGCCACACACACACACACAAAAGATCATTGTTTGGGAATATATGCATAAATTAAAGGGAATGTTGGCTTTTCCAGGATACATCCCAAGAGGTTTTTTTAATAGTGATGAAAGATCCATAATTCTATGTTCTCTACTGATGAACATATTAATGAAAGAAAAAAAGAAAATGCAGAGATGAAGAAAGCAAAAGACCGCTCTATCTCACTAGACAGTGACTTCCCAGAGAACAGAAAATATAAGCATATGTTGTATTGGCCATTGAGTGTGTGCATATTAAATGTGCATTCATGAATCAGAGGAAAAGTCAGACTCATTTATAAAGACGTCTGAACTGCTGGTGAGATTAAAAAAAAAAAAAACACTTTGAAGGAAGCATTTCACAGAGGCAGGGTGAGGACTGATCATGGTTTTAAGGTGCTAAATGAGTTTGAGGTTATTAAACAAGATAGGAAACACAAAGAGGGGGCCTTTGCCTTTTGAAGATGGCTCATAAGTTTGTTTTTGAACATGCAGAATTTGGAAACTCTAAGGAGACCTGGGTGTTCATTGGAAGGACTGATGCTGAAGCTGAAACTCCAGTACTTTGGCCACCTCATGTGAAGAGTTGACTCATTGGAAAGCCCCTGATGTTGGGAGGGACTGGGGGCAGGAGGAGAAAGGACGACAGAGAATGAGATGGCTGGATGGCATCACCGACTCGATGCACAAGAGTCTGAGTAAACTCCGGGAGTTGGTGATGGACAGGGAGGCCTGGCATGTTGCGATTCATGGGTTCACAAAGAGTCGGACATGACTGAGCGACTGAACTGAAGGAGTTTTAAGTAAACAAACGCAGAAATTAAGGAGAATCTCTAGTCTGAAATAGTTGGTACATCAATTTTAAGGAAAATGTAGTACTTCGTCCATAAAAAACAACTATTTCCTTAAAATTTGTGCTGTAATTAATGTTGCTGCTCTGCTTAAAAGGTCAAACATACCTATTTCCTTGCTTTACTTCAGTTTATTCTTAGAAACCTTACTGCTATGAAAAAACACAGTAACATGAGATATATCTTTCTTTAATTCTAATGAGAAAAATTATAATGCAGTCCAACCTAATTCAAGATACACACTTTTATAGGTGGAAATTATATAAATTGATAATAAAACCAGGCTTATTCAATGATAGGTAACAATTTGAATTTGTACATAACATGTAACATAGTGAATACATAATACACTTGCCAAAGCAGGAGGTGTCGTAGTGGCTGGTGACTGGCAGAGAATGTGTGTAAGGGAGTCATTCTTCAGAAAGAAAATTCATTCTTTTTGCTGCATTTTCTTCACCAGGTTTACAAACTTTACAGGCTCACAGTCATCTTGTACTCAATTTATACTTAAATATTAAGTTAATATATTTTTGGTGCAAAATTACAGACAAGTATCTGGATACTTCACAAGTGCAGAAACTAAATACATAAAACAGATAAATATTTATAGACAAAGTTATCTCTGCATCCTTCTCACATCATACACAGACAAAGAAAAGCATGTTGGGATCATTTGGAATTGAATGGTATACAGTTCAATTTTGTTCTATATGATATGTTCTGAATATAAAATATTGTGTCATGAAAATTAATGAGTGTTTCATTGCCTGGAATTGTCATGTGAAAACACCACTTCTTGTAGTATAGTTATTTAGAATGTTTTAGGATTAAAAATTCATTGCACTGAAAAAAGAAGCCATTGTCAATAAATGGTTCAACTTTTAAAGAGCTGCTATTGCAAAAAAAAAAAAAAAAGTGAAAAATTGTATGAAGTTTCTGCAAGTTGTATTATCTATATATCTTCTTATATTAGAATTTAATACATTAAGGAAAACATATTGCTCTCATCACCATCAAGTGTCTTTATTCCCATTATATTTTTACTATTGTCAAAATAGTAATAATAAATATTATATTTGGTTTTA
Organism: Cervus canadensis; assembly: GCF_019320065.1. Taxonomy (NCBI): domain Eukaryota; kingdom Metazoa; phylum Chordata; class Mammalia; order Artiodactyla; family Cervidae; genus Cervus; species Cervus canadensis. Next base: position 32,407,427 of record NC_057389.1, read on the forward strand.
TAGGTAGTAGTCACTTGACTTCATTATTGAAACAAAAATGAGTGTGGTTCTTTATGTGTCTACTGTGTCCCAAACATTAGATAGTATATACAAAATTATGACCATTAGAATAAAAATATTTGGTATACTGTAATTCTAATCAATTTTCAAAAGTCACAATAAATCCTAGTTTTACCTTAAATTCATGTGACCCTTTCTGAAATGCTACAACATTTTTTGTAATTTTTAAAAAAATATAATACAGACACTGATAAAAGCACAAATCACAGTTTATGACAGAATGGATTTTTACAAAATTAAGAAAGCCCTGAATCTTGCATTCAACTTAAAAAACAGAGTATCATTGGAACTTCAGAAGTATGCTTCTTTACAAACTGTCTCCTCAAAGGAGACATTTTGACTTATCATATCATGACTTATCATGTCTCCATTTTGACTTATCATGTCACAGTTTAGAATTTATATAATCATACAGTTCATACAAAAATAAATATACCTCTTCTTTCATTAGATAGTCTATTTCTAATATTATCCATATTGCTATATATTATAATAAGTGATTAGTTATCACAATTGTACTGTATTGTTCATTGCAGTAATGTAGAATTTATTTTTCCATTCTACTGAGTATCTTTCTCCCAAGTTTTGGACTACTATGAAAATATGTTATTAATATTCATGCACAAGTTATATATTCTACAATTCCTATTGATATGTTTTCATTCCTTTTGGGTAAATACCTAAGGTTTAAATGAAAAGTATATACTTAATAAGAAATTATTTTTTTTCCTGTGTGGTTCTACAATATTCCATTTTCACTGCTGTATCATTTTGAATTTCCACTAGTTATTGAGGAAAACTGAAAGGAGAGGATACCTGGCCTCATCCTTCTGGGTGTTTGTACTTATATGCAATAGGCAACAGTCAGTCATATATATGTTTTGAAACTATTTTCTCTGTTTCTGATTTACTTTCCACTGTCTTAATTGTGTTATCAAGGGGCAGAAGTGAAATTTATCCCTCTCTAAATGGCTGTTTTTTACTTCCTAATTAAAAAATATTTATCTATAAAATATTACCCCCAGCCCCACCCTCCCACTGTGCCATGAGGAATTTCTCAAGTGTTTATATTTAGAGCTATATTTTTTTTCCTTTACTTTTAGGTACATCACCCATCTTGAATTAATGCTTGTAAATGGTATGAGATAGGAGGAGTTAAGGATCATCTCTTTATACAGATCTTGAATTGTTTTATAATCATTAGTTGAAAGATTTGCTTTTCACCCATTACATTTCTTTGATGGCTTCAGGACTCTATTCTCTCTCTCTTTTTTAATTAATGCAATTATTTTTAATAGGATGATGATAGCTTTACGATGGTTTGTTGGTTTTTGTCATACAAGGTAAATCAGCCATAAGTATATGTCCCCTCTCTCCGAAACCTCCCTCTGTGACACCCCTTTAAGTTGTCACAAAGCACCTGATTGAGCTCCCTGTGTTATATAGAAACTTCCCATAGCTGTCTATTTTGCATATGGTAATGTAATCCATTCTGCTTTATTGGCCTAACCTTATGTCGATACCACATTGGTTAGATTAATGTAGTTTTACAATAAGTTTGAATCAGATAATAAGCATCTTTCCAGTTTGTTTGTTTTTTCTTTCATTTTTATAGAATGCTTGACTTTTTAAGGTTAGCTGCATTTTCACATAAATTTTAGATTTATGTTATCAGTTTCACCAGAAACGAATTTAAAATCTGATGGGAATTGTATTGAGGTGTCATTTTATCCATCGATCAATTTGAAGATAATTGATAATTTATTTATAGTAAGTATTCTACATAATTCATTTAATCAATCCAATTAACTTAGATATTCTTTCATTTCTCTAAGAAATATTTGTATGTTTTTTTACACTGTGAACTTCCTAAATATAATAGCTCTAGTATATTTTTGGCAAATGCATAAGGACTTCTAACATTCATGTTGTGTATAAACAAAAACAGTCTTACTATCTCCTTCGAAGGTCTGTCTTTTGTTTTACTTCTAAGTAGGCCCTATTACATACTGTTGAAAGAACTGGTTGCTTGTCTTAACTGCTAAGTAGTGTCCAATTCTTTGTGACCCCATTAACTGGAACTAACCCCCCAGGCTCCTCTGTCCATGGGATTTCCCAGGCAAGAATACTGGAGAAGGTTGGGATTTCCTTCTCCAGGGAATCTTTCTGACCCAGGGATTGAACCTGATCTCCTGTATTAGCAGGTGGATTCTTTATCACTGAGCCACCAGGGAAACCCATATAAGAAGTTTGGCTGTTAGTAAAATATATTTATATTTATTACAATATAAACCTCATTATAAGCTTTATTTTAATAACAACAAAAAATCCATCAACTACTAAAGAGTGTGATCCTAGTAGCACATATACCTCCAAAGAATCACACATACACACACTTTCTAGAGAAGTAAAATGCAATCAGACCCAATTCTCCATTCTCCATTGAAGGAGCAAAAGGAACCCACATGAAGTATAGAAATGAGCATAAAGCTTTAAAGAAAGAACTGGTAAGAGGATTTACATTTGTTTTGTTCCTAATCTTAGAAAGAAAATTATTCCTTCTTTCAATATTAAATATTTTGTTAGCTGCAAGATTTTTTAAGATGATCTTTACCTGAATAAGGAAGTGCTCCTTTCTTTTTAGTTTTCTGGATATATTTATCATAAATGGGAATTTATTTTATCAAATGTTTCTTCTGCAATTATTGAGATGATAATATTAATTTTATTTTTCATTTTGTAGCCTGGTGATTGATTTTAATGTTGAACAAACTAGCACTCCTGGAATTAAAATGAATTGGCCATGGTGTATCATCCTTTATACATATATTACTATCTTCAAGTTGCTAATGATTTGCTAAGAACGTTTACATGAATGGTCATGAGAGATATTCATTGCAATTTTTTTTCCCTAATGTTCTTGTCTCATTTCGATGCCACAGTTATGCTGAGGTGTAACATGTTCCCTCTCTTCCTCTCTATTTTCTGAAAGAATTTATGGAGGACTGGTATTACTTATTCCTTATATACATCTGGGCCTAAGCCTTTTTTGTAGGACAATTATTATTTACAAATAAAAAGTAATTTCTTTAATAGAAATAAGGCTACTCAGAGTCTTTAACCCTTCCAGTGTCAATTTTGATAACATGTACCTTTCATTTCAATTGCTAACATAATCAAAATTGTAAAAGGTATCTGTAAAAAATTGTTACTAAATTTTCTTTATTGTTACTTATTTCCTTTTAGTAAATGTAGGTTATTTAACGAATACTATCTTTGGCTGCACTAGTTTTCAGCTTTTTCCACTGTGACTAGTGGGGCATTATATCAAAGTTTTAATATTTTTAAAATGTCAATTTTTAACTTATTCTCATTTTCCAGTTGTTTCTGCATTTTACATGATTGCACTCTATCATTCATACTGCATTTAATTTATTCATATGTTTCTGGTTCCTCAAGTTAGAATTTTAGATCATTTATGTTTAGTTTCTTTTTTTTCCTAATATAATCTTGTCAGGTCATAAGTTATTCTCTGAACACTACTTTGCTGTATTCCCCAAATTTTGATATATCTTTTACTTTTGTTTCCATTTTAATGATTATCTGCTTCATTTTCTAACTTCTTCATTGATCCAAAGGTAATTTAGAGTCATTAGAAAAATGCAGTTTAATGTTTAAATTTTGAATAATTTCAAATTTTGTTCTGATTTTGACCCAGATAATCATGATGGTGTGATCACTCACACTCACCTAGAGCCAGACATCCTGGAATGTGAAGTCAAGTAGGCCTTAGGAAGCATCACTATGAACAAAGATAGTGGAGGTGATGGAATTCCAGTTGGGCTATTTCAAATTCTGAAAGATGTTTCTGTGAAAGTGCTGCACTCAATATGCCAGCAAATTTGGAAAACTCAGCAGTGGCCACAGGGCTGGAAAAGGTCAGTTTTCATTCCAATCCCAAAGAAAGGCAATGCCAAAGAATGCTCAAACTACTGCACAATTGCACTCATCTCACACGCTAGTAAAGTAATGCTCAAAATACTCCAAGCCAGGCTTCAGCAATACGTGAACTGTGAACTTCCAGATGTTCAAGCTGGTTTTAGGAAAGGCAGAGGAACCAGGGATCAAACTGCCAACATCCGATGAATCATCAAAAAAGCAAGACAGTTCCAGAAAAACATCTATTTCTGCTTTATTGACTATGCCAAAGCCTTTGACTGTGTGGATCACAATAAACTGTGGAAAATTCTGAAAGAAATGGGAATACCAGACCACCTGACCTGCCTCTTGAGAAACCTGTATGCAGGTCAGGAAGCAACAGTTAGAACTGGACATGGAACAACAGACTGGTTCCAAGAAGGGAAAGGAGTACATCAAGCCTGTATATTGTCAACCTGCTTATTTAACTTATATGCAGAGTACATCATGAGAAACACTGGGCTGGAGGAAACACAAGCTGGAATCAAGATTGCCGGGAGAAATATCAATAACCTCAGATATGCAGATGATACCACCCTTATGGCAGAAGGTGAAGAACTAAAGAGTCTCTTGATGAAAGTGAAAGAGGAGAGTGAAAAAATTTGCTTAAAGCTCAACATTCAGAAAACTAAGATCATGGCATCCAGTCCCATCACTTCATGGCAGATAGATGGGGAAACAGTGGAAACAGTGGCTGACTTAATTCTTCTGGGCTCCAAAATCACTGCAGATGGTGACGGCAGCCATGAAGTTAAAAGACGCTTACTCCTTGGAAGGAAAATTATGACCAACCTAGAAAGCATATTAAAAACCAGAGACATTACTTTGCCAACAAAGGTCCATCTAGTCAGGGCTATGGTTTTTCTAGTCATCATGTATGGATGTGAGAGTTGGACTATAAAGAAAGCTGAGCGTGAAGAATTGATGCTTTTGAACTGTGGTGTTGGAGAAGACTCTTGAGAGTCCCTTGGACTGCAAGGAGATCCAACCAGTCCATCCTAAAGGAGATCAGTCCTGGGTGTTCATTGGAAGGACTGATACTGAAGCTGAAGCTCTGATACTTTGGCCACCTGATGTGAAGAGCTGACTCATTTGAAAAGACCCTGATGTTGGGAAGGATTGGGGGCAGGAGGAGAAGGGAACAACAGAGGATGAGGTGGTTCGATGTCATCATTGACTCTTTGGACATGAGTTTGAGCAAGCTCTGGGAGTTGGTTATGGACAGGGAAGCCTGGAATTCTGCAGTCCTTGAGGTTGCAGACAGACATGACTTAGCACTGAACTGAGCTGAACTGAGAGAACAGTGAAAAACTGCTGACTTCTTATCTGATACAATGTAAAACAAGGGATAATGGAATCCTATTTTTAAAGGACATAGAGGGAAGAGCCACACAGAAATCTAATCCTATGAGTTATATTCCTTAAAAATAAAGTTGAAACAATAACAGTTTAATATAAGCTGTTCCAGCACCCCTCAACAATCACAAAGTGTGATTTTTACTTTCTCCAGTGAATTCTTGGTTTCTATTGGAGCCCCATTCCCTTCCATCACATTTTAGAAAGTATCTCGTGGTAAAAATCTAGAATGGAAGTAGAACATACCTTTTACATTTCTCTTTTTTGAAGAACCTTCTCCAGTATTGCCTCATTTCCAGTACCTGAATGTAGTGACCTCGTATATCTTAAAAATTCCATAATGTATATGGAGACAAGCTGGGGGATACAGATTACTCCATCATAGTTGAAATCAGAAATATATCCGTGACATACTGACAATTTTGGCACCCTTTGGTCATGAGACACTTGACTAAAATTCTGACCTCTTCTTTGGCTATTCAAGCTACTGTTTAGCATAACTGCCTCTTTGAAATAAAGCTGAAAAATGTGAGTAAGCCACACTAAATATACCCTTCGAAATAAATGAACTGAGTCTAGTGATTTTGCATGTGAGAAAAAGAGAAACTAAAATTTATTTATATAGATTTTAAATTTTCAAGCATTCTCTAAAAACAAAGAACATGACCTGTCCTTCCTGGTAACTATTTGGCAATTGAAACAACTCAATGCCATGCAAACTTTAAAAAGAATAATATCTGAATGGCAACACTATTAGGTGAACTAATGTAACCACTGGTGATTCATTGTTAACTACCTTCAAACCTTTGGGTAAATTTATCAAATGAAATAAAAACTTTGTTGTTCATATGTTTTTATTGCCTACATGGTGTCTAGGAAAGTCAATCATTTATACTCATTGGCTGAATAAGGAAAACGAAGTTAAGGATTCACGAAGTTAAGGATATTAATATTAGATTAATATCCATTTCTATAACACATGAATCTTCCCTTATACAAAGTTTCAATGATTGTTCATCAAGAATTTACAGAATTTGAATGAGAGATAGAGTACTATTAATATAACCTAATCCCGTCATTTCACAAAGGAGAAAATGAATGTCAGAGAAATAGCACAGAATGGGAGGAATGGGAACTTTGGGATGAAATAGGTCTAATATGGAATATCATCTCTACTACTTAACAGCTATATGAGACAAGTTAATGAATATTTTTGAAGTTCAGTTTTCTCGTCTCTAAAGTGAGTATAGCACTGTTAAACTTACAGAATCATTATAATAACGCTCAAATGTCTGTAATTCTCCAAAGTTCAAATTTTTAAAAATTATATCTTCATTCTATCTTATTTGTCCAAAGACACATCAAAAGTAATCAGCAGCTCTAGAGTGAGGCCCAGTGTTCTTTATTATATACACACACCGTGCTTCCCAATGAACAATATTCATTCCTACCTAGAAATTCACCTACAGAAAACATAATAAATTATATACCTATAATTTTATATGTGTATGACCAGAAATAACAATATACAACGAAACTGTAAAAAAGTTTGCTTCAGGGAAAAGTTCAAGTACTTTTCAAAGGACCTATTGCTACTTTTATAATATATTTTTTGTGTCTGATTAGTGAGAAACTTTTGAAACAATTTATTCTATCCAGGGATGTGAATGCTAGTTTCTATTTTTCAAGCCTGATTACAGAAGAACTTCTAAAGCAGTTTAATCTGTTCAGGGATGCTAAACAAATATGTCAACATTCATTTTGCATTTATGTCTGCAGCAGTTAAAGGAAGAAATGGGGAAATAAACAGAATTTAGAATTCGCTCTCTCTTTTTAAGAACTAAGAGACTCTGGTGCATTTCATTTTTTATGCAAAGAATTCAAAATCCTAACTGAGATAAATGTATTGCAGATTGAAGATTTTAGTAGCTTTACCAAGTAGTTTATGGGTTGGCATTCTGCTATAAAGTGATCTAAAACCTTACAGTTCACTATTATGCAAATATAAATTTGGCAAGAAGACATGGGTTTTAAGAATTTCTCTATGGACAATCACATATATCAAATTTTGAATACAAAATTATGTTTGACGTTTAATTTGAACCAGGTTTACCCTTAAAAATAAGTAATATAAAACTGTCCTTTAATACTTAGGTTGAGACAAGTTTTTTTTTTTCATTTCAGGTTTATTCCTTTATATCTACAGTACATATATCATGTACATACATATATATGTTTAGATATATATATAATTTAGAAGTTTCTCTTGAGAGAAACATAAAATGTTGTTTCAAAAATAATCATATGTAACAAAATTTTAAATCATTAAACATTTTCAACATTGTTAAAATTAATATATCCAATCACCATTAATTAATTTTACATAATGAGGCTGACAAGTTCACATGCATTCAACCATGTTTCATAAAAAATTAATGCTGGAGACTGACAGGTAAAATGTAATCAAGTTTGGATGTGAGTAATTAATCTGGGAGAGGTCAGTTTGGGGAAAAAATGTTTTCCCTGCCATCTTCTAAGGTTAGCATATCGGGGTCAGTACCACAGCTGTGGCAGACAATATTTCCCATCACTCTTGTACCTAACTAAGCTAGTATGATGCAGACACAGTTCACTGTCAAATCTCAATGCTATCAAATTAAGCTGAATAATAGTTTTAATATCTGAAGATATGCAGAACATATGTGGACTATTTACAGTTTTCCTAACAATAAAATAAAATACATACCTGACAAGTTTAATTTTGATGTGCTGGATAAAACAGCACACACATTAAGCAAGATGTATGACTTAAAATTCATTGCAAGTTTGTAGGTTGTTCTGTATTGTTTGGGGATTTTCACTATCAGATTAAATTGCATAATGAAATTTAAATGAAACACCTCCAAAGAATCCAGAGATTCTATAATATAGAATAATGAAATGTACAGCATATAAAATAAACTATTTCACTAAGTGAACAAAGCAGGTAGAAGTGGACATGTATTTATGAAAGTGTTTTCTTAATGTGTTGGGAGGAAAACTTAAACATATTGTGACATATTATTTAGTCTCTAGATTCTGCCACACACCAAGTCAAATGCACTGTATTGCCAACTTCCCTGAATTTGCACTCACTGAGGCAGTTGAGGTCAGCACTCTCTGAAGACATGACATTTAGTATAATTTAAATGATTTCAAAAAGCCAATCTAAAAATATATTCTCTGCTTGCCATCATTGTAATTGACATTACCATTATTCCTGAGCCTTGTTGGTAAGGCCTTCACCTATCCATCAACCCATGCATCCAGCTACATAGCCTACCATTCAATCACCCTTTCAGACATGCACACATTTGTATCAGAAAATATTTATTCATGTACCTATTCATTCTTTTTTTAAATTCTGCAAAAATTGTGACATATGCTAGTATAATGAGATATATATCATTTAAAGAAAAAAAAAAAGATGAGGCAAAACGAAGTTCCTGCCCTCGTGGAATTTAAAGTCTAAGGAAATAGGAGAATATTCAGCTATTAAAGGGAAAATTACAATGTGATATGTTCAATGAAATGTGACACACAAGGCATTGATATTTTATGTGGGTCAGTCAAAAAACCCTGGGTAGAACTAGCTGAGAAAGCAATGTCTAAGATCAAGCCAAGAATATGGTTAGACAGGAACCAATTTAAGGGGTGGGTTTAAAGAGGAGAACAACTGTGAAGTTTTTTGTTAATTTTCAAGTGATATAAAATAATCATCAATACAAATTGAAGTTTTCCATATGTCTGGCAATACACTATTCAAATTATCTTTCTTAATTACTAAAATGAATTACAACAATCTTTAAATAGATAAAAATAGGTGCAGAGATGTTAATGCAATTATGTTTACAAAGTAAGACAACTAAAGCAGAATTCAAACCATGGCCTGAGTAACTCCAAAAGTATACTCTTTATCATTGACCTCTTTTAAAAGAATCACAATATTAGCTAACCTAAGCACCCAAACCCAGTATATGTCTGACTTTTTACTTTGATCATCCAGCAAGGTTCTAAACTGATGCATGTCTAGGACTGTGGTATTATGCCCGAGAAAGCAAGTGTTTGTGAAAACTTACTCTATCATGGTGTAGTATTATGTGGAGGAGATTGGAGGAATTCATACAGGTTCTGAGGGAAAGTATGAAGATTTCAGGCTATCGGGATAGGATTAGTGTTTAAGAGAAGTAGGGATCACAAAGCAAGTTATAGAATTATCAGACCTAACAATAACTATTTAACTATTTTGCTTAAAGCATATCTGTTTCTTAAATCAACTACTTTTTTTTTGATGAAAACTAGTTGGTACTCTTATATACTTAGCAAAGTGAAATACTTCATTTCCTACCTAACTAAAAAGTTTCAAGGACACAATATGTTACATTACACACTATGTTACATTACAGCAAACAGGTATAAAGTATTTTATGAGAACACCTAATGTTTATAATTAATCTGTACAATAGATTTAAATAAAATAATACTGATATAATAAGAGCTCTACCTGTGGATTTGGATACCAACACAGATAAATAGATACAGATAATATCAAGATTTATACAGATATCAGTAGCACAATTTAATATGGAGAATCAGCATAATCTGATTGGTATTCTGACTCTTATATTTTCTAATGTTTATCTTTAGATAATCATAGCATCTCACTGAGTTCAGTTTTCATGATTATAAAGTGTAAATATGAGTCCTATCTGAAGGATTCAATGAAAAATGGGAATAGACATAAGAAAAGTAGTTCAAAATTTGTGTCATATTCCATAGCTGAAAAATAATATTACTACTTAAAATTTACCAGCCCTCTACTGAGCAATGTGGCACCAAGGTACATAAAACAAAATATTTGCAAAATTTTTCTCTTCCTCTCTTTTATATATATATAAAATATCTTATATTATATATATAGTATATAATATAAAATACAAGTATAATATAATATTATAATATAATATAAAAGTATAATATAAGATATATATATATAAAACATCTCTCTCACCTACATATATAGGGATTCCCAGGTGGCTCAGTGGCAGGCAATCTGCCAATCAATGAAGGAGCACAGGAGATGCAGGTTCAATCTCTGGGTTAGGAAGATCTCCTGGAGAAGGAAATGGCAAGCCACTCCAGAATTCTATCTGGGAAAATCCCATGGACAAAGGGGCCTGGTGGGCTACATAGTCCATAAGATTGCAAACAGTAGAACATAATTAAGTACTGAGCATGCATGCATGCACACACAAATATATATATATATATACATACACACATATATAAAGAACTTCTAAAATTCAATAGAAAACAATGGAGTTAATAAAATATGATAATATATTGAACAAGAAATTTATAAAAGGAAAATACAAATGACTAATAAATAACTAAAAATGCAAATTTAAACAATGAACTATCTGAAAGAGTGAAAATATCTAATGCTTACAAAAATGTAAGGAAATAAACTATCATGTATTCTTAGAAATTTTAATTATCTATCAAAATTTTAAAGTGTTTTCTTTTTACTCAGCAATTCTGCTTGTAAATTTCTAATAGAGAATCTTATAGTTTAGGTAGGTACAAAGGTAGTCACTATTCTTATTATTTATGTAGAAAAGGAAGTCTTCTAAGTTCCTTGAATATAAAATGTTTTAATAAATGCTTTCACAAAATGTTTACAATGCAGAATAGTATTCATAGATTTGAAATAGATGTACAGATATTAACTGTTTATCTATCAATAGATTTCTCAAGATAATTTATACTGAAAAATGTGCAAAGCTATGATTCAAGAATATTTATGTAAAACATACATTCACACAAACACACACACACACACAACTCCAAACTACATTTGTGAATGTATATTTCTATAAATGCAATGTAAAAAAGATTGTTTTAACATAGAAGATATAAGAAATGCACAAGAAAATAAATCTAACCCTTGTGAGTGAAGTGAAAGTCTCTCAGTCATATCTGACTCTGCAACCCCACAAACTGTATAGTCCATGGAATTCTCCAGGCCAGAATACTGAAGTGGGTAGCCTTTCCCTTCTCCAGGGGATCTTCCCACAACCCTTGTGAAGAGAATTACAATTTACAGTGATGTGGGGTGAAGAAGATATTTCACCTTTTGCCCTAACTATTTTTTAAAATTAAAAGAAGACTATTAAGTAATACTTCTGTGATTTAAAAAAAAGGTAGATTTCAGGTCTTTCTGGAATTTTGCTGAAATTTTGAAAAGAAGCAGGCTATAAGCTGGGAGCTTAGACATGAACTGTGAATACCAAAATTTATTTATAGTGCTTAACATTCTTATGGCTCTCTTTCTATTTTTCAAATAAAATACTTTGTACTATAAAGACACAATGTGAATTAAAGACAACTATTAGCAATCTTTCAGTATCTTTAATTATCATTATTGTTACTGAGAGATTATAAAATAATAATAAGGCATACTACTGTGTATTTAGTAACGACCCCTAAATTTTAGAAGCTAATAATGAATTGACTTAGTATTCTTGAGTTGACAAATTCCATCCTGGGCAAGGGGTTATAAATATATATGACAAAAGTTGTGCCCTTCAGTGAAATGCCATCTCTGGTTATCAGTGAAATGAGGTATCTGCTTCCTAATCATTTATTATTGTGATTAAAATTTTCTTTTTCACACATCTCTAACTTTTCTTATTTAGGATCAAAACTGACAACATCTCTTGTTTTTGATAACTCCAATCTTCCGGAGATCCTCTGACAATGCATTTCATCTTCTACAATGTAAGAGACAATAGCTTTGGAATTTGAATCAAAATTTGGATTATTTCCCTTTAGGGAAGGCTTTTCTATTTTATCAATTTGGCTCTGCACTACTTGAAGGCAAGGATGAAGTCTTGGCTATTTTTCAATTCCTGTCATTTAACATAGTGTCTACTATTCATTATATGTTAGCTGAATAAATAAATGCTTTACCTAAGATTCAATAATAATAATATAAGGCTAAGGATCTTCAAATTTGGAAACAAGAAAACAACATTAGAATCCCGGACTTATTGTTTATAAAGTAGGCTACATTCAATCTTGTCTTGTCTTCAACTAGGTATAAGCATGCTTAACAGATAAGGTTGCTGGTAAGATTAAATGAGAAAACTAAATGAAATCATTTATATATTTAAGATGATTTTAAATTATATGCCTTGCAATATCTAGTCAAAGGAGATACATTACTTATGTTGGATAGAGTCCCTACTCTAAGAAAGCTACCTTCCCATGAATGAAACAGGTATTAATGAAATAATTATATGATTATTTATAAAGAGTACAGGGAATCTGAATTAAAAAAAAATAAATGCAGAACATTGCCCTAATAGTATAAACTTAAAGGACAAGTTATGAAGTATGAGAGAGGTTTACCAAAGGAAGAGCAGGGTGATACACAAGAGAGGGCTAATGCATACTGTGGGTATAGCATTCTGAAGGCGAAGTGAAGAAGGGAGGTAGTTAGATGAATTGAGAGGGGCTAGATTAAGCATAAGATAATGTACAGAAGACTCTTGGGCAGGAGATCAGGTCTGTGTTAGATAATAAATTATAAAGAGGACAAAGAGAAAAATTACAATGATGATGAAGATGATGTTAATGATAAAACAATTCTCAGAAAAAAAGAGTTAACTACAAATCATCCTGTATGGCATATGCTGTAAAGTTACAATTTATTATCCTATGTTCTCTAGGTTTGTCTAGCTACCTAACTTCCTGATCTTCACTTTGTATAAGTATGTGTGTATGTTCAGTGGTTTACTCTAGCTCAACTCTCTGCAACGCTATGGACTGTAGCCCACCAGACTCCTCTGTCCATTGTATTCCTCAGGTGAGAATACTGGAGTGGGTTGTCATTTTCTACTCCAGGGCATCTTCCTGACCCAGCCATCAAACCCATATTTCCTGTGTCTCCTGCATTTGCAGGCGAATTCTTTACCACTGAGCTAACGAAGTAAGGACAGACCCAACCGTCATCACCGTGGAAGCAACCAGTAAAATCAATGGTTGAACTCACAGCCATGGTGGGTAGGCAGTTAGTTATCTTAATGATTCCCTCGACTGTGCTTTTTAAGTTTAGAGAGAAGAAAGGGAAAAAGAGGGGGAGAGAGAATAACAGGATCTGACAGTTGATATCGTTCAGTCCTGATAAACTGATTCAAATAAAAAAAGTGTAAATTTAATTGAGTCCAAGAAATATTCACTGAACACCAATTTGGAATTTAGTTTGTGCTAAAACCTTTTGCACAAGAACAAAACTAAGTCATATTATAAGGCCACCTTTCTGAATGTAAAGAATTGTCTGAAATGAGATATCATCTCGGTTAAAGAGACAGATAAAATTCCTGTTTGCAAATATATTCTCAATTATCTTGATATGTATGGCAAATATTAAGTCTAGAGCTTGTAATATCTAGAAAGGTTTGGACCATATAACCGTGTCAATAACTTAAGCATCATCAGGTAGTAGTTAAATTTCATTTTAGCATAAAAATACTAGAAATTCAAACTAATTATAAAAGCATTTTAGCTAAAAGCACAAATGCTCAAAATGTCATAATATTAATAACTAGTATAGTGACCATTTTGAATTCTACACTACATTGTGTGGCTCTGAAAGTTCCCATTAAAGTGTTATCTATATACATAAATTATATGGCAAGTGAGTTATATGGCAGTATTATATGGCAGTATTAGCCCAGCAAATCTTCAATACCAAGTTTCACGTTTAACAGAACTGTGGAAGATAAAACGTCAAGCTACCACTGCTTTGATCTTATTAACTGAGGTTCATGATTACAGATCACATCATAAAAATATAGCCACCTATACTTTACACAAAGGAGAATCAAGATGTTAAGTAGCTTCCCCCAACACCCAAATCACAAGCTAAAAGATCACAACTTTATAGCACATAATACAAAGTTTCTCAGAAAAGGGTGCTTTGCTTTAATCATATGCTCTTTCAAATTGTAACTTATCCAGAGGGTGGGGGAGGGAAAGTTGGGTTACATATTCACTCTACACAGTTCTGCATAATAAGGAAAATGTTAATTATCTAACAGCATGTTCACATTTTCTACTAGTTGGCAAGTACAGAATTTTGGCTGCTATCACTTCTCCAATAGGTATTGGAGTTTTACACATTTGTTATCAGCACAGAATTTGTCTTGTCTAGTTGTACTGCCTACATATTCCACTGTTCCAGGAGTCATTTAAGCATATAATAAATTGAGTTTCAATGAGCTGGAACCTCCCGCTTCAGCCTATTTTTCAGCAAATTATTTTCCAGCTGTAGCTTCAGCAGGAGATTTTCCCACTCTTGAAAAGATGGCTATAATGGCCACATATTTTATATGCCAATTCTAAAATCATTTTAATCGGCTAGTTATTATGCATTAAATCAGTGATGAGCAAATTTAAAAAGGGTTCACATCACTCTATGGATATGGCAAGTATCTTTAATAGACTTCCATGTTTTGGCACTAAAGCCTGATATGACAAAAACAAGGCCAATATAGTTGGGGCTATGCCATAGAGCAGGAAAAATGTTGTTTTGCCATTTACAGTATACTTTTCTGCATACTGATGTTCCAACAAACATCATTGGAGTATGAAGAAAGTATTGATGCTTGAGGATCAGAAAATTCCAAATTTTGACTTGATTTTAATCACTTGTATCTGCCCCCATTCAAACACAAGTTCTCTCTTAAAGCAAACAGATATGAAGGGTATTCAGATTAACTAGACTGAGCTGGATATTGTATTGTGGATCACCAGAGTATCCTACTTAGGATTCTATATATACTTGGCAATAGCCTAAATGGAGATATAGGTATAGCAGCGTCTATATATCTATGTAACTCTATATAGCTATTGCTATAGAAGTAATGTAGGTGTGACTATCTATCTGCATATAGCTACAGTGAATTTGTACACATTTATACAAATATAGCTATGGATATAACTATGTGCTGTGCTGTGCTTATTTGTTCAGCCACGTCTGATTCTTTGTGACCCATGGACTGTAGCCCACCAGTCTCCTCTGTCTGTGGGGATTCTCCAGGCAAGAATACTGGAGTGGGTTGTCATATCCTCCTCCAGGGGATCTTCCCAATCCAGGGATTGAACCCAGAATTGCTGGTGGATTCTTTACCATCTGAGCCACCAGCGAAGCCCAGACATAACTATATTTATATATAAATAGATATATTAGGATCCATCCAACACCAGTCATGTGTAGAAAGAGATACCAAGCAATTTAGTGTCCATTACTGTCATTTGTCTGCTGTAGTTCTCCCCATGCCTTACTTTTCTTCCTTTGAGGAATTCTTCCCACCCCTAGGTGGACCCATAACAAATGGCAGAGAAAAATGGGCAATATAGACAGAAATTAAATAGAATGTGTGTGTGTTTTATTTTTATTTTAAGCTTGCACGGCTATTGAAAGAAGTTGCAAGCCGTATTTCAATCAGGGAGTTGAAGAAAACTGCATTCAAGAACTGACAAACCTAGAAATTAAAAGGAAAACTGATAAAATGTGACCCCTGGACTTTTTCTGTGGATGTGCCTTAATTATTATGGAGATACTTCAAAGTTTACTAAACATTCCAGGTGCCATTTAAGGCTGCCATCTTGGTTCTAAAGGGAACTCTGTCCTCTGCATGGTTGTGACTGTGGAGCTCTGAATATTAGCCATTTATGGGAACTTGGTCAAGTGGGAATGTGACTTACCAACCTTGAATTTACATTTCCTTATCAGTAATAAATGTGTTTTGAGTTAAATAATTAAGTTCCTTTCTAGTTCTAAAATGTTTTCTTCCTCTTGGGAAGGAGATCACTCTGTTGCTGATTATCTTACTCAAGTTCAGACAACTAATAAATTGTGTCAGCAGGGTTTGAGTTCAGGTTTATGCCACTATTGTTTGTTGTTTAATGCCACATGCCTCTAAGAGCCATTAAACATTACTTTCTCTGCAAGGAATTTCATTCTCTTTGCTTGGTCTTTATAAACTGACTATTACTAGTCCATCTAAATTCTTCAGTTTAACCAGTTTAATTCCTTTTCATTAGTTTCTTAAACTCTCATGTATTATTCAGTTGGTAAATATAGTGAGTGATTACAATATCAAGATTTGGTCACTGTTTTACTGACCATTCAATAGCCCACTTTTAACCCACTGTGGTCATATGCCATGTTTTCCTTAGGGCTCCATTTCCTTCAGCACTTGGTACAATACTCAAAAGTAATCAGTGAATGTTGACAAAATTAAGGGATGAATTCACTTTCCCTCTCAATATTTTCTAACAACAACCCTCTCCATTTCTCCATTTCACAAAGCTGGGAAGAGGAAATCACTGAGTAAAGAAAGCAGAGATGACTTTATGTGCTCCATTTTTGCAATAATAAATTGGTAGATTGAGAGACATGTTGAAAACCAAATTTAACTTAAATTTCTAATTCACTTTAACCATTAAGAAATCTGATCACTAGGTCTTGATGAAATCAGAGTAATCATTCAACAATGTAAATTATATCACAATAAATGCATACTTAAAACTTGCTTGTGGAAAGTTTTTGACCCAAATATTAAATTTTCACAAATTTCTACTTGAAATTTGTCTGAATACCTGTTTTAATTGATCTGAATCCCACCATAGTTTTTTGTTGTTTTTATCTTCACTCCCTATTCTCCAGATGCACTAATTTTATATTCTCAGTTACAGAACGTTGAAATCCACAAATTGCCTGGGACTCGTTCTCTCGTGGGCCTGAGATGCTTTTCCCTTTTAGTGGCTAGCTTCTGATTATATCCTGGATCTAAGCCTAAGCACCATTTCCTCGGAGAAGCTTTCTCTGATCATTCAAAATAGTTACCCAGTCACTATCAATCTTATAGTCTATGGTAAATCTTTTTGTAGAATGTATAATGACTTTGTAGGATGTTTAATGATTTGCTGTTTGTTTGTTTCTGTCCCTCTCATCAGAATATAAATTTTGTCTTAAGTGGTGGAGAAAAGTAATTAAAGGCATGGGTTGTAGAGTCAGACTGCTATGGTTTGAATTTAGACACCAACACTTCTTAGATGAATTACTTTGGGCAAGACCATTCCCTTCTCTTAAGATTCAGCTTCCTCCTGAATTAAAAAAAAAAAAAGTAATATCCATCTCAGAAGGTTGTATCTGTGAAGATACAATGACATAATGCATAGATTGCAATAACGTTACTCATGATTATTCACCATCAGGTACCCAGAACATATAGCAGTGCCTAGGGCCTTATAACCTGATAAATGGTTCTGTTCAGTTCAGTTCAGTTGCTCAGTCTTGGCCGACTCTTTGTGACCCCACGGACTACAACACGCCAGGCCTCCCTGTCCATCAACATCTCCGGGAGTTTACTCAAACTCATGTCCATTGACAGTAATGACATCCAACCATCTCATCCTCTATCGTCCCCTTCTCCTCCCGCCTTCAATTTTTCCCAGCATCACGGTCTTTTTGAAAGAGTCAGTTCTTTGCATCAGGTGGCCAAAGTATTGGAGTTTCAGCTTCAACATCATGATAAAAATTTATCAGATGAATAAATGGATGAGTCTAATAAATCTGGACATTATTAATAAATCATTAAGAAAGTAAACCTTTCTTGCTATAAGCTTTTTGCACTTCCTGTCACACTCTGTCTCATCCACGCATTCACATAGTGTTTAGTTTTTCTTCGTCAATTTTCTCCCCTCTCTCTTAGCATCTTTTTCACTCTCCACTGGCTCTTAATATCCTCCGCATATCAATAACCTCATGATTAAAACAAACAAACAAACAAACAAGCAAGCACCCTATTTACCTCTTTTCTCTTTTTCAGTGGCCTTGAAAGAGGAGCTAAACTTGTCTCCATTCATTCCTAAACCTATTACATTATAGCTTCTATCTCATTACTTTCCTGGGATTGCTGCTGACAAGGCCACCAGAAAATTTCTTTGTTCTTAAGTCCGTGAGACAATTTCTAATCTTCATCTTACTTAACTTATCAATTACAGTTTATTCTTAGATAATGCATAGGCACTGAAGCCAGAGAGATCTGAATTAACTTGTACTTCACACATTAAGGAATTTGAGGCCTTGGGCAAGTTGCTTAATCCTGAGCTTCATTCTCCTCAAATACAAAATGATAATGAAACTAATCTACCTTGTTCAATTATTTACTCAACATACATTTATCAAGATCCTACTCTATATGAAGCCATGTTACAAATATTGGCAGCAAATCAGTGAGGAAAAAAAGATGAAAATCTTATTCACAATCTAGTGCAATCTAGTGGCTATTGAACAAAATAAACAAACATAGTATATAATGTGTTATTACTTGATAAGAGGTGAAAACAAAGTAAATATAAAGTGAAGAGTTGGTAGGGAATTCTGTTTTAGACAGGTGTACTTCCCTGAAGGCTCAGAAGGTAAAGCATCTACCTACAATGTGGGAGACCGGGGTTCAACCCCTGGGTTGGGAAGATCTCCTGGAGAAGGAAATGGCAACCCACTCCAGTATCTTGTCTGGAAAATCCCATGGACAGAGGAGTCTTGTAGGCTATAGTCCATGGGGTCGCAAAGAGTCAGACTTGACTGAGTGACTTCACTTTCTTTCTTACTTTGCAATTAGAAGGGTGTGTTTTAACCAGAGACTTGAAGGAGGTGTAAATGTTGGTGGAGGGAAGGAGCAAGGATGAAAGATGTCCAGACAAAGAGAACAGAAAGTACAAAGTTGCTCAGAAGGAGGACAGAGAACCTGTTCAAGGAACTACCAAGAAAGCAAAGTAGCTATAATAATGAAAAAAAGAAATAAGCATAGAAAAAAATCAGAAAGTTAATTTGGAATGGGAGGTAAAAGAAAAGGAGATCATTCAGGGATTCGGTGGAAATCACAAGGATTCTGATTCCACACTGAGCGAATGGGAACCCACTTTGAATACAATCAGTTTGACTGCTCTTTTGTAAGCAAGGCAAGAGAAGTAGCAGAATGGCCACCATAATCAACGTGAAAGAAGATGGTAGTTTAAATAAGAGTGATAGTGATGGAAATAAAAAGATATCAGATTCCTGATATATTTTAAAGGTAGAGTCAACTAGATTTTCTGATTAGATGCAGTGTTTGAGAAAGTGAAGTCAAGGACAACTGAAACTTTGGGTGATTGAAAGTACGTACTATTTACTATAATGGGGAAGATTTCAGAAAGAACAAACTGACTTGGGGGAGGTGATAAAGAGCTCAATTTTGTTGATGTTAACTTTGAGATACCTTTGCTAACTCCTATAATATCAGTACCTATTCTCTAGTTACTCTCTAGTAGAAGCCTGAAAAGGCTTTCTCTGGAGAATCTGACCAAGCTAAGAAGAGATGTAAAAAATGCTAATCTAAGAAATCCCTTAAAAATGACCTGCCCAGTTAAGTCAACAAATGGCACTTACCTATTCATAGCTTCAAATCACCTCTTAACTTTCTTAATCTAGTCATAAGAAAGCAACAGACATTACCAAGCATCTGAAAAAATCCTCAATAGGGAAGTGTAGTGAGTAGTGAAAGTCACTCAGTCGTGTCCGACTCTTGCGACCCCATGGACTATAGTCCATAAGGTTCCTCTGTCCATGGGATTCTCCAGGCAAGAATACTGGAGTGGGTTGCTGATACCAAAACCAGTCAATTCAATTTAAAAAAATGAATGAAATAGAAATTTTTCAGAAAAGAAAACTATTATAATCGCCTTCAGGTTAATAAATGTGGATGTTAATTTTGGATGATTATTTAGAGAATGAAAATGTTCCTTGTTAATTAAAAACAAAAAAAATGAAAAAAATATCAAAAGAAGGATTGAAAATTAAATTTTACAAATCCAGGAAACATATCAAATGCAATAACAGAAGACAAAAGACAAGAAAATTACAGCATATGATAATATTACCTCACATTTGAACAGGAAGAGCTCAAAAAATTGTGAAAATAAAAAAAAATTGTAAAAAATAACAAATAAAATATTTTGAGAAAATTTCCAGCCCTAAAGGATATGAGTTTCTGGATTAAAGGTCCAACAGATTGTCTAAAACAACTAGCAAAAATATGAAAATTCCAGAAACATAATTGCAAAGAGGATATTCTAAAAATGTCCAAAGAAAAAATTAGAGGTCATAATGCAAGTTATTAGCAATCAGAAGGGCTTGAGATTTATCACCATCACTTTCACATACTAGAACACAATGGGGCAATACCTTCAACATTCTAAAGGAAAATAATCTCTAACCTAAGTATTAAAATTTAAGAATTATAATTAATTTAAGAATTACATACTCAGCACTAAATTATATATCAAAAGGAGAGCAAAGAAGAGTCGTTTTAAGTTACATAAGAACTTTAAAAAAGTGTACCTCCCATACCATTATTTTCAAAGTAATTGGAGAATGTGCTTCATTAAAATAAAGGTATTAAACCAAAGTAGAGAAATATGTGGCGTGCAGAATATCTGAGCCAAGAGAGAACCTAGTCAGGTTTATTATGATGAAGAATGAATAGAAATATCTTTCCATTATAGTTTCTTGCTATTCTTCCAGTTCCCTATACTCTTAACTGCAGTATATTCTAGCTCCCAGTTTACTCCATTTGCCTCTTTATACTTTGCACATTGCTGCTTCCATGACCCAAGCATGTTTATCTATCTCCTTATAATCCTTTAGTATTTAGCACAGAAACGCCCAACTTTCTACCTACCACCTAAAAAACCTTTAGTGATGCCCTAGCCTGAGAAAAGTGACTTTGCTCTGAGCTGTTCAAGCCTCAAGGGAAGTATTAAGTATTCTGTTCTGTGTCTCCTTACAATTCTGACTCTTCCTACTGAACTACCTATTCCTTAAGTGTAGGGGTCATGTCATATTGTCTTTGAATCTCTGGCATCCAGTCTGATGCCTAATAAGAATTGAATGAATAAATGAAGGAACAAATTTAATTTATTACTTACAGATATACATCAGATTAAGGAGCTGATTAAGTTCCAAAGTGATAACAGGACTAAAAATAATAACCTATACCTCTATAGCCAGGATTTATTTAGTCCTTATCATATTCTGTGAGTAGCTAACTCACAGTCTCTTACTTAGGTCATAGACAGGGATTTGAACTTCTGTCTGATGAGCTCTTGTGTTCAAGCTCTGCGTTGCTTTGTAACTCTTCTGAGGAGAGCAGTTCTAGTGCATACATACATAAAGGCCAATCAGGACATCTTCTTTCAGAGAAAGATAGGTTTTATAGCAAAAAAAAAAAAAAGGAGTCTATGAACTCCAATTGTATGAGAACAGACACTTCAGTATATTCTTTTTAAACGGTTGGAAAAGGTTAAAAAAAAAACAAACAAAGAGAAAAAGCATCTTTCTTCCCTAGATGAGAGTTTATCTGACAAAACTCATCGTGGACATGATTTTATGGCCATGTTATAAACCTCTGTGAAGAATGTAATAGAAATGCTGACAGAGCCCTCCTTATGATGGGTTTGGAAGGTACAGCTATAAAACAGAAGTAATTTCTAGAATTTGGAAATTATGCATGACTGTAAAGGCAAACATATTTGCCATAAATTGAAGCCCATACCTGCATGGGGAAAGACTGGTTCCCACTTAATTCAAGGTCAGCAATAACTTTAAAACAAATTCTATTAAACTCTCATCAAGCTGCTCAAGTTAAAATTAAGGGAGGAAAACTCTCTGCAGAACACTAAATCATACAAAAATTTAAATAAAATCAGCTAAAGGAAACTAGGACCAAATCCTCCCTTTAAAATGCTTCTTCTAAAGCAGCAAAAGAATTCAATACTTTGAAAGCAAAAATAGCAAGAGCTTCTGAGTATTTTACAAACAAACACTGAATCTGATTTTATAGAAAATGATAATAAAACAAGTTATCTATAGTACAAACAGTCACTCGTCAAATGAGGTCTTTTGACCAAACTTGTTAAATGTCTGTCTTCCGTGGTTAGGGACCAGAGACACAACAGGGAATATTTCAAAGAACACAAAGTTAATCTATTGACACTCCTGCTGTGGATTTTCTGTTCTACTCAAGCACAAATGAGTATATGTTTTCTACTTATGGGTTTCCTATACAGTTTTTTCTCTGGTTTCCTCCCCTTAAGGTCATGCTCTATAACACTCAATTTCTGGCCCTTTTATCCTCAACCAATCTCATCCATCTCTTGATTTTGCTACATGCATATGTATATTTGAAAGATCTTATAGGCTTTGCAATTAAAGAGAGCTGTATTTGAATTCTGTGTGTATCATTGATTGGATAAGACTGGGCAAGTTTTTCATATATCTGCAATGCTCATTGTTTTATCCATAAAATGAGGATAAATAAAACTTCCCAATATTATTAGAAATGCCCAGGAAAATTTGATTTTATGGGCCAATAGCCCACTTGTTTGGGCATATGGAAATGAGAGATTTTATTCACTTTAGTCGTTCAAATATGTAAATATTATGATTAGGAAAGGTGAATATCTTAAAAGCAGACAGATGCCTTTAGATGTCAATGAACCTTGATAAATGTAGATACTAAGGCTAGATTTGAAGTCTAAAAGTTTCTCTAACATTTTGCAATGATTTTTTCAAAGCAGTCTTAGTTTATTTGGGTATAGACAAAGTCCAAGTATCCAAAACCTAGACATATTTGATAAGAGACAGGACTAAATGCAGAAAACAGAGATCTCTGGAATTATCTCTTAGATGCATCTGTGATAATAGGATATACCACATACAAGCTTTTACTGTAAATTACTATTCCTGAGAAGTCTGTGCTGTTCTTTGTTTTAATCCTGTAACAGCACAAAGCCTGACATCTAACAGGTATCAATAAGCATTTTTTGAGTAAATAAAAGAACAGAATATAGTCAAGACATTCAGGCAGAGAGACTTTTGCTAGCTGGGAAAGCAAGCTGAGTGATCTGGAAAGAGCTGAGATGGAATTTTTTTTTTTTTTATTTAATCTCCTTTTTAAGGGTGAAAAAAAGTGTATGTTTAAATGCTGATGAGATTAACAGAGTTGAGAGAAACAGATTGATAATAGAGATGAAGGAGAAAGAACTAGAATAAACATGACTGACTGATCAATCCCTGAAATGGACAGCAAACAGGATCTCTGTTTGAGAAAGGGGCAGAACGGTCTTTGTTTCCAGAAAATCCACTTTCTCTACCATCAGAAGGGGGAAGAAGACAGTTCAAGAAGCAGATAGGTTCACATTTTCATTAACTGGAAACTGAAGTTGTTGTAGAAGGCACAATTGCCTAGGGTCTGAAGGTTATAAACATTTTAGGGTGCCTTTAAGAGAAAAGTTCAAAATTACAAATACAATTTAAGTATAAGTCCTTGGAAAGAATCTGTAAAAGTGGAATTAAATTATGGATTCATATCTCGTTAGCTATGTGAATCTGGGTGATCTATCAATCTCTCTATGCCTAGACTTTCTCATCTTCAAAATGGGGACAGACCTGGTATCTATCCATCTCATAGGATTTTGGAGGTGACTGGATAAAATAGCTCATGTAAAACAGCAGTGAAAAATCATGGAAAGTATTTGATACAACAACCCATGTAAAGGTAATTTATGTAAAACACCTAGTTACTTCTCAATAAACATTGATAATTATTATTAGCCAGAGGCCCTGAAGCTATGTAATAGGAAGGACATAATAAATGTTAGTTTCTACTCCAGATAGATAAGTCATTTTAAAGAGATCATGTTGTGCTTCATTTGAAACCTAAAGAATTCTTAGCAAATATTAGACACACAATATATATGTTTTTATTGCTATTCCTCCCCCTGTCCTCTTCCCACTTCTCTTGCTTTTCTTCCTTCTCCATTTCTATCACTAGAATGACGTAGAAGCAGACAGTCTATAGGTGAACCCACTAGAATGCCGTCCCTGACGCTAGGAACTGTGTCATATCTGAAATAAAGACCATTCATTATGCACATGATAGCTATTCAACAAATTTTTGTTGTTAAGAAAATAGCCAGTATTATACTATCATTCATCGTTCAAGAATTTAATAAAATTTGAATACTAAAAATTGCTCCAGAACCAACGGTGACTTTAGTGACTGTCTAGAGTATATGACATAATTCTCTTTTATTGTAGCACTAAGTGTGGGCACAATGTGCCCCTGAGGCCGACATTGAGTCAACATTCAGCAAATGCTTTATAGATAAATAGTTCCTCATAAGAGAAGGAAAGGTGATTGACTGGAGTTTTTATGCACACCACTAAGTTCTTAAAGAGAGAAAGCCTACTAGGCATTCTCTATCAGAAATCATTCATTTTGATAAGTCTGGCACCAAAAGAAATGCAAAACAATGCTAAAAATTTCTTATTTCCAATATCCATAACCAAAAAGCTGTTCATTCCATTTTCTGTAGTGGCACATACTCAAACGATGCATTAAACATTTAGCACTTTGTTCTCCAGGTTTATTAATGCTCACTAACCCATTTATTCTCATGCTGATAATCTTGCCTGAAGCATCTCACTTTTTGTAAGGTACTAAAGTGACTTGGGTTGCAACCAAATCTGCAGTAATTAGTGAGCAGAATCTGTAAGAAATTATTGGGGTACTTTATTACAGAAAAAAAAAATCAGAATTCTGAGTATTTACCTCAGAATATTTCTATCCACCACCGTATGTCTATGCCTGTGCAATTTGAAGGAATAAAAGAGAATCCATGTTCATTTTAAAAAGGTTTTTTTTTCTTCTTGTAACTCTGTTGAGTGATTCCCAATACGTTCTTTGTAATAAGTGAAATAAAAAATGAGAAATGAGAAATAAGAAAGTGGTTGATTCTAATGAAAATATACATTTTTTTTCCCACAAGAAGACATTGCAAAAGCTTTTCTTGAGTAAATTGGGATGTTAGATAAATCTATTTTTCATAAAGTTTGGATAGAAAATTTTAAGTATCTGAGATAAACAAACTTAAAGTCAGTCAATGTGTAGGAAGGATAACAATGTATAAAATAACAAATCACAATGAAACTGATGCCAGCCAGAGCTAGTTCTCAGTAAAACCAGATTCTGGTCAGAAGGAGTTCCTGCTCTTTTCATTTCTTGTCTTTTAGAAGCTACGATGAGGGTATTCCTAGTGGCACAATGGTAAAAAAAAGTCCACCTGTTAAAGTATTAGAAGCAAGGGACTTGGGTTCAGTCCATGGTTTGGGAAGATATTTTGTAGTCAGAAATGTCTACCCATTCCAATATTCTAGCCTAGAAAATTCCACAAACAGAGGACCCTGGTCGCTACAGTCCATGGGGTTACAAAAAGTTGGAAGTGACTGAGCATGCACAGACACAAACATACACACATACATAAGGGTATTAGTCACTGGAATTATGATTTGATAAGGAATCCCTTAGAAGAAATGGAGTAGCCATCATGGTCAACAAAAGAGTCCAAAATGCAGTACTTGGATGCAATCTCAAAAACGACAGAATGATTTCTGTTCCTTTCCAAGGCAAACCATTCAATATCACAGTAATCCAAGACTATGCCCCAACCAGTAATGCTGAAGAAGCTGAAGTTGAATGGTTCTATGAAGACCTATAAGACCTTTTAGAACTAACAGTCAAAAAAGATGTCCTTTTCATTATGGGGGACTGGAAAGCAAAAGTAGGAAGGCAAGAAACACCTGGAATAACAGGCAAATTTGGCCTTGGAGTATGGAATGAAGCAGGGCAAAGGCTAAGAGTTTGGCCAAGAGAACCCACTGGTCATAGCAAACACCCTCTTCCAACAACACAAGAGAAGACGCTACACGTGGACATCGCCAGATGGTCAACACTGAAATCAGACTGATTATATTCTTTGAAGCCAAAGATGGAGAAGCCTTTTACAGTCAGCAAAAACAAGACTGGGAGCTGACTGTGGCTCAGATCATGAATTCCTCATTTCCAAATTCAGAATTAAATGGAAGAAAGTAGGGAAAACCACTAGACCATTCAGGTAGGACCTAAGTCAAATCCTTTATGATTATACAGTGGAAGTGAGAAATAGATTTAAGGGACTAGATCTGATAGAGAGCCTGACGAACTATGGACGGAGGTTCATGACATTGTACAGGAAACAGGGATCAAGATCATCCCCATGGAAAAGAAATGCAAAAAGGCAAAATGATTATCTGAGGAGGGCTTACAAATAGCTGTGAAAACAAGAGAAGTGAAAAACAAGGGAGAAAAGGAAAGATATTCCCATTTGAATGCAGAGTTCCAAAGAATAGCAAGAAGATATAAGAAAGCCTTCCTCAGCAATCAATGCAAAGAAATAGAGGAAAACAACAGAATGGGAAAGACTAGAGATCTCTTCAAGAAAATTAGAGATACCAAGGGAACATTTCATGCAAAGGTGGGCTCAATAAAGGACAGAAATGGTATGGACATAACAGAAGCAGAAGATATTAAGAAGAGGTGGCAAGAATACACAGAAGAACTGCACAAAAAAGTTCTTCATGAACCAGATAATCACGATGGTGTGATCACTCATCTAGAGCCAGACATCCTGGAATGTGAAGTCAAGTGGGCCTTAGAAAACATCACTACAAACAAAGCTAGTGGAGATGATGGAATTCCAGTTGAGCTACTTTAAATCCTGAGCGATGATGCTGTGAAAGTGCTGCACTCAATATGCCAGCAAATTTGGAAAACTCAGCAGTGGCCATATGACTGGAAAAGGTCAGTTTTCATTCCAATCCCAAAGGAAGGCAACGCCAAAGAATGCTCAAACTACCGCACAATTGCACTCATCTCACACACTAGTAAAGTAATGCTCAAAATTCTCCAAGCCAGGCTTCAGCAATATGTGAACTGTGAACTTCCAGATGTTCAAGCTGGTTTTAGAAAAGGCAGAGGAACCAGAGATCAAATTGCCAACATCCGATGGATCATGAAAAAAGCAAGAGAGTTCCAGAAAAACATCTATTTCTGCTTTATTGACTATGCCAAAGCCTTTGACTGTGTGGATCACAATAAACTGTGAAAAATTCTGAAAGAGATGGGAATACCAGACCACCTGACCTGCCTCTTGAGAAACCTATATGCAGGTCTGGAAGCAACAGTTAGAACTGGACATGGAACAACAGACTGGTTCCAAATAGGAACATCAAGGCTGTATACTGTCACCCTGCTTATTTAACTTATATGCAGAGTACATCATGAGAAACGCTGGGCTGGAAGAAGCACAAGCTGGAATCAAGATTGCTGGAAGAAATATCAGTGACCTCAGATATGCAGGTGATGCCACCCTTATAGCAGAAAGTGAAGAGGAACTAAAAAGCCTCTTGATGAAAGTGAAGGAGGAGAGTGAAAAAGTTGGCTTAAAGCTCAACATTCAGAAAACTAAGATCATGGCATCTGGTCCCATCACCTCATGGGAAATAGATGGGGAGACAGTGGAAACAGTGTCAGACTTTAATTTGGGGGGGCTCCAAAATCGCTGCAGATGGTGATTGCACCCATGAAATTAAAAGACACTTACTCCTTGGAAGGAAAGTTATGACCAACCTCGATAGCATATTAAAAAGCAGAAACATTACTTTGCCAACAAAGGTCTGTCTAGTCAAGGCTATGGTTTTTCCATTGGTCATGTATGGATGTGAGAGTTGGACAGTGAAGAAAGCTGAGCGCCGAAGAATTGATGCTTCTGAACTGTGGTATTGGAGGAAACTCCTGAGAGTCCCTTGGACTGCAAGGAGAT
The DNA here is from genome assembly GCF_019320065.1 of Cervus canadensis. Lineage (NCBI taxonomy): Eukaryota > Metazoa > Chordata > Mammalia > Artiodactyla > Cervidae > Cervus > Cervus canadensis. The sequence continues at coordinate 32,435,675 of NC_057389.1, forward strand.
CCAACCAGTCCATCCTGAAGGAGATCAATCCTGAGTGTTCATTGGAAGGACTGATGCTGAAGCTGAAACTCCAATACTTTGGCCACCTCATGCGAAGAGTTGACCCTTTGGAAAAGACCCTGATGCTGGGAGGGATTGGGGGCAGGAGGAGAAGGGGACGACAGAGGATGAGATGGCTGGATGGCATCACTGACATGATGGACATGAGTTTGAGTAAACTCCAGGAGTTGGTGATGGACAGGGAGCCCTGGTGTGCTGCGATTCATGGGGTCACAAAGAGTCAGGCACGACTGAGTGACTGAACTGAACTGAACTGAACAGACGACATCTTATAGTGGCAAAGAACCTGCTTGCCAATGTAGGAGACATAAGAGATGCTGGTTTGATCTCTGGATCAGGAAGATCCCCTGGAGAAGGGTATGGAAACCCACTCCAGTATTCTTGCCTGGAGAACTTCATGGACAGAAAAACCCTATGGTTTATCTACTGTCTATTGGGTCTCACAAAGAGTCAGACACAATTGAAACAACTTAAGACACACCCATATGACATCTTACATCAGAAACTAAAAGTAGATAGCATATTGTCCATCTCCTTGATTTAATGAAAAAGTTTATCAAGCTCAGGGAGATAAGTGACTGATAATGGGTCAGCCCAGCTAATTTGAGCAGTGTTATGGAAAGTGAGGTAGTGATAGGAGATAAAAAGGGTGCACCTTGCAGTTAAGCACTTGAAAGTTGAAATATCTTACAGACGGCCATGAACAGTGTATTATATGGTGTGTTACATACTACTGCTTAGCCAGGAGGATATTATCAGGTTAGCATCCAGCTTTTGTATCAGCAGAGAACTAGCGACCACATTGCCCTTTTCCAGCCTGCTTCAATCTTTACAATAAAAAGTCAAAGTGAAAGCAATATTCAATATCTAGGATGCATTTGTGAGTAAATAATTTGTACAGCCAGAGGCTTGAAAAGAAAGTGAAAATGAAAGTGCTAGTCTCTCCGGCATGCCTGAGTCTTTGCATCTCTGTGGACCACAGCCCACCATGGGCTGTCCGTAGGGTCACATCCTCTGTCCATGGGATTCTTCAGGCAAGAATACTGAAGTTGGTTGCAATTCCACTCTCCAGAGGATTTTGCTGACCCAGGGATTGAACCTGGGTTTCCTGCTTTGCAAGCAGACTCTTTACTGTCTAAGCACCATGGAAGCCAGTTGAGAAGAAAAGTCAAATATTTATTGTTACTCCCTAAATGTGTTTAGTTCACAGACAAGCTGGGAACTTTGTGAAGAAAGGGAGGAAGTCATCATAATAAGGATCACAGCTAAACAAGTAACCTCCAGGATGGAACTCCATAGGGAACACTCTAACACATAACGTTGACCTTAAGGAAGTTAGTACATTCAGACTTGATCCAAGCCAAGGTCAGTGCCCAAGAGGATGTTATGTGGTAGACAAGAAAGTGAGGGCTTCTGTAAGGTGATAAAACTCAAAGTCAAAGGAATCTAGCCCTCAATACCTCAGAATAACCTTTTTGGGGAAGGCACAGTCACAGAATTTAATGAGAGAAAAAAGAGAAGCATTCAAGAAGGTAATTGCCAGAATAGAGACCACCGTTAGGGCCCCACGTAAGAAAGTTGGGACTTTGAGAGGGACTTAAGTTCCTGAGGGAGACAGGAAACCAAGATAGAAAAGCAGTCCTACAAACCGGGATACAAGCATCAAGTTTGGGGTATTAAGTGCTAAGCCCACAAAAGCCTAAGGCACTTCCAATCTGACTCATTTTTATGGACTGTGGAAGCTCATAAAGTGCTCCCTGAGTTGATTGCGAGAGACTGAGGAACAAAATGTGGTTAAGCCTTTAGGGACAGCTGGAATCCAGTTGGTCCAAGTTGGATAGGGGTTGATCCCAACAACCCACAAATCCTGGGCATGATTTGGCAGAGAGTGGGTCATAACCAGATGAATGAAAATCACTCAACAGAGAAGAAAAACACAGCTGAATTTCATTGGAATTAGAAATGAGTTCAATTTTGTCTTAAACTGCTTTTAAAATAAATACACTTTTCTTCTTGAAATTCCTTTTGAATAAGTCTTACACATAACAATGATAAAGCTATATCCAGGTATTATCACACTTTTTTTTAGCACTTGCCTGCTATTTCACATATCTGTTCATAAAATTAACACTTAAAACCCAATTTGGGTGCATGTGTGTGTTTCAAGGAAGGTTCCAGAAACTTGAAATCAAAATGGCAAAGCTAAGACACAGGCATCAGAAACCAGTCATTCTTATGTACATTCTATATGAGAAGCCAGTCAATAACTGGGCCAACAAAAAGTAAAGAGGATTGCAGGGACAAAACAGATTCATTTTCAAAGTGGAAATTATCTGAATGATGGCACTAGATGGAAACTACTTTTTCCTACATAAAAACAAGATAAATTTTGCTAATATCCTTTTACATTTTAAAGTACATTACTCAGAATCCTCATCAAGGGCACCATGAGCAAGTTAGCATTATGTTATAGGATGGAAGCAGAAACTGTATATTTTCTCAATGAGAAAATAATAAGATAAAATCCAGATAGAAAGCTACTATGTAATTTTATATAAATATATATTTTATATAAATATGTATATGTTTATCATAAGGCCAGTATGAGAATTATAGGAGGTCAACACTTACATAGACAGTAGAGAAAATATCTTCATAGAAGAATTACCAGGGATCATTTTAATTCTACCTTCATTAGCTGTGAAATCTTGTGTTACTATAACCTTGTTTTGCCTCAGTTTCCACATCTGTAAAATGGATATTGCAAAGCAGCTGATCCCTCATAGAGCTGTTGAAGGGATTAAAATTAAATAATCCATATGAATAATGCATATACAATAATTTTTGGTTGTCATTAAATAACTTTTAGTTGCTATTATTAAAGCAGATTTCAAGGAGATGTTCAGAAATTCACCAAAGAAATTAAAACTCATGTTAACACAGCAGTAAATTAAGAAGTCAGCATTAATATGCCCATCTGTATTCACTTGCTTGTCAAAGACTTGCTTACTAAATAAGATAATCCGTTTATCAGACCTCTCTAATTAATAAGAACACAGCTCCTCTCCCCGTGCTCTTTTATCAAATATATGACATTAGTGGCAAAATGACATGACAGTGATATAAAATTACATTAACAGGCACTGAATAAATAAAACCTGAAGCAAAATCTTTCCTGGTGCCAAGAATAGAATAGCTGAAATGCGGATGGGTATTTCAGAAGAACTGAGTTTAGAACAGTAAATCATACAATTCTGGCAGAACACTAGAGAAGATACTTTTCAAAACAAAACTGAAATATTGGTGAGGATACACAGCTCTGCTATTTCACTGTGAATGATAGGGCAAGTCTAATAGAGTAGCTGATTTATTGGAAACTTTATCACATTTTAAGGGGAGGTGCTTTTACTGACTCTCTTTACCCACTACAGAACCTGTGCCGTTGTGCCAAAAGAGGGTTTGATCTTTACTCAAGCAGAAATCAATTTCTTCTACATAAGGAAATTCAGCCTTCACTCCTTTGAATATAAAGTTTTCAACATATGCGCTAAAACCAGCATATGTTCATATTGAAAAAGTGAATCAGTTTTTATAACCAATGACCATAGTTGCTTGTGTTATGTAGAAATATGGTTCTGTTCTGTTTAATATCATTCTTTCCACCTCATACACCTGTTTTTTGCTAAATTGACAAAGGGCACTGGTTTCCTTTCATTTCTCTAAAGACAGAACCATGGTATATTCTATGGAATTGGCAGATGAGGCAGAGAGGTTTGGGAAACTTGGCCATTTCTTGAACTGTATCTTTGTCTACTGGACTCCCAAATATCTCAGCTAAGGCGTCCAGTTTTGCAGTCACTAAGAAAAATATCTATGTTCGCTTTTACTTGTAGCCCTCTTTCTGACTAATGGAACCATGTTGGGCTAACAACACAAGCATATTAATAAACGGTCCCCGGTCTTCTTCCCAAGAACCCACTCACAATTTTTCCTATTAAATTCATTTTTCTTGTCCCTGCCTCACATCCCTCCATGCCATCTATCTTAGTTCATAGAAACATACTTCTTATCGTCCAATAGTAAGACTTTGATTCTCCTTTCGGGACCTCTGTTAAATAAATAATGGTCCTTCAAAAATAAATAGACTTTCATTTCCATTTTGGTGGCAACCTGATTTCTTTGAAAAATTGGTAGAAAGTAACTACAAATGTTTATAATCTTTCTTTGCTTTAATGCATCATCTACTTATTGGACATACCTCATAAATATTCTGCTTCAGTTTTCATAAAAGAATGATGCATGGACAACAATTAAGTAATTTCCTAATTGGTTTTGTAACATTTGATAATCATGACAATAAATTAGCCATCAAAAAGTACATTATTAAACCTTCAAAAATCATACATTGCTGAAAGTAAGGAATTATTTCTATTTTTTTAAATGTTGATTTTTAATCTCATCATAAATTAAAGGGATTTTGATGAAAGAAATGATGTTTCAACAATCTAGTTTAGGAAGCTACTAATTTAAATGGTGTCACTGATGTGATAGATATTGAGAAGCTTGATATTTTATATTTTTAAATTTGATTTTAGAAAGTAACTATTACTTCTGTTACTGATTTTCAGTCTTTCAGCAACAAGACTCCTAAGACAAACTGTCATAGTAACATCAAATATAAAGATACCTTGTAAATCTGAAGTCTGTTCTATAAGTGTCACCACTGGTCATAACACTGATTAATGCAGTCCTAAAGTATTTGACAGGATCCAGCATATCTCTTCCTGAATATTACTTGTCTTCTATTTCCTCATTTTGTCCAGTTTCTTGAATTCAGAATTATTTTGCCTATCATATCACTTTGCTATTCTTGTTTGTTTTTCTACTGTTCTTTGTCAACTTTACAAGATTCTCCTACTTTAATTAAATGTGGATATTTAATATTTACTTGAAAGGGAAAATATAAAGAGACTCTAAAAAGATACTGAGGCAACAAGTTTTCTCTTTGTTAATATAACTCCTAACCTGATGATTTTGCTAATCTTTTGTAGAATGCTGTAAAGCCTTTATTAGTATTTGGATTATTTTTTACATTAGAGAGATGGGGGAAAGGAGAGAATATGAAAAATAAGATTCAATTAAAAATTGAGCTTAGGAGTCAACTAACATAGCAGGTCATTCCAAAACTGCATAATTTATTACTGTTGAAAAATACTGATCTTCATAAATCTAATATTTAGCTAGAATTTCAGAAAGTCTTATTACTTAGAAAAATCCAAAGCAGGTCCTAGGAAGCCTTAACCTGGTAGGATTTTATGCAAAATCCTTTTAGGGAAAATGGTTCTTTCATAACTATAACAACTAAAAATGACTTAGGTATTATGTTCACATGCTCTGGACAGACAAATGAGCTTTTAAAAAGTCTTATAATGTGACTATGAAAGAGCTTTAATTCCTCCCTTTTAATGAAAACATCTTCTCTTCCTCACCCTCTTGAGCTTTTTATCCTCTTGACATCTATAGAAATCCTTAGGATGAGATCATGCTACCTTAAGATAAATTGTGAGCTTATATAATGTTATCAAACTGCCATGTCCACTTATCCAGATGGTTTTGCATATGCAGTTTATAAAGCATTTACGCAGCTCAGAGTGAATTCTAGATTTACCAAGTTTCATTTGCCTTACCTTCATCCCTCAATCACCAGTGATTGACATCAAAGTAGTCCTGTATGTGTGAATACATAGAAAACACCAAAAATAATCAAATATTTAAAAACAGCTTTATAATGAACTACTATGTCTATAATTTGTGCTAATAAAATACTTTTCAATTATGACATTTTAATAAAAATAATACAGAAAAAGTCAGTTATTAATCTTACATTTTTCATAATGATATATAAAACAGTTCAATTCATAAGGTCTGACTAAGAAAACATTATCCAAAAACAAACTCATTTTTGAGCAAAAATATTTGCTGTCTTTCTCATTTATTTTCTCTTAAATGCTCCTTTGTTCTTGCTCGGCTTCAAGGTTAGATTGTGTCTTTGCTAAAATTAAAATTACATAAAACAAAATGTCATGCATCTAATTCAGACTATATCTTCAATGTCTGAATAGCAAACATTTTGGAGACAACAGGAACTAGAAAATGCTCCTGAATACTGTGAACTTTCATCCTAGGAAACAGCATGGACTACAGTCATACATCACATTATTTCTCAAATATTCATGGATCACAGGTATATCTGACCTAGAAGATTAATGCAGCTTTATTCTGTTTTTCCACTATTAAAATCTTGTCTCTATTTTCTCTTTCCTATTTCACTTTGGAATAAACATCTGACCATAATTTGAATTGTGAAAATTTAAGGGAAGAATCAGAAAACCAGAAGTGAACTGTAAATGAGCCACTAATAACACAATTCAGAATGTGTGCACTGGAAAAAGTCAGATATCCTGAAGTTTGACAAGTTTTGTCAGTTTGTATTTTCTCTTATATCACCACCAATAACAAGAATATGTAATGATTACAACTGGCCCTTGAACATGGGTTTGAACTGTGTTTGTTCACTTACACAATGATTTCTCTCAACAGTAAACACTATAACCAGACACAGTTAGTTGAATCTGCAGATATAGAGGGCTGACTATAAACTATATACAGATTCTTGATGTGAAGAATCAGTGCCCCTAAATCTCATGGTGTGCAAAGGTCAATAGTACATCTGTACTTTTAAAAATCTCCTTTTTTTTTTAATGGTTTTGTATTTTTGTTAACTTTTATTTTATATTGGCGTATAGTTGATTAAAAATGTTTTGTGCTTCAGGAGTACAGCAAAGTAATTCAGTTATACACATACATGTATCTGTTACTTTTCAAATTCTTTTGTCATTTAGGTTGTTACATAAACTCCTTTATTCTTCTCCATACATTTTTTTTCAGAGCCATTTGGAGAAAATGATCTGGAACTTGAACTAGATGGTTGCTTGTTAATATATGTCCTCAGGTTAAGGTTAATTGTGCAACTTGCTAACTGAAGGATCACATCAGTCATCAGCCTAAGAAAATTAAAAAAAAAAAAAATCCTACCACTAATTTAATGGCATTTCTGTCTCTCTCTTGTCACACAACTAGTTTAGATTGCTTTAGTCAATTCATTTAGAAGATTGATTATTTTTGGATGGTATTATGTACTTTAAATTTAGTACATCAATTTTTTTTTGTTAAGAACTATAGGTCTTATTAAAATACATAAAATAATCTTGTTTTAAAAATCTGAACACAATCTGTACTTTAGTTAGTAACACAGTATCACATGTTAATTTCCTTTTTTTTTTAACAGCATAATATTTTTTATATTTTCAGAACTGGATTAGAGTTTTAAGCCTCATTTAATTTCTTTTAAAAATCACTAAAATGATAAGCTTTCTAAACTTTTAGCAGTAATACTAGATGCTGTTCTAAGTGGAACTATATCAAAGTTTTCAGGGAATATAAATTAGAAATCTAGCATTCTATTCATTTTAGTCAAACAAGTGGAAGCAAAATGTCATAAATTTTTTGTTCAATTGCTAAGTCATGTCCGGCTCTTTGTGACCCCATGGACTAAATCATAAATGTTTTAGCTAAGCAAAAATTCATAATTTTTCTAAAAAGTATATTGAATTATATCATACATACTATTCATATATAGGTATGCATACAAAAGCTTTTCTACTACACTTGATAAACACTTGAGAAAGAACAACAATAATAAAAAATAAACAGAAACTGGAAACATAAATGAAATGAGAGTACTGAATATGAAATAGGTGAAACAAATTAGATAAAAATAAAAGACCATCATACAGTCCAGTTGTTTTTAAACATGGCAGCTCATTATAAACATGTCTGGAGATTTGGAGAAAAAATGCAATACCAGAGCCTTTGCATTTTTCAAAAAATTCCAAGATAATTCTAATGTGCATCTGGATTTTAAAAAGTGATTACAGGTTTGTTTTTTTTGTTGTTGTTGTTGTTAAATGTTAGTTTTAGTGATACAGAATTCTATTATTTTCTGTTGACCACTCATGATACAATGGTATTAAAACAAATAATAGTTACATAATCACAACAGTGAAAGATTTTTTATCAGTTTTCACAATTAACAGTCAGACAAAAAATAAAAGATAATTACAATTGCAAGCCATGATGAAAACATTTTTAACCTAAAACTAAAAAATAATTGGGCATCTCTGGTAGCTCAGCTGGTAAAGAATTCACCTGCAACGTGGAAGATCCTCTGGAAAAGGGATAAGCCACCCACTCCAGTATTCATGGACTTCCTTGGTGGCTCAGGTGATAAAGCATCTGCTTGCAATGCGGGAGACCTGAGTTCGATCCTTGGGTTGGGAAAATCCCCTGGAGGAGGGAATGGCAATTCACTCCAGTATTCTTGCCTGGAGAATCCCATGGACAGAGGAGCCTGGTGGGCTACAGTCCATGGACTTGCAAAGAGTCAGACATGGCTGGCAGACTAGGCACAGCACAGAACATAAAATGATTACATACATTTGGGCAGTTAAGTAATGTGGTAAGTAGGAGTGCATACATGCACGGGTTTTCATCTACCCAGCCAGTCTATGTCTTTTGATTGGTCCATTTAGTCCATTTACATTTAAGTTATTATCAGTATGCATGATCTTATTATTGTTTTCTTAATTTTTTTTCCCCTAGGTCTTTTCCTTCCCCTGTATTTCCTGCATAGAGAAGTTCCTTTAGCATTTCCTACAAGGCTGATTTGGTGGTGCTGAATTCTCTTAACTTTTGATTATGTGTAAAGCTTTTGATTTCTCCATCAAATCTGAACAAGAGTCTTGCTGGGTAGAGTATTCTTGGCTGTAGATTCTTCCCTTTTATCACTTTAAATATTTTGTTATATTCCTTTCTAGCTTATAGAGTTTCTGCTGAGAAATCAATCAATGACTTTAAGAGAATTCCCATGTATGTTATTTGTCATTTTTCCCTTGATAATATTTTATCTTTGTCTTTAATTTTATCAGTTTGATTACTATGTGTCTCAGTGTGTTCTTCCATGGGTTTATCCTGGCTGGGGCTCTCTGCACTTCCTGGACTTGGTTAACTATTTCCTTTCTCATGTTAACAAAGTTTTCAGCTATTATTTCTTCAAATATTTTCTTGGATTCTTTCTCTCTTTCTCCTCCTTCTGGGACCCCAAATAACATGAATGTGCACTTAATGCAGAGGTCTGTTAGGCTGTCTTCATTTTTTTGTTGTTGTTGTTCATTCCTTTTTCTATACTCTGTTTTGTGGCAGTGATTTCCATCACTCTGCCTTTCAAGTTACTTATCTGTTCTTGCCTCAGTTATTTTGCTACTGATTCCGTCTAGTGCATTGTTCATCTCTGTTTGTATTGTTCATCTCATTTCTTTAGTTTTTCTAGTTCTTTGGTAAATATTCCTTGTATCTTCTCCATTCTTTTTCCAAGATCCTGGATCACCTTCACTATCATTATTATCATTATTTCTGAAAAGCTGCCTCGTTTCACTTCATTTAGTTGTTTTTCTGGGGTTTTAGCTTGTTCCTTCATGTGGGAGATAACCCGCTGCCTTTTCATTTTGCCTAACTTTCTGTGATGTAGTTTTCTTTCTAGCAGCTATGGGACTGCAGTCTTCTTGTCTGCCTGCCCGCTGGCGGACGAGGCTAAGAGGTTTGTGTTGGCAGATTAGAAGGATGTGTTATCATCTCCTCCTGCCAGAGCACTAAAATTGCAACCAGCTGTTGAACAACCACTGACTGGAGTGGGTTGGCATACAACAACAACAAAAGATACCTCTCATCAAAGACAATGGAGAAGCCACAACAGATGGCAGGAGGGGCACAATCATGATAAAATCGCATCCCACACCCACCAGGTGGGCAACCCACAAACTGGAGATCAATAAAGCCAAAGAAGTTCTCCCACCGTTGTGAAGGTTCTGAGCCCTACATCAGGCTTCCCAGCCTGGAGATTCAACAAAGGGACTGAGAACCCCAGGGAATCTGACTTTTAAGGTCACCAGGATTTGACTACTTTACTAGCGTGTGGAGTGAAGTGAAGTGAAGTTGCTCAGTCGTATCCGACTCTTTGTGACCCCATGGACTGTAGCCCACCAGGCTCCTCGGTCCATGGGATTTTTCAGGCATGAATACTGGAGTGGGTTGCTGTTTTCTTCTCCAGGGGATCTTCCTGAGCCAGGGATCGAACCCCGTTCTCCTACATTGTAGGCATATGCTTTACTGTCTGACCCACCAGGGAAGCCCGCTAGCGTGTGAGATGAGTGCAATTGTGAGGTAGTTTGAGCATTCTTTGGGATTGACTTTCTTTGGGATTGGAATGAAAACTGACCATTTCCAGTCCTGTGGCCACTGCTGACTTTTCCAAATTTACTGGCATATTTAGTGCAGCACTTTCACAGCATCATCATTCAGGATTTGAAATAGCTCAACTGAAATTCCATCATCTCCACTAGCTTTGTTCATAGTGATGCTTCCTAAGGCCCACTTGACTTCACATTCCAGGATGTCTGGCTCTAGATGAGTGATCACACCATCGTGATTATCTGGTTCATGAAGAACTTTTTTGTACAGTTCTTCTGTGTATTCTTGCCACCTCTTCTTAATATCTTCTGCTTCTGTTAGGTCCATACCATTTCTGTCCTTTATTGAGCCCACCTTTGCATGAAATGTTCCCTTGGTATCTCTAATTTTCTTGAAGAGATCTCTAGTCTTTCCCATTCTGTTGTTTTCCTCTATTTTTTTGCATTGATCGCTAAGGAAGGCTTTCTTATCTCTCCTTGCTATTCTTTGGAATTCTGCATTCAAATGGGAATATCTTTCCTTTTCTCCTTTGCTTTTCCCTTCTTTTCTTTTCACAGCTATTTGTAAGGCCTCCTCAGGCAGCCGTTTTGCTTTTTTGCATTTCTTTTCCATGGGGATGATCTTGATCCCTGTCTCCTGTACAATGTCACGAACCTCCATCCATAGATCATTAAGCACTCTGTCTATCAGATCTAGTTCCTTAAATCTATTTCTCACTTCCACTGTATAATCATAAGGGATTTGATTTAGGTCCTACCTGAGTGCTCTAGTGGTTTTCGCTACTTTCTTCAATTTCAGTCGGAATTTGGCAATAAGGGGTTCATGATCTGAGCCACAGTCAGCTCCTGGTCTTGTTTTTGCTGACTGTATAGAGCTTCTACATCTTTGGCTGCAAAGAATATAATTAATCTGATTTCAATGTTGACCATCTGGTGATGTCCATGTATAGCGCCTTCTCTTGTGTTGTTGGAAGAGGGTATTTGCTATGATCAGTGCATTCTCTTGGCAAAATTCCATTAGCCTGTGCCCTGCTTCATTCCGTACTCCAAGGCCAAATTTGCCTGTTACTCCAGGTGTTTCTTGACTTCCTACTTTTGCATTCCAGTCCCCTATAATGAAAAGGACATCGTTTTTGGACGCACTGGCTGCGATGGACCGTGCAGAAGTGTGGCCGTGAGGAGCTACCCCTCACCTGAGGTTGGGGGGATGGCCGAGAGGAGCTGCTCCACGTACAAGGTAAGGAGGGGCGGCCGTGAGGACATAACCCTCAAAGGTAAGGAGTAGCGGCTGTACTTTGCTGGAGCAGCCGTGAAGAGATATCCCACGTCCAAGGTAAGAGAAACCATAGTAAGACGGTAGGTGTTGCGAGAGGGCATCAGACGGCAGACACACTAAAACCATAATCATAGAAAACTAGACAATCTGATCACAGGACCACAGCCTTGTCTAACTCAATGAAACTAAGCCATGCTGTGTGGGGCCACCCAAGACGGACGGGTCTTGGTGGAGAGTTCTGACAGAATGCGGTCCACTGGAGAAGGGAATGGCAAACCACTTCAGTATTCTTGCCTTGAGAACCCCATGAATACTATGAAAAGGCAAAAAGAAAGGACACCGAAAGATGAACTCCCCAGGTCAGCAGGTGCCCAATATGCTAATGGAGATGAGTGGAGAAATAACTTCAGAAAGAAAGAAGGAATGGAGCCAAAACAAAAACAATACCCAGTTGTGGATGTGACTGGTGATAGAAGCAAGGTCCAATGCTGTAAAGAGCAATATTGCATAGGAACCTGGAATGTTAGGTCCATGAATCAAAGCAAATTGGAAGTGGTCAAACAGGAGATGGCAAGAGTGAACGTCGACATTCTAGGAATCAGTGAACTAAAAAGGACTGAAATGGGTGAATTTAACTCAGATGAGCATTATATCTACTACTGTGGGCAGGAATCCCTTAGAAGAAATGGAGTAGCCATCATGGTCAACAAGAGAGTCCGAAATGCAGTACTTGGATACAGTCTCAAAAATGACAGAATGATCTCTGTTCCTTTCCAAGGGAAACCATTCAATATCATGGTAATCCAAGCCTATGCCCCAACAAGTAATGCTGAAGAAGTGGAAGTTGAATGTTCTATGAAGACCTACAAGACCTTTTAGAACTAACACCCAAAAAAGATGATACACTATAGCACTATAGGTTTGGAACACTGCTGCCTGGTATTTTACCTTCTCTGTTCCTCAGATTCCCCATTGGCAAACTGGGAAAGAATATTGGTACCATTATAGTATCTACCTCATAAGGGTGTTTTGTGTTATAGTACCTACTTCATAGGGTTAATGATGTGAATTCATTAATTCAATTACTTAGTCACTGTGCTTAGAACTCTATTTAGCACACAATAAATGCTACATGAGTGTTAGTTATTATTGAGCAGTACTTACTTTTAGCTCCTTTAAATAAAACCTCATCAAGTGAGAGGTATTTATCTTTCTTTATAATTGCTACTGAAGTTATCTGTCAATGTTGATGCAGTTAAAAAAAAAATTATGATGTTTATATTCAGACATGTAGTTATAGACTACAGCTCCATAACTGTAGACTCATTTATTTCAAAATCCCATAAACATAAAATGTTAGGATACATGTTTCTTTTGTTACTCTCATGTTATTGAAGACCTCTGTCTTTGTTATTAATATCAACAATAAATGACAGTAAATTTGCATTTTGGCTAACAAATGTTTGTATTAAAAAGTTTCTTTGGATTATACAATTAATCATTTTATTTTTCTCTTTGAACTGTCAACATTTGTGGAGCCTTTATAATTCTCTCCAACTTGAGATTCAATTTCTGATATTTTCCCCCATGCTTGGTTAGTTTCTTGTTCTCAAATAACTGATAAGTTTGACATGCCCTATTTAAAATTATGCAGGGATTTCCATATTTTTTCTAATGCATGATATAATGCTAAAATATAAAAATGCCATGTCAGTCGCTCTCCACAAAAATTGTTCTCTCTGTGGAAAATAATATTCCTTTCAATATTTTGAAATACAGCTACTCTAGAAATTTTAACAGTACATTAATGTCATGGAGATAGCTTATAAAATAGATCCTCACAAGAAGAGCAACAGTGATTGAATTTCTTGAGGATGAATGAGTTGTTGTAGTCCTGCACATAACACAAAATTAGTTTAACTCCAAGCAGAATAAAAGAATTGAATATTTTAGCAGCCTAATCAAGTGGGCAAAATGTTGATTTTAAAAAACTCAATTAACCAAAAGGTAGGAGAATAATATATTTTGTTATAACACAAGATACTTCTCAGATCATCTTATATATTTTTTTTGGTGGGGGGGTGAGGAGCTCTATTTTTCTAACACTTTAAGGTCTACTTCATGAAAAAGTGAAAATACAATACATATATATTTAATATAGGGGTCCCCTGGTGGCTCAGCAGTAATGAATCCGTCTGCCAATGCAGGAGATGTGGATTTGATCCCTGGGTCAGGAAGATACCCTAGAGAAGGAAATAGCAATCCATTCCAGTATTCTTGCTTGTAAAATCCCATGGACACAGAAGCCTGGAGAGCTATGGTCCATGGAGTTGCAAAGAGTGAGACATGGCTTAGCAACTAAAACAAAACAATATTAAATAAATATTATATCCTGTAGTTCCTGTGAATATGATACACTATTAAATTTATTAAATTGAATGCCCTCTTTTTAATCAAACTTGCACAGAAATACACTTAAAAGAGAGTTCATCATAATTTCATTTCTAAGAGCAAATATTATGTCAGTTTAGTCACTCAGTCATGTCCAGCTCTTTGTGACTCCATGGACTGCAGCACACCAGGCTTCCCTGTCTAAAACCAACTCCTGGAGCTTACTCAAACTCATGTTCATTGAGTCAATGATGCCAACCAACCATCTCATCCTCTGTTGTCCCCTTTTCCTCCTGCCTTCAATCTTTCCCAGCATCAGGGTCTTTTCCAATGAGTCAGTTATTTGCATCAGGTGGTCTAAGTATTAGAGATTCAGCTTCAATATCAGTCCATCCAATGAATATTCAGGACTCATTTCCTTTAGGAAGTGGACTGGTTGGATCTCCTTGCAGTCCAAGGGACTCTCAAGAGTTTTCTGCCATGATCTTAGTTTTCTGAATGCTGAGTTGAACATAGTATTGGAAGTGGTCTAAATGTTCAACAACAGGAGACCAACACAAATTTAGATAAATCCACATAATGAAAGAAAAAGCAACCATAAAAAGCATATTAAATAAAAATATTTTGTAATTATTTTAATTGTACTGAAAGTGAAAGTGAAGTTGCTCAGTCGTGTCCGACGCTTTGCAACCCCGTGGACTGTGTAGCCCACCAGGCTCCTCCATCCATGGGATTCTCCAGGCAAGAATACTGGAACAGGTTGCCTTTCCTTCTCCAGGGGATCTTCCCAACCCAGGAATTGAACCCAGGTCTCCCGCATTACAGGCAGACGCTTTAACTTCTGAGCCACCAACACAAATAGTGTGTATGTATGTCCATACATCCATATGAATTTTCTAGTATAGTTTTAGATGTAGACAGAGTTAAAAGTTACATGTGTAAATATAAAAGCCAAGTGCTTTGTATACCCTGTACTAAGAGATAGACATCTGAAGCTAGGGGAAATTAATTAATTAGCTTAAGGTTACACATCTAAGTTTATTTTGCATGGCTCCAAAATCACTGCAGATGGTGAGTGCAGTCACGAAATAAAAAGACACCTGCTCCTTGGAAGGAAAACTATGTCCAACCTAGACAGCATATTAAAAAACAGAGACATTATTTTGCCAACAAAGGTCCACTGAGTCAAAGCTATGGTTTTTCCAGTAATCATGTATGGATGTCAGAGTTGGACTATAAAGAAAACTGAGCACCAAAGAATTAGTGCTTATGAACTGTGGTGTTGGAGAAGACTCTTGAGAGTCCCTTGGACTGCAAAGAGATCAAACCAGTCCATCCTAGAGGAAATCAGTCCTGAATATTCATTGGAAGGACTGATGCTGAAGCTGAAACTCCAATACTTAGGCCACCTGATGCAAAGAATGGACTCATTGGAAAAAACCCTGATGCTGGGAAAGCTTGAAGGCGGGAGGAGAAGGGGACAACAGAGGGTGAGATGGTTGGATGGCATCACCAACTCAATGGACATGAGTTTGAGTAAACTCTGGGAGTTGATGATGGACAGGGAGGCCTGGCGTGGTGCAGTCCTTGGGGTCTCAAAGAGTCGGACATGACTGAGCAACTCAACTGAACACATCTATGTTAAGATTCAAGTCATATGCGTCTGCTCTCTTGAGTACTATGTTAAACTCCCTATTTGTGTGCCATGAAAAAAGTTATCATAAGGAATGATAACTGCTATTTTTAAACAGAAAATTTTCACTAAACATATTGTAAAGCAAAGAAAAAATTATAACGAAATTTAATATTTTTCCTGTAGAAGCTAAAATAAATAAAGAATTACTTAGAGGAATAGTTGTGCTTACTGCCTCACATCTTTATAGTTTTTATTAAAAATCCATACTATTAAATTCTTCTTACTTCATGTTTCATAAATATCACAGATTATTTTTTCCCACAGATTATTTGTATATGTTTTATTATTTCATTATTTCCAGTTTTTCAGTCTTTTGGGACAAGAGCACAACTTGTAACCAAGTAACTGTTAGTTTTAAGCAATTTTACTACATTGAATACTGACATCACTTTTAATTCTGGCATTAAGTAAAAATACAATCCTTGTTTGTCAGTTTTGAAATGCATATTTGCATAAGTGTGCCACTCTGATGGAGGGTATTAATAGTGGGGGACAGAAGAAAGGAATAAAAAAAAAAAAGAAAGAAAGGAAAGGAAGGGAAAGGAAGCCCCACTCCTAAAAAAAAAAAAAAAAAAAAATTGAAGAGAACGAGTTGAGTTCAATATAGTAAATGTTTACACTCTGGAGAAATATCATGCCCCATGATAAAATGTGATCTGTGCAAATGATGGAATATTTTTCAGTCATAAAAAGCAGTGATGTGCCAATTCATGTTACAGTATGATTGAACTCTGAATACATGATACTAAGGGAAAAGAGCCAAACCTTTGATCCTTGGGTTTGGAAGATCCTCTGGAGAAAGGAATGGCAACCCACTCCAGTATTTTTGCCTGGGAAATCCCATGGACAGAGGAGTCTGGAGGACTACAGTCCATGGAATCACAGAGAGTCAAATACAACTTAGTGACTAAACAACAACAAAATAAGTAAATGCATATAGACAGAAAGCAAATTGGGGTTGCTAATGGCTGGGGGAGGGAGGGTATGGAGACAGATTGCTAGATGAATGAATATTGGATTTTCTTTGGAGTGATGAAGATATTTTGGAACTAAATAGATGCTCTGGTCACACAATGTTATGAATGTACTAAATATCACTGTTTGTAAACTTTAATATTATGTGAAATTTAACCTCAACCAAAAAAAATGAATTAGAAAATACATAAGTGCAGATTTGATGTGCAATTCATTGTAAAAATATAGTCAATCTTAAAGAATAATGATATGCTATATTGTGGGTTACATGTGTCTGTGTGTCTATAGACTTGTATACTTGAAAGTATAAAGTTGATAAAAATTTACAGTGGGCAAATGAAGAGTAACATCAATCAATCAATAAATAATACAGTAATTGAGCAAGTTTAATCTTATGTTTCATTTCTCTGTTTTACTTTTACTATTACTGTTCATTATGGCCTCTATCTTCACAGCTGCCTAACAACAAATGACAATACATGTGAATTACCATATGTATGACTTTCATAAATTTTGCTGAGCTTTACATGCAGAACTGCTAGTATACTAAAACCTGTGATATAAAGAAAGTCTCACTTTCACAAATTATACTTAACAACATAATATCGAAACCAAGAATAAAACAGACATATGGGGTTATTTTTTTCTTCCTGCTTTAAATACTATTCTTCTTTGGTGACTTATGCTTTGGAAGATCTTAAGTGATTCATAGAAGTTGTATCTACCACAGGATAGCCTTATTTCACAGAATATTTTCTAAAGCTCCCATTATTGTCATGTGAATAAAATATAACTGTTTTTTCAGAAAATGTATTAAGTATGTTTTTTATAAAATTATCACAAACTTGAATTCTTGCAGAGCTAAAGCAATTGTCTTAAATGAGTAAAGAATGATTGCTAAAGAGGAGAGGCAGTGAAAGGAATTCAGTGGAAGTTGCCCTTGAAAGGAAGAACCTACAATCCATTTCTGGCCAATATTTGCTACATGCAAATGGAATGCAGGCTCAGTTCTGTTTATTCATGAGAAGACAGATATTCTCATTTCATATGAAAGTAGCCGGTTTCTACATGTCAACACGTAATTCTCTTTTTTAACATTATAAAAAAACCACCAAAATGTATCTGTGAGATGAATATGTCCAGGGAATTGCTGTTTATGTTTAAAACAAACAAACAAAAATTAAGATTCAGTACCAAATTGCATGGATACTCCATTCAGCCAGGTTTAAGTCAGTGTTCTACCATAGCAACTAGTTTTTAAACTTAAATCCATAAAACCAAGTACATAGCACTAAACTGTAAAACAGAGTATATTTAAAGAAAAGAAATATCAACTGTTTCAGATTAAGTCCAGGAAAATATGGCTGCATTACTTTAGATGAACAAAGGCAAATATAGAGGTGACCAGGAGGAGTTTGGCTAGAAAGTAACTGAAATAGGAACAAATTGACCTCAGGGGTAATAGATAATTTTTAAAGAACAGTTATTTGTTGACACAATGCTTTCAGTTGAAAAATCTTATGATATACATTAGATACATTAAAATAGGAGAGGAGAGATAAGCAAATATGTTCATACCAGCTACAATACTATGTAGGTTGTCTGCTTTTATTATGTGTTCTTTTATCATGAAATGAACCTATCAACACAACAAAAAGATCACTTGCTGAATGGGAAAAGATATTTGCAAACGATATATTCTATGATACATTCAGAAAACTAAGATCATGGCATCCAGACCCATTACTCATTGCAAATAGATGGAAAAACAATGGAAACAGTGAGAGATTTTATTTTGGGGGGCTCCAAAATCACTGCAGATGGTGACTGCAGCCATGAACCTAAAAGATACTTGCTCCTTGGAAGAAAAGCTATGACCAACTTAGACAGCATATTAAAAAGTAGAGACATTACTTTGCCAACAAAGGTCCATCTAGTTAAATCTATGGTTTTTCCAGTAGTCATGTATAGATGTGAGAGTTGGACTATAAAGAAAGCTGAGTGCCAAAAAATTGATGCTTTTGAACTGTGGTGTTGGAGAAGACTCTTGAGAGTCCCTTGGATTACAAGGAGTTCAAACCAGTAAAGGAAATCAGTTCTGAATATTCACTGGAAGGACTGATGTTGAAGCTGAAGCTCCAATACTTTGGCCACCTGATACGAAGAATTGACTCATTGGAAAAGACCCTGATACTGGGAAAGACTGAAGGCAGGAGGAGAAGGGGACAACAGAGGATGAGATGGTTGGATGGCATCACCAACTCAACATGAGTTTGAGCAAGCTCCAGGCGTTGGTGATGGACAGGGAAGCCTGATGTGGTGTGGTCCTTGGGGTCACAAAGAGTCGGACACGACTGAGCAACTGAACTGAACTGAAACTGATAAGAGGTTAATGTCTAAAAAATACAAATAACTCGTATAACTCATCATCAAAAACAAACAATTCAATTTTTACAAAATGAGCAGGAATCTGAATAGATATTTTTCCAAAAATGACTAACCACAGATGGCTAACAGGCACATGAAAAGATGCTCACTAATCATAAGGGAAATGCACGTAAAAACCACAATGAGATACCACCTTACACTTGTCAGAATGGCTTTTATCAAAAAGACAATACGTGTTGGTGAGGATGTGGAAAAAAAGTAACCTTTATGCACTATTGAGAATGTAAATTGGTATAACCTCTATGGAAAACAGTGTGGAAATTCACACACACAAAATTAGAATTACTATACATGTATGCATGCTCAGTTGTTAAGTCCTATTCAGCTCTTTGCACCCTGTTCACTGTAGCCCACCAAGCTCCACTGCCCATGGGATTTGCTAGGCACGGATACTGGAGTGGGCTGCCATTTCCTCCTCCAGAGGATCTTCCCAACCCAGGAATCAAACTGGCATCTCCTGGGTCTCCTGCATTGGTAGGTGGATTCTTTATCACTGAGCCACCTGGGAAGCCTAGAACTAATATATGATCCAGCAATTCTACTCCAGAGTATTTATTCAAAGAAAATGAAAAGAATAATTAGAAAATTATATACACCCCTATGTTCATTGCAGCATTATTTACAATAACCAAGATATGGAAGCAACCTAAAGGTCCATCAGTAGATGAATGAATAAAGAAGATGTGATACATACAATGGATATATACAATGGAACATTACATAGTCATAAAAAAGAATCAAATCTTGCCATTTGTGACACTATGGATGGGCCTAGAGGGTATTATGCCAAGTGAAATAACTCAGACTGAGAAAGACAAATGCTATATGATTTCACTTATATGTGATATCAATCAAACAAAATAAATGAACAAATAAAACAGAAACAGTCATAGAAACAGAACAAACAGGTGGTTGCGAGAGGGGAGGGAGGAAGGAGAATGAAAGAAATAGTTGAGGAGATTAAAAGTTATATACTTCCAGTTGCAAAACAAATGAGTCATAGGTATCAAACGTACAGTGTGAGGAATAAATAATAACTATCTAACATCTTCGTATAGTGACATAGCATAACTAGACTTTTCATGGTGTTATTTTGAAATGTATAAAATTACCATGTTGCATATGAGGAACTAGTGTAATGTTGTAGGTCAATTATACTTTAAAAATAAACAAATGAGTCTGTTTTCTATGTCTGCATCTCTATTCCTGTCCTGCAAATAGGTTCATCAGTACCATTTTTCTAGAGTCCGTAAAGATGTGTTAACATACAGAATTTGTTTTTCTCTTTCTAACTTACTTCACTCTGTATAACAGTCTCTAGGTTCATCCACCTCACTAAAACTGACTCTAATGTGTTCCTTTTTATGGATGAGTAACATTCTGTTGTGTGTGTGTGAGTATAAAACATAACTTTTTATCCATTCATCTATCACTGAAAATCTAGATTGTTTCCATATCGCTATTGTAAATATTGCTGCAGTGAACAGAGGGTGGATAAATTGAGAGAGTAATATTGAAACATATACATTATCATATGTAAAATCTATAGCTACATAGAAGATGTTGTGTAACACAGAGAGCTCAATCCAGTGCTCTGTGACAACCTAGAGGGGTGGAGGTTCAAGAGGGCGGGGACACATGTATACTTCTGGCTGATTTATGTTGTTGTATGGCAAAGACCAGCACAACATTGTAAAGCAATTATCCTCCAATTTAAAAATACGTTTAAAAAGAGAAATGCATAGAAAAAGAAATCAGATGTGTGGTTATCAGAGATGGGGGTGGGGAAGGGAAAATTGGATAAATGCAATCAAAATGTACAAACTTGCAGTTATAGGACGAATAAGTACAAGAGAGGTAACGAATAGCATGACAAATGTAATTAACACTGCCGTAAGTTATATATGAACCTTGTTAAGAGAGTAAACCCAAAGAGTTCCCATCACAAGGAAAACTGTGTTCTCTTAACATTTCTTTTGAGTCTACATGAGATGAATGCTCACTAAACGTATTGTGCTAATCATTTCATGATGTATATAAGTCAAATCATGTGCTGTTCGTCTTAGACATAAGCAGTGCTGGATGTCAGCTATATCTCAACTAAGCTGGAAGAAAAAAAAGCTTGTTTGTAATGACAATACTTTGCTTACGTACTGAAAGTGTGTTTTTTTCCTTCATAGGTGTGTCTGAACATTTGTAATAAGAAAGTATATTTGTTAAAATATTTGTTGTAGGAACATGTTTGTACTCACTTCAAAGTTGTAAACTATGTTTACCATTGTAGGTTGATTTTATCCACAAACCGTTTGGGTAATTAATTCACTATGACATCACTGATGTAGCTTTAATTAACTCAACCTGTATAAAGATACTGTGGAACTATTTCTTTTTAATTAGAAGCATAGCTAATGACACGTTTACTCTTTTAAATAAATATTAGCAAAATACAATATTTAACAAAATAGCTTTAAAAGCACAATGCTTAATCTCCATTTGTCACTGTATCTAAAAGGCTGATATGCACTAAACATGCAATGAAATAAGTTTAAACAGAATCTTGATGATTCAAACAAAGGTATGGTGTCAAGATGATGGAGTATAACTACAACAGTAAATTATCTGCTGGTAAGATATTCCTTAAATATCATACTCAATTCTGACAAATTTTAAGACAACATTAAATAATAAATGTGTACTCCTAGTAACTCCCCTTGCTCCCACACTCCCTCCTACCCTCCCTCCCTTTCTTCTTCCCTCCTTCCTTCCTTCTAGTTATTTCCTTCTTTTCTTTCCTTTCTTTTCTCATGGCATCACTTTGAAAATCTATTCTCCTTTCCCCAGTTGTATAGAGAAAGTTATGACCAGCTCTGGTTAAAATAATGCACCCTCCTAGCTTTGCCTTTTCGTCATGTTTTATTTTCAACAAGATGCTCAATCTCTCTATGACATAGTTTACTCATCTATAAAATGGGAATAAGAGGTCTTTGATCATAGAATCTAATTTATTCTTCACAAAAATTGTATGATCAAGGAACTGTTTTTATTTGTATCATACATAGGTCATATATTTTTATATCTATAAATATACATAAAAATGTATATCATATATATATATACACATATAAAACAACTGAATAATAATAAATGTTCAAAGTACAATAGTTATTATTATCATTGCTATTAATTATATTTACCGTTATAATATTGTTTTTGTGACCTATAGGTAGACAATCGGAACTTCTAATAATTGTTAGATTATTCACAAAGATTGATTCTTACAAAACTTGTTAAAGTTATCCTCAAAATGTTTAACATCCTCAAAAGTGAATAGTAGAATTAACCACCTATATTTTGTAGATGTTCATTAAAGGATTAATTTCTAAGTAAATATGGACCCTACCGTGCCAAAAAGCTCTTCAGTGTTATTATCCAGATAAGATGATCAGAGACTAGATTTTCATTTACATGGTGACGGTTGTGACATGGGATTCCCCAGGTGGAGCAAGTAGTAAAGAATCCGCCTGTCAAAGCAGGAGACATAATAGACGTGGGCTCTATCCCTGGGTTGGGAAGATTCCCTGGAGGAGTGAATGGCAACCCACTGCAGTATTCTTGCCTGGAGAATCTATGGACAGAGGAGCCAACGGACTCCTGGTGGGCTACAGTCCATAGGGTCGCAAAGAGTCGGACTCGACTGAAGCAATTTAGCATGCATGCATGGTTGTGACATTTCCCAGGTAACTCTGTAAGACAGTGAGCTAAGGACTTCAGTGGTGATATTCATTAACAAACTTATGGAAAAAAAATCACTAATATTAAATAATGACAAAAACTTAAGCATATACTTTGAGTATAGGATTGGGCACAGTTTCAATTTAATGATGGAAATTTTATCTTGTTTATTGTCTGCATCATTTTCCAAAAATGTTTTTGAGGTGGCTTAATTTACTCAATTATAGTTATAACACAAATTACCATGTAGAAAACTATATGTAACTTTTGGGAAATAGTTTTAGCAAACATTTATCCTCTGAATTAGTTTAAAGATTACTGTAAGTTGAGTGAGTAGCTGTAACATTGTACAATCCATCAGCTTAACTCACCTCCCTCAAATCTCCAAATTTCAGCCTCCTCTTTGTTCTATTTCCCTTGGTTTCCTATGCAATGTGACACTCTATGTATTTTGGTGTGATTTTACTATTTGGAGTTTGGGGGAAGCAGGCAGGATGAGAATCAGTAGACAATTTGATATACACAATGTTCTGCACCTCCCCAGAGATGCTATCAGAGATCTTTCTTCCTTATTTTCTTTCACTGAACTTGACTTTAACATGGTTATTGAACTCTTTTTTTCCTTTCTTCCCAGTAGGTGGTATAGGTTTTACAGAGGCATTCAACAAGGCCTTCTTCCATGCCAAAGAGCTCATCAGATTGAATTCAGAGTTCTCCTTCCAATGGAGTCAGAAAACATCGAACCATAGATATTTCTCTTATAAACACAATATTTTATATTTTTATAAATATTCTCAAACCTGGAACAATTTTAATAAAATTAAACTAGCAGTTAAAGAATTTCAGTTTCAAATATTACATGACTGATTCATCAAATGACCATTGTGGGAAAAAATGTAATCTAACAAATTTAAGCTCTTTTCCTATGGGGAGCCTGAGAAAACTATAATTAGGAGGATTAAAAGTTATGATTTGTTAACTATGGGATGTAATTGAAAATAATGTAGTTATTAAGTAATTGAGAGAACAAGTTTCTTTCCTTTAACTTTAGTCTAGTTTGTCCTTGTCCCAAAGCTATTGGTATAAGAGAGGGACAAAGGCAAAGACAAGAAAAGAGATTCATTCTTTCCGTGAAGATCAGAATCTGAACTGCACAGCAGTATTCAAAGATCACAGAGCATTGCTTCTGACTTCTGTGAAAAACCACCAGCTTGTTTTTTAAAAATATACTGCCAGTTGCAGAGGGATATTATTGTAAATAATCAAATTAATGTAAAAATTATCATACACAAATACTGCAACAATGTCAAGATGCTTTATATAAAAGCTTCCAAATAGATACTCTTGATTTTGATATCATCTCAATGCAGATCAGCAATAAGCAGTTCTCAGATTGGCATCAGTTAACAGGTCACATTTGAATAGGGAATATGAATATTTGGGACTTCCCTGGTGGCTCGGATAGTAAAGAATCTGCCTGTAATGCAGGAGACCTGGGTTTGATCCCTGGGTCGTGAAGATGCCCTGGAGAAGGGAATGGCAGTGTACTCCTGTTTCTTGCCTAGAGACTTCCATGGACAGAGGAGCCTGGTGGGCCACAGTCCATGGGGTTGCAAAGAGTTGGACATAACTGAACAATAACACTTTCACTTTATGGCTATTTAAAAAATTTAAGAAATAACTTCTACTAATAAAGGCTGCATGTTTCATAATCAGTTTTAAAAATCTTCTTTGAGGGGGTGGACTTACTACCACTGAAAAAATGAATCAATTGATGTTGACATATACAATAACAATATCACAAAAAGTAACACATTTTATTGCTCACAAAAATCTATGACAATTATAAATAGTTGCCTGACTCTCATCTATTTTGTAGTTGGACAGATGATCTTGAAGAGGCTAAAACAGTTTCCTGAATTTGAAACTAAATTTTTGATAATTTATCAGAGCCCCTGGAATTGTTTGTATTCTTTGTTCTAGTCCAGTCACCCATAAGCTGAGTATGGTGTTCTACAAAGTTTCTGTCAGCTTCCACCCAGAGCTTCCATCTTCTGTCCATACAGTCAAATGAATGGCATCCAGAGGAAAGTTTACCACTGGAAAAAAAGTGTTTAGTTTCAAGTTTTCAAACCAAATCAATACTAATAAAAATGTTCTTAAAGTTAAAAAAGATAAATTATTGTGATTTTTTTCTCTTGATTATATGGTTCTCCATAGTTTGGATGTTCATGTTAAATCAATGAATTTTTTAAAATTATTATTACTATTTCACTATCATTTCTAATTTTTTTAAAAAACATGAGCTATGTACTGAGATCTCTCAACAGACATTTGCTTTTGATCACATATAATCTGAATAGTGAAAAAGACAGAATATTTGTTTAAACTATAAAATGCCTTTAAAATGTTCTCAGTTTACTTTAATAAAATATTTCTTATAACTGGTACCAGAAAAGGAACTCCTCTTACATTAAAATAAAATCCACAATAGGGGAGTTTCAAAATGTAGCCTGTTAAATGGCAGCAGTCTTTACATCAGTGAGAAAACTAGTGATCTGACCAATAGGTCCCAAGGGAGTTGAAATCACACCATAAATATTGTAATGCTCACTTTCCATTATGCATTGCATTTGTTCATTCATTTCAACACTACACAGGGAAGCAGATGCCAGACAAAGAACATAGAACATTGACCAAAGTGAACTCTCAGATGTGACCAGGCAATATGCCTTTAAATTATCAGTGGCATTTCCATGAAAATGATGGAATTTGGTTGAATGACTTAATTCTTATGAGTAAAATCAGTGGATCTTGAGCATTAGGATAGGTAGCAGATATGATTAATTATTTCATGTCTTAGGTATGTTGAAAAGCAAGTTCCTGAGGGAAAAGGTATTTTACTATTTAAGATCAGGGGGGACTTCCCTGGTGGGCCAGTGGCTAAGACTCTGAGCTCTCAACTCAAAGGGCACAGGTTCGATTCCTGGTCAAGAAATTCGATCCCACATGCTGCAACCAAGACATTGCATGCCTCAACTAAAAGATCCGGCATGTCACAAGGAGGACCAAAGATTCTATGTGCCACAACTGAGACCCGGCACAGCCAAATACATAAACATTAAAAAAAAAAGAAAAAAAAAAAACAGGAGTAGTCCTTCAAACTGGAAAAGAAAGCATATTACAGTAGGTGCATAAAGAAAACCATTTGACATCATTTAAGATCTAATCATAATAAAAGTGCTTAGTGAAGCTGGAATAGAAGGCAACCTCATTAATGTCATAGATGGAATCTCAGACACACTGATAGTAATATCAGTATCAATAATTAAAGACAGAAATGTTTCCTTTTCTATAACAGAAAGTGGGCAAATATATTAGATTTCACCATTACTGTTCAGATTTGCCCTGGAAGTTTTAGCCAATACCATAAGGCAAGAAAAATGACTAAAGGGCATGCATTTCAGTATACTAGCCATGAATATTTGGAAATCAAAATTTAATTAATACCATTTAGAGCATTACATCAGAGACTCAAGTTCAATCTCTGGGTTGGAAGATCCCCTGGAGGAGGGCATGGCAATCCACTCCAGTATTCTTGCCTGGAGAATCCCCATGAGCAGAGGAGCCTGGTGGGCCACAGTTCATGGGGTCACAAAGAGTAAGACATGACTGAAGCGACAAAGCACGGTCCTTCAAAAATGCATTGTCCAAAATGACATACTGGTGTTAGCAAATGGTTTTTTAAAGAGATGTCATATTTTTGCAGAAAACTGAAGTAATGAACACTAGAGAAGTTATCTGTAGCAAGTAGAAATATCTAATTTTCTTAAAATTCCACATAGATACTTTTAAAGAAAAGAGCTGATGTTAAGGAACCCAAATTCTCAGGGTTTACTCTGAAACATTTCAGTATTCTATATTTCTTCACACACAACTGAGACTGATTTCTTTTCTTCTCTATTCCTTCCTCCTCTCACATCTACTTGGCACTTAGTGACTGAAGCATCTAAAACAGGTTGTGCAGTGGGTATTTGTTTGGATGACGATAAGAGTGTCATGATCTAGAAGCCCTCAGCGTCATGGTCCAATTATGTGTTTGGTTTCACCTAACCAATAAACTAAGTTTTGCCTTGGCCTAGAAATAATTAAATGGGAAACGAAGCCATTATGCACTCTCCAAATTGAAAGAGAGTATAACATACCTGACAAACTCAGTTTTAAAACCAATCAACAGCATACCTTCTTAGAAGAAATAGACCAACAATCAGAAATCTATATGAATTAAGAGGCATACTTAGACACTGTGTGCTTAGACGCTCAGTTATGTCCAATTCTTTGTGACCCCATGGACTGTAGCCCGCCAGGCTCCTCTGTCCATGGGGATTCTGCAGGCAAGAATATTGGAGTGGGTTGCCATGACTTTCTCCAGGGCATCTTCCCAAACCAGGGATCAAACTCAGGTCTCCCACATTGCAGGTGGATTCTTTACCATCTGAGCCACCAGGGAAGCCCTATTTAAGCTTAATTCAAAGAAAACTGTACAATAATAATTTTTTGAATGTATGGAATAATGACAACAAAACCAGAAAACATCTAAACCTGATCATCGTTATTTTTCTGAAGCACATGTTTCATTTGTACATATATACTCAAATATAAGAATAATTTAATCCCTCATTAGTTTAGAGCTACATGGAAAAATGCACATGCAGTCTACAGGTATTATTATGGCCATGATGAAATAGAAACTGCCATTATTTATTGTATTATTTATTTTCTTGGACTCCAAAATCATTGTGAATGGTCACTGCAGCCATGAAATTAAAGGGTGCTTGCTCCTTGGAAGAAAAGCTAAGACTAACCTAGACAGCATATTAAAAAGAAGAGATATCACTTTGCCAACAAAGGTCCATATAGTTAAAGCTATGGTTTTTTCAGTAGTCATGTACAGATGTGAAAGTTGTATCATAAAGAAGACTGAGCACTGAAGAACTCATGCTTTCAAACTGTGGTGCTGGAGAAGACTCTTGAGAGACTCTTGGACAGCAAGGAGATCAAACCAGTCAATTCTAAAGGAAATCAACCCTGAAAATTCATTGGAAGGACTGATGCTGAAGCTGAAGCTCTAATACTTTGGTCACCTGATACAAATGGCTGACTCATTGGAAAAGTCCCTGATGCTGGGGAAATTAAAGGCAGAAGGAGAAGACGGCATCAGAGGATGAGATAGCTGGATGGCATCACCGATGCAATGGACATGAACTTGGGCAACAGGGACAGAAAGGCCTGGTATGCTGCAGCCATGGGGTCACAAAGAGTCAGACATGACTGGGCAACTAAATGAGAACAACAACATAATAAATATATCTTACGGAGCCATATCATTTAAATTCACTGCCACTTGACTGTTTGTGTAGAGGTAAGCACTTGTAAATGCAGAATGCAGCAGACCAACTGCACATTTCTAAAACAGCCAGTAGCTGGTTGATTTTTTTTAAAGAGAATCATTGTATTTGATTACATACAACTTTAAAATATAGCACATGCAAAATCCATTAAGATCCATATATCTCAGACTTACTCTGAAGCCATCATCATGAAGGGGTCTGGGAAAAGAGAAGCAAGCAGCAAAGGAGATGATTGGGAATACATGTAAATCCATGGCTGATTCAAAGAATAAAAAAAAAAAAAAATAAAATAAAAAATTAAAAAAAAAAAAAAAAAGAAAAGCATCCAGTGAAAGAAAAAGAAAACCAGGAGAAAATGGTGGACTACAAGTCAAGGATGAAAGCTTTTCAAAAGCAATGAGAAGATAAATGTTGTGAAACACTGCTTCTGGGTAAAATGTGAGATGGAATAACTGAATAAAATATTGTGGAGAGGACTGGGGATCTTGATAAGATAGTTTGATGGAGTTGAGGGAGATAACCTGATTGATGTGAATTCAAGGGAATACAGAGAACATCAATTTTTTTTGATGAGTTTGCTATAAAGCAGAAAGAAATGAAGTAATTGTTAAAAAGGCAAGGGCAGTCAAGAGAATGTTATTTTAGAAAGAAACAATTGCATATTCATCTGATAGTGAAAAAGATTTGATTTAGGGCGTGAAAATATAAATATTAAATAGTTTAAAAATGTTAATCTCATACAAACATATAGTTATTATCAGTTCTTTATTTAGCTTAATAATGAGAGAACCTGAACAATGGTAAAGAAGATTCAGTAAAAGGAGAGCTTGGGAAAAAAAGAATATGTGGTAATATTGTAAAGTAAAAAATATATGGGGTAAGACTACAAAGTTACACACAAAACAGACTGATATCTTATAGTAATTAAATTATAATCTTTGGCATCATTTTCCCCCTATTGGATAGAATTGTTTTTTTTTTTAATTTTTCCAGATGAAAATAATTTACAATTTATCAATTTCTTGCAAATTAACATCAAACTTTATAAGTGTGGGACCACAATCAATAGTAAATAGTATATCAAACAAAATTATATAATTTTTAATAACTTATTTTAAAATGCACTAAAGGTCAGTAAATGCATGGATACTGGGGTAAAATGACTGGTTCATATTTAAGTAAACAAGTATAGTAAAATGTCAATTATTGGATTTTGGTTACAAATGTATTGTTTAACACTGTAAAATTATCCTAATTTACAATATGTTTCACATGAAGTGAAGTAAAAGTGTTAGTCACTGAGTCGTGTCCAACACTTTGCGACCCCATGGGCACTGTAGCTCCTCTATCCATGGAATTCTCCAGGCAAGAATGCTGGAGTGGGTTACCATTCCCCTCTTCAGGGGATCTTCCTGACAGAGATTGAACCAGGTCTCCTGCATTGCAGGCAGATTCTTTACCATCTGAGACACCAGGGTTTTTTAGGAAAATGCATTCTCAGGTGTGAGATGATTCTTAAGTAAGATAATTAGAAAATACTCTAGTA
Organism: Cervus canadensis; assembly: GCF_019320065.1. NCBI lineage: Eukaryota > Metazoa > Chordata > Mammalia > Artiodactyla > Cervidae > Cervus > Cervus canadensis. Next base: position 32,465,574 of record NC_057389.1, read on the forward strand.
TAATTTTAGGAAAGCACAAAATAATATCACCTTACTTCCAAGTCTGTGTTAACTTTTCTTAACACTGAGGAATGATAAAACAGAATAGAGACGGAAGGATGGCTAAAGTAAAGATCATATTCACACATGCTAGAGAAGAAGGGATCCTACGCACACACAAAGATGTAGGCCTTAGCTAGGATGGCTGTTCATTCAGAACAGTATTTGGAGAGGGCAGAGTACTGGCGCTAATGAAGTTATGTGTGTATTCAGGATCCATGGTGGGTAGTGTTTATAAAATGTCTCTTCTGAATGCTTCTATTGGAAGCAAGGATTGAGACTTGAAAAAAGCAGAGATCTAAAATAGTCAGCTGGGAAGGTGGGAAAGCAGAGACTGCGTATCTCCTGCTCTGTCCAACTGTGCAGGTACAGGTGTGATATAAGCAGCAGGTTGAATTTAACTAGAGTCAAAGTTTTGCCAGATGAGTATAATAGAGGACAAATGTCTGTGTGGTTCAAAGAAAACAGCCTTTAGAGTTTGGTATTAAGGTTGAGAAAATTATTAATGATATGATTTTTTTTTTAACCTAGAAAAAGCTAATTCAAGCCAAAATTGAAATGTATGAGTGGAGTAATCCATCTTTTTATTTCAATTATTCAATTTACATTTTGAAAAAAAAAAGATTGTCTGCTCTGTAAAATGAAATAATGGCAATCTTTTCTACTTAAAGACATATGTTCTGGGCTTAGCCTATATACACATTTCACAGTAATGCTGATTTTTCTTCTCCATTAAAGCTGGTAGAAGTATACTAATAAACTTGGTATAGCAAGCAAAACACAGATAATTACACATTGTTCTAGAGGTACAATATTAAACTCAGAAAACTGAGCTCTTGCAATTAAAGACACGTATACAAATTTAAAATTTAGCCCACAAGTAAGACCAAAAAAATACCCATAATGGAATGTCCTACTGGGTTTTCAGAATATATTTCATGAAACTGCATTTTAGTGACTTTTATCATAAAACTCCAATTAGCTTTTAATTTAAATCTGAGAAATTACCACTTGTTGTACTTTTGCCTTACAAAAATCAGCCTATTATATAAAGTTAACTCACATTCAAACTTTTTGTTTTTAAACACACACATTTAACTCCTTCTTGTTATTTTTTTAAAATCACTTCATGCAAAGTTAATGAAAAACTAGTTATGGTTTCTCACCAAACGATGTACTCAGACAAATAGTAATTGTATTGTTCTGTCTTCTTTTCTGTTTCTCTGAAAAGTTGTGTTCCTCAAATGAATAATTACCTACAGATAATTAAATTTTGCTGATATGGTCTACTCATATCCCTTGTACACAAAAACAGCAGAGCCTGTCTTCTTGGAAATCTATCTTGGTCATATCAGATAAACTTACTGTCCATCACATAACTGGCATCAATCCTTATTCAATTATACAAGAATATAACACTATGTTAAAAGACAAATAAGATTTAATTTTAATAGCCAACAGCCTGTGAGCCCACGTTCCACTATACATTAAGAAGACTAATTATATTTTTTAAATAATGCACTAATGAAAAATCTTAGGAGTACATAGGCAGCATTGCTCTGTCTGCTGTGATCTTAGGAATTTGCAAACTATTTAGGCCATCATAAACATGACCACCAGGGAAGGCAATGGCACCTCACTCCAGTACTCTTGCCTGGAAAATCCCATGGATGGAGGAGCCTGGTGGGCTGCAGTCCATGGGGTCGCTAAGAGTCGGACACGACTGAGCGATTTCACTTTCACTTCCTTTCACTTTCACATGACCACTGTCTTTGCTGAAAATAAATCTTTTGAAACACATGAGAAGTTAAGACAACACTGCAGTTATCTACAGCTGATACACCAACACACTGGTTGGTGCCAACCAGCTGTTGGACACACAGGAAACTAGGTGTCCTCATGGCTTGGGCTCTGCTGGGATCTCGTCAGAGATGTAATAAAGGGCTTCCTTCCCAGAAGTGTCTGAGGCAGACTGGAGAACATCAGGTCACAGAAATGAGGATGAGAAGGCAATACATTTAGGTATATTCTCAAATTAGACTATGAACCTCTTACAGAGTGGTCGCCATTGAGTATGTGTGAGTATGCTTGAACTTCAAAAGGATCAAGGCTCTCCTTGAACTCCAAAAGTCCAAGACTGCCAAATCTCCCTGCCTTGGAGCCCAGAAGGATGCCACTTTAGGGTATTCTAGATGCTCTATAAAAATCAGTCCTTAGAAGACCTTTTTGCTTCTCATCATTGAAAGGATACCTACAATATAAAACACTCCAACAAGAACTGAGCCCCGTGAACAATTGACAATACCAGGCAATCTCAGGATCCTAACATCAAAATAAAAATAAGGTAAAATCATCACAGTATTTAGGGAAATAAAACTGCTGGACTGTTGGAGGATCAAGATAAACACTTATTGGCAGCAACAGCATATATGTGTATCCATGTTATACATACATGAGGAGTAATTTAAAAGACTAAAATGTAGCATATATACACACACACACACACAAAAATTCCTCAACCTCCTCATTTTATCCACCTCGATCTTTATATATTTTAATAGCACTATTGAAGTATAAAGAAAGCTGAGTGCCGAAGAATTGATGCTTTTGAACTGTGGTTTTGGAGAAGACTCTTGAGAGTCCCTTGGACTGCAAGGAGATCCAACCAGTCCATCCTAGAGGAAATCAGTCATGAATATTCATTGGAAGGACTGATGCTGAAGCTAAAACTCAAATACTTTGGCCACCTGATGTGAAGAGCTGACTCATTTGAAAAGACCCTGATGCTGGGAAAGATTGAGGGCAGGAGGAGAAGGGGATGACAGAGGATGGGATAGTTGGATGGTATCATTGACTTAATGGACATGGGTTTGGGTAAACTCCGGGAGTTGGTGATGGACAGGGAGGCCTGGCGTGCTGTGTTTCATGGGGTCACAAAGGGTTGGACACAACTGAGTGACTGAACTGAACTGAGGGTAATATTGGTAATTTTCTTAAGTGCAATAATTATATTATGTTTTGAATAAAAAAGTACTTATTATTAAGATATCCATGAGATGAAGTATTATGATGTCTGCCACTTTCTTTCAAGTGGTTCCCTCTTTCTATATATAATATATATTGCACATATGTACAACACAAGAAATACAGATATTAAACAAGTATGGTCAAGTGTTCATAGCTGTTGAATATAGGTAGAAATTATGCATGTGTCCATTGTACTAGCGCTCAAGTCTAATTGAAAAATTTTATTTAAAACTTTGGAAAATGTGTTGGATCATATCATTAGATGCTTGAAAGGGCTCAGATCAAATTCAGCATCCATTCTTTGTGACAGTGGAAATAGAGGAAAATGGCTTTAATATTAAAAAAGAAAAAAGACCAATTACTCCAAGCCTTCAGCAAATATTATTCTAAGTGCCAGGACACTAATCTTCTCTTATTTTAAATCAGATACTAAAAAGTGATGCCTGTTAGTACAGTTTTTACTTAATATTTTATTGAAAATTTTCATAAATGCAACAGACAGAAAGTTAATAACTGGAAAATATATTAAGTTCTTTATTTTGGGCTGATAACCAAATGGAATCTAGTGAAAGTGACTAGATTTAATAAGAAATTTTGTAATATGGCTGGATAAAAGTCAAATGTAAGAGCATAGATAGATTTTCTCTACTCCTGTAATAAGTGTAATAAACCAAAGAGAGAGAGATCTCATTTATAGTCATAAGAAAAATTTAATTCATAAGAATATGTGTAAAGGAATATATTATGGAAAATTATATATAAATATATCATAAAATGTCAATTCTTCCACATTCAATATAAAAGTTAATTGCAATTCTAATCAGAACACCAAAGAAAGACCATTTGTGTGAAGAACTAGATAAAATAATTTTACATTTCAAATGAAAGAACAGTAAGGGAGAAAAATACCTTGCCAGCAACAATATATGCTATAAAGTCACTGTGATCAAAACAATATGGTATTAGTATAGAAAATTACATATAAGATCAGAACTGAGTAGCTAATCCAGAAGGACACCCCTGTGTATGGATGTACATGTGCTACGGTAAAGGCTGTTATTTAATGGGAAACTATCTCAGTAAGATAGTGCTAGCAAAGCTACTAATCCTCCTGGAAAAAAATCCCCAGATTCTCATATTTATAAAATTAAGTATTACAGATATATTAAAATCAAATTCAAATAATAGAAAACATTAAGCTCTTCGAAAGTAATCAAGACTATACGTACAATCACGGGTTACCTCATGATTCATAGGATATGAGTGATTTCTGGAATTTCAACAGACACAAAATAAATAGAGCCAAGTATGGAAATATAAAGATCAAAAATGTTAATTGACCAAAACTATGATTAAAAAAGCTCATAAATAGAAAAAAAATGTAAACTCAATGCCCAGTGTTACTATCTGTGATACACAAAGACATCTTGCCTATTGACAAGCTGACCACAAATATTCATTTGAAATACAGAGAATATAAATAGATATTTCACAGGAAAAGATTATCTTGAACTAACATTAAAATGTTATGATTTACTAGCAGTCAGATAAAACAAAATTAAAGTGGTAGTTATTATTATTATTTTTTTAATAAACACTTGTGGGCTGCCGTCAATGGGGTCGCACAGTGTCGGATACGACTGATGCGACTTAGCAGCAGCAGCAGTCTGGAAAACATTTTTTAAAAAGCTATAATAACCCATTGGGTTAATAGCAAAGTGGAACAAAGGGTGCTCAACCAGTGATGGTGAAAACATAGCTACCTTTTTAGACTGTAATCTGGAAACATCAAAATTATATGCAACCATACACATACATACAATCTTTCTCACAAAAATATAACATATTAAATAATATAGCCTTAACTAAATTTTCTCCCAAAACAGAGGCTATGGTATAATATTACTTCTATCAAGTTAGTGGAGATGCAATTCAGATGAGATAGAAAATCAGCATAGAAGAGAAAGGGTGTATCAAGTGTTGTTTAATCAAGGTAACTACAGCTTCACAGGAAATACAGCCCATTGCTCAATCATAAGTGATGACTATTGAAAAGTTTTATAAACTACTGCCTTCTGAACAGTCATCAAGGGAAAGACAGGAAGAACAAGAATTTTCCTGTCCACTTCTTGCCTGCATTTTCCATCCTACCCATGGAACCTGTATTCTGAATTATTCTGGTAGCTGCTAGTGAAAGTTATCATTTTGGAAGTTAGTATCAGGCATGACAGAAATCCTGCTTACGCCTAGAGGTAGGATTAAAGAATAAATAATGGAGATATGAAATAATGGTGGTCATTATACTTTCTCTGCAGCAAAAAGCCAGTTGTTTAGGTGGGCATGTAGATGGGGCTAAGACTGGCTGGCAAGTCCCATAATTAGGTCATAGATAGCCATGAACAAGAATGAGTGATGCACCATTGTTCATAATGGCAAAAAACTGGAGACACAGCCAAAGTTCAGAAAAAGGATTGTTAAATAAATTTTGGGATATCCATTCTGTGAAAATTTGTATAGTCTAAGAAAAGAATTAGAAATATTATAGATAACCCAAATGGTTTGCATAAGGTATTACTGAATGAGAAAACAACAGTTTCAAATATTTATGTATAATTTGATTTCCTTTTGAAAAACAGTTTAAAAAACTTTGACATGTATTATATGTGTACATTGTATAGCAGTGAGTACCTGAGTATACACACATGGCTGTGAGCACATGTAAAGATAGATAAGGTTCTTTATACATAGAAGGAAAAATAAACTCACGTAGGAACTATGGAGGGGGAGTCAAAGAAAATACTATTCTAAGAATAAAACATATAATCACTTTCTACATTCATATATACTTTGTCCTTATGTATCTCTCTGAATTAAAGTAAAAGAATAAACATTAAGAGGAAAACAGTGAAACAGATCACCAGCCCAGGCTGGATGCATGAGACAAGTGCTCTGGCCTGGTGCACTGGGAAGATCCAGAGGAATCGGGTGGAGAGGGAGGTGGGAGGGAGGATGGGGATGGGGAATACATGTAACTCCGTGGCTGATTCATGTCAATGTATGGCAAAAACCACTACAATATTGTAAAGTAATTAGCCTCCAACTAATAAAAATAAATGAAAAAATAAATAAATAAATAAATAAATGGAAAACACACATACACACCAAAAAAGAAAAACACAAAAACAGTATTGACATGAAATTTAATACACATCCCAGTGATATCATGTCATATCTCTATTATTCCAGTTGCCTCCTCATACAACTTAACTTCATTGCATGCACTGTAATCAGGTTAGGCTTCTTCCAAAATTATTTTTGCATTACCCTCCTCTCTTAGGCAAATGGCACCATAGGTGCTATACCATCTGCAAATCGAGTCAAACACATTCAAATTATGACGTAGGATTTTGTTTATCACCCTGTCAGATCCACCTTCTTACTTGTCTGTGTATTTTATGAATGCATTTCCGTCCTCAACTTTCCAAAATTATCATCACTCCTACCAAACCAATGTTTGCTGTGCCAAGTCGTATATTAGGCTTACTGCTGTTTCTTTGATCACTGCAATTCTTTCAAATAAACTATTCCCCAGTCTCCTCTTTACCAGCTCATGTCACTCAATTCCCTTAAAATATCACTTCACTGCAAATTAAAAGACTTAAACCCATCCGTATTCATTGATCCATTTTTAGGAATAGTCAATGAGGGTCAACAAGATTTAGTGACGAGGATGTTCATTGAAACTTTATAATAGCAACAACATCAGAAACGTTGGTATGCTGAGCAGGAGAGAATTAGTGAAATAAATTATAGCACATCAATACAACAAAAAATTAGGTATTAAAATTCAGGTTGTTGGAAACTTTATGATCTCACAGAAAATATTATATAGTGCTTATCCTTGAATTAAGAAAAAGGTTTCAAAACATAGTAATTGTTTAATTGATGAAGTTTTATATTCTGCAACACTGCAGATATATAATTTGTAAGAAAACAAAACAATTAATTTCACAGTGTGGCATAATATTCTTCATGAATGGATGATGGTATCACTGCCAAGACCAATTTGAGAAAAGCAATTTAAGGACAATTTAAAGCAAAAGGAGAGAGTCAGTAGCGTGCATGGTACTAAGCTGGATGTTTACTTACAGAACATAGCTTAAAGTATTTGGAATGGACAATTCATATCTTCCAGTAAAGTCTTCCTAATATTGGTTCTCTCAGTGGCAATTATGCATAATTATGCATACTTATCTAGAGGCAGTGAGTTAGACATTATATTCTCTGGCAAATATCTAGAGTACAGATATTTTGATATCAGTTAAACACAATCAACAAAATCTATATAAAATTTCAATCACTAGGTAAAAAACTCAAAACCTGTTATGATAGATGTTGACCCAACTGCCCTTTACATTTTTTCCCCTGTTCCACCTAAGTATAAAGTTTGGAAAATTAAATACTAATTTTCAAAACCACCCTTACAGGTTGCCTTGCCCATGCAACATAGTTATATATGGTGAGATGTAAGCAGAATTTTCTTGATGGGTTTCTGAGAATTTCTTATTCAGTAATAAAAAGTGACAGATACAGCCAGGGCCATTCCTTTCTAATTTTGTCTTGCCTTTAACATAGATATGATGCCTGAAGCTTTTCAAGCCACCATGAGGGTAGGACCAAGGGGATTAAGCAGACTTTCTCAAATACTTTAAAGTGTTATAAAATTTAGCTAGGTTCTTCAAGTAAAAAGAGGGTCTCCAGTTATTATTAAAATGTTTGATCCTATAAATGATAAATATATTTATCAAATTAAGCAAAATATATGGAAAAATTTTCCTTGTAAACATTTAAACTACCAAAAAATATGTTAAGTGAAAAACACACAGCATCTACCTTTCCTCAACCCCAGTTGTGATTCTCTTTTTTAAGACTATTTTTTAGGACAGTTTTAGATTTATAACAAAATTGGGAGGAAGGTTCACAGATGTATTTCTCTTTCCAAAGAGAATCACTATAAATAGCTTGCCCTTTGTTCTTCAAAACTTCTGTTTAAATATTTATATACATATACAAGTAGCATTAAAGTATATGGCTTTGTTTTAGATGATATAGTCGGAAATGATACTCTGTGTATTGTTCTGAAATATTCTTTCCTCACTAATGTAACATGGAAATCATTCCAGATATGTCCATATAGGTCTTACCTCACTCCTGATTTTATCTACTGTATTGTAAGACAGAATATGAAGATACCATGATAATAATATTTCAATATTCCTTGTTGAGGGGAATAGGTTGCATTCAACTTCTTGGCTATTATAAATGCTGCTATCATATACATTCATGTATATGAATTTTTGTGCATATGTGTTAGTAATTATCTGGCCTAAATACCTAGTTTTACAATAGTGGCCAAAAGAATAGGTAAGCAAATTATAAAGTTTGATAGCTACTGTCAAACTAACTACATAAGAATGTTTTACAAATGTATATTATCATTGGCAAATGAGACGTGTTTCCCCACAACCTTACCTAAAATTGATATCATTAATCATTTTAGTTATTCTTACAAATGTAATAGGCAAAATAAATCCATTTTAACTTGCATTCCCTAATTATTTAGTTATCATGACATTGAAAAACACATTATATTCTTCTTTTGTGATTAGGTTATTCATATATTTGTCTTTTTTCTGTAAATTATCATTTTGGTATTGATTTTAATGTTTCTTTTTCTATTCCTGATATTAATTTTTAGTCATTTTACACAGAAGAAATAAATATCTTACCTAAGTATCCAACAGAAAATTTACCTTTGCTAACATAGTTCATTTCTGCAGAGCATTTGATTTTCACACAGTTAAACATCATTTTCTCTTTAAGTTTCAAGTGCATTCTCAGGCTTAGGCAGGTTTGTTCCTACCAGGAAATTATAACAATTATTCAAAACGTCTTTCAAATTGTTTTTTTATTTGGCCCTACATTCAACTATTTAGTCAACTTGGGAAGTATTTTTGTGTAGACTAAGATTTTGTCTTCTAACTTTGTTTTCCAAATAGAAAATCAGATCATTATTTATTAGTTTCATAAATCACTATCATTTCTCCCTTATTCATTTGTTTATACTTTCATTATATTTTATGTTATTGTGGAATATTTCAGACACCTATAAAATAACAATGAATAAGTATAGCACCCAATTAGTAGCCACTATTTAGCCATATCTAATCTTAACCTTTCTTCGTTTTTTGCATTGAGATTAGAAGGGAAAAAATCAATACAGATAATACTTTTTTCCATTCCTAATGTTATTCCTCTCTCTCTCACTTTAGAGAACACATTAATTTCATGAAATTATTGCACATCATTCTTAATTGATTATAATTTTTCTACCTGTATGCAGCCATAAATAATAGAATTTCCATGTCTTATGTTTGATATTAAGTGATAATATATTCTAACATGAATTCACAATTTACTTCCCCACCATTTTATTTCAGATTTTTCCTCATATGATTATTATATTTTATAATCAAAATTTTTTTGTATTTAATCATATCACTAACTGGTTTTTCTTATGATATTTCCTTTGATATGTATATGATTTTTGAATTTTAACTCTATCATGCTAACTTATATTCTATTGAAATGTTGGAATATGTATGTGGGTGGTTAGAATTCTCCTTTCTTGTATTACTGAAATGATTTCTCCTCTCTTGAATACTGCTATAGCTGAGTAGAGAATTTTTCATTATTGCTTTATAGTCATCTAACAGTCAGTGCTCCTCTTGATTCTCTTGGGATGCTGGCTCTTATTTGTAGTAAATTATGTTAAATTTCCTTTAAAAAGCAAAAGATTTTCTCATCAGCTTTGGTTTAAAACGTTGTCTGCACAACATGTATGATGCACTTCTTTTTTCATGTATCCCACTTGAGAATTTGCAGTCACTTCCTCTGTGAATAATTATAACTTTATTAGTTCTTGATAATTTCTTCTATTGCATCTGATTAGTTCCTTCCATTTTTCATTGATTTTTCTTTTTAGAAATTATATTAGATAAATATGGTTTTACATTGCCTTTTCTTATAAGCATTTAAATTATCTTTCATATTTTTAAATATTTGTCTTTTATTGTAATTTCAGTAAGTTTCTTCCAATTTAAAATTTTTAAAAATCTGTCCATTCTACCCAAGTACCTATTCTGAATATTTTTTCTCCTTGATATTTTCCTGTTTTCAAGGTATTTATTTAAATACTTTTAAAACAGACACCCCCAGTAAATATCAAAAAATGTAATATTCATTCCCACTCTCTGAAAATATAAAATGTCTTTTTTAAAATCTTTGCATTTGCTTTATTAACACTGTGGGTTTGTATGCTAGTTTTCCATTTTCAGTTTTGTTGATGTCTTTGATACCACTGATTTTTCTCAAATGCCTATTGTTTAGCTATATGTTATATTTTTATGTGGGATTCCATATTCACCAGTTTTGAGTCACTTTTTCTATTTACTATAAATTGCTTTTGGGGAAAATGAGTGAGCCACAGAATTGCTGTTAATACAATGTGCTGGTAGTGTGACTACCCTTATAGAAGTCCCCTGAGTCCCTAACCACTAATAATACCAATTGGCCTTCTGGACATAGAGAACTTTACCTAATTCTCTAAATCGAGTAAATATCTCTGCTATTCACTGCTTAACATAAAGAGGGAATAAAGGTTCAAACCAGGCAGATAGCTCGACTGGGCTATTTTCTCAAATATGTTGTCACCTTGGGGACTTCTAACCTACTTCTTAAATCTATTGCCTTTGAGTGACTAAATGACTGGGACATCAGAGTCATGTTTTCAAGTTCCAGGGATTCTGGATTCATGGAAAAAGCATCCATTTAAAAAAATAAACATTATGATATAAATCCTCTTCATGTTTCTGGGGGCTTGGGGTAAACATGTTGTCATAGATCAGTCAATTAACCCTTCTGAAGGCAAATTTCCATTTGTAATAAGGATTATGATAGCTTTATCACAGGTTTATAGTGAGGATTAAATACTATGTGCAAAATACATATATGAATTGTTGGCACATAGTATCTGCTTTAGAAGTGATAGTTTACTCCATAATATTTAAAAGCATTAACTATGGTAATTGGTGAACACTTATCTAGCAAGGTATTAACAATTCAGAACATCTATTTAGCTGTTATTTAGTAAAGATAAAATGTTTGAGAAAATGAGGGCACCAGATAGCTAGATCTTATTGGATTAAAAGACTGGAAAATATTAATTGTATGAAGTGCTACAGTGGTAGTTTCAAAGAGTAAAAGCTTAATTTGGAGAAGGCAATCAAAAAAAAAAAATTCATGCTTTTCAAAATTGGCCTTACATACTGTCTCATCTAGATGCAAATATAGGTGATTAGCATTATTGCTGCTTCAACTTCAGATTTTATGAAGATAGGCAAGTACTTGTGATCAAGCATTCTTACTGAAATCTAAAGGAATTCACAGTTCACCTAGCAACTCTGGATATCAAGTTTAAAGGGAAGAAGGAGAGAAGTGTTGTGGAAGCAGTTTTATTTACAAAGTTAGGCAGTTTATTTGGAATACAAATATAATTTTCTTATTATCATTTGTATCCTATGTTTACAGGTGAGTGGGTAGCCAAATATGTGACCCCAAAATATTCCACTTTGATATGTGGATTATTTTAGCTGAAGGTAATCAGCCTAATGGACTCAGAAAGATTTTTGTTTTTTTTCCCTAACCTCTCAGTTAACTCCCTAAAGTAATTTAAATAAAGGGTCTGTACCAGGAAGAGACAATACTTTACATCAGAAATTTGCCTGCATGGCATGGCAAATATGTGTTTTCTAAACATTTGTTCTTCCCAACTGCCTATAAATTATCTTCCTCCCCTAGAAGTCCCAGACCCCTATCTCCTTTTCCTTATCTCAGGATGGCAGATAAGCTTTAAATACCTATCTGAGAGCTGAATACCTTTGCGTACCTATGTGTGTACGAAGTTTATTTTTTCTCCTATTAATCTGTCTTCTGTCAGTTTAATTAGTAGACCTGTTTAAGAAAAAAGAAAAAGAAAAAACTAGAAGGGAGTAAGGGAAAACCTCTCCAAGACAAGGGTCAGTTTCTGAGGTTGCAAATTAGATCAAAACCAGTCCTAATGAGATGGATGAAGCTGGAGCCCATTATACAGAGTGAAGTAAGCCAGAAAGATAAAGAACATTACAGCATACTAACACATATATATGGAATTTAGAAAGGTGATAGCGATAACCCTATATGCAAAACAGAAAAAGAGACACAGAAATACAGAACAGACTTTTGAACTTTGTGGGAGAATGTGAGGGTGGGATATTTCAAAAGAACAGCATGTATACTATCTATGGTGAAACAGATCACCAGCCCAGGTGGGATGCATGAGACAAGTGCTCCGGCCTGGTGCACTGGGAAGACCCAGAGGAATCGGGTGGAGAGGGAGGTGGGTGGGGGGATCGGGATTGGGAATACATGTAAATCCATGGCTGATTCATATCAATGTATGACAAAACCCACTGGAAAAAAAAAAATAATAATAAAAAAAAAAAAAAGAAAAAAAAATACCATGGGATCAAATAATATAGTAGAAATGATTCACCTGTTCTGTGGTCAATTTCATACGTTTCTACAGAAAAAACAAATGGGTCAATTAGCAGATAATTGTTTCCTTGATCATCGTACCGTCTCAACTAGACTAATACTTTAGTTTCTAATGTTTAATTAATAGTTTTAAAAAAATCAACCAAGTTTCCTATTTACTGGGTTGTTTTATATGGATTCAATCATATAAATTGAATATGATTCAATTATACTTTGCATTATTCTAAGCAATTAAAAAATGAACAAGAGAAACTGTAAAGTTTGCCTAGTGCTGGTAAAATGCATAAATCACTTATTTTAGAGGGTGAATTCATCTCTTTTTTCCTTCAATAATGTTGCAAAAAGTAATTTTTAAATTTTAAAGAAAGAAGGGAAGTAGAATTATGAGCTGCTTATACATGCTAGCTCTGGAGAGAAATGATGTGAAGATGAACTCTGATTTACCCATTTCAAAGCTGCATGACTTTAGGCAACTTCTCTAACCTTCTAGGCCAGTTTTTCATTCTGTCTGTGAAACAGAGATAACAATACTGACTTCATAGGGTTGGCCTGAGAGTTAAAGGAGATAAGGTATCCAAGCACATTAATACAGTGAAAATAATAAGCACTGAGTAAATATTAGCCATGATGATTTTACTTGCATCTATTAAAGCCTTATATCCCACATTTTAAAGTAAGAATAACAGACAAGTTTGATACATTTTAAGCAGATTTTGTTTTGACAAATGCTTAAATCTGGCAAGGAAATCTCACTCAAAGCCATACTGATTCTCTGTATATTTTTGTTCACCTCTAAACCAATGTAATATAAAGGAGTGAAGAAGAAAACAAACCCTCTAATTTGTTTCTCATTTAAATCAAGACTGTGAAAATTAGGTCAGTTTTGGAAAAATAATGGATTTGTAAAACAAACAATTGATTAGCAAGTCAATAGAGACATCAACCCCTTTAGTGTGTGATCCTTCTACTTGCTCATTAACTTAAAGATGATCAAAGAAAAGTAGAATTTAGGATCAGAAAACCCTTATTATTCTTAATTACAATGTGGAAACTTACCTGCTGCCTGACCTCATGTTATAAAAAGGCAAACTACTCTTTAAGTTAAATTTATGCTGATTGGGCCCTTTGATTGTGATTGTATTCTGTTGTTTTCTTCCTTCTAAATAGAACTGAACACTCAGCCTCTAATGAAGGGATAATATGGCTTTGAATACATTCAATGACTGCATAAAAAGCCAGTCAAATGAATAATTTCTTTTACACATTTTTAAGTTTTAAAAGAATTGCTGGATGAAGGTGTTTGAAACAGAGCATAAAACTGTGATGGGCTGATTCCACAATATCTTAAAATTTTAAGCTTTTATTCATTTCTCTTATTTTCTTTTCCTTTGTTAGGAACATATGTTATTTATAAATGATAATTGAACTTCATCTTTATTTTAACACTTGAGATGAAAGATAAGAGGACCTGAAGGCTGTCAAGATGATGTAAAAAGGTATTTATCCCAAATCAGTAGGTAGAGACATTTCCTTCTTAATTCATTCCAGTGTTCAAACTTCATCAGTTGTTTGTTCCATAGAAACCATAAGAATGACCCAGCTTGGGATATGGGGGAGTGGAGCAGAAAAGAGGGATTTGTAAAATAGAAAATTACAAATCTCAATTTTCTTGAGCTTTCCTTCTTAGATAAACTAAACCAACTGTTATTAGTCATTTAAAAATACTTTTAGGTTTACTATTGTTATTTTCTTGACATCCACATCTTTCATTGTGGTGGTTAGCTCATCAGACTCTGATTTTAAGTACATTAAATAACTAAACTTTGTTTTAGCCTATGATAAAAGTTTATAAGGTATTAAAACTTCTAACAAAACACATGAAACTCTGAATACAACTGTATTATTTTTTATTGAAATAAAGTTATTTACAGTGTTGCATTAGTTTCTGGTGTATAGCAAAATGATTCAATTATATACATACATATGTAATTGCCATACACACACATATATATATACAAACATGCACATATCTTATATATATAGTGTGTATACATATATAAATATGTAGTCAACACACATATATACAAACATGAACATATTTATATGTATTATGTGTTACATGTATGTTCTTTTTCATATTGTTTTTCATTGTATTTATTAAAGGATATCGAATTTAGTCCCCTGTGCTATACAATAGGACCTTGTTATTTATTTTATACATAGTAGTTTGTATCTGCTAATGCCAAACTCCTGGTTTATCCTTCTCCCAACTCCTTTGGCCTTGAAGTACAAAATGAAGCCGGGCAAAGGCTAACAGAATTTTTCCAAGAGAAACACACTGGTCATAGGAAATACCCTCTTCCAAGAACACAAGAGACAACTCTACACATGGACATCACCAGATGGTCAATATCAAAATCAGATTAATTATATTCTATGCAGTTGAACTATACAGTCAGCAACAACAAGACGAGGAGAGGACTGAGGCTCTTTATTGCAAAATTCAGACTTAAAGTGAAGAAAGTAGAGAAAACCACTAGGATATTCAGATATTACCTAAATCAAATCCCTTATGATTTTATAGTGGTAGTGACAAACAAATTCCAGGGATTAGATCTGATAGAGTGCCTGAAGAACTATGTACAGAGGTGTGAAATATTGTACAGGAGGTGGTGATCAAAACCATCCCCAAGGGAAAAAAAAATGCAAAAAGGCAAAACGGTTGTTTGTGGAGGCCTTACAAATAGCTGAGCAAAGAGAAGTGAAAAGCAAAGAAGAAATAAAAAAGATATACCCATCTGAATTCAGAGTCCCAAAGAAGAGAAAGAAGAGATGAGAAAACCTTCTTAAGTGAACAATGCAAAGAAATAGAGGAAAACAATTAGAATGGAAAAAACTAGAGATCGCTTCAAAAAAACTTAGAGATATCAAGAGAACATTTCATGCAAAGATGGGCACAAAAAAGGACAGAAACAGTATAGACCTAATAGAAGCAGAAGATATTAAGAACCGGTGGCAAGAAACACAAAAGAACTGTACAAAAAAAGATCTTAATGACCCAGATAACCACAATGGTGTGATCACTCACCTAGAGTCAGACATCCTGGAATGTGAAGTCAAGTGGGCTTTAGGAAGCAGCGCTATGAACAAAGCTAGTGGAATTGATGGAATTCTAACTGAGCTACTTTAAATCCTAAAAGAGGATGCTGTGAAAGTGCTACACTCAATATGCCAGCAAATTTGGAAAATTCAGCAGTGGTCACAGGACAGGCAAAGGTCAGTTTTCATCCCAATCCCAAAGAAGGGCAATGCCTAAGAATGTACAGACTACCACAAAATTGCATTCATTTCACATGCTAGTAAGGTGAAATGCTTTTCACATGTGAAAGGATTTTCACATGCTCGAAATCCTCCTAGTTGGGCTTTGACAGTACGTGAACTGAGAGCATCCAGATGTTCAAGCTAGATTGAGAAAAAGGCAGAGGAACCAGAGATCAAATTGCTAACATCCATTGGATCATAGAAAAAGCAAGAGTATTCCAGAAAAACATCTACTTCCATTTCATTGACTACACTAAAGTCTTTGACTGTGTGGATCACAACAAACTGTGGAAAATTCTTCAAGGGATAAGAATACCAGGCCACCTTACCTCCTTCCTGAGAAACCTGTATGCAGGTCAGGAAGCAACAGTTAAAACCAGACATGAAACAAAGGTCTGGTTCAAAATTGGGAAAAGAGTACATCAAGGCTGTATATTGTCACCCCACTTATTTAACTTATATGCAGAGTACATCATGTGAACTACCAAGCTAGATGAAGCACAAGCTATAATCAAGTATGCTGGGAGAAATATCAACAACCTCAGATATGCAGATGGCACCACCCTAATGGCAGAAAGTGAAGAGAAACTAAAGAGTGTCTTGATGAGGGCGAAGGAGAAGATTTTAAAAGTTGGCTTAAAACTCAACATTCAAAAAACTAAGCTCATGGAATCTAGTCCCATTACTTCATGGCAAATAGTTGGGGAAACAATGGAAACAGTGACAGACTATTTTCTTGGGCTCCAAAATCACTGCAGACGGTGACTGCAGTCATGAAATTAAAAGTTGCTTACTCCTTGGAAGAAAAGCTATGATAAACTTAGACATCATATTAAAAAGCAGAGACATTACTTTGCTGATAAAGATACATATAGTCAAAGCTATTGTTTTCCCAGTAATCAGTGACCAAGATGAGAGTTGAACCTTAAAGAAGGTTGAGTGCTGAATAACTGATGCTTTTGAACTGTGGTGTTGGAGAAGACTCTTCAGAGTCCCTTGGATGGCAAGAGACCACACCAGTCGATCCTAAAGGAAATCAGTCCTGAATATACATTGGAACGACTGATGCTAAAGCAGAAGCTCCAATACTTTGGCCACCTTATGTGAAGAGCCAACTCACTGGTAAAACCCTACTGCTGGGAAAGACTGAAGGCAGGAGGAGAAGGGGCCTGCAGAGGATGAGATGGTTGGATGGCATCACTGACTCAATGGACATGAGTTTGAGCATTCTTTGGGAGGTGGTAAAGGACAGAGAAGCCTGGTATGCTGCAGTACATGGGTTTGCAAAGAGTCAGACATGACTTGGCAACTGAACAACAACAATAGAAAATATATATCTTTTTTTTTTAGTGATAAAAATATCTCACAGCTACTGGGAGCTTGGGGTGGGTAAGTAGGTTGGACTAATTTAGAAAGGGAACTAGAGTAATTTTGTAGATGATGGAAATATTCTTTATCTTGATTATGATACTGATAATACAAAGTGGATATCTTTCTTAAAGTGTATCAGCCTAGAGTTTAAAAGTTTACAAGCTATTTTGTGTAAATTCTTTACTCTCAGAGCCACCAGCCAGGGAAGGCTGGTGGCTCAGATGGTAAAAGAATCTGCCTGCAAAGTGGGAGAACTGGGTTCAATTCCTGGGTTGGGAAGATCCCTTGGAGAAGGGAACAGCTACCCACTCCCACATTCTTGCCTGCAGAATTCCATGGACAGAGGAGCCTGGCAGACTACGGTCCATGGGGTTGCAAAGAGTTGGACATGACTGAGCAACTTTCACTTTCACACTTTCACTGCTATGTAAATTTTCACAACAGAATTGATTTAAAATAAAAATGATTAAAAAGCAATGTCCACAGCATATTACGATTTGTATATAGATAGATGATGATGAAAATAGGTATAAAGAATATAAAATAGATAATTGGAAGACTGGATAGGTATTACAATATATTCATTTATGCACAGAATACTTTCAACTTTCACAAAAAACTGGTAACAATGGTTGCCTCTGGTGAAGGCAGCTAACTGACTTGAAATTGTATAGCAAAGTTTACTTTTCACTATAAATCCTATGAAGTTCTTATATTAGTACTATGTGTATAAACCACCAGATTAGTAAAAAATAATTTAAAATAATAAATCAAAAGTAAAATAAAAATGTGTTTCCCAGGTGGCTCAGTGGTAAAGAATCTGCTTACCAGTGCAGGAGATGAGGGTGTGATTCCTGCGTCAAGAAGAAACCCTAAAGAAGGAAATGGCAACCCACTCCATTATTTTTGCCTGGGAAATCCCACGGTCAGAGGAGCCTGGTGGACTACAGTCCATGGGATTGCAAAGAGTCAGATGCAACTTAGTGACTGAGCATCTGCAAGAAAATAAAGATATTTCCAAAAAGGAGTGCATTTTTCCAGCATGCAAACAGTAAAAGTGATGCTAAAAGGTGTTACTCAATCAGAATAAAAATGCTTCCATTTATGAAATATATTTCCTATATAAGTATACAAAAATGAAGGGACAGAGAAATATCAATGTGTGGGTGAATCCAAATGAATAGTTACCATATGAACAATAACAATATATCTTTTTAAATATGTGTAGAAAAATAAAGCATGATAGCAAAAATTAGAAATGAGGCAGAGTTCAGTCAGTTCAGTCGCTCAGTCGTGTCCGACTCTTTGTGACCCCATGAACCGCAGCACGCCAGGCCTCCCTGTCCATCACCAACTCCTGGAGTTCACCCAAACCCATGTCCATCGAGTCACTGATGCCATCCAACCAGCTCATCCTCTGTTGTCCCCTTCTCCTCCTGCCCTCAATCTTTCCCAGCATCAGGGTCTTTTTAAATGAGTCAACTCTTCGCATCAGGTGGCAGAGTTAACATGTTCTAATATCTTAGCATTACATGGGAAATGCTAATAGTACTTGTATATTTTAATATATACTTTTTAATAAATCAAGAGCTAGAGTTACCAGAAAAGAATTCTGAAAGAAACAGAGAGAGAGAGAGAAAAGAAAGTAGAAAGGAGAGGGGGTGGGGGAGGGAAGAAAGAAAGGGAGCTAGAGAGCAGGGAAGAAAAACTGAATACAGAAATAGCCTGTGAACCAGTAACTGCACTCAAGGAGAATACACAATAGATATGTACATGTATATGCCCAAATGGCACATGTAAGTTTGTTCTTGGCTGCACCATTTGTAAGAGTAAAACCTGGAAAACAACTAAAAGTCCATCAGTAGTAAGATGGGTAAATAAATTGTATCTTCACACCAACTCTTGTAAAGTATGAGAATAAAGGAAAGATACTTAGGAAATGCAACATAGGTGATTCTTACAAAAATACTATTTAATATAAAAGTCAAAGAGCAAAATTTATAAATAGATAGAACTAATCTATGGATAGTAACATCAGGGTATTGGTTCCCTTTGGTTTAAACAGGCTAGGTGATGTAATGGTAATGGTCTAGCTTTTAATCTGGTTGGTAATTGCATGGTATGTTCACACTGTAAAACTTCACTGAACTTATGCTGAGTAAACTCTTCTGTATGTGTTATATGTCAGTAAAAATCACTGATAAAAATAAATTAAACTAAGTACATCCATTGATATATATTTACATTAAGCTTTTAAAGATAATATCTTTATCATCAGTCTCTTTAATGAAAAACCTCATCAATGATTTAATAGTGTTTTGATGTATATTTAAAGTGGTTACTAATGAACAAATGATGAAATCAATTCTCATGGTTTTATTACCATCAAAATATCTATATTAAACTATTTAAATATTGCAGGCTTCTGTAAAAATATCAAATGTATCTATACATATGCTTTAGCAGATATTTTAAACATTATAGGGTACTTAATTAGAAAATCAATTTTCCTTAAAGTTGAAATATTTACCAAAATGTATTTTAAACAGTATTTTCAAATTAAATAAATCACATTGCTTCATGATCCCTAAAGAGAAGTGATAAAGAAAAAAATAATTAGTTCAATACTTGTGTACTAAGAAAAGTTTCAAAGTTGCAGAGACACACGTTATAAATAATCCAAATATCTACTTGTGGGAATATTCTCAGCTTTTTAATTATCATTTCTATTATAACAGACATCACAAAGAAAATAAAATATGTTATATTCATTTTTTTGTGTTTGTCACTCAGTCATACCAACTCTTTGCAACCCCATGGATGCTCACCAGGCTCCTCTGTCAATGTTATTAACCACCCCCAAATAATTATTTTGCAAAAGTAATACTCAACAGTAGTTCACTGATCCCTATCAAATCACCAATGGCATTTTCCACAGAATTAGAACAAATTTCACAATTCATATGGAAACACAAAAGACCCCGCATAGCCAAAGCAGTCTTGAGAAAGAAGAATGGAGCTGGAAGAATCAACCTTCCTGACTTCAGACTATACTACAAAGCTACAGTCATCAGGACAGTGTAGTACTGGCACAAAGACAGAAATATAGACCAGTGGAACAAGATAGAAAGTCCAGAAATAAGTCCATGCATCTAAGGGTACCTTATTTTTGACAAAGGAGGCAAGAATATACAATGGGGCAAATACAGCCTCTTCATTAAATGGTGCTGGGAAAAGTGGACAGCTGCACGTAAAAGAATGAAATTAGAACACTTCCTAACACCATACACAAAAGATAGACTCAAAATGGATTAAAGACCTAAGTTTAAGACCAGAAACTATAAAACTCTTAGAGGAAAATATAGGCAGAACACTTGATAACATCAATCAAAGCAAGATCCTCTATGACCCACCTCTTAGAGTAACAGAAATAAAAACAAAAGTAAACAAGTGGGACTTTACTAAACTTAAAAGCTCTTGCACAGCAAAAGAAAGTATAAGCAAGGTAAAAAGACAACCCTTGGAATGGGAGAAAATAGTAGTAAATGAAACAACTGACAAAGGATTAATTTCCAAAATATACAAGCATCTCATACAGTTCAATACTAGGAAAACAAACAACACAAACAAAAAAGACCTAAACAGACATTTCTCCAAAAAGGACATACAGATGGCTAACAAACACATGAAAAGATGCTCAACATCATTCATTATTAAAGAAATGCAAATCAAAACCACAATGAGACATCACTTCACACCAGTCAGAATGGCCATTATCAGAAAGTCTACAAACACTAAATGCTGGAGAAGGTGTGGAAAAAAGGGAACACTGTTTGTGGGAATGCAAATTGATACAACTACTATGGAAGATGGTATGAAGATTCCTTAAAAATCTAGGAATAAAACCACCATATGACCCACCAGTCCCACTCTTAGGCATATACCCTGAGGAAACCAAGGTTGAAAAAGACATGTATCCCGTTGCTCATTGCAGCACTGTTTACAATAGCTAGAACATGGAAGCAACCTAGTTGTTCATCAACAGATGAATGAATAAAGAAGTTGTGGTACATATACACAATGGAATATTACTCAGCCATAAAACGGAACACATCTGAATCAGTTCTGATGCGGTAGATGAACCTAGAACCTATTATACAGAGTGAAGTGAGTCAGAGAGAAAGATAAATATTGTATTCTAACACACATATATGGAATACAGAAAAATGGCTCTGAAGAATTTATTTACAGGGCAGCAATGGAAAAACAGACATAGAGAATAGACTTTTAGACATGGGGAGAGTGGAGCAGAGGGTGAGATGTACGGAAAGAGTAACATGGAAACTTACGTTACCATGTGTAAAATAGATAGCCAATGGGAAATTGCCCTATGGCTCAGGAAACTCAAACAGGGGCTCTGAATCAACCTAGAAGGGTGGGATGGGGAGGCAGATAGGAGGGAGGTTCAGAAGGGAGGGGATATATGTATACCTATGGCTGATTCATGCTGAGGTGTGACAGAAAACAACAAAATTCTATAAACCAATTATCCTTCAATAAAAATAAATTAAAAAAAAAACTTTTGATGTGTCAAGTTATTATAAAATCACTGGCATGCAACTCAGAAAAAGTTCAAAGAATTGAAGGAAATTTGCAATTCCTTTCATTGCCATGCATCTGTAAGACCAATACTTGTTATTATTTACTTGCATAAAGAGGAAAAACAGGAATAGAATTAATTTTATCTTTAGAAAAGAATACTTCACTTATCTTTTTCCTTTTCTCATTTTACCTCTTTCCCTTCTTCCTCCTTTTTTTTTTTCTTTATTTTATCCATTTTTCTCCATTTTTTTTCATCTTTTTAAAAAAATAGTCTCCAGATGAGGGGAAATATCACATTTAGCACAAACAATGACTTTCTATAAATTACCAAAGTTACCCTTGACTCTGAGTGGACACTATCCAGGTTATCTCAGAAAGCAGAAAACAGACTGGATTTCAGATATATTTGCCCCTTCACCTGGGTGACTTGGTACAGGGCATAAAGCTACCACATAACCTACCCACTACTCATGACCCTGATGAAGGAAAGAGAAGACAAAAAATTAAAAGAGATCCAAACTAGGGCTCTGTGACATCTAGACAGGGGTGGGGGTGGGGGGTGGGAAGGTGGTTCAAGAGGGAGGAGACATATGTGAACCTATGGCTGATTTATGTTGATGTATGGCAGAAGCCAATTATTCTTCAATTAAAAATAAATGAATCTAAAAAATAAGAAAAACCAGAAATCTAAAAATTTAAAAATCTAAAAAAAAACAAACAACAACAACAGAGAGAGACACCCTTTCCCCTCAACGTGTGACTGTTGTTGTGATAATAACTCAGTCACTCAGTCGTGTCTGACTGTTTGAGATGTCATGGACTGTAGCTTTCATTCATGGAATTCTCCAAGCAAAAACACTGGAGTGGGTTGCCACGCCCTCCTCCAGGGGATCAAACCTGAGTTTTCCACATTGCAGGTAGATTCTTTACTGTCTGAGTCAACAGGAAAGCCCAATTCAGGTAAAGCGTGTAGAATAGTGTCTGTACCTATTCAGCACTCAACAGATCAGCCCGTGATTTTATATATCCTGCAGAATTGCTATCAAGTTTCTAGATAATGTCTATTAACTGTCTAGCATACCGACTACCCATGGGTTATCTGCCTAATTAATGAATCATTTTCATTATTGCCTTCTATTTTCATTTTAGAGCCCCTTTCAGCTAAGATCGTTACATAAAATAGACACAACTAAAAAGACCCAATTTATGCTGGAAGTAACATGTGACTAGCAAGCAATAAAGTCACTCTAATTCTTGGAATGTGAGAATGGAGAACACTATAACTAAATAAGAGCATTAATTAGAAAAATACAATTTGTAAAAAAAAAAAAAAAAAAGTGAAAGAAAAACAGGAGACCTAAAGAATGTATGAAAAACTTTTTGGAAACCCTGGGGATGGGGACCATATGATACAGGTCACAAAAGACTTGAAAGTTTCACAAAGCTACAAAATGGTTGTCAAGTGATAAATATAAGACTTAAGGAGGAAAGGTGGTCAAGGTGAGATGAATAATGAAACACATGTTGTGAGTAAGTGAGTTCAAATTAGATGTGAAAAATGACAAGTAAGCTTATCTAATGGTAATTTTGCAGATATTTCAAAATTAGCAATACATCTTCTAGAGAACCAGTGTGGCCATTCAGTGATCCTTAAATAAAAGATGCATTAAGATAAAAAGGCTATAGTGTGAAACCAAATAATTTAGACTTCCCTAGTGGCTCAGATGGTAAAGAATCTGCCTGCAATTCGGGAGACCTAGGTTCGATCCCTGGGTTGGGACAATCTCTTGGAGAAGGGAATGCCAAACCACTCCTGTATTCTTGCCTGGGAAATCCCATGGACAGAGGAACTTGGCAGGCTATGGTCCATGGGATCTCAAAGAGTCAGACACAACTGAGCAACTAACACACACACACACACACACACACACACACACACACAGTCTACACTGTAAAGACTTAAGTGTAATTTAAGTTCAAAATGCTTTTGAACTGGGCAGGTAGGAGATACTGATCTAATCATGCTGAAAGCACAGAAGACTAAGTAGATGAGTAGGCAAACTTGACTTAGATAAATCACTACCTGTGCATGACACCCAGTCAAACCTTTTGAGGAAATTCAAGGGCGCAATTTTACTTTTTTAGTAAAATAGACAGCCTGCCCTATGAAAAAAACTAACAAGCTGGAAAAATGTACAGTGCCAATACAAACCTAAATGGTTCTGGAATGACTCTTCAATGACAAAAATCCCTTCCATACAAAACATAGTTGATGGGAGATATTATTTTAAAATGTAGAAGTAATAGTGACATACTTTTATAAGGGAAATTATACTATACATATTTAATAATAATAATTTTAGGTTATTGATTTACTTATGTCTTGATAATATTATTAACACAACTTTATAGGTCAGTACTACTATTATCTTCATTTTGTTGAAGAGAAGATTCTAAATACCAAATGAAATATATATTTATTATACAAATTTTTAGGGACTGTATTGACAGCAAGGGCATGAACTCTTGTCTTCTAGTACATAAAAAAAGTTAAATATAAAAGCACAACACACAAAAGGAAAATGCTATAAACTCTAAGAGAGGTAATATGATATCAGTATTTCTAGAAAGAGGATATTACTTATTGTTGATATTAGTGGACTGTTCTTCATTCTAGAGAAAGTGTTTGACCTGGTTCTTACAGAATGCATAGGGTATATTCATACTGGGACGATCTGAAAGGCATTTTGGCAAATAACAATGATTGAGAACATAAGGGAAATACTGAAAATAAGAGCTTAATTATTTTTAATTATTTTCCATACACAGATGTTATGATTGTACCTGTGTAAAATGAACTCAAGTCTTTCATAATTAACAAAATAATTTAATAAGTTAGAAGATTTAGTCAGTAGCTTTCTTACCATCATCAATATCCAGTTAGAAAATGTGTAAGGAAAAGATTTTATTCACAAGAGCAACAAAATTTAATGTCACAGAAATAAGCTAAATAAGTGACCTGTAAAATAGGAAACTATAAAACTTAAAAAAAGTAGGATTTGGATCAACAGAGAGCCTTGGATGATGAAGTTGCTCAGTCATGTCTGACTCTTTGCAACCCCAAGGACTGTAGCCTCCCAGGCTCCTCCATCCATGGGATTTTTCAGCTCATCTCCTCCATCCATGGGATTTTCCAGCCCAGCACTGGAGTGGGCTGCCATTTCCTTCTCCAGGGGATCTTCCCTATGCAGGGATCAAACCCAGGTCTCCCGCATTTAACATCTGAGCCACCAGGGAAGCCCCAGTAGAGATCCTCACCAAGGTAAAAATGGAAATAATAAAGATGGGAATATTTCAATTTTCCCTCAATTATTTAAATGATAGAAATACGTGTCAGTCAAAAACTTCATTTTTGGTGGAATATGGGGAATGGCAACCCACTCTAGTATTCTTGCCTAGAGAACTCCATGGACAGAAGACCCTGCAGCTGGCAGGCTGCAGTCCAGGGGGTCGAAAAGAGTCAGAGACAACTGAATGACTAATGCTTCATGGGGAAATACAAATTATAAAATGTATACTAAATTTTACATGGAAGAATGAGTATATAAGGAATGCCAAGAACATTTTCAAAATCAATAATAATGGAAAATTGTCTTCCCTACCATGATGACATCAGAAACAGCAATATTGATCCAAGGAAAGTTTCTCTAAAAAGTGGGAAGATGGAAGGAAGATGGGTTCTTTTTTTAAATTATTTTTAATTGGAGGATAACTGCTTTACAATGTTGTGTTGTTTTCTGCCGTACCACAGTATAAATCAGCCATAAGCATAGATATAATCCCACCCTCTTTCAAACCTCCCCCCCTCTCCCTAGCCCCCACCCCATAGCTCTAGGTTGTCACAAAGCACCAGGTCGAGCTCCCTGTGTTATATAGTAACTTCCCACTAGTTGTTTTATACATGGTGATATATATATATGTTTCAATGCTACTCTCTCAGTTTATCACACCCCTCCTTACCCCACTGTGTCCACGAACCTGTTCTCTATGTCTGCACCTCTACTTCTGCTCTGCAAATGGGTTCATCAGTATGATTTTTCTAGATTACATTTATATGCGTTAATACACGATATTTGTTTTTCTCCTTCTGAATTACTTCACTCTGTATAACAGGCTCTATTAGAGCCTTCATTAGAATTGACTTAAATGTGCTCTTTTTATGGCTGAGTAATACTCCATTGTAAATATGCGCCACTACTTCTTTATCGATTCATCTGTCAATGAACATCCAGGTGGCTTCCGTGTCCTGGTTATTAGTGATTATAAATAGTGCTAGAGTGAACAACTGGGGTACATGTGTCTTTTTGAATTTTGCTTTTCTCAGGGTATATGCCCAGCAGTGGGATTGCTGGGTCATATGGTCATTTTATTCCTAAGTGAAGAAGGGACGCTGATACTATGGAAACAGTAATATCCAGAACAGATTTGTTCACTGATCACTGAAGCTAGAAGATGCTTTCATTAAGCACATTTAACAATGATTTTTAAAATGCTACCTTAAACAAGAGTCCATTTAAGTTACCACCAAACTGAGAAGAGCTTAAAATGTTTATCTAAAATACTTACTCTTTATGGAAAAGAAAAAAATAGCATAAAGGTAAGCTAGGATATAGGGGATACTTTCTTGAAATGCTGATCCCAATGGAAAGGAGATTAAGAGGATTTCTTGTCTCCTGATACCCCATCAAGAAACGTTCCAGAGATTAGGTGTTTCTTCCTTTAGGATCACACTGTAGTGGGAATGTCCTATAATACTTGCAGGCTGAGCTCAGTGGGGAGAAAACATCTCAATGTGTCCCCCGTACTTGGCAAGAAAGGGATGTGGCATTATATTTAAATTGTGAAACTCATTTTGGCTGAGAAAGCCGAGTCTCAAAGTATGCTTGCCAAGAGAGTAAAATGATACAAATATGCATGCTGAATTATACATAAATATGCATATATACATAGTCATCCACACACACCATGTTTCGATGATAAATAGACCAAAGATTGGTACTGAACCATTTAGATAGAAAGGCAAAGGGTAGTCTAGGAGGGCTCAGGATGCACTGTACTTCAAGAGAATATTACACTCCCACACATGGTGGCATGTTTTCCAGAACCCGTTTAATCTGAGTTCAAAGGGATTTGAGGCTCTTGAACTGTTAGGACTTGAAGGATGAGAATGGGCTGCCTGTGACACAAGCCACAAATCTTGAGCATATGGAAGGGGCTGACCTGCTGTGCTCCATAAATGAGAAATTTGTCTCTCTTGGCTTTTTAGGAGGTGCTATGTGCTGAGACGCTGGGAAAGAAGAACTCTACCAGCCAAGCCTGAAGTGACTCACACGTTATTCATAACACCTTGCAATTTAAGTCTGAGGCTGAATCTAATGTGCTGGGAAAGAGGTCAATAGTAACAAAAGGGAAAAGAGCCCCACAGCTGTACCTTTCACTGTCAAAGCTTCTCCACCAGATTTATATTTCAATAGGAGGAAGAAAAGGATTTGAGGAAATAGTTTCCCTCTAAACAAAACAAAATGAAAATATTAGAGTGTATTCTACCTTGTAAAACTGATACCTGACACTAGGAATAGTTAGCTTTGAAAACCTTGAGGGTGACGTCAGGGTGGATCTGGTTCACATAAAGGGTTACTTGAGTTCACTTTATTTTTTAACTATAATAAAATACTGTTGCTGTGATGCCCTTAGTCATGTTTGACTCTTTGCCAGCCCATGGACTGTAGCCCACCAGGCTCCTCTGTCCATGGGATTTGCCAGGCAAAAATACTGGAGTGGGTTGCATTTCCTTCTCCAGGAGATCTTCCTGACCCAGGGATCAAACCCACATCTCCTGCATCGTCTGCATTGGCAGCTGTGTTCTTTACCTCTTGAGTCACCAGCGATGCTCCCAGATAACTAAAGGTCAAATGCCAAAGGATCCCTAACTCATTTCCATTTATTCTTTCACTTGCGATTTTTAGTTACCGATGGTTTGCATCTTTCACCTCTCCTCTCTGAGGCTGTGAAATATACAAAATGCCAGTGAACTGAAGAAGCTGAGGAAGGTTTACATTAATAGTGCTGGGAATTAACCTCATCAGGTGACACTTGTTGCCTTATTAGGTAACAGTGGAAATAATTTGGATCTCTTAATTGCTCTCAGGAACAAGAGGAAACACCTGCATCCTTAGTCCTCCCTCATCTCCAAGGCAGGCTTATGGATTCTTCACAAACTGGTATTATACCTCCTCAGATCAATAATTGCAGTCCTTAAATTCTTCTCTCTAGGAGAGCATTTTTCCCTCCTTGTAAAAATCATCTTTCACTTGTCCCCTTCAAATATATATCTTAATGAAATAACGGGCCCAAACAAATGAGTTTCTCTTTGCAGGACACACTGGTCTGGCTTGCTGGATAGAAGATGAGGTAAAACCTGAAGGCGGCGTTGATGATAGTGATTAAAACACCGGCTTTGACAGGCAATAACTATAAAATCTTGCTGCTAGTAATAATCTCTACAATACAACCGCAATACCAGCGCACCATATGTCACAGCATAGCAATTTATCTCTACAAGTGTCACTTACTTAAGCAGGTTCCAGAAGAACCTATCATTATTTTTAAGTGGGGGGGAAAGAAGGACACAGTTCCATTGCAGTACTACATTCGTCACTCCAGTTCAATCCTTCAGCTGACTTATTTACTTTCATGAAAGGGAATCTATACACACTTCAACCTATTAGATCAGATACCATGAGATCCATAGTTCACATTTTGGTTATTATTCTTAGGATCATTTATTCCTTATCCTGCAGCCTTCAGGAATGTGAGCTTGCTTTTTAAACATCAATTTTAGTTTGAACAATAGAAACATTTCTGAAATGTGTTAGTAATTATTCAACCATACATGTGTGTGTATACTATATATACATGTATATACATAATTTATATTATTGTTTGTAAGAGAAACTCAGTACCTACAGTTGTAGTAGCAAATGGAATTTAACAACAGAAACCACCAAGAGAAGGTCAAACAAAAATTGACCAAAGAGAATCTTAAGAACTTACCAATAATAAAGATAAGTTGTCTTTAAATTATTTTGGACCTTGACAACGAGAGACTCTTGTATTACAGCAAAGGGATAGTAACTAAAGTGACTATTACCAGGTTCTAAATTTGCAAAGCAAGAAGTACTGATAATATATAAATTAACTGTGTTGCTGGAGTGGAAAGAAGAAAATTGTCTTCCCTTGCAAATATTTTTTTGAAATACCATCTATTTGGTATTTAGGAGCTATTATTTAGCTTATAAATGTAAGATTTTAGTTTCAGAAAGGCCTGCTTTAGTTTGTGTGCTATATCTCACATCAAAATATTATTGGAGACAAGTGGACACATTGCATTATGTTTCTGCAACTCAGTTTCTTGCTCTGTCAAATGAGGATAATAATAATACCTACTTCAAAGCATTCGTGTGATTAAATAGTTAATATAGGTAAAGTGTTTAGAACAGACCCTGGATCATAGTAAATGCACTGCAAGTGGTTTCTACTACTACTTTATTATTGTTATTTATAGGAGTTAATTATGGAGCCAGAGCCAATTTAATTCAAATTCTAGACCACTAATTACTAGCTGGGTGATAGTGAGACCCATTGACATATTATTTAACCATTTTAAGTCCCTATAAAATAAGGACGATAACAGTGTCTTCCACATGCTAGGAAGAGCAGATGAGATCATTTATGGTAAGCCCTTACACCTGTGTCTGGCACAGAGTAAGTTTCGCAGTTTTTAATAATTGTGAATGTATAGGTATGATCACATTCTTTGTCACACTAAGATAATAAAGGTAATATATTCAGGTCTCTAGAATTTGCTTGTGTTTCTCAACTTTTTAAATTAAGGAATTCCACCAAAATCATCTATTTTTTTCCCTGAATATATCCAGGCAATCACTGATTGCTTATATCTGATATGGGGCTTTCTCGAGATTTGATGTAAAGATCTGACACAAATAAATGATTTTAGAGGAACAGGTGGAAATATTTCTTCTCAAATGTAAGGTAAAATGGAGCTGGCTTGTAAGGATGAGACAAGTGGTAACATACTCTGCTTTACGCACTTCTCTAGCAAGGTGGTATTTCAAACTCCACAGCAGATGGGTAAAAAAACATGAGGACAGCTTGTTAGAAAAAGACCCAGACTGTTAAGTCCATCACATCTCTCTTTTTCTTTCCTCATTAATTCTCAGATCCTTATTCCATTGTATAACTTAACTATCTCTATAGGCAAAAAAAGAAGAAGAAAAAAAAAAAACTATCTAGTACTCACTACCACTCTTTAGAGGCTTGTACAGTTCTTGAGGCATAAGCCAAGAGGTTTTCCCTAAATGAGAAACCGGCAGGAAACTTGCGCCTGCTCCGCAGGCGGGCAGCACTTTCCAGTGAATCGCGATGAGCTCAGTACCACTGCTCTTTGTTTTAATGTTTGATGTTGCAGGTAGAGAAGAGATTTCACTCCTATGAGTACTATAGGTCGGACTACCTCATTCAAACAGAAAATATCACCAAGGATTGAAAAGAAAAGGATGAAAGAGAAAATATGGCTAGACACAGAAGGGAAACAATGTGTTTTATTTGGTTTTTACACAGATGGAATATTAGCCACCTAAATCAGACCTATAGAGATGTGCACTACATCTGTTATGTACTCCTCAATCTTTCTTGTTGAGACTAAGCCAGTGGTGTTCCCATGGAGATATCTCACACTGTTCACTTAGGGTTTCTTTTCTAATTAATGATTAATGCCATCCCCTAATTACAGAGAGTGGCAGACTCAATAACGTGAAGGATAGTCAGAAACTTTGTATTCCTGTGGTTTTCTTTTCAGTCTGTTACTAATCAGTCTGGGACTAATATGCAGCTTTGCCTTACATTATCCTTAACTATAAAAAAGGAACCAAATTCTAAAACGAAGAAGGGAACTTCTGGACGTGAAAACCTCAAGCCAAGTCTGGGTGGCCCGTGTACCAGAGATAGTCCATAGTGTTATTTCTGCTCGCAAATATTTTTAAAAGGTTTAGATTATAATGCCAATTTTTAAGGAGCACTAAGGAGTTATGGATGTGCATTTTGAGTTTCTCTTGAAAAACTTGAAAATCTGGCATCATTACACTTTAACACCTGCATGGTCAAAGTTGGCTAAATATCTACTGTTCCTTCATATGGAGCATTTGTTCTTCAGTTTAGCAGAGATTCTATAGTGCCCATTTGTCTAATCCATTCTGATCTCATCATTTACTATACCTAAAAGGTATCTGTCAGCCTTCGATTTTATGACCCTACCTCTGATTATCAGAAGCCAAAACCGTTTACCATCAAATAAGCTGAAAACAAAATAAACGAAAATGACCCTGCAGGTCACTCTGTTACTGCTGCAGGGGTCACACTGACCAATATGATCATCTCTGTTCTCAAGAAGAATCTACAAGTGGTGATCAAATGTACTCCAAAGATAATGTAAGTGGTGCTATAAACCTACTAGCGCAGTTCACAAAGACTGAGGATGTTTTGATAGTTTGGACATAGGAGAGGGGAACAGGAAAAAAAGCCTATAAACTACTCAAAGCATGTTTCTAGATAAAGTCTGTCCAGAGAAATATAATGCAAGCCACAAATCTAATTAAGAATTCTAGTAGTCACAGTAAAAAACAAAAAGATACAAAGACATACTTGAAACTGATTTTAATCTTAAATGTTTTCTGGTTAAATAAAACCAAAATATTGTCATTTCAATCAGCAATCAATATAAAAATGTTAGTGAGATATTGCACTTAAATTTTTCATACTAAGTCTTTGAAAGGCAGTGTTCATTTATGCCCGTTTATGGCACCTCCCAATTGAGACAAGTCACATTTACAGTATTTAGTAATTATGTGTACCTAGTAAAGAAGAATACTGCAGAAAGTTGCAGAAGTTCTGAAGTTCTGACAGCATAGCACGTTCCAAGTGGAGGAAACAATAGAAATATAGGCACACCAGATACATGAAAGCCCAAATCATTTTCTGGAAATACTATGTCCATTTCAATTTGATTATAGGCCAGATGTGAAAAAGTAACAGGTATAGATCAGATACTTGGTAAATTAGTCAAGTTTTTTGGCTACAAAAGCACTACCAGAAAGTATTCAAACTATCTTAAGCAATGTAAATTATTGATGCTGAATAATGAACGTGTAACAGCCAAAAATTTTAAATTCCTAAGAAAAATTTCCAATTCAATTGTGATAAATTCATTTTTATGTATGAAATTATTGGCTTACATAACTGAATAGGCCAGTGATAATTCTAACCTCTGGAATAGGTGGATTTAGGTACTAAGTCATAATTCCAAAACTCAGTCAGGTTGTCTTTTGCTTTGCTTTATTTCATCGATTTATTAAGTATCTGTCTCCTTGATGGCAAGATGGCGGGCAGAAGTCCTTAGACTTTCTTCCTATGATCTTAGGTGTCTCAAACTTTACTTATAGCAGTCCTGCCTAATCAACGATTTAAGCTCACAGGCTCTAATTAGTCAGGTTTAGATTATCTGGTGGTGGTGATTTAGTCACTAAGTCATGTCCGACTCTTGTGACCCCATGGACTGTAGCCTGCCAGCCTCCTCTGTCCATGGGATTTTCCAGGCAAGAATATTGGAGTGGGTTGCCATTTCCTTCTTCAGGGGATCTTCCCGATCCAGGGATTGAAGGCAGGTCTCCTGTGTTGCAGGCAGATTCTTTACCAACTGAGCTATGATGGACGCCCCAACTACTCATCCATAAATTAATTACTATAGTCAAGGGAGTATCTTCTCACTGAAGAAGCCTAAGGTGTGGTCAAGCTATCTGATCACAGGTAGGTCGACTGATTGTCATTGTTTAAAGAAAACAATGAAATGTTCTTACCTGGAAGGTAATATGTGTATACAGAAGATGTGTAGGCAAACTCAACTAATGTCTACTAGGTTAAATTGTGAAGAACTCTGGACTCTATATTGTAACTTTTAGATCAATAACTCTTCACTAATACCTGGTTTTGCTCCCATGATAAGTTGGAGCCTCTAGAAAGTCTGCATGTTGAACACTCTTCTGGTAGTTAACAATTTAA
Organism: Cervus canadensis; assembly: GCF_019320065.1. Lineage (NCBI taxonomy): Eukaryota > Metazoa > Chordata > Mammalia > Artiodactyla > Cervidae > Cervus > Cervus canadensis. Next base: position 32,498,781 of record NC_057389.1, read on the forward strand.
GGCAATGATTTATGCAAGCATAGCCTGCATATTATGCAGACATGAGTAGACAAATTCTTCAAAGAAACACAAAACTGCTAAAAATCTGCAATAAAAATGGTTGAAAAGTGGAGAAACTCAGTCTTTCAATAGATTGACTACTCTAACATTGAATAATTTATCCTAATGTTTGAAATGATTAGTTAAGATACCTTATTAATACAGCTAAATTATGATCACTTCCCTTACAACTGTACAGTACTATTTCCAGGCAATTTCTAATTCTTTTTAAATTTTTTCACCAAATTTATTCTTGAGTATTTCATTTAAATTTTAGCTCAATATATTACCTATGATTAAATGAGACATATATATATATATATAATTTTTTTTACTAACATTTTTAAGATGTAAAGAATAAAAGTGTAATGGTAAAGGTATAAATAGACAAAAACACCATGTAAAGGTATTCTGTGCAATATCTACACTTAGGTCTTTCAAGTTTGAGTTTATACAACCATGATTTATTACCTCCAAATGATTTATTTCCAAAGTTTCTTAGGTATTCACTTGATTTCAAAGTTATTTTACTTTTAAAAGCTTTATTCTATTTTATAACACCTTTTTTAATTTAGTCATATACAACAATATACATGCATGCTCAGTCAATTCAGTCATGTGCAACTCTTTTTGACCTCATAGACTGTAGCCTGCTAGGCTCCTCTGTCCTTGTGATTCTCCAGGCAAGAACACTGGAGTGGATTGCAACGCCCTCCTCCAGGATTTCTTCCCAACCCAGGAATCAAACCCATGTCTCCTGTATTGCAAGTAGATTCTTTACTGCTGAGCCACTGGAGAAGCCCCTACAATGACATATTTAGCTTCAAATAAAATAGTCAATATTTTCAGATAAATATAAGCATTAGTGGGAAAACACTTCCAATTTATCTAGCTTGAATTTGGTTAACTCATAGTAGTGTTTGTAATAAGAACCCAAAAGCTTTTTTATTATATCATAATGTAAAATCTAATTTTAATAAATTTAAAAGTGCTGCACTGTACTTGCATCATTACATATGATATAAAGTTAAATTTTTAAAATAATACCATCATAAATTTATACCATATTCCAAGTGATCATTTTTCTAGATAATTGCCATGAAATCATTTATCTTTTGATAATTTGCATATGCCAACTATTATTCTAATAGTAAACATAACTATAATATAAAAGTATACAGTTGTATAGCAAGAGACGAGGTCTACAAAATTTCAATTACTTAGGAAATTTAGAGCTTTAAAATCAGCTTCTGCTAAGTTCTAATTTAATTCTCATTTAAAAGAAGGTTAAGAACCCAACAAACTGCTTTACATATTTTTACAGGCAACTAGAATTAAAGTTACAAAATAATTTTAAAATTATATTTTTATTCCATTATACCCAAATGTGTCTTGAGTCTCTCATCTTAGAGAAGAAGATTATTGAGGCAATTTTGCAGAAAAATCAGTGAACACAATATTTTAGCCTAAACTATCAAGGAAATTAAGGACTCTTCACGTGCTTATTGAATGAATTACTGTAAAGCTTTACTATTAAGAAAGTGCTATAGAATACCAGTCATTTCACCTTCAAAAATGCAGCTGTAATATTAAGAATCCATTATGTGCATTTTAGTCACTCAATAGACAACTGTTGGATGAATGGATGTGTATCCAGTAATGGTTATATTTTGTTTTGCTTTATTTGTTATTGTTGTTTCTGCTAATACTATTCTGTTCTAATGCAGAGTATTGTGCTAAGATAAAACAGCTTTGAATTAAGACAAGTCAAAGTAAGAGGTTTACTCTCGTTCAGTCAAAGGTACTGAATGCTAACCTTTCTTGCACATCATAAAAGTTAATATTTTGAATTGTGTGCTTCGGAATACCAGTTTGAAATTCTGGAAGTTCTAAATGTTAGACATCAAAGTTTATAGCGCACAATTTTAACTTAGATCTTATAAAAATTCAAATTCCCATACTCCATACTTGCAGATTCTGATTTCATAGGACTGATTCTATTAATATAATGGGGCTTCCCTGGTGGCTCAGTAGTAAAGAATCCACCTGCTAATGCAGGAGATGTGGATTTGATTCCTGAGTTAGGAAGATCCTCTGGAGAAGGAAATGGCAACCCACTCCAGTATTCTTGCCTGGACAAAGGAGTCTGGTGGGCTATAGTCCATGGGGTTGAAAAAGAGATGGACACGACTTAGTGACTTAACAACAATGACAATTCTATCAGGACTAAGAATCTGTAATTAAGCAAGGAACCCACATAACTTTTTAGCTGGCAATTCTCAGGCTGTATAACAAACACGTTATCTTTCCACTTAAATATGTAATAATCTTTCAGTCACACTGGTTTTGTATCCTACCCCCACCCCCCACCCCAGCCATGTTCAATGAATTGCATTTAATGGTATGTTAGCTCTAATCAAAGATAGTGACATAAAAAAATGACTACAAAATATTACATATATTTCTTAAAAAAACTATCAAAGATGCCGTAAAATATTGTATTGTATTAAACACATTTAACATTTAAAATATTGATTGCTTCTGAATGTCAAAAAGAAAACTGTGTTCAGCTGCAATAAATACAATAATTAACATTAGTATATTTCATCCTTCTGTTCATCATGACGAGTGTGTATGTGTCTCTCTCTGCCAATAACAAATGCGTATCAGAATTATCAGGGAAATAGTTTGAAAATTCACAGGCCTATCCATTCTACTGGAATGGAATCTTATTGAAGGTATCCTCTAACACTAATTTTGAAAGTTGTCTAGGTATTTCAGACTTTGGCCCCTCGATTAAATTGAGGACCATAACTATAAGCAGTGGGAAGCTCAACTAAATTAAGAACCATAGCTACAGGCAAGAGAAGAAATCATCTCTACATTGTAGATTAATAAAATTATTACCCTACTCTTAACCTGTTCCTGCCATCAGATCTGCATGCATTTATAAAGAAAACTAATAAAACAATTTCCAAATTCTCCTCTAAAAGAAAAACTCCTGCTTCTTCTGCTCATAATATTCTGACATCAACTGTGAGGAATTTTCTTGCACGTGGAGAAATTCTGACACTAGCTACCTGGAGTTACTTCAGAACACACAGAAAAAGGACTTAGTCCCATAAAGACTGACCCTTAGGTCAGATACCAATTGCAAGTCCAGGCCTCCCGTACTTCAGTCAGCTGTAAAGTGGGAGTTTGTATGACCCTCTCTTCTGGTTCAATAATTTGCTATAAGAGCTCACATAAATCAGGGAAACACTGATATTTACCAGTTTATCATAAAGGATCTAATAAGAATACTGATGAATAGTCAGATGAAGAGGGAAAGAAGGCAAGACGTGCAACGCGTGCACAGAGCATCATGGTTTCTTTGGATGTGATTCCCTCCCGGCACCCCTACCTGTTCACCAACCTGGAAGATGTCCAAATACTTTCTTTCATCGTTTTTATGGAGGTTCTATTACTTAGTCATGGTTGATTTGATTAAATCATTAAATCAAGGTTAGAAATTGGGATTCAAAGTCCTAACCCTCTAATCACGTGACTGGTGCCCCTAGCAACTACCCCCCATCATCTGAGAGTCACCTCTGTGTCATAAAATCAGGCATGGGCTTCCCTGGTGGCTCAGACGGTAAAGAATCTGCCTGCAATGCAGGAGACCCGGGTTCGGTCTCTGGGTTGGGAAGATCCCCTGGAGGAGAGAATGGCAACACCTTCAGTGTCTTGCCTGGAGAAGCCAATGGACAGACGAGTCTAGCGGGCTACCAGGCTGTGGGGTGGCAAAGAGTTGGATGCAACTGAATGCCTAACATTCACATATACTTGAAAGCGGCTTATGAATAATAAAAGATGCTCTTCCCACTCCTATCATTCAAGGCACTATACGGATTTAGGGAGTCATGTGCCAGGAACCAAGGATGAAATATATATATATATATATACACACACACACACATATATATTTTATTAAATCACAAAATCACATTCTCCAATAGAATTGTTGAGAAATTTCTGATGAGAGTTTTTCCAACTAATGGCTTTATGAAGACATAAGTGGAAGAGTGTTATAGCTGACATTCTTTGTTCTGATTGTTCTTTTTCAAGGTTTCTTGCTCTCTTAATCAAGCCATTCCTTTATCCTAAGCATCTAATCCCTTCACCCTATGCCCTGACATTTCATTCTGATGTGTAGTAACTGAGTCCTCAGATTGATATTCCGCTCATTCCCATTCCTACAAGAACAAAAGCTGCACTTCTTTGGATCTGGATCCACCCTCTCTTTAGAAGAACAAATTAATTTTCCTTTCTTGTCAATTCACTAAAACAGATTTCACTAAAACATGCCTGACATGAACATAGTGAAGTCAATTATGTTATTATGTTTAAAGTGAGGCAGCATCAAAGAGAGAAAGTTGTTACATAAACGTGGATCAGAAAATCTGAGTTTCAGAAAGAGCATGGTTCCTTTACATTACCTGAAACCCCACTGAGTCTGCTGGGGTTAAAGTGGGTGGTGTTGTCTCTTGGGAGACTTGCTGTTTAGGTCAAGTCCTTATATCACATAACTCTGTGCAGTTGACAGACAATGAATCAAATACAATTCATTGAACTGGTAAATATTTATAGTAATATTTGGACATTTCGGAAGAAGCCTCAGATATTATGATCATGCATGAATTTCCATTAAAAAACCCCTGCAGAATGATGATTCTTAATCCTGAGTGAAGTATGCCCTGAAAGCTTCAATACCTTAATTTCATTTATGTTTGTGGAGTACATGTCATATTGAAACATCTTGCATTTCTCAGCACTCCACTGTTTGGACATTGGTCAACACGGTACTTTTAAATACTAAAACAGTCTCTAAATACCTACATCCTCAGGAAAACAGAGAGGCTCTAGACTTCTATTTTTTACCAAATAAATTAGAGTCTATTACAATGATAACACACAAGATAAACACATCCGTAAATAAAGAATGAATTATTAAAGAAATAAAGATTTATTTCAAATACATTGCTATATCTTAAGTAATCAAGCTCTTAGGCACACTTCCTTTGTTTAGGCATAAGCACTCATTTTGCTGTGCAAGGTCGTGTGTTTGGAAATGATAATCGAAGTCAAAGTATTTTTTGCCCCTAGAGTCTTCATTCAGAGTATTTTCCAGTGGTGTCACAAGTAGATAAATGCACCTAATTACTAGATTGTACATCCTGATATATGTTTATTTGACTATGCAAACAACCCACCAAATGTATAATTTTCCCTTCTTAAAAAAAAACACAGTAATTTAAATGCAAAAGATATGTTAATCAGCATTATCATTGAGATTTTTCATATGTCAAGTTAGGATGCTTGGAGTGATCATTTTGCTGTCAGCAATAAAGCAGCTTACACTGGAAATTCATTATGGAAACATCGCAACAATTTAAAAAATATGGAATTCATAGTCAGCAAGCATGGTGCTGGCTTTTATTTAATAATAATAATATGGCACCTACAAACAGTTTACAAGTGTAGGGAAAGAAAGGTAGAGTTCAGGCTGTAATGCTGTAGAAAGAGTTGATAAAGCAATAAGAAAAAAATTTGAAAATAAAGGGAATAAACAATATACTCTTTCAAATTACTGTACAAATTCTTTTGAAGTACAAGTAGTCATTGCAATAGGAAAAATTGAAGTTGAAGGGTTTTAATTATACCGTGAGTGGTGGGAATGCACCAGCATAAGGGTGCTCCTATTAGCAGTTCTGCAGCAATTGTTATTTTCATTGGCTGAAATAAACCATAATGCTCCAGGCCCATGATAAAACTGTGTAGGTTGGCAGCTTTTTTTTTTTTTCTTCCCTTTAGGAAAGAGATCCATTAATTTTTTTTTTAAAGACCATTGTTATGCATTTTTACCAATGCAATAGTGTCTGGAAACTCTTCTCATCATGCCTCCTCCATCAAACTATCACATGTCAGGTATGTATCTTATCTTCAGGAAGAAAAGTTTCATTTGGGAGTTTGTCTTCTAACTAGGAATTTACTCAAAAGTGCCTCCAACCTCCACCTCTATCTTTCTACTTCTCTGCCAAAGTCTCGAAAATTCTAAGACTTTCTTATTTTGTTTTAAATTCTAAAATTAATGAGTTGAGTATATAAAATACACCTATATCCTTTAAAAATACAATCATTTCATTCCTGATACATTCAACTATGCATTTTCTAAACAGAAAACTATGTACTGATTGTATGAGGTTTCAGTGTAAATGTTATTCTCCACAAGTTTAAAATTAACATAATGAAATGTATCTAAATTTTTATAAACTGGTAGAAAAAATGGAAGTGCTGTTTAAGAAATCCAATTATTTTACCTGGGTGGGCTAAATTTCAGCTTGTGTATATAGAGGTGGCAACCACTTAGGGATAAAATGTGTTAGTTGAGGAGAGAGACCATGAAAGCTTGAGCAAGGGGAAGGCTGCACTGGAATTCTGCAAGAAATGGGTAAAAGATTTGATTTGAAAATAGAAACAACAGTGTAAATGCCTAATTATATAATCAGAACAACAAAAAAAACCTAGATGAATCAAAAAAATAATGATGTAAATGGTAGAAAGCCTGGGAGACCCTGAGAACAACAGAATTAGAAAAGAAATAATAAAACAAAAGATGATTAACTCACATTGACATATTTTAAATCAATGGCAAACATATTTGTTTAACATATAGACATCTTCGTTTCTAGACAAGTGACTGAGAAAGCATGAAAACAGCAGAAGAGAGATATAGTTACAGATTTACTCCTCTGTGGTTTCAGAGACTAAAGAGTGCTTTGGCCTCTCAAAAGATACCATGCAAATATTATACAGAAAACATATTATACACATACCAATTCAGAAAATTTTCTGTTATAAATACTTATGAATTACGCCAAGGGATTGAATATTCAAGCAATATGATAATGTTGATAAACAGTTCTGCAATTTCAAGCACGGTGGTTTGATAACGTGAGAGATTCTGTGATAAACACAACCAAAGCTTTCTCAGACCTTCAAGAAATTGAATAGTGAAATAGTTTCAGAACAAAACTGAAGTTTGATATTCTAGGTACTTCTATACATTTCCTTGTACTAGTTTTAATAAGAACCCTGGTAAGTCGGTTTAATCATAACCCCCAACCTTGATCAGGTCCTTTATCCTCCACCCTTTCCCAGATGATGTCTATTCAGCACACACTTCGCTGGTCACTAGGTCATTTTATCTCTCTTACTTCTGATGTTTCCTCTTGGGAGTTTGCTATCCACTGACGCCCCCACCCTGCTCCTTGGTAGTAACTTTTCACTTGCCCATGCTGTATTTAGGACTTGAGTACAATCTCTATGCCCCCCGGTGAAATCCCACTGTAGTGGTTCTGAATCTGTGGCTGTGGTCCTTAATCAAGTCTGCCTTGCCATCTTTAACAAGTGTCATTGCCTAAGTTTTTTTGCTTTAACGCCCTCTATTATGCTGAATCTATCCCCCTCATGAAGACGATGAGACAGTAGTAACTAAAGTTATATCCATTTTACTCTGTTTCAATTTTCATGACCTGAATGGTGCCCTGTTCCAGAGAAGCAGAATCCTCATGCTCAAAGAGATTCAGCAGCTAGATACAGAAGTATCAGAAAGGCTGTTCCCAAACTATGTCATTTAAAGCAAACGTCTTTGGAGTATATAAGTCATCTGCAGAATTCCCAAAGAAGAGACAATAGAGACGCTACTGTATTTCCTATCAAAATTATTCAATTTAGAAGGACTCTAGTAGGATCGTTACAATTTTGAAAGTTAAATTTATGTATTTTTACACTTTAGATATAACAGAGAAACAAAACTTTCTTTCCTATGAAGGACATTTGTAAAAAATCTTAAGAAATGTAGGTTGAAGGACCTACCTTTGGTAAAGAACAGGTTTTCTGATGATTGGAGCCAAGATGAGGATTTCCTGCAGACTGGGGTTTCTTAAAGTGCTTCAGGGTCCCTGTCTGCTATTTTCTTATCTAATGTATCTTCACCTCTCAGCCCTTAATGACAGTGTTCCAGGGACCTAAAAGGGGAGAAAAAGACATTTTGAAAAGACTGCTGAGTTACAGCAAAGTCACCTTGTACTTGCTTCAGATGTGGTGCACTCAGGAATATAAAACAGAAACATCTTGTTACAGCAGTCAACTTGCTGAATACATGGTCAGAATGAAGAGGCTAGAACACATCCAAGTAGTGTAAAACATGGGGAAAAAAGACACTGTATATACAAGGCTAGTTTGGCTTCAGGAATTGCTTTTACAAAGGATGCTGCTACATTTTATTTGAGGAAGGAAGTTGCAGGCATGAGAGAAGATGGAGAAAGACACGTAAGCAAGGTCATCATTCAGTACACATTTATGGATTGCCCACTATGCACAGTTACAATGATGAACTGTCTTTCCAGATTTTCCAGTGCAGTCATACAAAAGATAAGCATATACACCATTTTAATGCAATGGGAAAAATGTGATGGTGGTAGGTTATGCTGGAGTCTACATATTTCCTAAATTTGGGAGGAAAAAAGAGAGTAAAGGGAAAAACAAACAAACAAACAAAAAAACAAACTTTCAACCGTAGAGCTGAAGGAAGTATAGTGGATAATCACCTGAGGACACTGGAGACACAGGTATGGAAACTTATTTAGAAGATGGAAGTGAAAGAGCTTAAAAGTATAAGAGAGAGCTAAGTCTGGGTACATGTAAGGAGACAAATCTCACCTGACTCTGTCTAAGAGGACGGACCTGAATACAGAATATAAATTACAATCAGATTTTGAGCAATAAAAGCAATGCCTTGTGGGGTGCCAGGCTCACTGGAGGCCTTAAAATCTTACTAAATTATTTTTGCCAATTTACTTTAAACTCGTTAATATAAGTTTTTCTAAAGTTGATCTCAAAGTGTTTTCATTCACGTGTGTTTTTGGATCTAAATCAAATGAATATATGTAACATATGTATTTTTTTTTTAAGAAATTGGCTTTTATTTTTAAAGACTGAACAAAGAAGTGTTTCTTTGGGTTTGTCTAAGCTAGGATGCTGATAAGATGGCTCTTCGCAAATGGACCAGTTTGTGTCCATGGAGTAATATATATAGGCACCCATATAAATATGCATACACATATGCATACACATATATAATTTTCTTTTCTTTTCTTTCTTGACCCTTCTATCTTTTGGAACTAGGCTGGCAAACCTAAATGTTTAGGAATTTGTGATACCTTTGCAAAATGATTTATTTTCATCTAATGAACATATCCAATAGGCAATTCAGCAAAATAGTTAAAAAAAAAAAAGGTATATATCAAGTATAAACATCTATTTGATCTAAAGTTGTGAAACAAAGTCATTCAAGTATGTCATTGGTTTGAAAGAGTATTTGCAAAATCCTCTATGTAAACTGGGTTTTTCAACTAGTGTTCCTGGCAGAGACAGAGGGAGGAGGGGCCCGTGTTTGAAACGCATAAGCATGTGGTAACTCTTCAAATTTCAGTCTTCTCAAAGAGGGAGAACTAGACACCACGTGGGTCTGCTTCCCTCCCTGATAACTTCAAAGCTCCATCCAATTATCTTTTGCCTTAAACACCAGACAAAAAGAGCTGTTAGAGAGAAGATGCTGTAGGTGGTGGGGAAACATGAATCCTTGCTTTACTAGCCTCAAGAACTGCTGAGCCTGTAAGTAGGTTTTGTTCCCATAAATCAACTGTGTGCAGTGGGTTTAAGCTCCTATGCCATCAACCTGGATTATACTGAATTGTGTGCATTTCTAGACCTAATCAGTGGTCTAGAAACGGTAATACTGAATGAACTAAAGAAGAGTTCTGCTGACTAGAACCGAAAAGTTTAGTTCTGGCCAGTGAATGTATAGTTACACAGCAGTTCTTACAAATTCTTAATCGTTGTTGTTGTTCAGTCACTAGGTCATGTCCAACTCTTCGTGATGCCGTGAATTGTAGCACACCAAGCTTCTGTCCTTCACAATCTCTTGCAGTCTGCTCAAACTCTTGTTCATTTAGTCAGTGATACTATCCAACCACCTCATTCTCAGTCACCCCTTTCTACTTCTGCCTCAATCGTTCCCAGCATCAGCATCTTTTCCAGCGAGTTGGCTCTTCACTTCAGGTGGCCAAAGTACTGAAGCTTCAGCTTCAGCTTCAGCATCAGTCCTTCCCATGAATATTCAGGGTTGACTTTCTTTAGGATCGACTGGTTTGATCTCCTTGCTGTACCAGGGACCCTCAAGAGTCTTCTCCAACATCACAGTTCAAGAGCACCAATTCTTTGGTGCTCAGCTTCCTTTATGGGCCAACTCTCACATCCACACATAACTACTGGAAAAATCATAGCTTTGATTACATGGAACTTTGTTGGCAAACTGATGTCTCTGTTTTTTGATACACTGTCTAGGTTTGTCATATCTTTTCTTTCATGGAGCAACTGTCTTTTAATTTTGTGGCTGCAGTCACTGTCCACAGTGAATTAGGCACTTAAAGGAAAAATAAAAAAGTCTGCCACTGGTTCCACTTTTTCCCCATCTATTTGCCATGAAGTGATGTCATTGGCTGCCGTGATCTTAGTTTTTAAGTTACAGTAATATAAGACCTGATACCTCAGTTGGCAAAGAATCTGCCTGCAATGCAGGAGACCCTGGTTCAATTCTTGGATTGGGAAGATCCCCTGGAGAAGGGAAAGGCTACCCACTCCAGTATTTTTGGGCTTCCCTTGTGGCTCAGCTAGTTAAGAATCCACCTGCAATGAGGGAGACCTGGATTCAATCCCTGGGTTGGGAAGATCCCCTGGAGAAGGGAAAGTCTACCCACTCCAGTATTCTGGCCTGGAGAATTCCATGGACTGTATAATACATAGGGTTGCAAAGAGTTGGACATGACTGAGTGACTTGCTGGGTGGCTCAGAGGTTAAAGCATCTGCCTGCAATGCAGGAGACCCGGGTTTGATCCCTGAGTAGGGAAGATCCCCTGGAGAAGGAAATGGCAACCCACTCCAGTATTCTTGCCTGGAGAATCCCATGGAGGGAGGAGCCTGCTAGGCTACAGTCCAAGGGGTCACAAAGAGTCGGATACAACTGAGCAACTTCACTTGACTTGAGCAACTTTACTTTCACTTTTCACTCTCAGGATAAGACCTGAGTAGAAAAACAAATCTCTGCTTTTCGGTCTAAAAATCCCCAAAGAAATGAGTCAGTAAAACAATAGCATCTGTTTTATAAAGTTTTTAATCCATTTTTCATAGTTTTAGTCATCAGAAAAACATGTTTGTATTGTTATACATATGGTATATTTTATTATGTTCTTTAATTGGTCAGGTTCTTCTCTTCTCAGTGAAGCTTGCCACAGCCAAAATTGTTCTGTGTTTGCCTACCCAGAGTTAATCTCTCTCTTCTGTAAAGAGATGACCTCGATTACTTGTTAGAGACCACACTCCCTTCACTGGACTATAATTTTGGTGGGACATTTATTCGAGGTGCTGATTATAATATTAGCATAATATGGGTAGGAAATAACCTAAATTACGTCAACCAAAATCTCTCTCAGGAATATGAATTCTGAATACAATGAACTAATAGAAAACACTTTATTCATTCTGTGACAGTGGAAACCTGATGATTCTTTTCATTTGTTTTAAATTCCTAGCTCTAGAAGTTACCTTATTTCAGTCTTTCTTGAAGCCTGGTGGTTCTATTTTTCATCCATTCCATAAAGTGCCTCATGTATTGCATTCTTTTTTTAACTCAAGTTACGCATAGATGGCTTCTATTGCTTGTAATCAAAGTATCCCAACTGACACAAACTGATAGGAAAGTTTATATGGGATGGAGCGAGGGCTAAAAAAATTGTATTATGAGAAAAGTAATGAGTACCCAAAGGGAGAAAAAGATAAATATATATATATACACACACATATGTATATATATAATTGTGGGAGGGATAGAGGAGGGAGAACTTGCTCATGTTTGCTTAAAAATAGTTTTATGGAGGAAGGAAAGAAATGGATGAGATTTTCATACAAGATGATGGGGATCAGAGCCTGTCTAAGGAGGAGAGAGCAGCATCAGTGAAGAGATCAAGGGAAGATAAATTCAGGATGTGACTGGGGGTTAGGAACAACATTGGTTTATACATATAACTCTAGATAGAAATGGAAACTCTAGAAAGAACAATTTGTCTATTTTTAAAGTAAATGTTTATTGTGGTTCTGTGATGTAATGGTGAATAAGACAGACATGCCCCATGCCTTCAGAAAACTTGCATTCCGCTAGAGGACAGAGACAAATGGCTAACAAAAGTATCATCCAAAGAGAAAATAAAATACTTTAGAAATGCTGTAAGTTCTGTGAAGGAAACAAGGGACAAAGATACGGAGAGAGGCTAAGGGCATTCATGGAAAGAGATTGAGGGAGACCTGGAAGAAAGTAGTGATATTTTAGATAAGCGTTGAATTACAGGAAAAGTGGGGGAATAAGCATTCCCAGGCAAAGGAACAGAAAAATATGAATGTCCTAGGGAGAGAGGACTTTGTTCTAAGAACTTATAGAAAATGACTTCAGCCAGATGATCAAAGGAGACTGTAGCAGAGGACAATGCTGGAGAAACAGGCAGGGACAGAGCCTACAGGTTTCTTATGCCTCAGAGGCGTTCTTGGGCTTTATTTCAAATTCATCAGGAAGCTATTTACACTTAATAAAGATCAACTTAGTGGCTAAGAAAAGAGGGCAATAGTCTTGAATGATGATTTACATTTGGGGTAATAAAGAAATGAAAAGTCAAGAAGGGCATATCATGATAACATAATGAGAGATTTAAATATGAGCATGAAGTAGTTTTATATTATTATTAATCAGTACAAAATTTACAACCCCTGAAAGTATTTACTGTAGTGACACCTACCTTCCATAGTAATATCATCCATAATACATGTTTCCATCTCTAATCTGCTATATTGCTTATAATTCCTACTATGTAATTTAGCCCTTATATTCTGACTAGATCTATACGTTTTACATTATATTTTGTTTCCCAACTAGATAGGAAACACCTCAAGGATGAGTCTTCTGCCATACATTTCTGTATCATTTACTGACCTAGCTTATATTTCATATGAATGCTGTGTGAGCTTAGTCACTTGGTCATGTGTGACCGTCTGTGACCCCATGGACTGTAGCCTGCCAGGCTCCTCCGTCCATGGAATTCTCCAGGCAAGAATACTGGAGTGGGTTGCCATGCTCTCCTCCAGGGCATCTTCCCAACCAAGGATCGAACCCAGGTCTCCCGCACTGCAGGCAGATTCTTTACCAGCTGAGCCACCAGGGAAGCCCAGGAATACTGGAGTGGGTAGCCCATCCCTTCTCCAGGGGATCTTCCCGGTCCAGGAATCAAACTGGGGTCTCCTGCATTGCAGGCAGATTCTTTACTAGCTGAGCTATCAGGGAAGCCGTTTGTCCAGTATAATGTGAATATGAATTAGTAATAATATTTAATGCTTACTATTTTAATCTGGCAGCCAATGCTGGGGACACCAGTTTGATCCCTAGGTTGAGAAGATCCCTTGGAGAAGGAAATGGCAACCCACTTTAGCATTCTTGCCTGGAAATCCCATGGACAGAAGAGCCAGGCAGGCTATAGTCCATGGGGTCACAAGAGTGGGAGATGACTTAGTGACTAAATAACAACAAAACTATTCTCTAGGCACTGTGCTAAGGGCTTTACATATACAATTTAGTTTAACTCTCATTCCAAATCTATAAAGAAAGCCCTGTTATCATTTTACAGATAATAAACCAAAATTTACCATGATTAAGTCCCTTGCACAGTTGTTACTAATTGACTTACAATACTTTGGAGATGAAAAAAGTATCTGGCCAAGATAAGCTATTTACTGCTCAAATTATTTTGAAAAAATACCTGCGAATGACATTTGTAGAGTATTAAACCACTTCCTGGCCCTACTGGGAATCAACTGTGAATCTGTTCGTTGTGATAGAATCATACATAGCTTCCTCTATCTGCATTTGCTAGCTGTTTCTGACAATATCTGTCATTTAAATGGAAAGGTTTATTTAACACAGAGACACTGTCTTACTCTTGTCATCTTTCACTTAATTAAGCTAAAACCATATTTTTTCCCACCACAAAATCAAAAAGATGAGTACAGATTCTACAAAAGATGTGACTGGTTCATTTTGTCTAGATTCTAAGCATTTCTAACATCTAAATATATATTCAGAAGTACCTATCAAATAATGATTGTGACACAGATTATGATTGTGGCCCAATTATCTCAACAGATACAGATGCCATAAAATTTAAAAGAGAGAGGAGACAGTGATATGAAGGGAAAAAATAACAAACACACGCTAATGGGAATTAGAAGAAAACATAAAGGCTGTCAAGGAAAATTACTGTTGGGCTCACTACAGGAGGACACAAAAGGGAAAACAAAAATAAAAATAATTTAAAGTCTACCCTGAGGCATACAAATATAAAGAACAGCAGAGGAATTTTAATTGGGCAAAAGTGCTCTAAATATTTGCTTAAAACTATTTCTCTCCTTAAGACACAACCACAGCGATGACATACTTGACATTTGCTCACAATCCATTTTCCTCATCCAAAGTTTAAATTTTGTAAACAGGCAATTCCAGTTTCTATTTTGGTTCACATTCTGAATGCAAATAAATATGGTCCACACACCCTTAGGAAGAGAGCATTTAAATTGTTAAGTGAAGGATGGCATTAGAATAAATATCAACACACCAATTTGTATAAAAAAAAATCAGACAGATCAGACATTTGGCAATAGGAGTAATAAAGATGAAGAAGAAGGGAGAGATGGAGAAGTAGGAAAACGGGGAGACAAGGAAGTATTCCATCACCACACACACACACACACACACACACGCACACACACACACACACACACACGCGTGCACACACACACACACACACGCCCTCATCCTTTTGAAATGTTTGAATTTCCCCAGGAGAAATCACTCCCTGGCCATGTTTAATATCTCTTCCACCTGCACCCCCAACCCCCTGCCCCCAGACTAACTCTAATTTGGTGGAGGTTTCTTGACTCACAGAAAATTGTATCATTCAGAAATATTAGGATCTCAACAGGCTGATAAATAACTGTGTTGAAAAGCTAAATTTTGGTGATAAACCACATAAATCTCTCTAGATGTCGGCCCTGCAGCCTGTAGGGTTGATAGAGTCTAGATCGTAGTTTCAGCTGAATTTCTTCAGGTGTCCTGGCTAAGGAGGGCCACAAGTAAAATGCCATTAGAGGCATTCATATGTTTTTAATCGACAGGCAGAAACTTGGATTAGGAAAACTCTGCAAATCATCACTGATTATTTGGGTAAAGTAGGAAAAAAGTGGCATAACAACAGGTGAATGAAAATGCTTTTAAAATATTATTTAAATGCAGTCCTCAACTCTTCAGACATTTAGAGAATTAGTCACTTTGTTGCCTCATTTAGTACTCAAAATTCAATTTAGCCTAGAGCATTCTAATAAATGTAAAAGACCTTGGAAATATACAAAAATAATATTTTGTAAACATCATATGGCTTTACAATTTGGGGCCAATTTACACATTTTACATTCTTTTTCTTATATGTGTTACAAAATATTATTTTTAACTTTTTATTCTTCTTCTGTTATACATTGTTTCCACCACATAAGCTTTTTCTATATTTTTAAAGGAACAGCTATCCAAATGTCATGTGACACTAGCGTCTGGTAAGTGTAATCTAAAAGTTATAACTTAAGGGCCGTCTCTGGTGGTCCAGCGGTAAAGACTCCGAGCTTCCAATGCAGGGGGTTGGGGAGTGTGGGTTTGATCCCTGGTTGGGAAACTAGGATTCCATATGCCGGGTGGTAAGACCAATAAATAAATAAATAATAAAGGTAACAAGATTTTCTTCTCTGAGTGAAACACTGCTACTCAGAAATTTGGTCAGGAAAGAAAGGCATCAGAAGATGTGAAGGCATTAGTTTAGAAGCTGAAGATTAATTGTAAAGGGAAACTGTGCTAAGTGAGGCCACAAATCTAAAGCCCTGAAACATTCTGGAACTTTCTGAAAACCAGCCACTCTTCCCACAAACAGACTAAATTGTGGTTCTATCTCAAACACTGTGGAATTTCTCTATTCTTAACTCTGTCTTGATAGCTTACAATAAAGTCAGTAAGCTATTGTGCCAGCAGCATGAATCCTGGAGCTTGGCTGTCTGGGCTTTAAACCACACTCTGCCTCTTATTAGCTTTTTGGCAAATAACTGAACCTCCCTATACTTTAGTTTCTTCATCTGCAAAATGGGAATAACTCTATTGCCTATGTCATCTTGTGGTTAGATTAGTTAGTGTTCATCAAGGGGTTAGAATAATGACTAGGTTATAGTAATACTACATCAGTGTTTAATAAATAAATATATGACATTAAAAATTACATTGTCTGTAAGAATCAATTAGGCATCTATGCTATTCCAGTTCATGGGACATACGATGGACCAGGCAGAACAACTCACATCTTTGGATTGTTGAGCTTACATTATAGAGACAAATTACAGAAATAGACTTGAAAACAGATAAGCAAAACACTGTTTAATGGGGCTAAGTGCTGTAAAGAAATGTGTGTTAAGTGATTGTGATTTGGGAAGGCTCTTGTGGGACCAAGGGGTTGGAGATGAGAAGCCATGAGAAACAAGATGAGAAACAAGAACTCTTAAAAACTCAGGGACTGGAATCCTTGTCCTATTTCTGGACAGAACAGATGCCTGAACAAGGAGCATAGAGAAGGATTGGAGAAGCAAACTAATGTCAGAGAAACAGGCAGGGGTTCCACTGGCCAGGGCTTGGATTTTGACTTTTATTCTAAGTCCAATGGAAAACCACTGCAGGATTTATTTATTTTTTTTTTTCCACTGCAGGATTTAAAACCAAGACTCACATAGATCTAGTTTAACTGCCAATAAACACCTCTGTT
This sequence comes from Cervus canadensis, assembly GCF_019320065.1. Classification (NCBI taxonomy): domain Eukaryota; kingdom Metazoa; phylum Chordata; class Mammalia; order Artiodactyla; family Cervidae; genus Cervus; species Cervus canadensis. The sequence goes on from NC_057389.1 coordinate 32,515,868, forward strand.
TCTAAATGATGACTGAAATTCAGTGCCCCGTTGTTTGACTTTTTTTTCTTTTTGCATTGGCTTATGCTTTTGACCTTACATTGTACCCTGTTTTTCATTGACAAACACAGGAGATACTTGCTAGAAGCTTTAAGTATATCTGTCACTAGCAGATTTTTGCCTCCTAATGGCTTGGTAGCTGAACTCTTCTAGCTATACTTAAAACAAGCTATATTTTTTTCTCTCACTATATTTCATTCATCCAAATTTTGGGTGATCATTCTTCTTTAGTTTTTCCATAAATTCTGAGTAGGACCAGTTATATATATTAGCTTTAGGCAGCTACCTACATTTTTAAGATGTAATATGGGGTAGGGGGCACTACTAGCTACCTTCATTTTTATGATGTTTTGAGCGGGGGGTGGGTACTAGACAAATTTTACATGATATACACCTTCTCTATTACTATTCTCTATATTTATTATTGTACCTAAAGTTGTTAACATTAGATTGATTGCATTGGGTTGCAAAGGTAAAATATCTGAGTAAACAGTGAATATTTTACTGAGGAAATAGAAAAATATTATCAGAGGATGGCAACCTGAAAGAATGAGACAGGGAACAGAAGAAACTGCACAGAACAGGACTTCTAACCAAGGGTCCCCATCCTGTAAAAAGGGTTTATCTATGGGATATCTGTTTTTATATCCTGCCTTGATCTACACATAATTTGAACCTGTAAGTGGATGTTCAAACTTAACATTTAAAATTATTTTCCAAAATGTATACAATTCTATTTACCCCATCCTATTTTAGATGAATTCTACAGATTTCTACTAGTGCTACTCTTATTTTCTAAATTTCTAAAACAAACAAACAAAAAAAAACTGTTGAATTTTAAAAAACTTTGAAATAATAAGAGAGGCGTATAACATTAGGAAAACACTCTTCAAAACTGAGACTTGAGGGGAAAAAAGCCAATTCAAATAAATACCCTTTGTGCAAAGTCCTATAATGAGGAATGTGAGGAACACTAAGACAGGGCCCTTTCTTTCCAGCAGTTAGTAACGACATTATTATTTTAGACTTAATGTCTTCAATTCTTCATTTCATTTGACTATGGCTTTGTAAACATTAGCTGCTTGCTTGCTTTTAAAAAATGGTGAAAGTAATAGTTTGTCATGTTCAACTCTGTGCAACTCCATGGACTATATGTTCCTCTGTCCATGGAATTCTCCAGGCAACAATACTGGAGTGGGTAGCCATTCCCTTCTCCAGGGGAATCTTCCCGACCCAGGGATTGAACCCAGGTGTCCAGCGTTGCAGGCAGATCCTTTTACCATCTGAGCCACTTAGATGTCTTTAAAGTTTTGGACATAGTTTGCTGGTTGGTTGAGGTTATTAATCATAATATTCAAATATCTAATATTTAAGCCCAGGCCAATTCTGTTTCTCCAGTAAAACCAGGTAGTAGAAACCACATTTTCCATGAAAAATTCCTGTTCAAAGATTCAATAAGGCACCAAACTGTGAATATGTTGGGTTTCTAACGCAAGTAAAACCAAATTTTATACCAAAAAGAGACTGAAGTTAGCATTTTTAAAATGTAGTTACTGTGATCCTATCAGAATGTTTTCTCTCACACTGTGTCTCTAAATTCAGTAATTACTATTATTCTGTCTTCTGAGTGAATGGGGTTTTTCCTTAATTTTTAAAAGTCCTTTGCCACTTGAATATCCATTTTGGAAAAGCAATGTTGGTTCAACATTAATATAGTTCTTCGGTATGTTCCAGCTGTAACAAGAAATTAGGGAGCCTTGTTTTTGGTTTCCAAGTATTTCTCTACTTAGATGAGTGAGCTGATTAATTGCACTCATGTATTAACCTTTGGAGGTACATGCTTTGCTACAGTCTCATGCCTTTTAATACCTTGATCTCTTTTTTCTTCTTTTCAGTTTTTTATAATAAAGACACTTATTTCTTTAAACTTAAGCCATAGAATTATGTGTATGTATAGTGTAGTTTCCCTGAGTCTATGTTAAATTAAATATTGACTTTGCAAGCTCTGTATCATTTATTATTTACTGTTCTCAATCTGTGGAATTTATTAAAAAATTGATAAGAATGCCTGGTGGTGAAATCCCCACAGGTGTCAAATTGGATGACCCAACCAACCCAATTACAAAATTGACAAATCTATGGGTACTTCGATAAAAATGACACAATTTGATTTTAACAGGGACTGATATTTTTTAAGGACACTTTGAGACATTTTCTTTGAAGGAATAATGTTCTTCAATTTTAGAAAACTATGAGGTTTTTTGTTTTTTTTTTTTTTTCTTTTCAGAAAATTGCTTTCTTGTGAGGCTTGTTAGCCTTTCTGTTCTTTCTTCCTTTTTCTAGAAGTTGATTTCTCATTCTTCTGCACTTTAGAAAATGTTGGGAGAGAATTTCAAGTATTTAAAAAAAATATTTTTAGCAGATTTACCTTTTGTGCAAAGTGTCAGACAGTTCAAGGGGGCACCCTGAGCTTTCTCGCATCTTTTGTAAGTGGAACAGAATTTCATTCCTAAAGAACAATTGCTCACATTACAAAAATAAGTCTCCTACATGGAGCTCTTGCTGATATCCTCCAGAGAAAGGATAAAAAATAAATGATCCTATAGACTGATTAATCTACTCTCTCCCCTCACCCAGTCTAGGGCTCTCTGGAAGGTTGAAATGAAGGGTTTTGCAGGGTAAAAATGCTTTGCAGTTTCCCAAACAGTTTTTAAACTTCTACCGTAGGACTGTTTTCTAATTTAGTTCCTATGAGCAGAGGTCATATGAGAACAAGTCAAACAAAATAGTCTTAAAGGTAGTGATGAAAATATTTGCCACAATTCCTAAATACAATGTTAAGAATATCAATAGCTCAGTGAAAGGAATGTGGGGAGAGAACCGGTTACTTTTAATTCTGTACAATTATCAAGAAGACCTTGTTTCCTCGATCACTCAATCTATCTGTTCACACATAAACAACTAGTGCAGTTTCTCAAGTCTAGCTGCACCTTAGAATCACTTGGGGAGCTGCTGAAACTTAGCGCTCTTGGAGTTGCAGTTGTGGAGAATCCACTTTAGCTGTTCCACAGCCTACAGCAGGCATCAATATGTGTCATTGTCTTCCCGGAGGACGCCATGGTGCAGCCATGACCGAGAGATGCTGGGCTAGTCTGACACTCTTCCTTCAAATGGACGCTTGAAAACAACTGACAGGTAAAATTATTAGGAAGAATTTTCCTTACCAATGAAAATGAGACTTGTCTGGGAATGGCTGGTGTGTGCTTCCCTGGCATTTATTTTTTCTAGATATGCAATCACTCACTCCATGTTTTTATCATTCATCTCAGTATCATTAGTAGTAGTAATTTCACAGCTTCTGGAAGCCAAGTTTCAACTAATCAGTAAATTGACAGGTACGCTTAGACCCTATGCTCTGTGGATAATTCTGACCAAAAACATTTAAAACTTCATTTCTGACCTCAGGGTACTTACCCAGTTTGTGATGAAGACAAACGAGCTGAGGAATGTAGAGGACAAGAAGAAAGAGACTGACTATGCAATGTTGCATTTGTAATATTGAGGACTGAAGAGACCAAAAGTTCAACCGCCTCTTCTCAAGTGGCAGGAGGAAAAATAAGCAGGATACTGCACGTTCAACCCGTGCCCAGAGCCACCAAGGGGGTGGGCAGACCATCTGAGACAGCACTCTGGCTCAGCCCTAGCCGCACCCCATGTTGGGACCGCTAACCCTCCAGGCGTGAACAAGGAAATCTGTTACTCGTTTTCACTACCACGTGCTGCAGCAGAAGTTCCCATAAAGCCTTGCCTGAAACTCTCATCTATCGTCTTATCAATTTCTATTCATTACAGAGTTCAAGGACCTGCTTTAGTAACAAGGTCATACATAGATACAGGTGATGTCTGTTAAGTGCTCAAGTGCCGTGTTCTATCATTGAAGACGTTATAGCCTTAAATTCTTTCAAGCTAGGATAGGTAAAAAACTTTATGTCCTCCCACTCCTGCTTTCCAATTCATTTAATACTCAATTATAAGGAACTTGTGATAGCAAAGAACCTGTTAGGCAACGTGCCTTTTATAGTAGGGAAGGGGTGTTTTTAATGAAGCGTCATCATACCAGTAATTGGCAGCAAGATGCGGTTACACCTGCGCTAACTACAGAGCTTAGTAATGCATACATGCTCAGTCGTGTCCAACCTCACTCTTTGTGACCTTGTGGACATAGCCCACCAGGCTTCTCTGTCCATGGGATTTTCCAGGCAAGAATACTGGAGTGGGTTGCCATTTCCTACTCCAGGGGATCTTCCTGATCCAGGAATCAAACCCACATCTCCTACCAGGTCCCGTGTATTCTTTACCACCTGGGGAGTCCAGAGTTTAATAATAACTGGTGGTTAATCTTTGAAGAGTAGTGCCTATATGAACTGAAAATTTTGTCATAATAAAATGAGTTTGAGCATTAACTCTGAAATCAGATTCCCTAGACTCTAGGATTTCCTATTTCTGTGTGCTCGGACTGAGAATTTAATCTTTAAGCCTCAGTTTTTCCTATTCCTAAAATGGGAAATATGATAGTACCTATTTCAGATTTTTTTTTTTTTGGTAAAATCACATTCTGTAATCAATATCAAGTGCTTAATGGTATACCTGATACATGTGAATCCTCAAGAAAATGCTAGTTTATACTGTTTTGCTGCCCTTGCATTATTATTATATGTTACTATGAGATGAAGTGTTAGTTGATCAGTCATGTCCAACTCTTAGTGATCCCATGGACTGTAGCCCACCAGGCTCCTCTGTCCATGGAATTCTCCAGACAAGAATACTAGAGTGGGTTGCCATTTCCTTCTCCAGGGGATATTCCCAACCCAGGAATTGAACCCAGGTCTCCTGCATTGTAGACAGAGTCTTTACCGTTTAAGTCAAACTGGGAAACCCGTATATTACTACATATAGTATTAAATATGCCTCAATGCCTTTTGGTGTACCCAAGTAACAAAATAAATTGCAAGTGGTGAAATTTAACTAACAGAATTGTTATTTTGAAAGCTATTAATATATTAGTAGAAAACCACACACAGTGTAACATAACCTTGAAGATGCATAAGTGACAGAATGTTCTTCATGAAAATGGAAACACTGAGTATTCTCACCATCTACTGCTACAAAGTGGCAATATCACCTTTGGTAGTGTTGGCAAAACTTGAATGGTAGTCAGACTGTTCAACAAAATTAAATTAGAAATGTTAATGTTAGCTTTTATACATGTATTTTAGTAATTAAGAGTAATTCCATGAGCAAGAATTAATGAAGAACACTTAAGCGTTACATCATCAGAATTTTATGGAGTTCTAGAAAGAATATTTTGTATTTTGTATATAAAGAATATCTTGGATTTTTCAAATCCAAATACTAGATACAGTGGAGGACATTTCAAGATACCTTACCAGGACCATTTATTATTAAATCTAATATGTAATTTTAACATTTTGAAGGGTCAAAACTAAAACCAAACGGAAAAAGTCCTATTCAATCAAGTTCATATCAGGAGTACTCTCAAAGCCCACCAAAAAGCTAAATGTGTTTCTTCAATAAACAGTTTCTAGAGATAAATGTAACATTACAGATGTCCAGAGTCTGTTTAAAATATTGAGCTATGATTATACCATACTTAAGAGACTGAGACACACATGAGCGTGACTGGTCCAGCTGATGCGAGAGGCAGAGAAAATCCATTTCCATTGGTGAGTAGGCAAGAGTTTGAGGATAAATAGTGTCTGCAGATTAGGCCTTTGAAATATGGGCCATGGCACTGGTTGCCAGGGTAAAAAGTTGCAGTGGCAGGTCACAGAACAGATTTAAATAAACAGGGGTGTGTGCATTTAGAGGGGGATGGTTGAGGTTCTGGGAGGGCTATTCAAACAGAGAATACAAAAGATGAAAATGAGATTGTCATCAGACCATATAGAGCTCCTCACTGTGGCTGCATGGACAGTGCCATAGAAAGTCCTTGATTAAAGATGCCAAAGACTGGAGTCTGAGTCCTTAAGTTTGTTGTTTAGTTGCTAAGTCATGTCTGACTCTTTTTGACCCTATGGACTGTAACCTGCCAGGCTCCTCTGCCCAAGGGTTTTTCATGCCAGGATACCGAGTGAATTGTCATTTCTTTCTCCAGGAGATCTTTCTGGACCAGAGATCAAACCTGCGTCTCTTGGGTCTCCTGCATTGGCAGACAGATTCTTTATATCTTAGCCACCTGGGAAGTCCTGAGTTCTTACATATATTACCTTTAACACTAAGAAATCTGGACAATCATATGATAGATATGCAATGAGCAACTTGTGAATGGAATAATAAATAATGAAGAAAGAATTTATCCAAAAAAAAAAAAAGCATCATGGAGAAAGGAAAAGTGAAATGGGCAAAATTCAAATTGATCCAAAGGAGGTAGAAAAAGGACACTATAAGTAAGGAGAAATATACACAAAAATCATGCATATAAATATTTAGAAACAATTACTTTATTCCATATCCATGTGGTCAGTTTCACCAAAAGATTTCCTTGATGCTATCAAATAATTCTCTGATAGCATTTGATCAGAAGCAGTGTGTTTTAAAGTGCCTCAGAGGTAATGTTTATGATTTAAGTGAACAGATCTTTACCAGCCACGATTGACTTTTGGGGAAGGAAAAGTGATATCAAAAACCTTACTTATTTAGGCATAATATTTGACTCAGATTTTGCAGTGATCCAGATGAAACAAACAGCATTGCAAGCACAGTTTATGAATTTTCATTATGCTTGGGTACACTATTAATAAAGCTTTCTCTCTGGTAGATTCATTGCATGTCCTATCTATCAATACCAGACTTCCAACATGAATGCCATCAACAATAAAAGAGTGATCACAATTTCACAACTGCTTATAAACAGATTATAAGCTTTTCTTTGGTAATAAATTACACAGATGGCCTGTGACTCTCTTAATATGTACTGTGTGTGTGTGAGAGAGAGAGAGAGAGTTTTCCAGGAACCAGGATAAGAATTAGGAGATTCATCTTAAATGTCTATGTTTTGCTCACAACTTAAAAATGCAGAAGAAAATCCATTATATAAAGATGTAAGTAGGAAACTTCTGAGAGAACAAGTGCAAGTGTCTGATCTTTTAAATCCTCAAGTAATTACTGCGTGGTTCCAACTACAGATGTTTAAGGAGAGAGGTGAGTTTGATGCCTGGCATGTCTACATGATTCTATTTTATTACTTCTCACTGTATGATAAAAGACCAATTTTAACTCACTTAAATCCATAAAATGGGAAATTCATCTCACCTCAGCTGATTCATTTCCGTCAAAGGAAACATTTTTCCCATAATGCTTTTTGTTGTTGTTGGGATAAAACTGAATTCTTAAGGGAATTATTTAATTCTACAGAGAATTTTGATATTGGGATAAGGTCTCAGACTATTGCAATCAAAACTAACAATAACGTGATTAAAATAAAATAACCAACATGTTATTTGAAATTATATACTCATAGGAGGATTCCAGGATGCAAATCATCAGTGCTTCAGAATCTTATCTGAGAACAGATTACTAGGAATTAGGATAAAATTGCACCTTCTAAAGTAAATTATAAAGAGCATTTAGCTTGACAGGCACAACCCCCAAATTTAGCTTACAATATATGATTTTGTGAAGAAAGTGCAACATACTCCTGTTGTTACCCTAGAAACAAACATTTTAAAATAGAAATTAGTTTTTATTCATGTTGGTTTTGATTGCTTTAGGCATCATAGTTTTAGTTAGATAAATAAGAAATATCTGAGGATATCTATGACTATTCTAAAGAAAAACTGAGTGGCCTTTTTTAAGTTCCTCAGGTCGGTTGCTCAGCCATGTCCGACTCTTCGCGACCCCATGGGCTGCAACACGCCAGGCTTTCCTGACCATCACCAACTCCCGAAGCTTACTCAAACTCACTTCCATCGAGTTGGTAATGCCATCCAACCATCTAATCCTCTGTTGTCCCTTTCTTCTCCTGCCTTCAATCTTCCCCAGCATCAGGGTCTTTTCCAATGAGTCAGTTCTTTGCATCAGGTGGCCAAAGTATTAGAGTTTCAGCTTCAACATCAGTCGTTCCGATGAACACCCAGGACTGATCTCCTTTAGGATGGACTGGTTGGATCTCCTTGCAGTCCAAGGGACTCTCAAGAATCTTCTCCAACACCACAGTTCAAAAGCATCAATTTTTTGGCACTCAGCCTTCTTTATAGTTCAGCTCTCACATTCACGCGTGACCACTGGAAAAACCATAGCCTTGACTAGATGGACCTTTGTTGGCAAAGTAATGTCTCTGCTTTTTAATATGCTGCCTAGGTTGGTCATAGCTTTTCTTTCAAGGAGCAAGCACCTTTTAATTTCATGGTTGCAGTCATCATCTGTAGTGATTTTGGAACCCCAAAAAATAAAGTCTGTCACTGTATCCACCGTTTCCCTATCTATTTGCCCTGAAGGGGTGGGACCAGATGCCATGATCTTAGTTTTCTGAATGTTGAGCTTTAAGCCAACTTTTTCACTCTCCTCTTTCACTTTCATCAAGAGGACTTTAGATATTCTTCACTTTCTGCCATAAGTGTGGTGTCATCTGCACATCTGAGGTTATTGATATTTCCCCCGGCAATCTTTACTACAGCTTGTGCTTCATCCAGTCCAGCATGTCTCATGATGTACTCTTGCATATAAGTTAAATAAGCAGGGTGACAATACACAACCTTGATGTATTATACACTACTGAAGATTAGTTAGGTATTGATAAAGTTCCATTTTGAGCCACTTTCTTTTGTCAGTAAATAGGAAAAAAGTGTATAGAAGTCATATTTATATTTTTATATTCATGGTTTTCAAAATAGAGTCAAAATTAGAAAAATAGGTAACAGCGTCAAAGTTTAAAATGATTCTAGTGTTATATTTAAAAATTGAATTCTAGATTGGGTATGTAATTTGGGCTCAATTCTGCTAGCCTCAGCTTTGACGTCTACATAAGAGGATAATACTGTTAATTCTTATGTTGTTCTTGTGAGAAAGACGTCAGGTAAGACATGTGACACATACAGCAAAGCATCTGGCTCATATTAAATGTTCATAAATGCTATTATTACTATTAAACCAATGAAATATACTTTGTTTTTATTGTACACTATTTATAATTTTGGGGACAATCTAATATATAGAAAAAAAGTTTTATATGTACTCGGTAGCAAGAAAATATGTTGTTAATGAGTTCAAAGTGGATATTGAGAAAAAAGAAAGGCTAAATCTCTGTGTTCTTGAAACCACTCAGATTAGATGAGCCATGAGGTTTTATTAAACAAGAAGATGGTCTTATGCAGATGGCCAACAGGCACATGAAAAGATGCTCCATGTCACTGATTATTAGAGAAATGTAAATCAAACTGCTATGAGTTATCACGTCACACTGGTCAGAAAGGCCATCATCAAAACATCTACAAAAATCAAACAGTGTATATGTACAGTATCCTAACTGCTACACAGGCCAGCCCTATTCACTATAGGAGAAAGCTGCATAAGGCTGGATGTTTATGATTATCATCTCATCATATTTTCTAACCTCAAATTAAAATGGACATTTTACAATAAAACAGTACTTGAAATAAGGACAGTTCCATAGAATTTGAGGTATATATTTCCTACTACATTTAACAACTTGACATTTTAAAGCCATACTTCTCAAGTTAATTTAGTCTATAGAGGGAATCCAGTATAACAATATCATACTTGTTACACCCATCACAAAGGGATCTCAGGTTATCCACACATTTCTAAGGAATTCATAAAGATTTTCTTTTTTTATTTTCTTGGATGGCAACTGAGATGTGCAGGGAATTATTAACTACTAAGAATTCCTTTAATTGGACAAGATAACAAGGTTACTTAAAATAGTTGCTTCCAAATTTCAGTGCTCTAAGAAAACTAATTATTTAGCTGGATTTTATTTACATATTTTCCCCTGTGGATTGCAAGTTGAAAGGTGCTGACATTTTTACTTTTTACAGTGTTCTTTTTTAAATGATTCTTGAATCTAGTTTAGAGTAACTGCATACATAGAATTAAAAGTAACTATGGTAAAGACAATGCATGTTCTTAAATCTTTTGCTCTTACAGCAGGTGAACAAATTTACAGATATATACTGATCAGAATTATAGAATATTTATCTTTGTTTTTGCACTATTTCTTATATATCTTTTAGAACTCGCCACATCATCTTCTCCATTACTTCTCACATTTTTGTTACACCTCTGTGCTCTTCTAGCATTTTAGTATCACTCTGTAATTTTAGAATTTTACTGAATGATCTGGCTTAATATCTAGACTGAAGCTTCTTATGGACTTGTGGCCTTTATCTCTGCCTCTCTCAACCTAGTGTAAAACATTGCAAATTATAGACAGTCAGTAAATGTGGGTTGTTTACTAACAGCTGGAAAGGCTATACAATGTCATCTTTTCCAACCTCCTGCACTAATGCAGAGATGTCTTATACAGCTATCCTGGCAGATGACATTCAGTTTCTGTTTGAATAAATTCACTGATGAGAAAGATGTTTGGCATCTTATTAAATAACTCATGGAAAGTTGTTGGTTTTCTATTTTTGTAATGATGATCAAGCAAAATATGTCTCTCTTTGACTTGCAACTATTTATCTCACTAATATTATTGATAGCGATAAATATAGCTTTAACACTTCTGAGTAGTATCATTTCAAATATTGAGCAGCTCCGTCATAACCCTCAAATGATATTATTCCTTTGTCTCCAGCTCCAGTCCTTTCCAAACCAACCTTCATGTCTTCTAAGATTGAAGGATCTAGATCTCATTTAGTTTAGCTCTTAATAATTATTCAATTCTTTTACATAAAGCATATTGATTTATAATATCATTAATATATAGAAGGGACAGCTATCACTGAAAACTACAGAGTGGTATCTATGTAATTCAATATCATTAACACCATTCTTTTTAAAGATTTTATTTAACCCAAGATGATCTACAATATTGTGTTATTTTCCAAGTGTACAGCTTCAGATTCTTTCCCATTATAGGTTATTACAAGAGATGTAATTCCTTGTGCTATACAGTAAATCTCTGTTGTTTATCTATTTTGTATATATTTGTGTGTATCTATTAATTCCACACTCTTAATTTATTGCTCCCTTTCTCCTTTCCCCTTTGGTAACTGGTAACCTTAAGCTTGTTTTCTACGTCTGTGAGTTTGTTTCTGTTTTGTAAATAGTTGATTTATATTATTTTTTTAATACTATGTAGGGCTTCCCTTGTGGCTCAACTGGTAAAGAATTCGCCTGCAATGCAGGAGACCTGGGTTTGATCCCTGGGTTTGAAAGATCCCCTGGAGAAGGGAAAGGCTGCCCAATCCAGTATTCTGTCCTGGAGAATTCCACGGACTGTATAGTCCATGGGGTCGCAAAGAGTCAGACACGACTGAGCTACTTCACTTTATATACCACATCACGTTTGCTTATACATCCATTCATTTGTTGATGGATATAATTCACTTCCATGTCTTGGCTATTATGAATGGTGCTGCTATAAACATTAGTGTGCATGTATCTTTTGGAAGTAGAGTTTTTGTCTTTTCTGGATATATGCCCAGGAATGGGATTACCGAATTATATGGTAACTCCATTTTCAGTCTTTTAAGGAATATACATACTGTTTTCCATAGTGGTTGCACCAATTTACATTCCCACTAACAGTATAGGAGTGTTCCATTTTCTTCACACTTTGTAGAAGTGACAATGTATGACATCTGAAGCTAGTTCATAAGGAGACATTGTGGTTCCTGCCTTCCTCTTTTGTATCATTTGCTTTGGGGAAGCCATCTGCCATATTATGAAGATGCTTGAGCTGCCCAATGTAGAGACACAAAGTAAGCCTCCTGCTAACAGCCATATGAGAGAGCCACGTTGGAAATGCACCTTCTAGCCTGATAAGGCTTTAAGTTACTGCCATCTCAGATGACATTTTGATTGCAGTATCACAAGACACTATGTCAGGGCCAACCAGCTAGGCTGCTTTCAAATTCCATAAGCATGAAAATCATAAGAAAATAATTGCTTGTTGTTTCTATTGTAAAATCTCTATTGAGATATAAATTACATATCATAAAGTTCACCAGTTTGAAGTGTTCCATTAAGTAGTTCTATGACTCTTACCATAATGTAATTTTAGAGCATTTTCATTATCCTAAAAGTAAACATTTATCCCATATCAGTTATTCCCTACCCCATTATCTCCCTACCCCCACCCTTCCATCATTTATTAGATCCCACTCCTCAACCCTACACAACAACTAATCTACTTCTGTCTCTATACATTTGCCTATTACAGTCATTCAGTATAAATGGAATACAATTTGTGCTGTTTTTGTGATCGGCTTACTTTATTTAAAATAGTATTTCTGAGGGTCACCCATGTAGCATGTATTTTTCCATTCTTTTTTATTTTACCAAATCATATTCCATTGTATGGGTACCTCTGAGGTTTGTGCTTCATCCAGTCCAGGATTTATCATGATGTACTCTGCATATAAGTTAAATAAGCTAAATAACCTCAGATATGCAGATGACCCCACCCTTATGCCAGAAAGCTAAGAAGAACTAAAGAGTAGCTTGATGAAAGTGAAAGAGGAGAGTGAAAAAGTTGGCTTAAAACTCAACATTCAGAAAACTGAATCATGGCATCTGGTCCCATCACTTCATGGCAAAATCAATGGGAAAACAATGGAAACAGTGCCAGACTTTATTTTCTTGGGCTCCAAAATCACTGCAGATGGTGACTGCAGTCATGAAATTAAAAGATGCTTGCTCCTTGGAAGAAAAGTTATGACCAACCTAGACAGCATATTAAAAAGCAGAGACATCACTTTGCCAAAAAGCTCCATATAGTAAAAGCTATGGTTTTTCCAGTAGTCATGTGTGGATGTGAGAGTTGGACTGTAAAGAAAGCTGAGTGCCAAAGAATTGATATTTTTGAACTGTAGTGTTGGAGTAGACTCTTGAGAGTCCCTTGGACTGCAAGGAGACCCAACCAGTCAAGCCTAAAGGAAATCAGTCCTGAATATTCATTGGAAGGACTAATGCTGAAGCTGAAACTCCAATACTTTGGCCACCTGATGCGAAGAACTGACTCATTGGAAAAGACCCTGATGCTGGGAAAGATTGAAGGTGGGAGGAGAAGGGGACGACAGAGGATGCGATGGTTGGATGGCATCACTGACTCAATGGGCATAAGTTTGAGTAAACCCTGGGAGTTGGTGAATGGACAGGGAAGCCTGGCATGATGCAATCCATGGGTTCACAAAGAGTCAGACATGAGTGTGCAACTGAACTGAACTGAACTGGACTGATGGGTATCTTTTCATCTGTTGACAAATATTTCCATTTTTTCCATTTTTTGGCTATTATAAATAATGCTGCTTTGATCATTCATTTATACGTTTCTAGTGGTCATAAGTTTTGGTGGACATATGCTTTTTCCTTTCTTTTGGATATGTGCCTAGGAATACAACTGTGGATCATATAACTCCCTGTGTAAATTTTTGAGGAACTGCCAGTCTGTTTTCCAAAGTAGCTACCCCATTTCACATTCCCACCAGCAGTGTGTGATGGTTCACATTTTTCCACATCCTTGCCAAAACATATCTGCCTTTTGAAACTTGTCATCCTAGTGAGTGTGAGGTGGTATCTCACTGTGTTTGCTTGCATTTCCATAATGACTAATTATGTTGGTCATACTGTATTTATTAGTCACTTGCATATATATCTTCTTTAGACATGTGACTATTCAAATATTTTCCCAATTTAAAACATCAGGTCTACTTTTCTTATTATTAAGATGTTTATTATTTAAAGCTCTAAACTTTCAAGCAATCTGGCACATATTAATTGATAACTAATACAAGCAGTACTTCTACATTTTCTTAGAGAAAATGTGATATTGATTATATTTTAATCGATCTGAAGGAAAATAAACTGATGTTTTCTTGAGGGTGAAACAATGGCATTACTTCATTCTTAGTCTTGAGATTCATAAATACACATAGTTAAGACCCAATAAATAAAGAAATAGAAATTAAAACATAATTCAAATTAATTTGCTTGCCTAATTACTATAGTAATGATTATGATCATCCAAGGAAATGTATCAAGCCTCATTATCAACCAGAATAATTTCCCCCAACAATCTAGGACAGAAAGACAATGTCCAAATTTTCTGTTCAATCTTCCTACTCTAGGCATTCCTTTGTTTATTCAAAATAAGAAACGATTTAGCATAAAACACAGAACTGCATTTTACAGTGCCTTTGTAATACACATAACAGACTCATGTCTTTTTTTCTTTAAAAATTATAACTCAAAATAGAAGCGTTTTGAATAGCATGATTTATTTAATGAGTGGATACTCACTGTGGTCAGATTACACAGTGAGTGTAATCACTAGATTACATTAAGCATTTTGCAAACTTTTACTGCCATACCCTTCTCCAGAGGATCTTCCCAACCCAGGGATCAAATGCAGGTCTTCCTCATTCTTTACCGTCTGAGCTACCAGGGAAAACCCAAAGAAAAAAACATGCAGTATGATTTTAAAAAGGTTTTTGTTGAAAAAAGAAATGTGTCTTGTATTTATTGACCTAATTCTTTCAATGAAATATAAACACGGGTAAGAAATGGGCAGATGGCCTAAAATAAGACTGTGAAGTGAGTGAATATATATATATTTTAAAGCAACATCGGCAAATATATATGTAGTTAAGAGATATGTTTCACTACTTTTCTTCAACTGATAAGAAAGATTCTTAAAATCCTGCTGTCATATCAAAGGGATTTAAAAATCTTCCAACTATATATATTATCTCTCAACTATCTTATTTTTAATATAATTTACTTCTACTATTCTAGACACATGACAAAGAAAATTCAATCCATGTACTTCGATGTTCTCATTGCTACACAGTACTGTACGCTTTTTATTTCTAAATGGCTGTTGTAAATAATAAATTTAGCTCAGCACATATACACCCACATGCTTTCAATCTAAAATTACTGTGACATATTTGGAGAAAATGGTATCACTAATTGTATTTATTTTAAATAAAAATTCACTAAAAGCATTTTTAAATTTTTTAGCATCTGGATAAACATAAAGAATTAAACTTCAGAGATTGATTATATTATAAAGAATCCACAATAAGTACAAAAATATCAAAAGTAGCTCCCTGTAAAGATATAAAAGGTTCACTGTGACAAAGTATGGCAATAAATTATCCTCATTATTTAAAGAACAGATGTAAGTGATACAACACAGTCTCTTTTATATAGGAGTATGAATTCAAAAGGCAGCTCCACAAGCAAAAGAAGAAACTCAGGCTGTATGAAATTTGTCATTATAAGTGTTTTCATGATTTATATGACAGAAATAACTTTTAAATTATTTACGGTAGCATTTTATGCTTTTTTCTTTTTATGAAGGTATTACAGTATCGTTGATAAATTATGCTCCAGATGCTTACACTTTATACAAACATTTCCTTTTTCAGCATTTTCAAAGTGCACAAAATGTAAAACATACTTTTACACTGAAGCATGATGGTGAAACCCACTGTTTCTAAGCTGAATGGCGTAGTTTCTGTGCTCTTTTAATGAAGGTGAATTTTTATTGGGTGTCCTATGACTGTATGTAGCCAATCTTAAAAACACTGAAAGAAATCTAGATTGTATTTTCAACTTTACAGATTATTTTTAAGCATAAAAATCTCTGGCAATAACTAGATAAAACAATGAGGTTTTACTCAGTGATTTTTTTTTTACACTATATAAGCTACAGTAACGTTGTTTTGTTCTAAATATCTTTCCACTCCTGCCATCTTTCATGTAATATTTTTTCCCTTTTAAAACATACAAATGTATTAATCAACATTTACAATTAAAACTGCTAACTGAGCCTAGAAAGCTCTGCAAAATCTGGCCCCGTAGCCTCTATCCAAATTGATATAAACTTGTGCACACTGTCTGCCATGTTACTTTAACCAATGTCCTTCTATTAGTTTTCGACATAGCCAAACTTTTTTTTTTCTTTTTCCAGATTAGGACATTGACACTTTTGATACAAAGACTTTTTCCGCATCTGTGTGCTCTATACCATTCATGGCTCAGCTTAACTTAAATAGCATTTTCACTATTTTCTCAGAGAGGCCTCCTTACCCCCTTTAAATAAATCCTCTGTCTCTGTTCTTAATCACAGAACCATATTTATTTCCTTCATAACATTTATGACAATCTGCAGTGATTATTTTTATGCTTTTATTTTGTGAGTTCCCCCAGCCCCAGATTCAAAATAAGGTGCAGGAGGGGAGGCTTTGCCTGTTAAGTTCTTAGTTGTATTACAGGAGAAAGACACATCTTCATTGAAGGAATAAAGCTACTTGTACAAAATATTTAGTTGTAACTAAGACCGTCTGCACTGAAATAATCTGTGTACTGCAAGTCATGTCCTCAATTTCTTTCCAGTTATAAGGCCAATAAGTGATACATTTTCAAAAAATTTATAGTAGAAAGAGTGACTTCAGACGGAGTTTCCTAAAAAATTCAAATAATAACGATAAAATAAACAAGTAATCTCTAAACCCTACATATCAGCAGTTGTTTTCCTTACAAATTAAATCTAGGTTTTAAATATTTCACTTGTGTATAAATGCAACATGTAGGTTTTAATCAAAATATTAAGAAAAATTCTCACATAGGTTTACCTCATGACATGCTCTTTGCAAAATGTAGTTTAAAAAAAAAAATTAAAGAAGAAAGTCACTTTTTAAAATGAGTAATCAGAGGAATGGATCCAACTGTTCTTTTTAAAATTCTCATTGTTTGGAGAAGAATTTATTTTTAGCTAAGAACAGGGGCTAATAACTAAGGGATCATCTTTTTAATTTAAATTTTAGCAGTGACATGAATTTGAGTAGCTTGACCACATTATCAAATTTGTTTAAGTAGCAAAGATGAATTTAAAAGTTAAGGAGGTAAAGAGCTCTTCATGAAAAGTCAAGATATGTATATACATGTATCCGTCAAAGTATGCATTTCAATAATTTTTTCATGATATTTAAATACAAAATCCAGAATTTAAAAAATAATCACTGGAAATCCCATACCTAATCACTTATATACCAGATACATAAAGACAAAAAATAGCACATTAAAAGATATACGTTCTTTAATTTTTCTTTTAGTTTAAAAATTATTGGACTAATTGTTGCAATAATAAGTCTGACAACAGACCATCATAATAAGTCTTCTGGGAAAAACCCTCAGTCTGCCAGGATCCTGGCAATGATATTTTGGGACAAATAATATTTTCTTTCTCAGTACATAGAGCCAAGTGAGGAGGAGGAAAGAGAAGAAAAGAAATCAGGGTAGACATAATTTATTTCTTATAAACAAATTACATACTGATAATTTTATATGCCTTAAGAACTTTACAAATTTAATCCAGCCTTTCTTAATTGAAAAAAAAAACTGAGCCCTCTTTTTTTCATAATTTATACCACTGATTATGATGTTTCATACATTTTCCTTCATACTGACATTTGTATAAAGGAATGGAAGGTGAAGAAATAAATAGATACTTTTGTATATTCTCTTTTGGTTATTCCTTCACATAACAGGATAGTTTTAGGAATAAACAAACAGGTTCATCGATCTGTTTTGTACATAAAAAAAAAAAAAAAAATCAAAACCAAAACAATTAGTGGCTGGTATCCCCAGGTCCTAAGCATTTTTTTTTTTTTTTCAATTAAGAAAATAAAATATTCAAGGGAAACACACCATTCATCCTCTCTTTCTCCACATACCTCCCCCTAATCCTTTCTTTTTAATCCTTATTCCTCTTCCCCTCCTAGCACTGTTTGTAGGACTTGGCCCACTGGAGAGTAAAATTAAAACAAAAAAGCAAAGTAAAAAGTCGTTAAAAAATATATATATATAATGGTTTTTTGCTTGAAAGAAAATGCATGATTAATTGTAAAAAAAAAAAAAAGAAAGAAAGAAAAGTCCTTTCCAGACTCTTAAAATTTACAATTGCTCCATGGTTTTAAACCTCAATTAAATGCAAAGGTTTAATAGGCACACGTGACTTTAATGATGTGAGCTGTCCCAACATTCTTTTACATTTATTAAGAAAAATGTAGCAGCATTCTATTAAATATATTGAATGATTTTTTTTTAAAGTTTACCATATGTTTTTGCACTTATTCAGACTTTCAACTTTATTCAATTACAAATTAGTCTCTAAGTATCCTTAATAAGGAGAAAAACCTTGCTAATAAAATTGCAGTTTAGATGAATTTCTTAAACCGGATAATGAAAATGGTACCAATCAGGAGTCACGTAAATTATAGAGTAAGCAATTAAAAGATTCTAGCATCACAGAAGTGAACATTGTCATATCGTCTAACAAGGAAAAATATATATTCATAGGGAAAATCACAGGTCCAAAATGTCAAGGCCATACAGATATCAAGAGGTTCCAGGACTTTGAGTTTACAAAGGAGAGCGTTAAAATTAAAGGTTAAACATTAAGTCTAGTCAGAAAAATTGGACATTAGATCATAATATGCTAGGGCAAATTAAAGTTGAATGTATGAGTGTGAATCCTTTTTTTTTTTACTCAGTTCTTGAAATTAAAGCAGGCTGAGAAGAGCAGATTTGGGATGTAGACAAATACTTGCCAAGCACACAAATAGGTGAGGCCAAATATTGTAAGTGATATTTTCCTACCAAACAAAAACAAGCGTTCAAACGCAGCTGAAACGGCATGAACTCCAGTCGGTGTCAGGCAAAGTAACAGGGAGCACGTGGCTAACAGGAGAGCGTCTGTCTGGCCCTGTCTATCACACAGGCCCGCGATGCTCCTCTCCGGACACGTGGGGCCAAGGGGGCCAATCTTCAGGGTTCTCTAGAAGTTCTAAGTCTGGATTTAAGGGAAAACTTCTGATTGCCATCTCAGTGTTGACTCATTTATAAAAGCAACGTTTTTGCCAGCAAAACATATCTAACTGCTGGTTTGAGAGAATGATGGAAGAAAAAAAGAATACAGTTTATTTTCAACCTTAGAATTTTCATTTGGAAATGACCTGTGGTATTTTTTACTCCAGTCTAAACATTTTTTTGAAAAAACAAGTTGTACACAGATCATGTTGCAGCTCAGTTGCAGAGCTGAATGAAAGTATTCTGCTTTCTTGCCCTGTGTTCTTTGGTATATGAAATGCATTAAAGATATACAAATGTTGGTCTTTCTCTCTCTGAATATTGATGGGGAATAGCAAATAAGAGCTTGGCTACTCTGTTTATCATACTGTAATGTAAATATATACCACCAGTAGAGTTTGGAAAGGTAATTTCTTAACTAACAGAAATAACGCCCAGATATTTTCTTTCCTTTGGCTCAGTTATTCCGGTTCAGAATCTCTCTTCCTAAAGAGTAATACCAAACTTAAAAATTAATTTTGCATAAAACTACTAATCACAGTACTAGTTGTAACAGGAAAAATTTAAGAAAAAACAGAAAAACAAAAAGATTTAAACCTCTAATGATATGAACACTGTAAAAAAAAAAGCAACCGGAGAATATACAGACAATACAGAAATGTCAGTAGTTATTTATTTGGACAGTTTTCTGATGTTTAAAATCATTTGAAAAATACAAACATATATACAGGGAATACAGTGCCTTTAAGCCTAGCTCCTAGATAGGGCCACTCTGCCATAACAGTTTATTATACATAATAAATATATTCATATGTATATATACATACATGTATATATATATATGTGTGTTCACTCTTTGCTTTAAATATATTGGATAATTAATAATACTATGAAATATTTAAATACCTGCAACTTTCACTTAAACATATGTATAGAATTCCTTCATGTTAGTAAGCTTAAAATTCTAATTTTTAATGACTAATATAAACAGATTATAAATTCATCACAATTTATTCAATCTATAAACGATGGACCTATGCACTGATTCTAATTTCCTATTAATAAAAATATTGTAAATGAAAACCTTTAATAAACATAATTCATATTTACTCATTTATTATTTATGATGGTGACTAATTATTAAGTACTATCTGTTGATTTAATTTTTATAGGCTGATATTTGAAAAATGTCATTTTTTAAGTTTGCATTTCCTAAACTGCTAGTAAATTTTCCCACTATTTTATACATTTATTCTAATTTAAATATTCTCCTTTATAGGAAATTTAATTACTTGTAAGTTTTATAATTGGATATTTAAAAATATTCTTTAATGGTTTGTAAGTAATTTACTTACTAAGGTTATTAAATCTTCCCTATATGTGTGGCAAATATTTTTCTCCAATTTATTGTCTATCTTTTCTATCATATATTTTATTATAATACATTTTAAATTTTTATGTCATATAATCTGTCAGTTTTATATGCCTTTTAATATTGATAAAACACTAAAAATCTTTCAGAACCCAAGGCTAAAAATTAATTTTAATAAAAAATGATGGACTAAACATTTGAATATGTGATATTTTACATACTTAAATACAGGTGTACAATAAAAATAATTCATATTTTGCCACTAAAATGCTTGCTCTTTAATCTGAAGGTATATATTTGTCAAGAAATAAAAACTTGACAAGTATATAACTTAAAAATGAATTTCACTGTGTATCAAGACTAGTGAATTAATAAGCTATATTGTGAAAAGAACTTATACTTTGTTCTCTCTAATTTCAGATTAGTTCGACTGAAATAGTGGATCTAACAAGCAAAACGATTTTTAAAATCCTCAGTACACTTACATGTGTGTTCTCTTTTTTTCTACTGCATTAGAAACTTATTCAAAAATTGCACAAAAAAACATACATATGAGCATCACATACCACCTAATACCATATTTTTTATATTTAAGAAATTGCCATATAGATCATTACAGTCCTCAACTGATTAAGTAGACAAATAAATCAAAGTTATATTTGCAGCATAAGCAGAATGGTCCCATATATTGAACCAGATGTAGAAAAATATTAATCATACTTAAATTAAATATGTCTTTCCTTAAGAAGGGAGTAATCTCCATGGTACAGGAATAAAGAGAACAAGAAGACCAAAAGAAAAAAAAAAAAGCATCCTCTTTTATCATCCAGGAGTACACTGACACAGATTAATGCACTAAATTATTATGC
Organism: Cervus canadensis; assembly: GCF_019320065.1. Lineage (NCBI taxonomy): Eukaryota > Metazoa > Chordata > Mammalia > Artiodactyla > Cervidae > Cervus > Cervus canadensis. The sequence continues at coordinate 32,537,231 of NC_057389.1, forward strand.
CAAAATTTAGAAAGGTGAGTCGGTAATTTCAAATTTATACTAGGACCATATTAAGGACATTTAGCCTAAAAAACATTTGTATATTTCTTTCTAATATTTGATATTTATGTTAATCTCATCCTTGATTATAGAAAACTAGCAACCTTCGATTTAATATACTCTTTTTTTAAAAAATATTATACTGTTTCAAATTATCAGTCAAATTTAGATCAATTTTAATAGCAAGGCTTTTTTTTTTCTTTCTTTCTTTCTATTCCTGATAGCTTACAGCACTTAACTTTCTTTTCCTGCCCCCTCCTGTGCATTTTAAAAATGAAAGCCCTTATTCCCAGACTGAAATATTTGTTCTCTTTAGTAAGATTCTTTCTGGCTTCAGGGAGAATAAATTTACAGAGATGTCCTGGGACTTTGAGACTCTAACGATTCAAATTTTTACCTTGAATATCTATTCTTGACTTTTCCTTCTTTTAAAATAAACATCCCCTAAAGAGAATTCTGGCTTTGTGACTTACTTTATTGAATAAATTATGCAGTGCTTCTGTCTGCAACTCATGTGAGTGATGCAAAATAAAGCAGACATAGCTGTTGGACATCATTTTAGCCCCTCTGTCTGATTGGCAGATCACAGGAAGCAAAAAATGTCCCATGAGCCCCTCTGTGAGGTCGTTACCAACTGATTGAGTATTCGCCTTAAATATCTGAAACCCAGGTGTGTTGTAGATTAGCACAACTTACAAGCACTGTGTGGAGATTTATTATGATAATTGTTGCTTTTATTTTTTATTTCCCTGAACTCAAAGATAATTAATGTCAGTATGTGTCCTGGTATCTGACTCTCTTAATTGGTCCTATGGTGCCTTGGGTGTTTGAAAATCCACTCACTTAAAGGCTTTTTTTTTTTTTTTCTTTTGACTTGTTTTCCTGGAGCTGTTCATTAGTGCCTAAAATATTTGATTACATTTAATTGTGATGTCTTCAATTTTGTGCACCTGCTGCAATTTACATGAGGAGAAAAGGCTTGCAGAAGCAGGAAAAAAAAGTGAGAGAGGGAATTACATTTTTAAAGAATTCCCCTGCACAGGGTAATTGGGGTTAAATATGGAAACAAAATAGACTTAATAGGCAGTTAGATTTTTGTAACTATTACGGTTATACAAAAAAGATTCTAAATCAAAACTGTTCTAACATACATACCCTTAACATATATTTTCACATTTTTCTTCAAAGGCTTTGGTTTCCAAGAGACATTCATATTTACTCTAAGATTAGTATCTTGTATTAAAGAGCCCACATGGAGATAAGAAGAAAATATTGAGTCAGAATCCCAGTTGGAGGTGTTTTTTGTTTCTTATGCATTTTTTAATAGAGCACACCACTGCTTTTTATTTCAACAAATATGAAGCATTTTGTCACCAATTTCACTAATCGTTTTGTGTTTTATGCTACTTTTTCATGAGAGTTGAAATGGCCAAAAGTTTCCTGGGAACCTGTGAAGTTCCTTTTAAAATGTCTTAAAGTAACATATAAGGAACAGATTATATCCACAAAGAATTACCAGTTTCAAAGAATGACTTTGACCTGAATATCAATTCCAGCTGACCACACTATAATTCAACAGAGGCAGAGGGAACAACAGGGTATCTGCTGCATTTTCAGCAGAAGAAATAAATCGCCATTCTTTCTCTTTTGTAAAACCATCGGTTTCTTTTCCATTTCATTTTAAGGAGCAGTGAAATCTCTAAATCTGCTTCAGAGCCATGCTTTTAGAGGAAAAGTAATTAGATCTAGTCCTTTCAGTTATAATGGCAGTGATACGATGGGATCTCTATGTTAAATATATCAAAACAATGCACCGAGTTACCATGGATATTCTTATTCATGAAACATTCCAAAGGTCAGAGGGGCAGAGAAATTTCTCTGTCAGTCCCTCAGTCTGTCAGCTCAGGTTTTATCTCCTCCAAGAAAGTGCTCTGTTCCACAGCACTTGAAATGTCTGCTTTGCAATCTTACTACATTTGTGGACTAGAGTATGAAATACACCACCTGGCTCCTCTATCTTTCCTGGTAAAATTTATTTTTTGTGTTTTATTGATGTTAGCATTGTTGCCCTGAAACTCTTATGAATTGCTTCAGCATGAGAGTGAAGAATAAAATGATTAATGCATGTGTATTTGTCACTTTCAAAGTTCTGTCGCATGCGCTGCCTCAACTGATTCTCAGAACAACGTTGTGCTACAGAATATAATTTCAATAAATGTGGGACCCAAGTTTGTTTTTTCACCATTGTATCCCTGGGACTTCTATTACCTTATAGAAGACACTTAAGAGATATAAAATGAATAAATAAATGAATAAGGTAGTATCCATACTTAGTATGTGCTTAATAAAACCTTGGCTCATTTTAACGTATTTGGGACTTATATTACAACATGTGTTTTAGAATGGAAAGCTGAGTTGTGAAAGCACATCACAGGAGATGTGGTGGAAATGGGGGTATATTAAGATTAATGGTTTCACATAAATATATTTATATAAGACTAGCACTGAGGACCCTGATGAAATTAAAATACCTACATCCAGTTAAGACAGTAAGAGTGGGCAAGTTTAGGGCATGGAAATTGGGGACTGAAGATTGTTTAAAAGATCTATTACATAAGACAGCCCCTGCACAATTTGCACAAACATTTGCCTACAAAACATACTGCTCCATACTAGTCCCTAGCAACAATTTTTAGAATTCAAAATAAATACCATTTTTGTGATATAAGGAATTTTAATGCAAATGAAACCGAATGTGATTTTTCTACCCCCTTAATCTCAGTTTCCATGTGAGCATAAGAGGACATAGGAAGTAGCAAGGGACACCTGTGAGAAGTCAATCAAAAGAAGCCCGCTTTGACCTGGACACCTAAGGCTAACATGTGACTTAATAAAGAACCTCAGGACAAAGTGACTGAAGGAAATTTGTTTTCCCTGTTATTTGTATTGCATCCCACTCCTCTATACTTAAATTATTATGGTTAGGGCTAAATCACGGAAATGCTGTTTGGTTTGCTTTGATAGATGGTCATTGCCGTACCATATATCCAAGGAACCTTAGGTTGCAAACAGTCTCTTCCTGATCTTTCTGTTACATTTTCTGCCCTCCAGAAACACTGGGTGAGTTCCTAGAAAAAGCCATGCCCTCTTTCACAACAGTTGCTTCAACCCCAGCTTCTGAGTCATCTTCTAGATTTCAGCTCTAGTCATCTCTTCTAGAGAAGTCTTCAAGACTTCTTCCCCCAAATCCATCTTAGTTTAGATTCCTTTGTTTTATACTATTGAGTATTTCCTAACATGTTCTTGGTTTGTGTATTATTCTGTCTCTTCTACTAGACTGTAAACTCCATAAGTAGAGGTTCCAAGTCTGTACCTATTTTTGGTCCCTTATGCTAGAACCATATTTGGGGTTTACTGAATAAAGCATAAATATACATTTATAGGAACTTGTGTTTATATCACCTCTGGCCAAAGTAACCTCTACCATTTAGAATATAAGAAAAAAATATATATGTATATAAATTTTCTTTAATTAAGTGATTTTCATTATCACATACAATCCTGCTGGCTTTATCTGATTTGGATGAATCTACTACTAAGTGCTATATTGTCACCCTGTTTATTTAACTTATATGCAGAGTACATCATGAGAAATTCTGGGCTGGAAGAAGCACAAGCTGGAATCAAGATTGCCAAAGAAATATCAATAACCTCAGATATGCAGATGACACCACCCTTATGGCAGAATGTGAAGATGAACTAAAAAGCCTCTTGATGAAAGTGAAAGAGGAGAGTGAAAAAGTTGACTTAAAGCTTAACATTCAGAGAACTAAGATCATGGCATCTCGTCCCATCACTTCATGGGAAATAGATGGGGAGACAGTGGAAACAGTGTCAGACTTTATTTTTCTGGGCTCCAAAATCACTGCAGATGGTGATTGCAGCCATGAAATTAAAAGACGTTTACTCCTTGGAAGGAAAGTTATGACCAACCTAGATAGCATATTTAAAAGCAGAGACATCACTTTGCCAACAAAGATCCGTCTGGTCAAGGCTATGGTTTTTCCAGTGGTCATGTATGGATATGAGAGTTGGACTGTGAAAAAAGCTGAGTGCTGAAAAATTGATGCTTTTGAACTACGGTGTTGGAGAAAACTCTTGAGAGTCCCTTGGACTGCAAGGAGATCCAACCAGTCCACCCTAAAGGAGATCAGTCCTGGGTGTTCATTGGAAGGACTGGCGCTGAAGCTGAAACTCCAGTACTTTGGCCACCTCATGCGAAGAGTTGACTCATTGGAAAAGACCCTGATGCTGGGAGGGATTGGGGGAAGGAGGAGAAGGGGACGACAGAGGATGAGATGGCTAGATGGCATCACCGACTAGATGAACATGGGTTTGAGTAAACTCTGGGAGCTGGTGATGGACAGGGAGGCCTGGCGTGCTGTGATTCATGGGGTCGAAAATAGTCAGACACGACTGAGTGACTGAACTGAACTACTAAGTGCAGTGATATTTATATGGACAATCAGAATCTGTGGTAACTACACTCATACAAAATATACAATATAAAATCATGCAGTGATGAAGGAGATGCAAAGACACATGCATGCCCATATGCATTTTCTTCAACACAGTGATAAAAAATCATATTTTTTTTTCTATTTTAACTACACACTTATAAAGAAACTTAGTGGTCCAGTACCAAAAGCTTATAAATATAAAAATCATAGCAAGAAGATTTGGGAATTATAGGCTGGAGGCCAGAAGTTAGGTCTTATTAGGACAGAGTCTGAGTGGGAATGGTTGTATTTGCCAGTGACCCCTGACTTCCTCATTATTCTCTAAGCTATATGAGGTCAGGGTCCACAATATCTTGTTCACCACAGTGCCTAGCACATATTAGATCCTCATTAGTATCTGTTGTTATCTGACCCAGGCACTGTTGTTTTCCAAAGAAGGGAACTGAGAGCAAGATTTTTGGGAATGAAGCCACATGGCAATTATGTAGCAAAAGGAAAGTATCCATGGACTAGGTCAGCCAGTGAAGAGAGACACACATTGTTCCTAGGATGCAAGAGGTGAAAGGCCAGGTCCTGGATTTTCCTAATTGTCCTATTAACAATTCTCATCTCCTGGATTTTGAGGCCTCACCAACATTAACCTCTGTGGTCTTTTTGGTTATCTTTCTTCCTCTTCTCTGCTGTGTGTTTCCTCTTTTCTCCTTTCTCTCTCTCCTCTTTTCTCCCATTACCTCTTTTTCCTTTCTTAATGGTAGGCTGCTATTATTTTAATAAAAAATTAATTCTACTGATGTTTCACCCAAGACAAGTAATTAGTTGGAAAAGGTAATATGCTCTAGACTAATGGATGGTCAGCCTAGAGATCTCTTGATGAAAATTAGAGATAACAAGGGAACATTTCATGCAAAGATGGGCACAATAAAGGACAGAAAAATGGTATGGACCTAAAACAAGCAGAAGAGATTAAGAAGAGGTGGCAAGACTACCCAGAAGAACTATACAAAAAATATCTTCATGACCCAGGAAACCACGATGGTGTGATCACTCTCCTAGAGCCAGACATCTTGTAGTGCGAAGTCAGGAGGGCCTTAGGAAGCATCCCTAAGAACAAAGCTGGCAGAGGTGATGGAATTCTAGCTGAGCTATTTCAAATCCTAAAAGATGAGGCTGTGAAAGTGCTATACTTCATATGCCAGCAAATTTGAAAAACTCAGCAGTGGCCAGAGGACTAGAAAAGTCAGTTTTCATTCCAATCCCAAAGAAAGGCAATGCCAAAGAATGTTCAATCTACCGCACAATTGTACTCATCTCACACACTAGAAAAGTAATGCTCAAAATCCTCAAAGCTAGGCTTCAACAGTATGTGAACTGAGATCCTCCAGATGCTCAAGCTGGATTTAGAAAAGTCAGAGGAACCAGAGATCAAGTTGCTAACACCTATTGGATCATAGAAAAAGCAAGAGAGTTCCATCAAACATCTACTTATGCTTCATTGACTATGTTAAAGCCTTTGACTGTCTGGATCACAACAAACTGTGGAAAATTCTGAAAGAGATGGGGATACAGGCCACCTTACCTGCCTGCCGAGAAATCTGTGTGCAGCTCAAGAAGCAGCAGTTAGAACTGGACATGGAAAAACAGACTGGTTCCTAGTTGGGAAAGGATTGCATCAAGGCTGTATCCTGTTAGCCTGCTTATTTAACTTATATGCACCAGTACATCATGAGAAATGCCAGACTGGATGAAGCACAAGCTGGAATCAATACCAGGAGAAATATCAATAACCTCAGATACGCAAATGACACCGCCCTTATGGCAGGGAGTGAAGTGGAATTAAAGAGCCTTTTAATGGAAGTGAAAGAGGAGCATGAAAAAGCTGGCTTAAAAGAGAACATTCAAAAAACAAAGATCATGGCATCCTGTACCATCACTTCATGTCAAGCAGATGGGGAAACAATGGAAACAGTTACAGAGTTTATTTTTAGGGCTCCAAAGTCACTGCAGGTGGTAACTACAGCCATGAAATAAAAAGACCCTTGCTCCTTGGAAGAAAAGCTATGAAAAAACTAGACAGCATGTTAAAAAGCAGAGGCATACTTTGCCAACAAAGGTCCCTCTAGTCAAAGCTATGGTTTTTCCAGTAGTCATATATGGATGTGAGAGCTGGACTATATAGAAAGCTGAGCAGCAAATAAGTGATGCTTTTGAACTGAGGTGTTGGAGAAGACTCTTGAGAGTCCCTTGGACTACAAGGAGATCCAACCAGTCAATCCTAAAGAAAATCAGTCCTGAATATTCATTGGAAGGGCTGATGCTGAAGCTGAAGTTCCAGTACTTTGACCACCTGATGTGAAGAGCTGACTCATTAGAAAAGACCCTTATGCTGGGAAAGACTGAAGGCAGGAGAAGAAGGTAATGACAGAGGAATAGATGATTGGATGGCATCACTGACTTGATGGACATGAGTTTGAGCAAGCCCCAGGAGTTGGTGATGGACAAGAAAGACTGTCATGCTGCAGTCCATGGGGTCACAAAGAGTCAGACACAACTGAGGCACTGAACTGAACTGAGCTGAGTTAAAAAGTCATATTGATAAAAATGAAAATTGCTTGAAAGAAATATTTCTCTGAATGGCACAGAATTTGCGGAAAGAGCCACACATTTGTTTGTTTGCCTCCAGGAGAGAAGAGAGACAAGCCGTGGTCATACTTCTTATGTTTGGTGGCAGGTGGTGAATAATTGATCATCCTTCCCTTCTTGATGCAATCACTAATTCTCTCAATGCTCACTTCTACACAGGTCATGCTCACGATTAAGCCAGCCAAGGATCCTGAGGAACTCAGGAGACTGCCTTCTCTCTGAGATGCCATTTATAATCTAAATGAAAAATTAAATGGAAGAAGCAGGAAAATGCCCCTGAAGATTTACTTACTAATTTTTTTTTCCTCCACCTTTATTCTACCCTGTATTGTTTGATAAGGCAGGTCACATATTCTCCAAGTAAATGCCATACTCAAGGTGCAAACCAAAAGGGCTTTGAAAAGAAGACAGACTCTTCTAGTAATCCATGACAGTTCTGCTTTTAAATTTTTTTTAAAAATAACTTTTATTATGTTTTTAAACAACACCGACTCAACCGATTAACAGTCCTTAAGTGCTTGGTAATTTTAGATTATCTCAAATGCAAAAGAATACATAGCTTTGTGCTTTCAAAAACCAATATCACTTATGTGGAGGGGCTTATTTTCAGGCTCATATTTTCAATGGTCATATTATGTATCAGTGACTTGCTGAATAAAAAAATTGGAGGCAAAATGAATCATTTTCAAATGTGGAACTTCATTTCAGAACTTAAGTGTCTTCAGAAAGATTTCTGAACCCTGCCTAGGAATAGGATATGGCCGTGTCCCTTTAAGGACAATTCCCTATCTTTGGCTTTTTGCCCTCCATTGAAAATGACAAATCCTGCATTGCCTTCTCATTAAGGAAAAACTAACTGCAAAGACAGCATATTTTTAGAGTAAACAAATCTCCCAGAGGCTGTATTTTTGATAAGTATTTTTGCAGTGCTAGTTTGAAGGTTTAACGGTGTGTAGTGTTTCACTTTAATAGTCAGACCAGCAAGCTATAACAAATGCACTTTACAAACTTTACACACCGTGAGCCCTGCTTTGACAAGACTTCCTCGGAATCAGGAGGTAATACGGCTTCTCGGTGAGCCATACTTACATTTCGAGCTGAAGAGGAAATTATTCTTGAACCATCAGATCTGCTGGTAATTCATGGCTCAGTTTATGGTGGCCTTTTAAATTCACCCTGTCTCACCAGGTTCGTCCGGATAGAGCTCTGAGTGGAGAGATTATGCAAAGGTGATGGCTGCTTACAGAAGGCAGCAGTCCAAATTGGGGATTTGGTTCAGAGAGGTCTGCATGAGCCTGCAAATCAGCAGTAGGCACTGGCGGCCCAATTATGCCCATTGTACAATGTCACATTTTTTCCTTAGAGCTGTAACAAATGAAGGCATGCCAAGAAAACATAGCAAGAAACAAAAGTCATGTGAATTTTCTCATAATAATTTCACATAAAATTTTTCACTTGTGGCCAACAGCCTGATACAGTTTGGATGAATAAGTCTCCACATATATAAAGATATAAATACACCCATATACACTTGAATAAGAGCACACATAAACACAAATCATTTTATTGTAACATTTACATATTGTTTTAATCCCTGATACCATGTACTGGGTGGGGGCTTCCTGGGTGGCTAAGCTAGCAAAGAATCTGGAGACGTGGGTTTCCTCCCTGTGATGGCATGATCCCATAGAGAAGGAAATGGAAACTCACTCTAGTATTCTTGCCTAGGAAATCCCATGGACAGTCTAGAGGGGGGCTAGAGTCCACAGGCTAGGAAGAGTCAGACACACTTAGGGAATAAACCACCACTACCACCATGTACTGGGCATAAACTCTGTCATTATTGTTCTATTTCCCAAACTGAATTGGGGTTTCAGGTATGAGCCCTCTACAGAATTGCTTGCATTCCAACTCCCGTTTCCTCACAGCCACTCCTGTAATCGTCTTAACCTGTGTGTGCCTCAGTTTCATCTCTTGTCAAAGAGGGGGGATCGTGACAGGACACACTTTAAAGTCACGAGAATTTGATAGTGCAAGCAGTTTGCTTCACACATGAGGTGCATCATAATGACATTTGTAAATAATACTATCTTCTCATTTAAAAAAATGTTTCTAGTACAGCAGGTAATAGAGACTTAACCGATACTTAATGCGTAAGAGTTAAGATTTTTCTGGCTTCAGAGAGCTGAAGTTTGTTTACCATGTTCAAGTATCAAGGTGTACATGATACAATTCAGGAACAGAAGGTAGAGCTAGGAAAGCCTGGAACCATGAAATGACAAAGCCACGAGACACAAGCCTGCTGACCTCTTACGCTCAGGGAAGGGGTATGCTTCCATCTGCCCCCACATGGTATCCTCACAGCTACTGAGAGTGTGTCCTTGGTTCTGGCCATGTACCACCAGCCAGCCTGAGACAGAGGCTCATTGTCCAGCTTGGACTGAGTTTCCTCCTGACTCACCCACTTATGCCAAAGGCTTCAGGCACATAGAGCCCACTCTTGCTGGTAAACATATGTTATCAGAATCAGGAAACACTAAGAGCTGGTGATATTTCCCAGAAGATTCTGAAGATAGTGGGCATAATGATTTGGTCAAGCAAAGGTGTGAGACGATCATAGTACAGACCTCATAATGTTTCCTATTTACTGTGTCATGAAATATTTATTTTTTTTTGTCTTCTCCTTCCAGAGGGTGAAATATATCTTAGATGTGTTTGTCCATGTATACCTTGGATATTACATTGTAGAAGACCTAATTTATATTTTCATGATTCATGAGTGGCCTCAGAGCTAAAAATTGGTTCACCAGAGATCAGAATTAATCTTGACTGATCCTAGTCACATTGTAGAAGAAATTTTATTCACTTACAATATAATTCTTTTGTTGTTGGTATTGTTATTGATATTAAATTATTTATCCTTCAACTGGGGCCCAGGCAGAAAAAGAAAACAACACTGATTAATTGAGTTTTTCAGTTAACCAGTGGTTCACTCTATTTAGAATCTCAGTGGGTTTCTGAGGAAATTCACAAAGAAATATTGTTGGGTGTGATGCAACTTAGTAAGCATGATGCAGAGAGTGTTTGAAAGAGAAATATTCCATGGGGAGTTTCTCAAAACATCATTGACTATAGATGGTACTCAGACATTCATGGATTTGAATGCTGCCTGTGTGTGATAAGAAAACTTCAATTCAGAGAAAGATCAAAGGACCAGTAGTAAACATATTTCTTCTTAAAAATGCAGAGGCATGTAGGGATGAGTGTGTCCTTAAGAGTCTATGGTATGTTCTTGATCCTAGAGCCCAGGTTCTCTGCACTTCTAAATCATAAACTGATGCACATAAAAATGATAGTCCTTATTCTTCTAAAATCTTCCATAAAATACTTAAATCCACCTTACTAAAACCCTCTAAGTTCAATTGCTGATCTTATATAATAAACATCATTTTAGCATTATTTATTATTATAAAGAGGCTCAAAATAAATGTAAACATTATTGTCACAGGAAAAAGAAGTACTTTAAGCACACAGAAATGGGAAGCACATGAAGAATTTGAACCATCACATTAAAATTATTTTTGAAATTTTTGCTAGAAGTGACTTTAGCAGCTTTATGAAATACACTCATTCTGTTTTATGTAAGAAGTTACTTTTCAAAACAATTTGATTTAAATGTGAAATTTTAAGCTATAAACGTTGATAAATTTCAAGTGTAAACCTCAAGTATTATAATCCCAGTCAGAGAAGAAATGGGAAGATTAGGAGAATGGGGTGACGTAATCCCTCCCCTAAAATAATCCATGATGTTTTAGGAAATGGGGAATTAGAGGAGATCAGTCCTGGGTGTTCATTGGAAGGACTGATGCTGAAGCTGAAACTGCAATACTTTGGCCACCTGATGCAGAGAGCTGACTCATTTGAAAAGACCCTGGTGCTGGGAAAGATTGAGGGCAGGAGGAGAAGGGGACAACAGAGGATGAGCTGGTTGGATGACATCACCGACACAATGGACATGGGTTTGGGTGGACTCGGGAGCTGGTGATGGACAGGGAGGCCTGGCGTGCTGCAGTTCATGGGTCGCAAAGAGTCGGACATGACTGAGCGACTGAACTGAACTGAAAGAAAAAAAGTGTAAGAAATCATTTGATGAAATAGAAGTGCGTGTATGATAGAGATCACCCTCTTTGAGCTCATGGCCCTGCCTGATGAGAGGTGTAAGATGCATTGCTGCATTGGATTGTAACTGTCTACTTACAATTTCCAAATGGTAAAATTAGTGGAGAGTTTTACCAGTGCCTGCTTAAGAGTAGCAAAGAGCCATGTGACGGGAAGCGCTGAGAATTCACTGTGATTCACAGTAAGAAAGAAAATTATAACTTTAAGATTCTTATTCAGTTTTAGTAAAAAAAAAATTAATTAATTAATAAAAATTAATAAAAAATTAATTAAGGTAGATACTCTTGTAGAGGCAATCTTACAGTTTGGAAAAGTTCATTGCTTAGTATTTCCTAATATATTTTCTTGAAATTAGATTTGTACTAGACAACTGACAGTCAGCAGTTTGACTTTAAAGAAAGCAACATAAAGCCTTCTCGCCTTTGGAAAAGAAAGAGACAATGAATCACAGGTAGGATTAGAGCAGTTTTATAAATCAGCAAAGATCAAAGCATGGATGCACCTGGCCCAAGATAGAAAATACAAAGCTACTATACTCTCCAGGATTAGACTTCCTTTTGATCGTGATGTTTCTACAATGATGCAGAGATGTTTCTACAGTAACCGACAGTTAGAGGAGGAAAACTAAAAGTTATGAAGCATGATTATTTCCTGACATTCAACATATTCTGAGTGCCTGAATTTAAATTGAAGAAACCTGAACACTGATGGCTAAAACATGTATCTCCCATTTTACAAAAAATATTTGTCAGTAACTTAGGAAAAGTAGTCTCTGTAGACTTTTAGAAAAACCCAGAAGATCCAGATGTTTAGTAACTGAATGAGGAAGGATACTAGAAAAGTCAGTACTAAGATTCTTAGTACTAGCACGGTTAGTCCCTCAGTCGTGTCTGTCCAACTCTTTGCAACCGCATGGACTGTAGCCCACCAGGTTCCTCTGAAACTGAAAATCATCAGCAAACCAAATCCAACCTTAGTCTTTTGTTTAAAAATATTCACTGGGAACTTATAGAATATGAACAGTAGAGCAAGGGCAGAGAAGATAAGTTTCCTTCTCTTTCTGAAAATTGTAAGCAACTCACAAGCAGTGATGAAGGAGAGAATATTTAAATACTAGTCTCAACTCTGCCATCTTTGTATGCCCCTGGGGGTCAAAATAGGAACATCCTTTACAGATAACACATATCTCGTTGTGGGCAAAGCCAGACCTTGTTACTAAATATGGATTATCAGAGCTTCTATATGTATATGTTTGGAAGAAAACCAAACTTTTTCTTAAATAAAAATATTCACTAGTAAACTGTTTATATCCACTCAAGCAAACTTTCTCACATTAGACAATTACAATGCTACTACAAGATACAAAAGCAAGTTAAAGAATCCTAATGACTCCACAAAGGTATTGACAGTGTATGCCCTACATACAAATTTAATGTTTGTAAGAAAAGCTTATTTTGGAAGTGGGTTCCTTTGGTCAAAGTGTGTGAATTTTGGACATTGATTGGGTTCAGATTTTTGCTCTGCTATGTACTAATTCCAAGGCTTTGGGCAGGTTGAAATCTCTCTATTCTTTAGTTTTGAGCCTCTGAAATGAGACAACAATATTTTCTATTACATGGTGATGTTGTGAGGATGAGATGAGATAAAGCAAGTAATGCATTTAGAACAGGGTCTGACACACAGTAGGAATTCAATAAATGTTAAATATGATTAAAAGAAAAAGAAAATGCTGCAACTACAGAGTTGACAGATGTACAAATAGTGATCAGAGAAACTAAGTTGTGCTTAAAGAAGAAAAATTGGTGTGTGTTTTAAAAGGAAAAGATTTAGGTATCAAAATATTAATGGAGCTTTTAAAAATATTAATAAAGCCCTTGAATATTTTTGTTGTCTTGAGTCTCATGAAAATCGTACTTCAAAAGTTAAATAAAAAGTACATTGATGTATATATTGCATACTAAAATTAGCACTTCAGTATTTATTTTGTACAATTTATTTATAATCTAATTTTTAATATGAAAAAATACTTTCACAGTTCTTAATGTTCCAATAAATCTTGCTTTCATTCTCTATTATGAAATTTTAGTTTTAAGCAGATTTATTTTAACTGAGCTTCTTCTGGTATTCTTTGTACTTAATTAGCAAAATTCTTCAGTATTTATACATAAACATGTATGCCTGTGTACCATAGTGGATTCTGTGTGTGCACATGTAACACAAAGTTAAAGTAAAATTATTCATTTTAGAAATAGAAATATTATCCATTTTTCCAAAACTAAAAAGATTACTCAAATTTGTAGTAATAACTGGCCAGTCAATTAATTAAATATTTCAGCTGACAAGTTTTGAATTATCTAATATAAAAGTTTTTATTCAATTGGTTATTTAGACTATCTCACATACCTGGTTACATATATAATTACACTAGAAGGTCTTTATAAACTAACTAGAGATTATTTTTTATAAAAGGGAGACCAAATTATTAATAATACTGATTTAGGAAAATGTGAAACTTCCTCTTATTGAAGCAAAAGTAAAAACATAAGTTAAATCTTTAGTCATAATAGATAAAGTTAGAGGACACCTGCCATTGCAACAATTTTCCAGTGACAGAAAAAGTAATGAATAACAAGAAACCTGAATTCTTGACCAAATCACTTTTTATCTTCTGATGAATTATTAAATCTCATATCTCTGAAATCCAGTGTCTCTATTCTAAAGACATACCCTTTGAATAGATTTCTAAAGGACTAAATTACAAAAAGTTGCCAAGGTGTTAGATTAACCCTACCTCACATCAGAAAAACATGTAGACCCATTAAATTCAAATGTGAAATTAATTTTGACTTGACCTGGCGCATTGCTCAGAACAATGAACCTATTAAAAATTGCCAGCAAAAAAAAAAAAACAAGAGGGACTTGAGAATGCTCTGAAATGCTTGAAGAGGCAAAGAAAAACAATAAAAAGTGCTTGCATCTTTAATAGGGGAATTTTGTTTTGCTTAACTTGAGGTAGAAATAATTTTTTATTATTGGGCACTCCTGAATTCATCAAGTACTTTAAATTCTGATTGTGTATCAGGCAATATTCTATGTAGAGGATATATAGCCATGACTAAGTCAGAAATTATACTGGCCTCAAGGAGCTTACATTCCAAAGGGGAAACATGAACACTGACCAAGTGATACTTTACAATAAGTTATAATGAGTGTTTTTAAAAGGGGTATAATTTTATAATTTTATAATTTATAGATAGATACAAATAAGATTTTTCTCAAGTTTGAGTCACACGCACATACAAACACACACACTCTTTTTAAAGAAAATAAATCTCAGATCCATAACAGAGTCCACTGATTTTGGAAGCTAAAAAGGACTGAAAGTGTTTTACACCTTTTGGGCTTTTACTGAAAAACTTTCCTTCATTAATATTAAAAAATTACAGAACGCTGACCTTTCCATCACCCCCAGAATGTATCAGCAGACCTAGTTTAAGAACTGCTTTATAATGCCATTGCCTATAATACCAATGCATTTGAGATCATGCCTTTACAATTATAAACAGTAAAAATCACCATCCAATGGCATTCGCTCATTTTTTATATAATATTTTATCATACATTATTTAACTACTTCATTTATTTACCAGCCTCATTTTATATATATATGTGTGTGTGTGTATACACATATCTATCCATAAAACCACTGCTATGATTTTTATCACCTGTATTTGAAGTTAGTATAAATGGAATGATACAGTATGTATCATTTTGCTTTCTATTTTTTGTACTTAGCATGTTTTTGAGATTCCTCAATATTGCACACATTGGTAGTCCATTCCTTTTAAGTGCTGAGTGCATTACACTGTATAGAAAAAAAACACAATTTGTTAGAGTGACATTTGGGTTGCTTCCAGTATTTGGCCAGTTTGAATAAGATTTCTAGGAGTACTTTATATATATTTTATACATATAATTTTATACCTATTTTCTAGCTAATAAATATTTAGAAGTAAACATGAAGAAAACCAGAAAAATGCGTCTTTTACAGATGCCCAGGCCGTAGGAACCTGTGAATATCTTACTTTACATGGTGAAAGGGATTTTGCAGATGTGACAGGGTCTGAAAGAGAAGAAAGCTTTTCAGGCAAGGAGCTCCTGAAAGCTGAAGAGAAGTTACTTTGAATCTGATTGAGTATAAAGATGCATGTGTGCAAGGGGAAATGAAAATTACCTTGAATTCTCTGGATGAGTCCTATCTAATCACATAATTCCTAAAATGTAGAGAGCCATTCCTTGCTGGAGTCAGAGAGAGAAATGTGATAACAGAAGTGGAGTTAGAGGAAGGGAACGTGGGCTGCTTTTAAGACAGAGGAAAGGAACATGATCTAGCCTCCAGAAAAGTACATAGCTTGCTGACACATTGTTTTGAGCCTGGCAAGATCCACATTGGATCTCTGAGGTAAAAAACTATAAGAAAACAAATTTGTGTTGCTTTGAGCCACAATTTCAAGATAATTTATTATACTACCAAAAGAGAGCTGATGCAGTAACTTTATTTTTAAAAGATCTAGACCATTTTCCAAGGAGGTTGTATCATTTTACAAACACCTAGCAATGTATGAGATTTTCAGCTGCTTCAGATTTTCAACTGAAGCATTTAATATGGTTAGTCTATTAATTTTAACCATTGTAAAATGCATATAGTGGTATCATATTGTGGTTTTAATTTTGCATTTCCCTGATGTCTAAAGATGCCATGCAGTTGTTTACATATGCTTATTGGCAAGTCTTCATGTTTTTATTGGCAAATTCCAAATTAGACTATGAGAATATCTGTTCAAAGTTTTTGTTCATTTTTTTGCTTTGATTTTTTTTTTAATTTATTTTTTAATAGGAGGAAAATTCTTTATAATGTTGTGTTGGTTTCTGCTATATAGCACAAATCAGCCATAATTTTATATGTATTATATATATAATGTTTCAATTCAGTTCAGTTGCTCAGTCATGCCTGACGCTTTACGACACCATGGACTACAACAGGCCAGGCCTCCCTGTCCATCACCAACACCCAGAGTTTACCCAAACTCATGTCCATTGAGTCAGTGATGCCATCCAAACATCTCATCCTCTGTCATCCCCTTCTCCTCCTGCCCTCAATCTTTTTCAGCATCAGGATCTTTTCAAATGAGTCAGTTCTTTGCAACAGGTGGCCAAAGTATTGGAGTTTCAGCTTCAACGTCAGTCCTTTCAATGAATATTCAGGACTGATCTCCTTTAGGATGGACTGGTTGGATCTCCTTGCAGTCCAAGGGACTCTCAAGAGTCTTCAACACCACAGTTCAAGAGCATCAATTCTTTGGTGCTCAGCCTTCTGTATAGTCTAACTCTCACATCCATACATAAAAGTGAAAAATGAAAGTGAAGTCACTCAGTCATGTCCAACTCTTTGTGACCCCATAGATTGTAGCCTACCACACTCCTTCATCCATGGGCTTTTCCAGGCAAGAGTACTGGAGTGAGTTGCCACTCCCTTCTCCAGAGGATCTTCCCAACCCAGGGATCGAAACTGGGTCTCCCGCATTGTAGGCAGATGCTTTACCATCTGAGTTACCAGGGAAGTCATGACTACCAGAAAAACCATAGCCTTGACCTGATGGACCTTTGTTGGCAAAGTGATGTCTCTGCTTTTTAATATGCTGTCTAGGTTGGTCAGAACTTTCCTTCCAAGGAGTAAGCGCCTTTTAATTTCATGGCTGCAGTCACTGTCTGCAGTGATTTTGGAGCCCAGAAAAATAAAGTCAGCCACTCTTTCTGCTGTTTCCCCATCTATTTGCCATGAAGTGATGGGACCAGATGCCATGATCTTAGTTCTCTGAATGTTCAGTTTTAAGCCAAATTTTTCACTCTCCTCTTTCACTTTCATCAAGAGGCTCTTTAGTTCTTCTTCACTTTCTGCCCTAAGGGTGGTGTCATCTGCATATCTGAGGTTATTGATATTTCTCCTGTCAATTTTGATTCCAGCTTGTGTTTCCTCCAGCCCAGCGTTTCTCATGATGTACTCTGCATATAAGTTAAATAAGTAGGGTGATAATATACAGCCTTGGCGTACTCCTTTTCCTATTTGGAACCATTCTGTTGTTCCATGTCCAGTTCTAACTGTTGTTTCCTGACCTGCATATAGGTTTCTCAAGAGGCAGGTCAGGTGATCTGGTATTCCCATAACTTTCAAAATTTTCCACAGTTTGTTGTGATCCACACACTGAAAGGCTTTGATATACTCAATAAAGCAGAAGTAGATGCTTTTCTGGAACTCTCTTGCTTTTTCGATGATCCGAAAGATATTGGCAGTTTGACCTCTGGTTCCTCTGCTTTTTCTAAAACCAGCTTGAACATCTGGAAGTTTACAGTTCACGTATTTTTGAAGCCTGGCTTGGAGAATTTTGAGCATTACTTTACTAGCGTGTGAGGTGAGTGCAATTGTGCAGTAGTTTTAACATTCTTTGACATTGCCTTTCTTTGGGATTGGGATGATAACTGATTTTTTCCAGTCTTGTGGACACTGCTGAGTTTTCCAAATTTGCTGACATATAGAGTGCAGCAGTTTTATAGCATTATCTTTGAAGATTTGAAATAGATCAACTGGAATTTTATCACCTCTACTAGCTTTGTTCATAGTGATGCTTCCTAAAGCCCACTTGACTTCACATTCTGACATGTCTGGCTCTAGGTGAGTGATCACGCTGTCATGATTATCTGGGTTGTGAATATCTTTTTTTGTACAGTTCTTCTGTGTATTCTTACCACCTCTTCTTAATATCTTCTGCTTCTGTTAGGTCCATACCATTTCTGGCCTTTATTGAGCCCATCTTTGCATGGGCTCATATAATGCTTATATATATGTATATTAAGTAGTATTTTATACACACACACACATGCACACACATACCACCTCCTTCTTAATCCTCCCTCCTCTCCCCTATCCCACCACTCTAAGTCATCACAGAGTGCAAGCTGGGCTCCCTCTTTATGAAGCCATGTCTTCTAGGTATATATTTTACACATGGTATTGTGTATATCCTGATGCTACTTTCTCCATTCATCTCACACTTTCCTTTACCCACTGTGCTGAGAAGTCCATCCTCTATATCTGCATCTCCATGAAGTTGTTTGTTTATATATGTTTTGCTGGTTATATATATATATGGCTATTTTTCTAATGAGAAAATTTTATGATTATTACTGGATTTTGTGTAAGGAATCAATTTGTCTGTTCCAAGGTGATGAAGATATTCTCTTATACATTATTTTGGAAAAAGCTATATGAAAACATTTGATTTTTACACTTAAGATTATGGTGTTTCTTAAATTAATTATAATATATGGAATGAAACAAGGGTCAAAGTTTATTCTTATCTCCTTGCCCCTAAATATATAGCCAGTTGTTTGAATGCCATTTGTTGAAAAATCCTGTCTGTCTTCATTGGATTACTTTGGTTTCTTTGTTTAAAATCAGTTGATAATAGAAGTGTGGATCTATTTCTGGGCTCTAAATTCTACTATACACCACTAGCACAGTCTTGATTACCAGTATGACAATATATCTTGAAATAACGAAGTATAAGTTCAACTTTGTCCTTCTTTTTTAAGTTTGCTTTGTCATGCCTTACTCTTTTAATTTCTATACAAATTTTAAGATCAGTTTGTAAATTTGTACTCAAAACATGCTCCTCTGGAACTGTGATTGAGATTTTACTGAATTTATAGATCATTTGGGGAAAATAACATTTATCCAGTGTTTAACATTCCTAACCATAAATGCATTGAATACCTTGATTAAGGTACTCGTTAATTTCTTTCAGCGATATTTATTGTTTTCATATAGTGATCTTCTACAACTTTTGTTAGATTCATTTGTACGTATTTTATTCTTCATACTTTTGTAAATGGCATTTTTTCATGTTCCAGTTTTCCATTGCTATTATATAGAAATGTAGTCAATTTGTGTCTATTGATCTTGGGTCCTGTAACCTTGCTTTCCCATTATTTAAACTTTTAATTTATTTTTCTTTCATTATTGCACTGGCTGAGGACACTAGCAAATTGCACATAAAAATGATATTATATATTTGACTTGTTCATTATCTTATGTGAAAGGTCTTATGTTAATGAACAACATTAAGCCATGTTAGCTCTAATATTTTCACAGATGCATTTTTTTCTCAGCTTGAAGAAGTCTGCTTCTAAATAATCAAAACATTTACAATGAAGTGGCATTAAAATACATTAAGTTATTTTTCTGCATCTACTTGAGATGACTATAGTATTTTTAAAATTTTATTCTGTTTCTGTGTTCTTTGTATGTGTACCAACATTCTTTGAATAACTCCCACTTCATGATATATTTTTATTATATACATATCCCCATATTTCTGGAGTCCATTTGCGAGAATTTTGTTAGAGGCTTTTGCATCTCTGTTCATAAGCAATACTGATCTCTATTTGGTGATGTCTTTGCTGGTTTTACTAACATATACTATTTTTGTAAAATTAATTGAGGTATATTCCATATTATTCTAGTTTATGACAGAGATTGTGTAGTATTGTTATTATTATGTTTTTCCTTTAAAGTTTTAATGAAATTAATCAGGGAAGACATCTCAACCTGAAATATTCCTAGTGAGAAGATTTATTAATTACCAGTTCTATTTCCTCAGTTTGGTTTCCATTTCTTTACTGAGATACCTTACTGTATCCCCATTACATTTTAATTTCTCTTAAATTGTTGAACATATTCAAGGTAGTAGCTGCTTTAAATTTCTCATCTGCTAATTCTATCATTTCTGTTATTTCTGGCCTGGTTCTATTGATTGATTTTTATCCTGGTTATAGACTTCATTTTTCATGTGATTTTTGCCTGAAAGTTATCTTGTTGATTGCTAGCTAGACTTTTATTGTATTCCATAATGGAGGAATTCTTTTTCTAGCAGGCTATTAATTTACTTAAATATAAGCTTAATACTTTCAAGACTCATTTTCAGATTCATTAGAAAGGGTCTAGAGTATCTTTTTACTCTAATGTTAAATTAGAGCTACTCCCAAGGCATATTTCTTGGGGGTCTCTCGTGAACATCTGCGGTGTTCAGTGAGCTTCCTCCATTTAGCTGTTTAGAAGATGAACGTCTCCCAGCCTTCAGGCTCCCAGATTTCTGGTGATTGTTTCCTTCCTGCATAATAGTCCTTTCAGTGATGCTCTTTTACCAGCCCACAGAGGGACCTGTTAAACACGCACCTCTTTGTATTCAGCCAAAGACTCAAAGGGATGCTTATGTAGAATTCAGAAGGTTCTTCCCTGGACAGATCGCTTCTCTCTGACATCCTGTCCTACAAATTCTAGGTGATCCTGTATCTTCAGCTTAGGGAGACCTCTGGACTTAATTTTAATTGCCCTCTCCTTTTCCTTTCATAGTCTGAAAAAGTGATGTCTGGCAGAAGGCCCAGGCAGTTATGGGGCTCACCTCTATTCTTTGGGCTTCTTTATGGCTCAGAAGGTAAAGAATCTGCCTGCAGTGCAGTAGACCTGGGTTCGATCCCTGGGTCAGGAAGATCTTCTCTCAAGTATCACATTCATGTGCTGTTAAAAGTCTATTGTCTAAAAAAGTAATTTTGGCCAGTTTTATACTTTTATTTCTTTAAAGACAATAAGGCTGATTTTTGCATTAATTATTTTGCCAAAGCTAGAAGTGGAAGTTAATATCTATAGCTGCTTTTAAATAAAGATAGCCATCCTTTGATTCTCCAAATGTCGTAGTATACACTGTACCAAACTATCTGCAAGATAGTGACAAACTCCAATCTAGTATTTTTCTACTTCTCTACATAACAATTGTATAGCTAATCAGATTTTTATTTGTGACTTTTCACTTGAGTGTATGACACTGTGTTGGCATTGAGGATGCACATTTGATATTTAGAATATTTATAAACTTCTACTAAAAACAAAGAAAACATACTAGTCTCCTTGCTACTATTTTGAATTAATACTATTCCTTTTGTAAGCTGAGTTAAATAAGAGTAAGTGTATTTTTTTTTCTCCTTCTCAATCTCTGATCAATGGTGAGTTACTGTCACCTGTAAACAACAAAATATATTCAGACACAATTATACAGTATGAGCTTATTGACATGGGTTAAGGGTAACAGTAATTCCATGGTGTTTCTTCATGAAACATGAAGAGCTTGTCACGTTTCCATTTCCAACCAATTTGGCTGAATAAGATTTAATTCAAAACATTTTTGCTCTTTTTTCCTAAGCAAATTTAGGATTCTGTTTACTTATGTGCGCTCACTGGAGGTCATGCTGAAAAATGAGCCTCCAAGTATGCTGCGGAGACCATAAAATATGAAATGGTAATAGTTAAGCTTATAATCTATTATTCTCTTTACATGAAATAGTGCAACCCAGCATGTTCATTGAATTGAAGATTATAAACAACTTGCCCAATGCCAAAAGAATGCTCTTTCAACTAAGAATTTATCACCAGAATGCTTGTTATATGTAATGTTTGCTTTGGAATTAGACATGAGAATAAGCACAATATAATATTTCACTGATTCCTCATCCTAAAGGACATTTAAGATAATAGGTGGGTCTTAAGAAAATACATTTTATGTAGCTTCATAAGCTCTTTCCTTAATGTTAATTCATTCATGAATGTCTGAAAATAACTAGATACTATAAACTATTTATATAATGTCAAAAATTTTCCAAAGAACTAATACCTTATTGTATTGCTACTAAGCATACAATTTGATTTGTCTAGTATATTACTTTTCTTTTATTTTTTAAATCTTAGGGCATACTAGCATATAGTCTTTAAAGCTACTTACTTCTCATGCATTTATGAATTGGTGTTTATGTCATTTTTGCTTCTCAGTGCTATTATATTATGCTCAGCTCTATTCAGTTAGCCCCAGGTCAAATATACACACACACATTGTGTGTGTGTGAGATTCTATTTCATATATATATTTGAGAGAGAGGGAAGAAATGGGTATATAGCTCTAATTTTGATTAGCAATAGAAATTTATATTCTGTGAGCAGGGAGATAGGATAAATCAGAGTTGTATTGCCTTTCAGAGTCCTGGATATAATATCATGGTTAAAATCATAAGTTTTGATGTCATACAGATTTGAAGCATTTCTTTAGGACACTCGCAACATATGTGATCATGGGCATATTATTTAAGTTCTCTGAGTCATAGTTCCCACTGAAAAGTAACCCAAATATACCCATGAGGGCAAGGATTTAGGTTTCTTTTGTTTTATATTCCCCCTCATCTAAATGAGCAGCTGGTGTATAGGTGACAGTATCAATTGAATGAATACTTGAAAGAAAAAACTGGTTTACACAAATGTTGAGAAAATAAAACAGGATAAGTGTATGCAGTAAATAGGGAGGCCTGGTGAGCTGCAGTCTATGGGGTCGCAAAGAGTCAGAGATAACTCAGTGACTAAACAAAAACAACAATAATATTCATGAGAAAAATCCAATACTGAGTGAGCACTAACAATTGTCAGCTATATATAAGTGTCTTGGTTTTTTCATATGAATGAAGAGTTGTTAATATTTCCACACCTAGTATTCAGCTACCAATTTCCAAAATGAGTGTTGATTTGGTGGGGAAAATCCAACATTATTGAATGCTATATTGAGAAAAATTGCGATTAATTAGCTAATTTCTCACTTTTCAGTTTTACATTAAGGATACCCACTAAATTCCAATTTTGAACCAATGGCTATTTACTTCAAGTGTGTAGTTGAGGTTCACCAGGTACAAATGGTTCTCAGTAACAATATCAGAATAAATTACTCAAATCAGGCATATTGAAAATGTCACAAAAGTATTAGCTGGTAATACCTAATTGTCACTCTGGAATACCACTGACATTGTGTTTACTCAGCTAACAAACTTAATTACACTTAGAGCAAGAGACAATGGCATCACTGACTCAATGGACATGAATTTGAGCAAACTCCAGGAGACAGTTAGGCATGCTTGGCATCCTGCAGTGCCTGGGGTCACAACAGACCAACAACAAGTGTATATGTATTAATGTGCCTCTGCCCCATATTTGCCCGTTTATGTCCTGAAATCTATAAAAGGGGTACTTTTTATTTTTAAAGCAAAACTTTTACTGTTTTTTTTTTCTTTCTTTTCAAAGACTGTGACTTCAACAACTCATTGTTCAGTCTTTAATTATCTAATCTTGAGCTCTAAACATCTCAAGAACTAAATTTCCTGAAACCAAAAGTGTTTCCTGCTTATCAATTTAAGCGTTGCATTTTTTTCACTCACTTAGGCTTAGGGGTAGCTTCTTCTACCATGTTGTGTTTCTACAGTATGCCTCTTATTGACAAGATGGGGAGAGTCTTCATATAAGCCTATATTTTTGATGGTGAGAATGGCTTCCTGATAAGCTTAATCTTAAAAAAGAAAATCTGATACCACAACTTTTAAGGTCTGTGATCATTCATTTATAGCTATATTTAGCAACACATTTTCTATCATGCAATTTGATTCCATTTTGTTTTATTTCCTTTCATTTCGCTTTTCCTCTCATTAGTGGTACTCACTTTCATTGTCATAATTAGGGAGGACTTGTTAAAATCCAGAGAACTAGGTTCTGCCCCCAGAGTTTTGGATTCAGTAAATGTAGGGTAGGCCTCGAGAATCTGCATTTCTAACAAGTTCCCAGGTGATGCTGAGTGAATGAAATCATGCACCTTAAACAAGGTTGAGGCTGATGCAATCATTACTAAAGTCTTGCTCTGTATTAGGATGTGAACCTCAACATCCAGGGTATCTAAGATAAAGAAAACCCTGGAAACTTGGGCAATTACCTTCTGTAGGAAAAAAATGACCCTCTTGGTGACATAAAATTAAACTCCAGTCTTCATTCTAGAAGACTGATTCTTCACACTATATCCAAACAATGGCTCAGGTAGTTCTCTTTAACCATCATCTCTGAAGGAGAAAGTACTCTTTTGAAGTTAACTTTATGATATGGGGCAAAAAATAAAGATGTAAAGTTTAATATGCAGACTGATGTAGATCCATTAATTGTGCATTTCTTTGACCCCTGTTTGAATCTAGTTATTGTACAAGCCTCTATCTACTTTTGAAAATAAAAAATTTTTATTCATTCACATTTCATTAGATAAAGTAGCATTTTTTTTTTTTTGAAATTTGTTCTGAAGCTATCTGATCCACGTTGAAAGAGGAAGTCTCATTTAACCCTAAAAATTACATTTTCAGAGAAATCATTTTCTATTTGTCTTCCATTAGCTAAGGGGACTGATGGAAGTCTGAAAGTTTTGTTATATGCCAGCATTTCACTATAATCATATAAGGTTGTAAACTTGGCTAGTTTAAATATTTAATTGTAATCTATCACAGCACTGTTTACATTCCACTTTACTCACCAGCTCAGTAGCATTATTATTCATTAAACTGAAGACGGTATAACTTTGTAGCTTTTATTTGTATTTATATAACCAGATGCAAGTATTTCCTTCAATTGAGCCTTTTCTCAGAGTTTGAAATCAGAGGCAAGACTGGAAGTTGGTAGGTGGGGATTAGAATAAAACAGCTCCAATAAAGAGAAAGCAGTTTGTTGCCGTTTGAAAGCCTGTGTTACACAGAATATCGATCAGTAAAACTTGGTCCTTAAATGTTTTTGCATCTCCTGTTTCCCTCAATGTCATTTCTGGGAAAATCACAGAATCACACTGGAACATGAGAATGATATGGGAATAACTCAATGCCTCCGCAATACATTCTATCTTGGAATACTGTGTAAGGACCATTTTGTGAAGCTCCTAAAAATCAGGTATGTCGGTTAAAAAATAATGAGCAGCTTAAGGGGATGGACATTAAGTAAGCTGTATAAAATCAATCTACACTGGAGGCAGGCAATAGAAATGATCTAAAACAGAGTTTGAAGTTGGGGAACTGAAATCTTTTGATTTTGAGGTTGGGGAACTGAAATCTTTTGAGTCGTCTCATGAACACCTGTGAAAGGTGGGGAAGCAGGACTAGGCAGAGGGAAACTTACATGGCATTAAGGTTACAAGACAGATCTCAGAGGATCCCGTGAGGAGCTCAGAAGCTGAGATGGCCT
Source organism: Cervus canadensis (assembly GCF_019320065.1). Classification (NCBI taxonomy): domain Eukaryota; kingdom Metazoa; phylum Chordata; class Mammalia; order Artiodactyla; family Cervidae; genus Cervus; species Cervus canadensis. The sequence continues at coordinate 32,562,794 of NC_057389.1, forward strand.
GTCAGAGCTGTCCTGCATTTAAGAACAGAGCCATTGTAACCCTACCTTGATTAGTCACTGGACACAGGCTGCCCTTGCAGACAGAGCATGACCTTGCTAAGACAGCTCCCTTCAGAGGACAATTCTCAGTTCCTAGCCGGTGGCTTAGAAGCATCCAGCAGTTCCTGCAGGTAGAGGAAGAATAAAAGTGATGACCTATAAGCCTTTTTGGGGGGCTGGGGAGGATATGGCCCACAATCTAAGAATAGCTTAAATTTTTTAAATGATTGAAGAAAATCAAAAGCATAACACTTAGATCCAATACTTTATATAAAATCTCATGTACAATTCTAATTATTTCCCTAGTATACTGGTTTCTTTTTAATACAATTATGACAGCTATTGATACACATTTTATAGACAAGGACATAAGACCTTCTAGATAGGGTGAGTAAGAAATCAGACTACACAGGTAGTGAGTAGTTCAGCTGGAATCCCAGTCCACAAAGTCTCACTCCAGAGCCTGTCGATTTAACTGGGTTCCTCCTGCAAAGTTTTCCAACACCATGAGGTTAATATAGAAGTACCCAAAGAGTAAAGAACATAAGATGCTTTGCTGAGATCCAGGAAGATCACTGTGTTTCAGAGAAGCAAGAGGAACTTTGTGGGAGAATGAGGCCACATTTCTACTATGATGATAAGTTCACTAACTCTGAACTACAATTATACTCAGAGTTAGTCTTCTCATTAGTAGACTTGTATTACATATTGTTGTACTCAGTTGTCACACTTTGGAACACCGTCAATAAAAATTTGTGAAAAGGTTACCTGCTAGCCTTAATTTTGCCTTTTGGCCACAAATCCACAGATATGTACTATCTGTGTCTTTTCAGAGAATCTTGTCAACCCTTGCTCTAGAAACAGGCTTGGTTTTTGATTATGCTAAGTCATCCTACACTAATGAAAAATCCTGTAAACCATTAAACTTTAATGGCCTGTTTTGTAGACTGCTTGAGCCTCCTGCAAGGGTAGTAGAAATATCAGACCTAAGGCAAATGGGCTTCCTGAATTGAACAAAGCAGTTTTAGTGTTACATACAACCAAACACAAACATGACCTGATATTTGTCTTCTCATTTATTGTTAAGAATGAAGTTGGACCTGAGATTCATGCAGCATGTCAGCTGCATGAGGAACTCTTTTGAAACCTTCTCATAAGCAGAACATAACTTCAACAACAAGGTTTGGTTTAGTGATTTCACTAAAGTAGGATACAAAGTTCTATGAGAAGTATAATATCAAGGATGCATGCATGCATGCTCACTTGCTCAGTCGTGTCCGACTCTTCGTGACCCCATGGACTGTAGCCCACCAGGTTCCTCTGCCATGACATTTCCCAGGCAAAAATACTGGAATGGGTTGTCACTTGTGACCCCTGGGGATCTTCCCAACCCAGCAATTAAACCTGCATCTCCTGTGTCTCCTGTATTGGCAAGCAGATTCTTTACCACTGAGGCACTTGAGAAGTCCCATGGTCTCAAGTATATAAGAAAATAATGCATATTTGCTTTTTCGTATTTTCAAATTTGTTTTATTTTCTTTTATAATTAAATAAGAGTTTTTGTTTGTTGACTTACAGGTGGATTCATATTAAGGTGAAGCTGCTCAGGCCCACTGTCTTCAGAAGTGTTGTGGTTAATATGCTGGAGATCTCTCAGGTAAAAGTGGGACCTGAGATTCTCTATACCTATGCAAAAAGGACACCATACCTTATAGGATACCCTGACCTGTGATCACCACAAAATGTCCACTGGCTTTCTGAGATGTGGTCATTGCAATTGTTCCAAAACTGATTCAGTGAAAGACCCTTTCATGAATCCCCTGTGTTATCAGACACTTCTGTCATTTGCGGGGAGAGGGGCTTATATTTCCCTAATAAAACATTGACTGATCCATCCAACTATATGACATCTCATCAAATGTTATTATATCTGATTCTTTATAAAATTAATGAGAGAAAGTGAGAGTCAGACAGACAGAGATGGAGAGAGAAAAGGAAGGAAGGAAGGAAGGAAGGAAGAATAAAGAGAGACTCTTGAATGCTTACAATGGAAAATACTGTAGAGATGTCCAGAACTTTACACTGAAGCATTCAAAAATTTGTGACCATCTGCCCTTTCTTTCCTACTAGAGTAAAAGAGAGATCTTCTCTTTTGGGATACCTAAAATATGCTTTCTCTTCTAACTAATAAAAGTTCCATTTTATTTATTATGGCTTAAGAAAGAGAGGATCAGATTCCCTGTACAATATGCACCAGGCCTATTGAACAATGCATTATAATATTGAAATCTTGGTATTTATTATTATTATTATGCAATTGGCAAATGTAAAAAAATATTTTGCAAATGCAGAGTAAGATAAACCTTTACTTTCATATTATTATAGCAAACTCTGAAAGAGACTAATATTGATGGTGAGAAATGAAAAACCATTATCCTTTAGTTTTTTATTTGAACATAGTTTGGACATAATTGCAGTAATTTGTACATAATCTTCAAATCAGTAAGTAGGCCGTGTTAGAGTAAATCAAGTAAAATAAATTTAATGGATTGCCATTTGTGCTCTAAGTATTCACATTTGTTTATCTGCTAAGATTAAGAATTTAATGTATTTGATATATTAAAGACATGGTGATTTTCAAATTGCTCTCTTGCAAGTATGCAGAAGTTACTAAAACTCATAGTTTTAGTGAATGACCACCAGTGATATAACCACCATTGTGACGGACACACACATTTGGCACTTTTCTTCAATTATGTGTGTTCTTTTTGTTTTGTTTTTACATTTTTTTAAGGGTGGATACTATTTTTCTCATCTTTCCACTCTGCCATTTGTACATCAAGATAAAGCAAATTATCCTCTCTTTGCAGTCTTCTAGCTTCTCCAAACACATCTCTTCTTTTTCCAATCCTGTTCCCATAGTATCTTGAACATGCTTTCAATAAAAAAGCAAAATACTGGAGATGATATGTCATGATTTAAATATTAACTGTGTGCATACATTGGTGTTTACATGTAGTTTTCTTACTTAATAATGAACATTTTCAAGGGGTTCTGTATAGATGCGTACAAAAAAATAACACAGGTGAGGATTAAGAAGATTAAAGAAGGATGTGTATCTGATGGAGCTGAGGTTAAATTAACGTATACTTTAGATATCAAAACATGTCACAAAAGTAGTGTGAGTTTAAGAGTTGGCCGAGAAAGAATGATTAGTTCTGTTATAAAATTGAATAAAGTCCATCCAAAGAGAATAAAGTAGTTGCTTAGAAAGCTAGAGGTTTTCTTGTACCTGAAAGATATTTTTCACTGAGTAGTCATAAGGAGCAAATGGAATAAAATAGTGGGCAGGGTCAAGCAATAACCACTATGAACACATCACTGTGTCATTAATGCAGCCTGAAGGTACAACTACAACTAGCCTAAGCAGTTAGAGAGGATAATGAGGCAAATGAGTCCCAGAAATAGCATAAAAAGGACTGAAAAGAAGAAATGAATAGATATGTGATAAGTACCTGTGGAGTTCCTGACAGTATGATCACTATTTTATATTATGTTAACTTATTCAGTATCCACAAAATCTATATGATTATTATCATTTCAATATTTAAATTAAGAAAACAAGAGTCCAGAAAATTTAAAGAATTTATTGAAGGTAATAGAGCAGGTGGGTGTCAGAGCTAGACTAAAACTTAGAAATGTAGACGTAAATGATTTCATTATTTTCACTAGGGCCAGCCATTTTCAGAAAAATATCAAAGGGCAGATCTCAATAATTTAGAGTTTTTATGGTAGAAAAACTTAGATTAGGGATCAAGAATAGCATTTTATCCAGAAAACAAGATAAGTATATGTCTCCTAAATATAGCTTGAATTATAGTATACATGTGACTTCACCAACTTAACATTAAAAATAGAGTGCAGGCAAGAATTCTGTTAATGAGAACATACACATTAAGAAGCAAGATATGAAATTGTGTATTTCTCAATTCAGCCTTACTGAATGCTTCATTAATATAAATATTGCTATATCCACTCATTTCTAAAATAAGATTGTTCTTTATTGCTAATATGATTTTCATATAGACAGGAAAAATATTCAAATTAGCTATAGCTTTCTCATCTTTAAAATGGGATTAAAGGGGTTGTTTAATATCTTAGATATCAATGTAACAAACAGTATTACACGTGTTCAAACAAAAAACTAGCATATTAATGATGCATTATTCTTATCTTCAAACAGGTATACTGTCAACTTTTCTGTGTACTTTGTGTATTTATTGAATTATGTGTTAAATGAGTTGTTGTCAAGCAATGACTTTAAGCAACAGCACAGAGGCCTCCCTCTGTTAAGACGTGACATCCGGCATGATGTAGTAATTGGGAAAAGAATTGAACTTAGGGATCAATGACTTATTTGAGCAAAATGAAAAATCCATGGGCATATAAACAGTATGGAGCTCTGGGCAAAATCACCAAGAAAACCAAAGCCAATATTAGAATGTGCTAGGATGTGCTCCCAAATGAAATACCTTTGTTTTTAATGCACACCTATATCCAGAGATTCACACAGATTCACACAGGGTGCAGTTCTCTTAGATCATGAAGTTTAAAGCAAAATTGCACATGAACACATAAAACATAAAGGACTGAAATCAGACCCATGTTGTGTCTGCATGTAAATTCCACTTTCACAGAAGGAGAACAAAGGGAATCATGATTCTGATACTCTGACTTCCTTCGACATATCCCCCCACACAAAATTTTAAATGCTATAAGTGAGGGAGCATTTCAGTCAACTCATCAAAGCTGAGGGTGAATTATTAAGGGCATACATAGATCTAATAGAGCCAATCTGGTATAAGAAATTATGCCTAATTATGGAAATATATTAGTTTTTGAAAATTGTGTCAATTACTTCCTTTAACCATCTCTCAGTCCCCAAACCCAAATATTTAAATTCTAATTAAAAATAATAAGCTTCAATATTGGTCCTATAGTGCTTTGGATTATTATCCTGATAAAACTGAAACTTTTCTCCAAAATGTAATCAAATATCGCTTTTAAAAAATATGCTTTAGCTTGATTTTAATTTTTAAAGACATTGACGGTGACAAGTAGCTAATATAAAAAAGAAAAGAAAAGAAAAGCTTTCAATTCCTTCCTACCTGAGGTATTAATGCTTAAGCCACTGCATTGCCTCAACAGTTGTGGACGATACAAGTGTAACTTACAGAATAAGCGTGTTTATAGTGTAAAAAAGAGCTAATGTGAGTTGTAATGAAATTTAACAGATGAAAGCTTCCATTAAATTTTGTTTATAAAGTGTTGTCCTGGATCTGATAGTGAACTCCTATAGAAATCATTTTTAGAACAGCAGAAATATGACAGGAGAGAAGTGCAATAGAGTGTGCCTAATTCATTCCAATTCACAGAGTAATGCATTTCAATTCACACAGTGATGCATTCTAGTCTCCAACATGAGAATCCAATCTAGCTGATGCTTAGTAGAGTTGAAACAAACTCACAGCACCAGAAAACTGACAATGTCTATTTTGCTAAATAGAGAAATACTTTAAATATTTTTTCACTGTTTTCTAAGTTTGGCTATGCCTTATTTCCCAAACTATACATTATGATAATAGGCCTTATAGTACTTACAATGTAAGATAATAAATAGTCTTTGATTGTGAAGTCTCTTAACTATTTTCATAGTAATTAAAACTGTTTATGAGTCAGCTTCTGATGCTCATCTGATCTTCTGGAACAGGTTTGAAAGCCTGATTATAGTCAAATATTTCAAGCTTCTGGAAACCAATTTAGTGTTTACCATGAGCAGCTGCCTTACTGGTACTGGAAACCTTTCCTGGGAATGTACTATCATGTATAATTTCAATCATCAAATGTCATCATAAATCTTTAGCAGTTTGATTTAGTGTTACGTATAAAATGTTCAGGTTTACTGTTTTTTAAATCTCTTACATATATATATACATATATATATATATATATATATAATTTTGTACTAAGTCTCAGACTATTTTTGTTAACTTTTATTTCCATATGAAATTCTTATTTTCCAGTTTAAAAAATTAAATACAGAAAAAAGATACTAATAAATTGAGCAGTGATTTCATGGGAGGTAGAAAAGAAAACTGAATCCATAGGATTCTGCACTGACAAATTAGTTCCTTTGAGGGGGAAAATTAGAAAGGAAATTTTTAAAAATCTACACAAAGAGGAGCATTGTAAAATCTGCTAATGGGGCAGAATGGGGCTGCGTATCAGTCTTTATGTTCATCTTTTCATTGAAGGAGACAAAACTGGGTCAATGGAAAGGTAGATAGATTTCAACATTTAAATATTTCTGCCTTTTCCTCAAGAGCTGATTCATCTTGCCTGGAGGCTGGAAGGGGCATATGAACCTCTGATTTCTTTCATCCATTTGTCACATGTAAAGTCATGATGAAAAGGACAGCCAAAGTCCCTTAAGTGTGTAGATACTACAATACTACTCAGGACATTTTACTCTCAAAAAACCACCATTATTCATCCATTGACTCATCACACACATCACCTCCATTTTACAGATTGGGTCATTTAAACTGAAAATGTTTAACTGACCTTCTAAGGTCAACCAAGAAATGTCAGCTGAGCTGAGAATTACTTTGAGTGCTTGTGTGGGGACTATGTCTAGCAAATGGCTTTCCAATGCGAAGGCTATATTTCCTCTGAATTATAAACAAGGCACTAAAATAGTAGAAACTCTTTAGAAATTTAATTAGAGTAACATATCTTGCTCATTAAATTACATGGATTCAAGATACAATGTCATTTTCAGCCAATCTTCCTAACATACAATCTTCTCGGTAATTATAGTGTATTTTATAATTAAAATGCCAATTTGATGTTAAGCTATTGTATTGTGTCAACTGTAGATTAAACTAAATGGTATAACTACTTCTTCAGTGGAGAGAGAGGTTATTCTATGTTCATGCAACAAACATTTATTGAGTACCTACAATATATCATGCAATGTGTGAAATACTGGGATAGACTGAGTAAGACACAAACTCTGTCTCAGTCTTCTAGAAGAGATACACTAGTAAAGCAACACTGATATCATCCAGGGGATCTTCCTGATCCAGGGATCGAACCCAAGACTCCCACACTGCAGGCAGACCCTTTACCCTCTGAACCTCCAGGGAAGCCCTTTGGCAAGGGCAACAGTAAAGATAAACTCAAGGTACTGGGAAAGTATAATGAGGTGCAGTAACTAAATAAAAGAGGGGGCTTGAGCAGTGGGTCATATGGTGGGGATTTTCTCAGAAAATATGACCATTTATTCATTCATGCATTCAACGACAATTGAATAACCATCTCCTGAGTGTTAGAACTTGATCTATTTCTAGATACATGATAAAAAACAAAAATATTTACTTGCCCTCATGATGATGATGCTATAGCGAAGAAGACAGAGATGATGTATTAGGCAAAGAAACATATATTGCAGTTTTGAATAAGGAATCAGTATCAGATATTCTTTGATCTTGGCAAAGGGGAGGAAGCCTGACAAGCAGACTGTTTTAAATGGAGAAACCAGGGAAGTCTACTCTGAGAAACTGGCATGTAAGTATCCCATCACAAGGATGGGATAAGTGATTCTAGGGTGCAGGAGAACAGAGTCCAGGCAACAATAGCACCAAGTGCAAAACCTCTGTGGTAGAAATGAACCTGGCATGTTTTGGAGAGTGTTGTAATATTTCTGTGCCAGGATTTGGAGTTTAGGTATAATTCTAAGTAATTCCTTCAGAGGCTTTTGAACGAGAAAGTGACATGATCTCATTTAGGATAAATATTGCCTCCTATGACTTTGTAGCAATCTACATAAATGTACCAGGACAAAATGTATTACTCAACAGTCTAAATGAATGAATAATTTGTGCTCAGGCTCCAGACATATGGTAGCTATGTATTAAATCCTCTACGTAAAGTGATTATGATATAAATATTATTTATCCATAGCCCAAGTCTGGTAGTAGGGCCTTCTGAGAATTACAGAATTATTTTAAAATATCCTAGAAATAAAAATGTGAACAACTGTTTCTCTATAGGCAGAGTAATCCATTAATGCAGAGCCTCAAAGTCAAGACGGACCAAGTTTATATTTAGACTTTATCACTTAAAATTTGAGGCACATTGGGCAAGGATTTCACCTCTGTAAACTTTAGTTTTCTCATATCTAAAATGAGGATAATGATGGCTTTATGTGGATGAATTCACATCATGTATATAAAATTAGCATACATCATGATCTAGTGGATAGATAATGTATACTCAGTATTAGGTGCTGCCATAATTATTTTATATAGAATGGATACATTCTTCTCATGTGTATGTCCAATTATTCAAATATATTTGATGGTAGAGGATTTATTCAACAAATATTTAGCTCTGTGACCAGAACAGTATAAAGCCTTGCAGGTACAACAAGGAATAAGACAGTTCTGGTCCCCGGGAGCTTAGAGTTTAATGAAATCATGATAAACGTTATGATAAAACTAAGCATGCGTTGGTATTAGAGCATAAATAAGGGCACCTAAATAAGTCTTATGAGAAAAGAGACATTTCCTGGAGTAAGTCCTACAGCATAACTAGGAGGCATTCTTGTTAAAGATGAGAAGAAGGAAAAGAAGAGACGATCCAAATCAGGGAAACTGCAATGATAAAGGACTAATGATAGCATGTTATATACTTATAATTTGAATATAATCTAGTGGAGCCAGCAAATATATAAATTGCAGAGCTCTGATTATAAAAATACAAATTTTGTTTGTAATATGTAGTCTCCAAAGATGGCCCCCATTAGCCTCTTCCATCTCTGAATGTGTGTGCACACTGCCATCTGAAAGTAGACCCCATCTCCCCTTTCTTGAAACTATGCTGATTCCAGGACTTCCCTTGATCAACTGGATGTAGCAAAAGTGGCTTCATGGGGAACTGAGCTAACATGAGACCAACTACCTTGACCTTCCATTTTTATTCTGTAGCAGCTATAACCCTGAGTCCAGAATTCTGTGAGAAATTACAAGTTAACTATGTGAAAAAGCCACCTAGAGGACAAATGAGGTGTTAGACTTGATGTGTTAGACAAATGAGGTGTTGGGTTTTTCTGGTGGCTCTGACGATAGAGCGTCTGCCTTCAATGTGGGAGACCCAGGTTCGATCCCTGGGTCAGGAAGATACCTTGAAGGAAATGGCAACCCACTCCAGTACTCTTGCCTGGAAAATTCCATGGACAGAGGAGCCTGGTAGGCTATAGTCTATGGGGTCGCAATTCAGACATGACTGAGCAACTTCACTTTAGGCAACCTTCTTGGCTTTTTAAACCCAGTTCGACTATTAGGTAAAATCAGCTTTATGAGTAACCTTAGTCATCACCCTGTGGAACAGAAGAACTGCCATCCTAGTCACAATGCAATGCTGACCCAAATAGCTCTTATAAATTAAAAAAAGAAAAAAAAAATGATGTTTCAAGCTACAATTGTTCTGAGGTGGTTGCTAAATAGCTATAGATAATTAAAATACCTTTTAAAGTATGATGATTATTCAGCCAAGTCTTGTGTTTCTCTTTAAAACCACAATCATGGGAAGCTTTTAGTTGAAGAAGACATTCTTCATAATGGTCAAAAGTTAGAACTAGCCCACATACAATAGGAGAATATGGATAAATAAAATGTGGTATATCCATACAACATACTATTGCATGGCAGTAAAAATAACCAGCTGTTGGCACAGTTAGTAACATGAATCCCGCAGACATGGCGATGATTCCTGCTGCTGCTGCTGCTAAGTCGCTTCAGTCGTGTCCGCCTCTGTGACCCCATAGACGGCAGCCCACCAGGCTCCCCTGTCCCTGGGATTCTCCAGGCAGGAACACTGGAGTGGGCTGCCATTTCCTTCTCCAGTGTGTGAAAGTGAAAAGTGAAAGCGAAGTCACTCAGTCATGTCCGACTCGTAGCGACGGATGGACTGCAGCCCACCAGGCTCCTCCCTCCATGGGATTTTCCAGGTAAGGGTACTGGAGTGGGGCGCCGTTGCCTTCTCTGTGGCAATGATTAAAGGAAGCTATATACAAAACACTACATTCTGAATGATTGTGTTCAGTCATGTTAGAAGTCAAAATAATAGTTGCCATTACAGTGTGGAATATTCACTGGGAAACAAAATTAGGTAACTTTTAGGATGTTGAAAATGTTCCCATTTTCATTTGAATTGTACATTTATTGTGTATGAATTATTCAGTGTATTACACCTGATTTAGAAAGAAAAACTATTTTAAACACTCAAAAGATGAAAAAAAAAAAAAGAAAGAAAGAAAACACATAAAAGCTTTCCTATGCTTGAATATTACTCTGAAGCAATTAGTTAGTGAGTTCCAGTGACTTGCCCATACTCACATTGCTAGGAAAGAAAAGATTGAAGGCAAAAGCAGGAAAAGGCAGAAGAGGATGAGGTGGCTAAATAGCATCACTGACTCAGAGGACATGAATTTCAGCAAACTTCGGGGGATAGTGCAGGACAGGGAAGCCTGGCATGCTGCAGTCCATAAAGTCACAAACATTCAAACACGACTTGGACTGAACAACAACAGGAAAAATTGTTTTACTGTCTTTCCTCACATTCTTAATATTTGTTTAGAGTCCAGTAGTTTCTATGACATGCAAATTTTTGTCTTATTACTTTATTATATTTTCTCGAAAGAGAGAACCAGATTTTGAAGTCCCTGAGACTTACGGATCTATGACAAGCACTGAGGAAACACACGGGGCTCTACTAAGTCATGGAAACTTGAGAGAAGGCAACTGAAGAGAATCCATCAGCTTCAACAAATGTATGTGTGGAAAATATTTTATATACAAACTATATTTTATGGGAAAGATGTGCTTCTGTTGCATAGGACAATAGCAATGGAAAAAGACTGAAAAATCACCTTGAATATTACTACATTAGTAGACCTCTTTATGACCTGACATTTTTATCAGGACCATCTAAATGTTGTGAGTATTAGAGAAAGCAAATCCATGATCCGAACTGATTTTAGTTCACAAGAGGTTCCATTTGTTTTTATTGAGGTTAATGGATCTGTGAATACAGATCCATTAACCCCAGAATTTTTAAATGTTAAATCAGCAGATTTAAATAAATGTTAACATGAGACACCAATTACTGATACTGTAATACCAACTAGAGGGCAAGATTTGGAGCATTGCCTAGCAAGAATATGCTAAAAATTCTGAACTCCTTTATTAGCAAGATAAAAATGATGTAAAGATATTAATATTTTCTTGGGTCAAGTCCAGTAAAAGTAAATTATTTCCCCTTTAAAAAAGTTATTTAGCAAATAGCTGCGTATTCTTCAGGAGACTTCATGTTTCCAAACTTTCACGGGATTATGATTATCATTATTAATGTTACCATTACTGCACTTGCAATGCCATTACTACATTAAGAAATTGATTTACTCAGATCTTATGGTTGTAATTATCACATGGACTCATGAAACAGTGCATTGCAAGGATACACGGGGCCCATTGCTGAGACTGTGGTTCTGCACACAGTTGCATGCTGGCTGGCATGAGATTTATTTTGCTCTATTTTAAATTATTTTGTATCAACTATGTACCCAAATTGGTATTAATATCTGCCTCTATTTTTGTGGCCAGAATTTCATTACAGTGAAGAGAATTTAATTCAATCCAACATGCGTTTACTGGATGATTCTTATGGACCTAGCTAGCCCTGTTATCGAGTAATACTTTTCTCTGGGGAAGTCTCAGCATCTGAAACGAAATTGTAGTACACCTTCTCACTCTGTTCAGGTGCTGAAAGTTACTTAACTCATTTAGGCCCCAGTTTCTTCATTCATTAAGTCTGCATACTAATACTATTTCATGACGCTTTTGTTGAGGTATTGAAAATATAACTGTTAACACTGTATCTGCTGCTGCTGCTGCCAAGTCGCTTCAGTCGTGTCCGACTCTGTGCGACCCCATAGACGGCGGCTCACCAGGCTCCTCCGTCCCTAGGATTCTCCAGGCAAGAACACTGGAGTGGGTTGCCATTTCCCTCTCCAATGCATGCATGCACGCTAAGTCACTTCAGTTGTGTGTGACTCTGTGCGACCCCATGGACAGCAGCCCACCAGGCTCCCCTGTCCACGGGATTCTCTAGGCAAGAATACTGGAGTGGGTTGTCATTTCCTTCTCTGCCATGTAACTAACAATTCATAAATTAAAACTATTAGTAAAGCAATACCATTATCAGACAAGATTGAAGAACTATACAAAGTAGCTACACATTTGTATGTAGGATTGTAGGATGGTAAACACTTTTTCATTAATTTCACTTCTTTTTTAGGCAGCTTAATCTCCCCTATCACTGTATAGTAAGATAACTTTGATGAATATGCCATGCAACCTTAAAATGATGTAGACTCCAAAATGGCTCTAACATTGCATTACATCCTCTTCATTAGGTAATATTGTCAGTCAAACATATGGTCTTCTTTGTAAATGTTATATGTTTGTTCAAAAATAATTTTATTTGCATTTTGATATAGATGTCTGTCTGTCTTGTACACAAACACACACATGCACACACTCATAGTTTATTTTTTTATCTTCTTTTGCACTAAAATCTATAAAATATCTATTTGAATTTTACTGTTAAGGCCTTCAATATCTACTTATTTCTGTCTGTTTGAGCTGTTACTTTCTGTGAACAATGTGTTAAAATCTTGAACTAGAATTGTAGGTTTATCTGTCCCTCTCTTCAGTTCTGACAGTTAAAGCTTTATATATTTTTGAGGTGATTTTGCTGGATGCATACAAGTTTACAATAATTATAGCATTTTATACTTTCAGTCTTTTTAACAGAATATTATATCCTTCTCTGATATTTTGAGTCATTTTTCTCAAATTATATTTCATCATGTTAGTTGTTTACTACTGTTTTCCACATGCATATAGATAGTATGCATTTATCTTTCTTTGCCTTTTTGTTTTAAATATGTCTTTGTAGATAATATGTTGTTAGATCTATTTTTGTTTTATAATTTCATCCTCTCTAACACTCAGGGCTTCCCTATTGCTCAGCAGTATAGACTATACCTGCAATGCAGAAGACACAGGAGACATGGATTTGATCCCTGGATCAGGAAGATCCCTTGCAGCAGAGCATGGCAACTCACTCCAGTAATCTTGCCTGAAAAGTCCCATGGACAGAAGAGCCTGGCGAGCTACAGTCCATGAGGTCGCAAATTGAAGAATTATCTTATTTATATAGACGGTATTTCTGCTGATTTCAAAATAATCTCTTTATTCTTAACTGTTGCCTTCCAGAAATGTTCCTCAGTTTGATCTTTCAACACAATAATTCATTTTTCAGCTTTACCCTTCTAGCTATATAGTTCATCAATTGTGTTCATTTATTACTGATTCCTTCATGACTTATTGTCCTCAATTCATATTGCTATTATCTAACCTTATAATCTTTGTTTTCATTATATGATATTAAATTCTCAGTCATCTGTTTTAATGATTACTCTGAGATTGTTCACTCTGATAACTTTTTTTTTTTTTAATACTCTTTGTACTTCCTAGGTATCTGGTTATTTTAGCCTGTGAATTCATGTCCCCCTATGAATACGGGATACTCTATCTGATAATATGTAATTGAAAAAGAGTAAAAGATAGACTTTAGTCTATATCTCTTTTGTTGAATTCAAAGGGAGGGAAAGGATGTGCCCTAAGGTGGAGGATCTGATAGCGCCTGAGAACACTCCCTGATCTCTTCTGTTTCCTGCTTCTCTACTTGGTAACTTTCCTATTAGGTTTTTCTTTTAAAACACTTACCAAGAAATGGTTTGATAGGAGATAGTCTCTCTAGTTTTAATTCTGATAAATCAGCTGTATTTTCTACTCAGCACAACTGAGAAGTGAGAAATGGATAGAAAAGGAAAAAATGTACTGTAATTATGATTTCTAAAGTTAAGTCAAAATCTTTATTTTGTGAATTTGCCAAAGAAAATCTGGTATGATAGAGATTTTTCTTAAAAAAAAAAAGAAAAAATCCCCTGGAGTTTGTCCAATATCCATCAACACCGTTTGTGGCCACATAAGGATAGAACTCCTCACTTACATTCTGGTTTGCATAAGAATATTGCATCACAGAAATTCAATTTGATTTTAATAAGAAAGGATATCTGTTATTTTTCATGTGGAAACAGTTATAAAGCTGCTAAATCACATTAAAAATTGTCATAAACTATGCCAGAGGCTATAGTTTGTCAGTGATTTTTCAGAGACTTGACAAGTGAACCTCCAGTACACAGAAATACAGTCATTCTACGTATGAGATGTAGAAAGTAATACTTAAATATTAATTCATTTACCCACTCCTTTATTAAATCAAGGATTTACAAAATATTTGTTATTTTCTTGCTCAGCACTAGATTCTATGAATTAAAGACATTGTGATGAATGGAATGAAATCCTTACCCTCAAGGAGTTCATGCTCTTGTGAAGGAGACAAATGGAAATAATTAAGAACAAGACAGCGTAGTAAGCACTTCAATAAGAACACACACACACACGCAATTTCTGTGAGTCACAGAGGAATCATAGAAATGACTAACACCATCCTACAAGTGGATAAAATTTAAGGGAAATAACTCAAAAGCCAAATATCATAAGTTTCAAAGATGTGGTATATATATCTACAGTGGAATATTAGTCATAGAAAAGAATGAAATTTTGTTATTTGAAACAACATGAATGAACATGGAGGGTATTATGTTTAGAGAAATAAGGCAGATAGTATATGATTTCACTTACACATACACTCTGAGAAATAAATGAGCAGATATAACAAAACAGAAACAGATTTACAGATAGAAAATAATCTAGTTGTTACAAGAGAGGACGGGGTGAACAGAGAAATAAGATAGGTAGAGGGAATTAAGAGGGAAACATTTCTAGGTATAAAATAAATAAGCTACAAGGATATAATGTACAGAACAGGGAATATAGTCAATAGTTTGTGATAACTTCGTATGGAGTATATTCTATATAAACATTGAATTACTATGTTATACACCTAAAGCTAATATAATAAGTCAACTATACTTCAACAAATAATATAAAGTGATTCTCTAACTATGCTATTTATAAACATAACCATTCCAAATGGTAATTAATGACAATGGGACAAGGCTTTGAATTGTCAGGGAATTGGAGAAGATACAGTAAAGCAGAAAAAATATTAATCTTCTGAGTTATGTTTCAGATAAACAAAAAATCAGTGATTCTGATGGGCATGGAAAAGTTTTTTAGAATTCTGTAAACAGGCTACTCAAGTCAATTTTTTTTCACATAACACTGACATTCTAGGCTATTACAGTATATATTCAAATACAAATAGCCAAATTCAGTTAAAGAAGCTACACTGTAAAAATGCTAGAGAAAATTATAAAAATTACATATATCTTCTCTTATTTGGGAAAAGCTAGAAATATGAAGGCCTTTCCTTATTTAAGAGGGAAGTTGTTTTGCACAGACTATACAATAAATTAGTTACCTAATTAGTTATCTAATATACAGCAAGAAAAGATCTGCAACAGAAGTTATACCCCTTTGTTGTTAATGCAAAAGTTATAAGGAGTAAGAAAGTTGGGAAAATAAGTCAAGAAGTGAAATAATTGAAAGAATACATGGCCAGCATCAGGAAAGATACTGTGTAATAAGCTCGCCATCTGTAGATATAGTGTTTGATATTGAACCAAATGACAATATTTATAAGAGGAACTTCTTTTATTGTTCCAGGCTGATGTCAGAACTGATATCTCTCTGAGAATAGGAAATGTCCTTGAAGACATATGTATGGAAGGATGAGGTGGTGAAACATTATTGGGCAGTAAGTTTGAAAAAAATCTCAATTATCAGTGGTTTGAACATGCAGGCGCACTATCCTCACAGTCATGTCCAAAGACAGAAAGCAAGGTAGGTAGGGCAGTAAAATATTTATCTCCCCTTTCATAGAAAAGGAATATATCGCTCTTTTGGTTTCTGGTCTTCGTTGTTCACAACTGGCTCCCGTGATCATCCTCAGCTGCAGGAAAAGCTGGCAAAGTAAATATATTGCTTTTTCAAGCCCTTTAGTGAAAAGCAGGCAAGAGATTGGGCATATTTGGGAACTAATTAAAACCACCTATCCCAAGGAGTTAGAGGGTAGAAGCATGATTGAGAACACTCCTCTATTCTCATTAAACAATACAAATTAGTTAAACATTTCTTTTGTTCATGTAAAAAGTATTTATCAAGCACTTACTATGGGCATTCTGCTAGAAGCCGGGGATACAAGGATCATAGTGAAGAGAAACAAGCTTTATGCTTTTGGGCCTGAGGGTTACACGATCCACTTCAGGAACTGAAAACAGGGCCAGGAAACTGGATAGTCGGAGGCAATTCTATCTCAATTCACTGGAAACCTAACAGGATCTACTCATGATTTCTTATGGTGCTTCTCTCCTCCTATCTGACTCTGTTCCAATCCATCCCTAAAATTTGTCAAGCCTGTCCCTTCTTGGAGCCTACTGTATTAGCTGTTCTCCATGTCTGGGATATTCTACTTCCAGAACCTACAAGGCCGTGTCTTCTTATTGTCAGTTCTCTGGTCAAAATGGCGTTTTCTGGCCATCAGGTCTACATGGATCGCCCTCCTTTCCTCACTCTTTCTGAAATAGCTGTGTTAATATTTCCTTCATGATACCTATGCCTGTCTATATCTACCTTGGTTTACTAATTTATTGTCTGTCTTCCTTATTACACCATAAGCTTTATCATTAAGATCAAGGATGTGGACCGCTTTCTTTACTGAGGTAATTGTAGAATCTAAAGGGCTTCCCTGGTGGCTCAGATGGTAAAGAATCTGCCTCCAGCAATGCAGGAGGCCCAGGTTCTACCCCTAGGTCAGGAAGATCCCCTGGAGAATGCAATGGCTACCTACTCCAGTATTCTTGCCTGGAGAATTCAATGAATAGAGGAGCCCAGCAGGCCACAGTCCATGGAGTCACAAAGAGTCAGACATGACTGAGTGACTAAACCACATGCAGGATAGTATCTAAAACGGCATGGTCTGTAAAGATGGGCTGGATTGATAACATAGGTCACAATGAATACTTTTAGTCTTTATCTTAAGATAAACAAAAAACACAATGTTTAAATTGATTTACACTGGAGAGTAATATGAAAAATAATAATGATAACAATGATGATAATAGTAATAATATTAATAATTATAATAGTCTGAGCTGAGTCTTGAAACTTCACTGGTTTGATTATTTGACAATATCATTCTAACACCCAAAATGACAGCATGACAAAATCATTTTTCAGTTTTTCTAAGAGTCAAAATGAAATTTTAATAATAGAAACCTACAGCAACCAATTACAAATCCACAAAGATATTCTTATTTTATACTGAAAGATTTATAGAATAACAACAGCTACCATCAGTATATCATCTTCAAATATGAAAGATAGTGAAATATAATTTAAAAAATGATTTAGAGTCAAGCTCTGCATACATTTGAGACTTCAATATGGCAAAATAGCTCTAATTCAGAGTAATAAAAAGCAGTCTATTTAACTAAATGAAAATTACTTTAGACGAGGAATCTGAGTAATGTATCATGTTTACTTCTAGGTAGCCTGAGACCAATTTAATCTTTCATATTATTTTAAGATTCCAGAAAATTAAGTTATTGAGTTAATAACACATTCTCCCCCCACCTTTTATTTAGAGTCTACTGTTGAAACTCAGTGAAATCCACATCTCTCCATATCAAAAAGCACTACACAACCATATAATCAAAAACATGGAGTCATAAAGTTAAAACCATTTAATCCTATTAAAGCCTCATTAAATCAAGGCAGTATTTATAGGATGGGACTTGATTCCCTTGTACACTAGCAAATCTGCAACCCGAGTCAATGTTCACGAATTAATTAGCAACTGCACTAAGGGCAGGTGTTTGACTGACATTTCCCTTGATCTCTTCCCTCAAGGTTGCGTGCTATACAGTCATGCAATTCCTGGCCATTAATCCTTAACCCCATTGGAATGTTTGTTTACTTAGCTGAATAAGAGCAAGACCATGAGCTACAAAGCAAATATACAGAATGCAGAGGAGTACTTTTCAAGATAATATTTCTTATAGTAAAACAACGTGAAGAAAGAAAAGTTTGCATGGGCCATGACTACAGTCTGTGTTTAGGAAAAAAAATCATCATTTTGGAGGACATAGGGAATTTTAAAAGTAGTTTTCACACACAATGGCTAAAGCTTCAAGTAGGAAATGATAGGATTTTAAAGTCTGAGAATCTTGAAATATTATCTGGCCAAAAGCTTTCATTTTTCAGTTGAGAAATTAAGACACAAGCAAAATTTTGTTTCTCCAGAGAGACTCAGGCTAATAGTCAGGACAAGTCTAAGACTTTGAAATCAACTAAACTAGATTGCATTTTTATTCTTTTTTTTTTTTTTTGGCCTATTGGTATTCTTCTGATATAAACCAGGAATTTGACACATGACATTTGTTATTTATGGCTTTGTTGGCAGTGGTGATAAAAACATGCTTAGGTCTTGAATGGCATGTGAATAATATCCTCCTCAAACTACTGACAGTGGTCAAGACATAACTTCAAGTTCAGGTTGATGGGCTTTTAACTATCATGTCACCCAAAGTGGTTGAAGGAATAAGATATACTTTAAAAAAAAATGCCCCTGTGTGTCATGCAAAAGCACTTAGTTTTAAATTTTCTTGGCTGAGTTAGCTTTGATTTCTCTTTTCAAACAATGGTTCTAATATAGAAAAATAGGTTTTTTATTTGACATTTGGAATCAGAGACTGAAGGTGTATTATCCTATCAAGAGTAATATTAAAAATGACCATGAAATGCATTGCAGTCTGATTATGACTTCTAAAAGTACAGCTGATACATTGTTCAATAGGGTCCTCTTTTTGTTCCTGATACTTGCACAAACATTGACATGAAGCAAGGGTTCAGTATGAAATTTTTTGTTTTAATGTGAGCACTGTTGCTCACACTTCTAAACATATTATGGGGATCAAAATAGAAATAATTAAAATAATGAGATGCATATGAATGTATAAATTGTAAAATGATTTAAAGAATGAACATTTCCAGTAAACTTTTCATCCTATAGATATTACTTTCAATGTTAAAGAAAAGCAGAAAATAATGGCAGAAGATTGATTGGTTAATTACTAATTCTAACAGTAAAGGAAACTAGCAGAAAGGCATTTTATTTCTTTATTTTCTCAGAAAGGCACTTTAAAAGTTTTTTTCTCTTCAGTTTTTTTTTAATAATGGAGAAAATGTGCAGTATGGTTTTTTTTAATTAGTTGTTTTGTATATTTAACATTGACCAATGTACCACTAAAATGGCATGCCAAGTCTAAATATTTTTCTTGGATGCTCAAACCTCCAATTGCAGAAGTCAAGCATGGTATATAGAAGCTTATTTACCACTTATTAATGTAGGGGATTGGAGTTTCAGCTTCAGCATCAGTCCTTCCAATGAACACCCAGGACTGATCTCCTTCAGGATGGACTGGTTGGATCTCCTTGCAGTCCAAGTGATGCTAAAGAATCTTCTCCAATACCACAGTTCAAATGCATCAATTTTTTGGCACTTAGCTTTCTTCACAGTTCAACTCTCACATCCATACATGACCACTGGAAAAACCATAGCCTTGACTAGACAGACCTTTGTTGGCAAAGTAATGTATCTGCTTTTTAACATGCTATCTAGGTTGGTCATAACTTTCCTTCCAAGGAGTAAATGTCTTTTAATTTCATGGCTACGATCACCATCTGTAGTGATTCTGGAGCCCCAAAAAATAAAGTCTGAATTGGGGGCATGAGGAGAAGGGGACGACAGAGGATGAGATGGCTGGATGACATCCCCGACTCAGTGGACATGAGTTTGAGTAAACTGTGGGAGTTGGTGATGGACAGGGAGGCCTGGCTAGGGGCGATTCATGGGGGTGCAAAGTGTCAGACATGACTGAGCAACTGAACTGAACTGAATGTAGGGGATAGAGGAAATACATGGGATCTTAAGAGAAGAACTGTTCACAGATCCATCTTTATAACTAGAACAAAGATCAAGCTTACCAACTTGTAATGACATGATGGGAACAAGAGAGGAACTCTGAACAAATTTCAAAGAGAAATCAACAAGCTGATCAAAAACTTCACTTTAATAAGGCTTAGAGTTCTCTAAGACTAAGAGCCAGAGATGTGTGGTTCAGTTTAGAGCAGGTTGAATGAGTCAGAAATTCAACACTACAGGTAATAAATACAATATGGTACTTGGCAATATAACATAGAGATAAACTACATGGCCTCTGAAACAAGATTAGGTTGGCATCTTGGTCTCATTATTTACTAATTCTTTCTCCTTTCAAGTCCCTTATTCCAAGTCTTAGTTCTCTTCCCTGTGAAAGACAACAATGCTAAAGGGTCAACCAGAGAGTTCAAGGAGACAATGCCTGCAAAAGGCCCTACAGTGTCCCTGAACTAAAGCAGGAGCTTAACTAAGGTGTTTAAGGTGAAAACGGATATCAGTGAAAAGAATAGAGACTGTAAGGATCATGTGGACAAGCAATCTCTGAGCAAGAGCAAAGAAGCAATCATTTCACCAAACCTAGCACTTGAACAGGAAAAATACATAATAATATTAAAAGGTATTCATGAAACAGTTTCATTTCTGAAGAAGTTTTATTAACCTGATAGGGAAGATCATGTGCTATTTCCTCTAAAATATCATAAAAAGAAAATGTATGAAAATCAATTACAACAACATATAGCAATTTATTTTCTGATGCAAATTATTTTACATTAGAAAATAAGCATACTTTATAATAATTCTTTAAAAGAAGAAAGGTTTCCTATGCCCATTTATTCTTTTGCTAATTGCTCACTATTATGGTGGTAACATTTCTTTTATATATATTATATATATATATATTTAATTTAGATAATAGGTAATTCCAAGAAAGTTGTAGCTGAAATTCAAAGGTGAAATGCTAAAGTTATTGTTAGTTGAGATACTTTGCATAAAGTAACATTTTTCCAGATTCAAAACCCAATCATTTATAATATAAAATATGGAGCTTATATTACTAAATTGTAATAAGCATGTACATAATTTCAGAAGTCAATACTATCAAAAACAAACAAGACAACCCCAGTAAAGAATACAGCTTGGGTGCTGAAACATATTAGTTTGATAATGATAGGGAAAGTGTATCATTAGATTAATTGAGCAATTAGAAAAACTCACAGCTGTGCTTTTTGACAACAGGAGAAAATATTCCCTTCCTTATTAGGAAGATATTTGAAAGAATACTTAAATGGCTGAAAATAATATCTAATCTCTTAGAAAATAATCTTGTATGCCCTAATAATGAAAAAAGAAGAAAAAAATGAAATAACAACTGCCTTTGAGAGTAACAAGATTTTTGATTTGTATTTTGCCTGGTGGAGACACAAGGCTACAATTCTACCACCTCATTAGTGGTTCAATTATGAAAACCAGTAATAAATATCTTACAACTGAACTAAAGATATTCATATGAAAGTACAAATATACAATACATTTTTGTGTATGATTATGAATAAAAAATACAAAATCAAGACTATAAAAACAGGCCTTTGATTACCATCCACAAGAGTCTAGTTTCTTAGAGTACAAGGCCTTTTTTAAAAGCTTTCGCAATAAATATCAGACAAACAAATGTTTCTGTAAATTTCATTTTTGGAGAGTTTATGGTCTGCCTCATTAACACAGAGACACTAAATGTACTGTCAAAGGGTGCAGCTGTGAATTTTTCTAATTATCTAATTAATCTAATAATACATTTGCCATATCATTTCATAATGAAACATTGCTACAATTGAGACTCTCCAAAAGAGAGATCTTGGTTTTCAATTCGATCAGCCAATGAATAATGGAATTTTAGCAGAAGCCTCATTTCTGGTAGACTGAGGTCCATACACATGGTGGGAATCTATTTATTTTTACGCTAGCATTAAAGTGGAGAAATGTTTTCAAATTTGCCAAAAATCTCAATCTTGTTGGGACTCTTGTATTCACTTCTATGGTTATTATAGCTGAAAATGTAGGTTTCATGAGAAGAGATTAAAAAGTCTGATGAAATTGATATGGTTTATGGAAAATCCATGGAGAGAAATATTTGTTTAAAAGTAAATATTATAGTTACTGGTAAATATTCCTTCAAATAACTTAATAGAAGTTATTGAGGCCTACCAGCCAAATATTCCCTGATGTATTTCTCCTCATCAAAGCACCTTTATAATCATTGTATTAATATATTTTATTTGAGAACATCTAGGCCTAGCTTCCTTCTCTCCCTAAGGACACGGTGCAGTTTCTTGATCTATGCTTTACAAGAATGCAATATTAGAAGAGGCGTTCCATAAAAAGAAAAGTAAATAGAAAACAATGATTCTCTTTGTAAGGTTATACAGAAAGATGTTCCCTATGAAATTTCATGTTCTATTTTCCAGACTCTGTCAAATTAGATTTAGAAAGTTTTCATTCCTAGTTATGAAATTGATGTTTGTTAAGAAAAATCCTCATGAATATATATTATGGGTAAAGTGGCATTCTAAAGCAAACATGGTAGGTATACAGTGATGTTCACGCTACGCCAAA
This sequence comes from Cervus canadensis, assembly GCF_019320065.1. Taxonomy (NCBI): domain Eukaryota; kingdom Metazoa; phylum Chordata; class Mammalia; order Artiodactyla; family Cervidae; genus Cervus; species Cervus canadensis. Next base: position 32,585,663 of record NC_057389.1, read on the forward strand.
ACAATGGGTGAAAAAAAAAAATTCACCTGGTTTATATATTTTCGCAGCTTGTCATCTTGTTTTCTTTTTCTCAAACTATCCTCTGATCGCTTTCTAAAACAGTGGTGTCCTAGCATTAGTGTGTATCAGAGTCATTGGTGAATCTGTGAAAAGAGCAGGTTTCAGGGCCCCGCACCAGAGGATTCAAATTCTCTGTTCATGGCAGGGAGCGGGTGGTGGCCAGATTCTAACATTTCAAAATAAGCATTCCAGGTGAATGCAAAGGAAAGTATTCCTCCGAGCACACAGAAGTCTCATTTCCAGAGCCCATTTCCAAAGCACATTTTCCAAATTGTTGGGGGGAAAAAAAAGAGACTAATTTAGAGAACACGGGAAATAAGTACCACGGAGTGATTCTTAAGGTGAAAGTACAAAATTGAAATGGATCTTTAAAGTGTACTGTCCAAGACAGAGATGGAAACTTCTTTTAAATGTCTACATGTTTCAAGGAAAACAGAGCATGCAAGTGTCCTATTTAATTCCCAGTAGCGGAAGGAAAAGTTATATTCCCAGACCACAGTCTGAACCTCTAACTCCCTCTTGCTGAGAGAATATTCAGAGGGCATTCTGACTTGGGCCTCACCTCTCAGCTCCCCTGCTCTCCTTGTAGTTTCCATAATCTCCTTACTCCTGGCTATACACATCTCCTCCGGCAAATTCTGAAGGCAGCTTTCAGATCTCGTACAAAGCCTCCCAGATTTATTACCGGGTTTTCTGCAAGGAGTGATCCTACACTCTCAGCCAAATCCCTGCCAGAGTTTTGTGGGTATTTGTGAAGGATAAATACAGCATGTGCAGGACAAAGAAAACGTGCTCGTCCAATCACCAGGCTGGACTGCTCAGTTACTGCTGACAGAAAGAGGCAGAAATGATACACTTATTTGATCGTGCCAGACTCTCTCAGGCCTCAGCATGGATTTACAGGCCAGTTGCTGTGTGTTAGTATTTTAATCAGGAAGCAGCTCAACTGGGGGAGTTGAACACAGAGTGCTTCCTTTTCCCTGGCGTGTTTACATCCGTCGATCTGTTTTTTATCTCGTTCTCCTTCTGAATAGACATGTAGGGAAAATGCAGGAATCCAGATGGCCCTGGAAAAGTCACCGAGATGTAGATTCCCCGGCCAGCGCTCATGGTCCCTCCCACATCCACATGTCTGAAAAAGCTCTAATAGCGTTAAGAAAACACGTGATGCATATAACCGTGGAAAGGACTGCCACTCAAAGAGGACAAAAGAAGACTATTCCAATTTAGATCAAACTTGGTTTGGTAATAAGATGAGGCCTTGATAATCTCCAAAATCAACCCAATTGTATTCATTTTCCCCCTCAAACTCTTCTATAACTTCCTTCTATTGGATTGATAGATTTAACATAGGTGTTTTTAGGTTTCTTCTATAAATATAACCTAGAGAAGAGATCACTGAGTTAAAAAGGTCAAAAATTAATATGTCATCCTATGTAAAGAGACTATTCATCTTGATGGAAATGCATGGAAAAGAGTAATTTGTAGTTCTAATCAAATTTCCTTTACAGTCTCTTTTATGGAAAATGGTATCGCCCTTCTCTAACCTACCTGCTTTCCCCCACATGGTTCTATGCACTTAAATTTAGAAGCTTTCCAATTACTTATTATTTTATTTCCAGTTAATTAACTATAAAATTATATTTTAGTTAATTTTAGTTATTTTAGTAAAAGTTTAAAAAATTTAGAAAGAAAACTTATCATTTTACACTCTATTTTTTCAGAGTTGCTTTTCATTCTACTAACTTTTTATTAACTTGCCTGGAAAGGATGCAATGTTCTTAACATTAGAACATTACTTTCTAAAATGAGACTTTGCTTTCTAAAACAAGTCATGTCATGTATTTTGTACATTGTGTTTTCCTAGTCATAAAGATACTGAATCACTTCATCAAGAAAATAAATAATTTATTTCCAAAATTTGCAGTGACAAATATAAATTTTGCTTTGTACTTGAACTTGGATGTGGGGGATTAGAGAGTCTTTCAAGTCCTACTCAAATTTATTTTAGCCAACTGTGAGAAATCTATATCTAGGCTCTGCTCTGCATATAGACCTCCTGGGCAAAGGAAAATCATATTTTCCATGTAGCAATTGAAATGCTTTTGGATGAAACTAAAAGAATGCTTAACTAAAAATGAGCTACATTCTAAGGATAGTCTCATATAACAGAATCTCTAAGATCAGCAGCCTTCAGATTAATTGAGGGCATCAGTAATGTCAGGCACTGGTTTGATTTCTCTGGGATTCTTTGGTTTTTTGGTCAGAGTTGAGAAATACATACAACAGTTTCAAGCATGAAATTCTCATATGATAACATCTGAATCTAAAGGAAAGGGGTGAGGGAAGATGTTTCTCTGTTCAACTTTCTCTTTTTACCATAGAGGGAAAACTTGCCAAGGAGATGTTAAGTAGGCTTTCTCTTACATCTATTAGGCAAGGATGGACTCGGATGCCCATGACTAAATCTGTCACTGGCAGAGTGGAATGAAGGTTACTATGACTGGATTTAAAACATGGTTCATCCTCTGTAACTGGGGAGGGGTCAGCATTCCCAGAGGCTCAGTGGCATCTAAATGCTACCTGAATAAAATAAAGGTTATATTAGCAAGGAAGAGGCAAGAAGTGGCTATTGGTTAGGTAGTCAATAAGATCAGCCACAAGCCAATACTTCTGTTTTTGCTTTGTAATGAGCATGTGGTGTGGTAAACTGTTGGCATTAAGGGTATGACAATTCTTCATTGCATGGGACCGTCATTCATAATGCAGGGAATTTAGCACCCTTGACTGTCACCTACCATGTGCCCCTGTTATTATTTCTCTGATCATTTCTAAAACCCCAACACTAACCTTTGCCAAATATTCCTGGAGCTAGATATTTTCATACTTGATCTAGGGTGTTTTGAAGGAAGAAGGGCCTACTTAGAAACTAATAAATCCTTCTTGAAGTAGAATATCACAGAATGCTTGAAATCAAGATTTAACAATTCTCACCGTATATTTTTATGGCAGGTTATTTATATTCTTACTGCTATGAGGTCTTTGAGATATACTCATTTTTTTATCACACAAAAAATGAGTAGACATTTTTTACACATAAGCATGTATTAATATAAGTTTTGGAAAAGTCTTTAAATTCCAAAGTGAAAGTCATTCAGTCTTGTTTGACTGTCTATGACCCAGGAATTCTCCAAGCCAGTGTTCTGGAGTGGGTAGCCTGTCCCTTCTCCTTGGGATCTTCCCAACCAGGAAATCAAACCCAGGTCTCCCACATTTCAGGCAGATTCTTTGCCCATTGAACCACCAGGGGAGCTCAAGAATATTGGTGTGGATAGCCTATCCTTTCTCCAGGGTATCTTCCTGACTCAGGAATCGAACCAGGGTTTCCTGCATTGCAGGTGGATTCTTTACCAACTGAGCATCAGAGAAGCTTAAATTCCAAAAGTGATGCTTAAAACTGACAGAGTCATCCGAATTTCTTAACATTGCTGCATTTCTCAAAAATGGGGATTATTTTACTGTCCTCAGTATTAGATGATATCACATACAAGAAAACTTCAAATATTTAGAAGATACTAAATATTCATTAATAATTAATTCCATTTCATATTTAAACACTCATGATAAGCAATAATGAATAGGTCCATTCTTTGAGTATTATACCAGAAAATATTACCCATTCTTCTGTTTTTCATGGAAACTGTAGTATTGGAGAATGTCTATAAAAGATCACTTTTTAGAACAAGGATTGGCAAAGAACACCCCTCAGGTCAAATCTCACCTGCTGCTGGTTTTGCAAATAAAGCTTTACTGAAACACAGCCAAACCCATTTGTTTACTATCAATCATATATGGCTGCTTTCAGAATACAATAGAAGAGATAAAGAGTTGCAGCCAAGATTATCATCTTTGCAAAGTTGAAAATATTTACTATCTGGCTATTTGTAGAAAAAGTTCATTAACTTCAATTCCACAAGATACAATATTTTATCAGAGTGTCTATATGAGAAAAAAAAAGAGTGAAAGAAAAGGAAATAAAGAAAAGTAGGGAAGGCAGGAAGAAGAAGGAGAGAGGGAGGAAGAGGAAAAAAGAAGAGAGCAAGGAAAGAAAGAAAAGAGTTTGTTAATGTCTGCAGAGCCTACCAAACTACCTGGTAACTTCACAGACTTCACTGATTCACTTTATGTCTTTCTCTTTAACTCATTTCCCTTATTTGAACTGTGTCCTTTATTTACTTTACAACTTCAGCAATGCTCCCTTCTACTTAAATTTCTTGGCAGTTATTAACTGCTTTAAGTGGTCTTTAGATTTTATATCACTCAACAGGTCATTAGCAATTGTTTTTGCGCCAGCCCTTTTCTCTTTAATATTAAAAAGCAAACATTCCATAAGGTATTTCCTGTGTTGTAAAACTGTCAGCAAGAGCTCCCAAATACCACCATCACTGGGAAATTAATTTAGATTAATATATTCACAAAATATATCATGAATTATTTCTACTTTTCTAGCATCTGTTTGTACAATTTTTAATTTAATTATGTGCTGTTGAAGGCCAAGATTTTAAATTTTATGGGACTTCCCCAGTGGCTCAGACTTACCTGGGAAATACCATGGACATAGGAGTCTGTGGGGTTACATAGAGTCAAAAACAACTGAGCAACTAACACTTTCTTTTCTGCATGCTATGTAAAATGTATATATATATATATATTTAATTGCAATCAAAAATACAATTTTTGTTATTTGGTAGGATGGTGCTAGTGGTAAAGAACATGCCTGCCAATGTAAGAGACATAAGAGACACAGGTTCAGTCCCTGGGTTAGGAAGACCCCGTAGAAGAAGGCACAGAAACTCACTCCAGGATACTTGCCTGGAGAATCCCATGGACACAGGAGCCTGGCAGGCTACAATACATAGGATTGCAAACATTCAGACAAAACTGAAGTGACTTAGCACACACGCAAAGAAGATACAGTGCCTTGAAGTGGGGACAGATGCAAGGGCTTAGTTTTCAGATGTAGCCTTGCCAATGAATTTTACAAATTGCATTCTGTGATGGATAACCCACATTCCTTTTGACCTGTCGATATTTAGATATGATATGTGGTGGCCATTTAGGCAGGTTTTCCTTATCAATTTCAAGCTGTCTTCTGTCATCATATTTTGTGATCAGGAAATATGACCTAGGATAGCAGATTTTAAGTACACTCTATATGTAATAACTCTGCAGGGACACCTATAGAAGCCAAAAGCTCTGTGGGCTGAACTCAGATTTAACTTTGTGGCTTTATTTGCAAATAACTGACTGTATGCCAGGGTTAGGAATAAAGAGTAAACAACTTGATTTGTACAAATCCAGCCTACCCCTGAGCCATATAGTTTTCTAAACCCTTTCTACCTCAGAACACAGAAGGATAACAACAAAATAAAAGGGTTTATTTAAAAAATTGCCATAAACAGAGGTGTCTGTGATTTAAGCATCCAGCTCCCTGCACTTTGAATTCCTCTGGGTTTTTATTTCCATTAAATCTAACTTTTCTGAAGATTAGTTTAGATTAAATCTTAGAACTGACATTTGAGACACCTGTCCAAGACTGTACTTAATAAATGATTCAATCCCTCCCTTTGGCATTACTAGAATACATCTCATCTCAGGCAGTAAGCAGCAAACATATCAAATAAATTCACCATGCACTTGCTTAGTTCTGGAAAATAAAGTTGCACAAAGATTCAATCCACCGATCTCATTATTTGGATAGAGTACTTTAGCTGTTGATTGAGTTAGTGGCGACATCAAATACCCATTTGCTGGCAGATGTTAGAATTCACATACATGACAGTGTTTGAGATGGGGAGCCTACAGAGCAGAAGGACTTGTATTCATATGCCCATGAAAAATTGGCCTGGCTTCCAGACCTGCCTTAGCTATACCCACAAGGAATTCCATAGGACGGATAGCACCTGCCTCTCAGCCCGCTCACCCCTCACTGGAGACAGTAGACGGCTCACCCCTCACTGGAGACAGTAGACAGAGCTGTTCCATCATACAGGATGGGAGTAAAACAGCATTGAAGTTGGAGAAGCAGTAGTGAAAAATAAGAACAAAAACAAAAAACAGTCATTGCTTGTTCATTCTAAGGAGTCTCTCTTGGTATTGTGTGCATGCCTGCTAAGTCATTAAGTCATGTTATGACTCTGCAACCCTATTGACTGTAGCCCTGGGAAGTTGTACTCTTGGTATTACTATGTCTTTTTAGAAAAGGCAGAGGAACTAGAGATCAAACTGCCAACATCCACTGGATCATTGAAAAAGCAAGGAGTTCCAGAAAAAACATCTATTTCTGCCTTATTGACTATGCCAAAGCCTTTGACTGTGTGGATCACAACAAACTGGAAAATTCTGAAAGTGATGGGAATACCAGACCACATTACCTGCCTCCTAAGAAATCTGTATGCAGGTCAGGAAGCAACAGTTAGAATCAGACATGGAACAACAGACTGGTTCCAAATTGGGGGAGAAGTATGTCAAGGCTTATATTGTCACCTGCTTATTTAACTTACATGCAGAGTACATCATGCAAAATCCAGGCTGGATGAACAAGCTGGAATCAAGGTTGCCAGGAGAAACATCAATAACCTTAGATATGCAGATGACACCACCCTTATGGCAGAAAGTGAAGAAGAACTAAAGAGCCTCTTGATGAAAGTGAAACAGGAGAGTGAAAAAGTTGGCTTAAAGCTCAGCATTCAGGAAACGAAGATCATGATATCTGGTCCCATCACTTCATGGTAAATAGATGGGAAACAATGGCAACAGTGACAGACTTTATTTTCTTGGGCTCCAGAATCACTACAGAGGGTGACAGCAACCATGAAATCAAAAGATGCTTGCTCCTTGGAAGAAAAGCATGACCAACCTAGACAGCATTTTAAAGAGCAGAAACAAAGGTCTATCTAGTCAAAGCTGTGGTTTTTCCCCTAGTCATGTATGGATGTGAGAGTTGGACTATAAACAAAGCTGAGTACCAAGGAATTGATGCTTTTGAACTGTGGTGTTGAAGACTCTTGAGAATTCCTTGGACTGTAAGTAGATCAAACCAGTCCATCCTAAAGGAAATCAGTCCTGAATACTCATTGGAAGGACTGATGTTGAAGCTGAAACTCCAATACTTTGGACATCTGATGTGAAGAACTGACTCATTAGAAAATATCCTGATCCTGGGAAAGACTGAAGGCGGGAGGAGAAGGGGACAACAGAGGATGAAATAGGTGGATGGCATCACCGACTCGATGGACATGAGTTTGAGCAAGCTCTGGGAGTTGGTGACAGACAGGCAAGCCTGGTGTACTGCAGTCCATGGGTTCACAAAAATCGGCCACAACAAAGTGACTGAACTGACTAACTGATTTATTCATTTCTCTTTGATTTGTTGTACTTTCTCATAGCAAGCTTCTAAGATGAACAGAACTCTGTTAAATGTAAATTGGGGAATAAACAGATTTGGGATTCATATTTGGGTAGAAGACCTGTGTTTCCCTATTTCTAGTAAGGTGACTAGGACCTCTGTTCATTTATAAGAAAGCAAGAGTTATGCCTTTAGAGTCCATACTCTACCAGTTATTTACTTGTCCTGTCTCGTATGACACAGTATTCTATTATTGGTACTTTCCAAGTCATCCTTCATAGCCTAAGAGATCTCTGCTACCCAGTCCCCACCTACTCCTCAAGTTCATTTTTCACTTACTCCCTGTCCTCACTCCTCTCCAGATAGTCACAACATTTCTGCTCCTCCCTTTCTCATGTTGTTGTTCTCTCAAATTTCCCTCAAAATTGTATTTCCTTTTTCTTTTTAATGTAGAACACGCTGTGTGTATGCTCAATAGTTTAGTCATTTCCGACTGTTTGCAACCCTCTGGACTATACCCTGCCAGGCTCCTCTGTCTACGGGATTTCCCAGGCAAGCGTACTGGAATGGGTTGCCATTTCCTTCTCCAGGGGATCTTTCTGACCCAAGGATGGAGCCCATATCTCCTGTATTAGCAGGAGGATTCTTTACCACCAAGCCACCTGGGAAATCCAATTCTTACCCCATCTCCCCAAAAAAACTCACTTTCAAGTAGTTAATTTCAACTTCTATTTGCTTTCTAAGACTCAGTTCAAAAGTCTATTTTTCTAGGAACCCTACTCTGATTTCTTCTTTCCCTCCAAACTACCTACTAGTCTCTTCCTCATGCTTCATTCATCTTAGCTTTATCCCATTCTTTTGTAATTATTTACTTACTTGTGATTTTCTTGAGGCTGGAGAATGTATTACATTAGAGGTTTTGTCCCTAAGCACCCAGCCAAATATCAGATGCTCAATAAATATTTGTGAAATGAATGAATAAACATGGCCAGCTTATGGTTGTAAGACAGGGCAGCTAATTCTTCAAATCCTGTCTAGGTCGCCCTCTTGTGTGTGAAAAGTAGACAACCTGGAATCTTTTAAAAGTAAGATGCCAGTCTTAACCTCCAGAAAATCTGAAGTAGCCATGAAAGTCCTAAACATTTTGTGTGCTGTGGGTTCTGAGGAGAACTGACTTCAGAACAGAGTCATCAGAAACTTCATCTATTGCAACACGTTGTTATAAAGAAACAAACAAACAAACTAAATCTTTAAGAGGAGAATGAGAAATCATGCTTCTGTTACTCATGGAGTCACACATTTCTCAGGAATAATAAAAATTTCTAAGTAACTGCACACTGATGGTATTCTTTGTTTCCCCTGGGTTTACTCAGTGATGCTCAGCAACAAGAACTGACATGGTAAAACACCCTGGAACAGAACTGCCCTAAGTATTGCAAAACAGTTTTTGTTATTGTTTCCAATTAATTTATTTAAGCAGCCAGAAATGACCCTGCATTGTTCATCTATATTCTATTTAAAGCCGAGTATCAGGTTTCCATATGCTGTATGATACATGTTACTGGTATCTGGAGAATGCAAGTAACAATCTAATCTAAGTTTCAGGTTAGAGTAACAGTCGAAAAGTTTTCAAAAAAATTATGAATACCAGAGGATACATCACAGCAACCGGTGTTGACAAAAAAGGACCCAGAAAAATACTTTTGAAATTTCCTTGTATCCATAATTCAGTTGAAAATGATTCTTCTCTCAAAGATCAGAAAGTTTGGTTAGTTGCTAATTTGTTTCATACATGATTGTTTTTTTAGCAAGATGTGAAAAGCAAGAACATTTGTATGAAAATTGAAAGAAATAAAGTATGTGGTTTTGAAAGGAGGAGACTCAAACCTCTGACTCCATTCCCTTTAGGCAAACTGATAATCCCCAATTTATTATGAAATATTTCTTCCAGCTAGTTTATTTCTAATTGGGCTCCTTTGTGTAGTTAGTTCCTGGAGGGTTAGAGAAATCTTCTGATCTCCTCACTGGCTACTCTTTACTTCGTGTCCAGTTTCCCACACAAATCCTTTTTCCTTGTAATACTTCTTCATTAGTTCCATATTCTCAGCCTCATTATACATTCTTCTGGTACTTCTGTATATAATGCCAATCAACTCTAACACATTTTTGCTTTGTTGTTTCTTCCTATTACTATGCATTAAAAAAAAAAAAAAGAAAGAAAGAAAAGATGTCCACATCTTACTCTCCTATAGGTAATCAGTCATTTTACCATTTTCTTTCTTCTCTCTCTTTCTTTTTTCCATCCTTTCTTCCTTTATTTTTCTCGTTATTTCTTTCTCTTTCTTTTGTATTTTCTTTTGGGCTTTCTTTCATCGATCGTTAAAAAGCATGGTCATATTCTCCAAAATCAATATTCCATTTAATTTCTTAACCAGCACATCATGACAGACAGATTTGTCTCTCCAACTTGAGTTCCCTTTTAAGCCACAGTCATCCAAAACTTTACCTCAGTCTTTTTCCAATGCCCATAACTGTGAATTATTATTGTTTCATTTCTGTTGTCAAAAGATTTGGAACAAAGGGCCCTGTAGTAAAAGTGAGCTTATTAGCCTAGCTCTGTGACAAAAATTGCTAGTAAGATAAATATTCCACGTATCTTTAAATTTATGCCTATGATCAAAATGACTATTTGGTTCTAATTTTTGTTTCTATAACATCAAAAGACAACACGATAATAGAAACTTCAACAAAATTAGAATAAATATAAATCAGAGTTTTTAAATATAAAATTTGCCTGTCTATGGTCTATCAACTTAGGTGTTTCTGATACATCTCCCATAGTGACTCTTGCTATAACGAAATTTTTCTCAATGATCTTATTTATAAAACAATAGCTACAGAGTTACATGAAATTTCATGGTTCAGTGACTGTCATCTAACAAACTCATATAAGATTGAATCATCCAGGGCAGGGTTAACTAAAACACCTGCCTTCAAATATATATTACCTGAAGTTTCTCTGATTTTAATCACAGATTCAGCTAGCTGACTTCAGAGATGAGAGGACAGATGAAGAATAAGAAGGATTTGAGACACTGACGGCAGCAACTTAACCATGTCAGCAAAACATTATATATACTTTTACAGTTTAGGATGAGCCTTTCCAAACCAATAATATCTGAAATCACCAACTCAATACATCTCAACGTTTTGTAAGGAAAAAAAGAGTTGACTTTCATATTCATTATAGAATTAGGACCTAAAAATTAAAACCAATCCAAAAAATTAATAAATTCCATGTAGAGATCCAAAGAAGATAGTGGTCAACAGAGATTTTTTTAAAAGTGTCTTAAATACTTTTCTCCTGAGATGCATATATCCTTCTATACTACATTTACTCTTTAATCAATCAGCTCAATACACATACAGATTCTGTAGATGTTAAATGACTGTATCAGTGACTGTTATCTGCTATTTAGTTCCATTCAAGGTCAAGATAGAGATGACAAATCCTCCAAAAACAAATGTGTCCCTTTTAGCACGGCCTTTAGCCCTTCTATGATCTCTGTTGTATCCCCCATCCTTGTCTCCAGGCAATTGCCCTGTGTTTCAATCACATCAGATTCTGGAAAGATCTCCAAAAAGCTTGTTCACTAATCTGTGTATCAGTTCAGATCGGTTCAGTCAGTCGTGTCCGACTTTTTGTGACTCCATGGACTGCAGCACACCAGGCTTCCCTGTCCATCATCAACTCTTGGAGCATGCTCAAACTCATGTCCATCAAGTTGGTGACGTCTTCTAGCCATCTCATCCTGTTATCCCCTTCTCCTCCTGCCCTCAATCTTTCCCAGAATCAGGATCTTTTCTAATGAGTCAGTTATTCCCATCAGTTGGCCAAAGTACTGGAGTTTCAGCTTCAGCATCAGTCCTTCCAATGAGTATTCAGGACCAGTTTCCTTTAGGATTTACTGGTTGGGTCTCCTTGCAATCCAAGGAACTCTCAAGAGTCTCTTCCAACACCAAAGTTCAAAAGCATCAACTCTTTGGCACTCAGATTTCTTTATAGTCCAACTCTTACATCCACACCCGACTACTGTAAAAGCCATAACTTTGACTAGATATACCTTTGAGAGCAAAATAAGGTTTCTGCTTTTTAATATGCTGTCTAGGTTGATCATAGCTTTTCTTCCAAGAAGCAAGCATCTTTTGAGTTCATGGCTGCTGTCACCCTCTGCAGTGACTCTGGAGCCCAAGGAAATAGTCTGTCACTGTTTCTGTTGTTTCCCATCTATTTGCCATGAAGTGATGGGACCAGATGCCAAGATCTTCATTTTTTGAATGTTGAATTTTAAGCCAGCTTTTTCATTCTCCTCTTTCACTTTCATCAAGAGACTCTTTAATTCCTCTTCACTTTCTGCCATAAGGGTGCAGAACCTCTGCATATCTGAGGTTATTGATATTTCTCCTGTCAACCTTAATTCCAGCTTGTTCATCCAGCCTGGCATTTCTCATGATGTACTCTGCATATAAGTTAAATAAGCAGGGTGACAGTATACAGCCTTGACGTATTCCTTTCCCGATTTAGAACCAGTCCATTGTTCCATGTCTGGTTCTAACTGTTGCTCCCTGACCTGCATACAGATTTCTCAGGAGGCAGGTAAGGTGGTCTGGTATTCCCATCACTTTCAGAATTTTCCACAGTTTGTTGTGATCCACACAGTCAAAGGCTTTAACATAGTCAATGAAGCAGAAATAAATGATTTTCTGGAACTCTCCTGCTTTTTCAATGATCCAACAGATGTTGACAATTTGATCTCTGGTTCCTCTGACTTTTCTAAACTCAGCTTGAACATCTGGAAGTTCATGGTCCACCTACTCTTGAAGCCTGGCTTGGAGTATTTTGAGCATTACTTTGCTAGCATGTGAGATGAGAGCAATTGTGCAGTAGTTTGAGCATTCTTTGGCATTGCCTTTTTTTGGATTGGAATGAAAACTGACCTTTTCCAGTCCTGTGGCCACTGCCGAGTTTTCCAAATTTGCTGGCATACTGAGCACAACACTTTAACAGCATCATCTTTTAGGATTTGAAAGAGATCAACTGGAATTCCATCACCCTCCTCTAGCTTTGTGGGGAAGCTTCCTAAGACAACACTCCAGGTTGTCTGGCTCTAGGTGAGTGATCACACCATCATAGTTATCATGGAGTATTTTTTTTATATAGTTTTTCTGTGTATTGTTGCCATCTCTTCTTAATATCTTTTGCTTCTGTTAGGTCCATACCATTTGTGTCCTTTATTGTGAGCATCTTTGCATGAAGTGTATCCTTGGTATCTCATTTTCTTGAAGAGATCTCTAATGGTTCCCATTCTATTATTTTCCTCCACTTGTTTGCATTGTTCCCTATGTCTACATTTTATATTTCAAAATCCTCTTAATCTTTAAAAGAGGATCTCTTTTTGCCTTCACCCCATGATAACTAAACTGGGTTTACATGATCCAGTTAATTAATTGATCTTGCATACAATAGACAATTATAAAATGTTTTTAATATAGTAGGCAAAAGTCAGTTAAGGTATAAATTTGTGAACAAATATTAGTAATGTATCCTTATGACTAAATGTAATTAATTATGGAAAAATTATTCAAAAATGAAATAAATGTTTACATGCTATGACATATGATAATGCTTATCAAATAAAATCTGTAATACTTTAGCCTGTATTTCAATTATTTTATAGATATTATAGCTATTACCACATGTTTCCCAACACATACAATTATCCACTAAGCCAGAGTACTTGAGAATAGGTTGTCTCTTCTTCTTTCCCAGAAAGTAAAAGGTAGGAAAAAAGAACAACAACAACATATCTAGGAGTTGGCCCATGTGGGGACTGACTGACTGAGACTGACATCAAGGAAATCGAATTCTGTAACCTCATGGCCTCTGAAACCACCATGGAAAATCAGAACCAGCAATCCTGTTAGCTAGTCAACGTACCTCTCTTTAAATGTCAAAGAGGAAGTCTCCACTCAGTAAATGACCCCAGGACACCATGAACACTGAATACTTTTAAGGAGTTTATATCTACATGCTAATTTAATTTGCATTCAAAATGAAAACTTTAAATAATGAAACTATTATTCCAAATTTAAAAATAAGATATTACATCCTACCATCCTACACAAAACAATAAAGATTCTGTTTGGTTATATATTTAATTTTATATTGATTAAACCTATCTCTTTTATTCCTACACAAATAGTTGCTAAAGGAACATATCTTTACTCTAAAAAATTCAGACATCCTGAAAAAAATACTTTCATTCAAAGTATATTCAAATTTAAGTTTGGAGTTACTACTTATCCTAAAATCTGCTATTAAAAAAAAAAAGAACCAGTGTAATTCATTGGCCTCAAAATATTACCACTTAACATATGCAGCAAAGAAAGAGGAAAAAAATCTTACACATTTGTTCCATAAATAAGAGGCTTAAATATTGCCCATGATGAGATTATATCCTAAAATTATATTATGACCTTTTCAAAAATTCCATAGTAGCAGCTGAAAATACAATCCCACTGCTATGACAATTTATTTCACCAAGATAGAACTCTAAAAATGGTGCTACCAACTTGGCAGGGGCAGCTTCTTGGTTTATAGTAATCCTAAACCTGCTCAGTTCAGGTATCAACGTATATATATTGAGATTTTTGCTGACTAGAAAACCCATCTATGTGGTCACAGTGAGTTTATTTATATAACACAGCCTGTCATCAGTTCGGTTCAGTTCAGTTGCTCAGTCATGTCCGACTCGATGCGACCCCATGACCTGCTGCACACCAGGCCTCCCTGTCCATCACCAACCCCCGGAGCCTACCCAAACTCATGTCCATTGAGTCAGTGATGCCATCCAACCAGCTCATCCTCTGTCGCCACTTCTCCTGTCCTCAATCTTTCTCAGCATCAGCATCTTTTCAAATGAGTCAGCTCATCATAAAGTTTAATTTTCAGACAGTGCCCTTCATTTCAAACTATTGAGGGTAAAGATTGACTGTAACAACCAGGCACTGAAAAACAATGTAGGGCCCACTGGATATGAGTCCCAGCTTCACATGTTTATTAGCTGCTTGACCTTGAACAGATTACATACTCTAATTGTTTTCTTCCTTTGTAACACTGCCTACTTTGTAGGATTGCCATGAGAAATAAAGAAACCATTTCCCCCCCGCCCCCAGGAGAAGTACAGAATATAGTACACAGTATCTGCCTGCTAATGCGAGAGATGCAGGCTAGATCCCTGGGTCAAGAAGATCCCCTGGAAGAGGAAATGGCAACCCATTCCAGTATTCCTATCTGGAAATTCCCATGGGCAGTGAAAACTGGCGTGTTACAGTCCATGGGGTTGCAAAGAGCTGGTCACGACTTAGCTACTGAGAACGTACCTAGTCTAGAACTTAATTAAATATTTCTATATCTGATCTCAGTGCACTAACTAAATAATATTCTTTATTTCCTGGTTTTAAGTTCCCTCCAATATTTCCCCCTTTTCTACTTTCTTCCATCTTTCCTCAATCTAAGTCCTTTCCCTAACATGTCAAATAATATGACTAAAAACATTTTTTTCTTGTTTATGATAGCTCATTTTATATATAAAATTTGGAATATTAAGAGTCTACCAAAGAAAGGTGGTATCACTGGGAAAATATACACATTTTTTTTTCCAGGAAATATAAGATTTTCAACTCACTGACTGCACACAAAAGTCATTAAAGTTCACAATTTTAAGCTAGAGTATTTCTAGAAGCAATGGTAATTCCAGCACTGTTAGACATTTTATGGGAGGTGAGTGAGAGGGACAGAATTTGCAGTCTTTCCTCAGTACTCCTCTAGTTTTGGATAAATCCCACTGCTTTCTTAAAATCTCCCCCTATTTCTCCTGTTCATTCATCATTTCATTTACTACTTCAATCAAAATTTTACCAGCCATCTTTTCTGAACATTGTAAACTCAGCAGAGACTGATCAATATGTGTCATACCAATATAACAATATTACACATTCCAACCAAAATAGAGCCCTCCTGGAATATTTATCAGTTAAGAGAAGGCTACCTTTCTCTCTTCCCAAATGTTTTCAAAAGTTTTAATCTCCACTGTTCACGTCTCAGTAGAACTACTCCCTTGCAGCTAGGGACATTGGAATATTCTACCATTTTACTGAACAAAAATTGTAAATTTCAAATTTTACTTTTGTTTCATAATGGGGAACAGCGGCTGTTTTCTCAGGCACCTTTCCCCCATAATGTGGTATAGAGATACCGTGTTTTCAAATCCATTCATCTGTTGATGGACACTTAGGCTGATTCTACATTTTGGCTATTGTAAATACTGCTACAATGAACACGAGTGTAAATATGCCTTTTGAGATAGTGACCTCATTGCCTTCAAATATATACTCAGACATGGGATGCTAGATCATATGGTAGTTCTCTTGATTACTTTTTGAGTAACTTCCACACTGTTTTCCGTGGTGGTTATGCTAATTTACATTTCCACCAACAGTATGCAAGGGTTCCGTTTCCTCCTTTTATGACAGCCATTCCTTCTTTTGTGACAGCCTCACATAGCCATCGCGTGTAAGGTGATGTCTCACTGTGGTCTTGAATTTGCATTTCCCCTGTGATTAGTATCTTTTAAGGTACCTGTTGGTCATTCAAATATTTTCCTTGGAAGAATATTCAGGTCCTTTGTCCAGTTTTTAATTGGATTGAGTTGTATGAGGTCCTTATATATGTTTAGATATTAACTCTTAGTAAATGTGTGGTTTCCAAATATTTTCTCTCATTCTTTAGGTAGACTGCCTTCTCATTTTGTTGACTATTTCTTTTGCTGAGCAGAAGGCTTAGTTTGATGTATAGTACTTAAGTATTTTTGTTTTTGCTGCTTGTGCTTTGGTGTCAAAAGAGGTTAAATCTATAAATCCAAGACCAATGTCAAAGAATTATTCCCGTATACCCCTGTGTTTTCTTCCTTAATATGATTTTAGATTTGGCCTACTAAACTTTTTTGTTCAGAAATTTGCATCTATATTCAAGGGATATTGGACTAGAGTTTTCTTATCTTGCAGTATCTAGCTTTGGTATCAAGCTAATGCTGATCTCACAAAATAAGTTTGGAAGTGTTCCCTTTTGTTCAATTTTTTTGGAAAAGACTGAAGATTATTCTTCTTTAATATATATATATATATACACACACACATATGTATATATATATATATACACACACATATATATTCTTATTACATATTATATATTCTAATATCATACATACATATAAACATGTATAGATATATGTTATTTTTATAACAATATGAATCATGATCAGTCACTATCAGAAGAAATCTAGCTTCACCAATATAATGCTCTTGTCTATAAACATATGCATGTTACTGCTAGTCTAGGCTTTTTTTTTTTTTGACTACTCCAATGTCTTCCAATTTTACTAATATAATTTGAAAATCTGCTGAAATATTACTTTACAAAATATTATTGCTGGTACAGTTCTATTTAATGTAGGCAAAATAAACACTATATAGAAATGGTGCTCATTTTAAATATATGTAGAAAAAAGAATAGGAGATTTTAAAGTATTCTTATATTAATATTCTGCTTTGTACCAAATACTCTGCTTATCCCTGAATTATGATCTAGCATTTACAGCCTGATATTTTGTCTAATTTTTTTTAGTTGTGACCTATTTTTTTAACCTAATCTTGTACTAATTTTATATAATGCCAATACTTTGATTCACATTTCATGGATTTCTCACAATAGTTAAACTGTTAGGTAATGGCTTTAAATGTTCAATTTCTTCTTGTTCCTGTATTGCTGCTTGTGTTATTGCAAGATTTATCAACAAAAAAGGTGTGTTAATGAGAAATCTGTTTTGTAAACACTGTAATTTTAGATTGATTCCTCATTTTTTAAACTCCCCATGCTTCCCAGGGTCCTAGTGGTAAAGAATCTGCCAGTCAATACAGGAGACCTAAGAACCATGAGTTGGATCCCTGGATCAAGAATTTTCTCTGGAATAGGAAATGGCAACTCACTCCAGTATTCTTGCCTGGAAAACTCCATGGACAGAGGAGCCTGGAGGGATACGCTCCATGGGGCCACAGAGAGTGGGACATGACTAAGCAACTGAGCACCATATCCCAAGTACAGAAGAATGTAATATATTTATTATCCATAGAATGTCAATCACTTGGAAAACAGCTCTATATTTTGTGTGAAGTAAAAATTTTTCATGTGGCCTTTTTCACCATAGTTGACAAAGTGGAAATCTTATTTCAAAAATCCAGTGAGAAAACAAAATTAAGAATAAGAGAAAATGCTAACAAATATTTGATGTCTTTATAGGTTTTAGCATTTTAGTCAAGAATTTTGTGTTTTACGTATAGCAGAATTTGGTAATCAAGGTTATTAATAATGTATAGATTGCTAGATCATGTCTTTCAGATGCTTCCATACTGAGGAATGAAAGCTAAAGTAGAACTCAGGTGAATAGAACATTTCCCAATAATAAATGAATGCCACTGACATTCTATATAATATTAATCAGTTTGAGCAATCTCCTATATAACATTTGTGGGTCTAAAATAGCTAGAAAAACACATTGGAAAATTTTTAAGTAGATCTTAAATGATAGTTGAGGTTCTGTTTATTTTTATTGATTTATTTTAAAATTTTTTATTCAATTTATTTAAACTAAAAATGACAAAAGAACAAAACTAAAATAAAAGCAAAAACCAATAAACAGTTTACCAGTGAAATCATCTGGTCTGGATTTTGTTGAGATGTTTTTAATAACTGACTCAATTGGTAAATCTGTGATGGTGCTTTTCTTTTGGGAGGATATGTTTCTAATATTAAAAAGCAGAGACATTACTTTGCCAACAAAGATCCATCTAGTTAAAGTTATGGTTTTTCCAGTAGTCACGTATGGACGTAAGAGTTGGACTATAAAGAAAGCTGAGCACTGAAAATTGATGCTTTTGAACTGTGGTGTTGGAGAAGACTCTTGAGAGTCCCTTGGACTGCAAGGAGATCCAACCAGTCCATCCTAAAGGAGATCAGTCCTGGGTGTTCATTGGAAAGACTGACGCTGAAGCTGCAACTCCAGTACTTTGGCCACCTGATGCAAAGAGCTGATTCATTGGAAACGACCCTGATGCTGGGAGGGATTGGGGACAGGAGGAGAAGGGGACAACAGAGGATGAGATGGCTGGATGGCATCACCGACTCGATGGGCATGAGTTTGAGTAAACTCTGGGAGTTGGTGATGGACAGGGAGGCCTGGCGTGCTGCGATTCATGGGGTCGCAAAGAGTCGGACAGGACTGAGCGACTGAACTGAACTGAACTATGTGTGTCTAATAGTCCCATGAGATTAGAGGCTGTGCTCCAGGGTAAGGCAGTTTTGACAGCTTTCCCTAGTTGGGCAGGACTGTAGGCTGAATTCTGACGCTGTCCAAGGTCACTGTTTAGGCTCCCTGGTTGTGCAGGAAAGTGAAAATGAAAGTGAAAGTCAGACACACTCAGGTGTGTCTGACTCTTTACAACCCCATAGACTGTAGTCTGTATCCATGGAATTCTCCGGGCAAGAATACATAGTCAGTATTCATTCCCTTCTCCAGGGGATCTTATCAACCCAGGGACAGGACCCAGGGATGGAACCCAGGAATCAAACCCATGTCTTCTGCATTGCAGGCAGTTTTTTACTGTCTGAGCCACTAGTTTTGTGGGACTAGAGACTATACTCAGTAGTTGGGCAGGATTGTTGGTTTGGTTTCCTGCCTAAATTGGTTACAGGATGGAATCAGAAGCTGTCTAGCTTCTCTAGCCTGGAGGGTCTGCAGGCTATATTCAACAGTTGGGTGGGACATCAATTTTTTTTTTTTTTTCTCTGCCGAGGTGAGGGTCATAGAACAGGCTTCAAGGCCAGCAAAGCTTGTATCAACTGAACTCCTTAGCCAGATGGGGCTATGGACTCAGTGCTACGGATGGGCAGAGCCCGTAGCTGAGATTTCTGCTTAATTGCAGCTTCAGGGAGAAACACAGTTGGCCAAGATATGAGTGTTGGTTGCTGTAAGCCCTACCCCATTTCTCTGCTTCTATCTGAACTCTGGTGATCAAGTCCTGCAGATTCCCTCAGTGAACTCTGTAGGTCAAGAAACAGGTGGACCTCTGAGGGAGCTGGATGTCTTATTTTGTGCTTTCTTTCTCCCCTAGAGAAATCATAAGTCTAAAAGGGCACCCTTTATTCAATGTTGTCCCTGCCAGGGAGAGAGGCATTCTTTCTAATGTGATTTTTCTCAGTCTCTGCAATCCAGAAGTGTGCTTCAACCTCACCTCTGGGATTCGGGATTTTCGTAGTGGTGTCTACTCTATAAATAGTTGCTAGTTTGTCTTCTATGAGGGAGATTAAAGTCATGAATGACCTATGTCATCAGCTGGGTGACATCACCCAAGCAAGAACATCTTAACATGTACATTATTGTAGTATCCATTTGATATCATTTTGCCTGTCTTATATGTTTTTTTTCTTCCTGTTGGCCACTGCCCTTATCTATATGATTATTGTAGGGATGACAATAGTCTGGACCTTGCTACCAATCAAAAGTCTTTCAATCAGCCAACTGAGTATCGATCTAGGCACAGTGATTTGTTCATACATGATATGAGGACTAAATTGTGTTCCTTCAAAATCCATTTATTGAAGACTCAACTCTCAGTGTGACTGTATTTGGAATAGGGTCTTTAAGAAGTTAATTCTTAATATGATAAGACTAGCATCCTTATAAGGGAGGAGGAGACAGCAGAGGTCTCTAGCTCTCTCTCTGCTCACCCAGAGGGCAAAACCCATACAAGCACATAAGAAGAAGTGGCCATATGTAAATCAGGAAGAAAAGTCTCATCAAAGATAACCCTACAGATGCCTTGATTTTGGAGTTCAGACCTCCAGTCCTGTGAGAAAAATAAGTTCTGTTGTTTAAGCCACCTCATCTGGGTATTCTGTTCTGGCAGCCAAGCAGACTGGTAACTCATGTGCATGTCAATTACAGTCCAGGTAGATTGTATTAGAGTGCATGTGCATTGAGGGAGAGAGGGCAGTTCTATTTTTCTGTGAGGACAAAATCATGGAGCAGAAGCCTCTATACTTTATATAGTGCTATAAAACACCTCTCTCTCTCTCACAGGATTTTTATATTTTATATAATATAAGATCACTATAGATGGTGTTACAAAATTAAAAGACACTTGCTCCTTGGAAGAAAAGTTACAATCAACCTAGACAGCATATTAAAAGCAGAGATCTGCTTTTTATTTTGCCAACAAAGGTCTGTCTAGTCAAAGCTATGGTTTTTCCAGTAGTCATGTATGGATGTGAGAGTTGGACTATAAAGAAAGCTGAGTGCCAAAGAATCGATGCTTTTGAACTGCAGTGTTGGAGAAGACTCCTGAGAGTTCCTTGGGCTGCAAGGAGATCCAATCAGTCCATCCTAAAGGAGATCAGTCCTGGGTGTTCATTGGAAGGACTGATGTTGAAGCTGAAACTCCAATACTTTGGCCACCTCATGTGAAGAACTAACTCATTGGAAAAGACCTTAATTCTGGGAAAGAATGAAGGCAGGAGGAGAAGGGAATGACAGAGGATGAGATGGTTGGATGGCATCACTGACTCAATGGACATGAGTTTGAGTAAACTCATGGAGTTGGTGATGGACAGGGAGGCCCGGTGTGCTGCGGTCCAAGTGGTCGCAAAGAGTCAGACACAACTGAGCAACTGAACTGAACTGAAATGAATATAAAACATAAAAACTGAGTGACAGCAACAGAGAGATTAGGGTGGAAAGAAGCAGAGACAGATGCACAGGAATGGAGACAAAGAACTGATGCACTGTTTGAAATATTTGTCCAGTAATGTCAGACCAGGCTTCCCTGGTAGATCAGAGAGTAAAGAATCTGCCTGCGATTCTGGAGACCTGGGTTTGACCCTGGGTCAGGAAGATCTGTTGGAGAAAGGAATAGCAACCCACTCCAGTATTCTTGCTAGAGAATTCCATGGAGAGAGGAGCCTGGTGGTCTAGAGTCCATGAGGTTGCAAAGAGTAGGACACAGATGAAGCAATTGAGCACGATGTGAGAAGTCAGTGACACAACAGATTTTTTAGTGATGTGAAATAATAAATCCCCCTTTCCTTTCCTTTCTTCCTTCTTTCCTTGTTATGCTATGTTTCATTAGCTGATTTTAATTGAATTGCTGTCTCCTCAGATCATGAACTCCTTATTGCCAAATTCAGACTGAAATTGAAGAAAGTAGGGAAAACCACTAGACCATTCAGGTATGACCTAAATCAAATCCCTTATGACTATACAGTAGAAGTGAGAAATAGATTTAAGGGATGAGATCTGATAGACAGAGTGCCTGATGAACCATGGACGGAGGTCCGTGACATTGCACAGGAGACAGGGATCAAGACCATCCCCAAGGAAAAGAAATGCCAAAGGCAAAATGGTCATCTGAGGAGGTCTTACAAATAGCTGTGAAAAGAAGAGAAGTGAAAATCAAAGGAGAAAAGGAAGGATATTCCATTTGAATGCAGAGTTCCAAAGAATAGCCAGGAGAGATAAGAAAGCCTTCTTCAGTGATCAATGCAAAGAAATAGAGGAAAACAATATAATGGGAAAGACTAGAGATCTCTTCAAGAAAATTAGAGATGCCAAGGAAACATTGCATGCAAAGATGGGCTCAATAAAGGACAGAAATGGTAGGGACCTAACAGAAGCAGAAGATATTAAGAAGAGGTGGCAAGAATACACAGATGAACTGTACAAAAAAGATCTTCAGGACCCAGATAATCACGATGGTGTGATCACTCACCTAGAGCCAGACATCCTGGAAGTCAAGTGGGCCTTAGAAAGCATCACTATGAACAAAGCTAGTGGAGGTGATGGAATTCCAGTTGAGCTATTTCAAATCCTGAAAGATGACGCTGTGAAAGTGCTGCACTCAATCTGCCAGCAAATTTGGAAAACTCAGCAGTGGCCACAGGACTGGAAAAGGTCAGTTTTCATTCCAATCCCAAAGAAAGGCAATGCCAAAGAATGCTCAAACTACTGCATAATTGTACTCATCTCACATGCTAGTCAAGTAATGCTCAAAATTCTCCAAGCCAGGCTTCAGCAATACGTGAACCGTGAACTTCCAGATGTTCAAGCTGGTTTTAGAAAAGGCAGAGGAACCAGAGATCAAATTGCCTACATCCGATGGATCATCAAAAAAGCAAGAGAGTTCCAGAAAAACATCTATTTCTGCTTTATTGACTATGCCAAAGCCTTTGACTGTGTGGATCACAATAAACTGTGGAAAATTCTGAAAGAGATGTGAATACCAAACCACCTGACCTGCCTCTTGAGAAACCTGTATGCAGGTCAGGAAGCAACAGTTAGAACTGGACATGGACCAACAGACTGGTTCCAAATAGGAAAAGGAGTACATCAAGCCTGTACATTGTCACCCTGCTTATTTAACTTATATGCAGAGCACATCATGAGAAATGCTGGGCTGGAAGAAGCACAAGCTGGAATCAAGATTGCCGGGAGATATATCAATAACCTCAGATATGCAGATGACACCACTCTTATGGCAGAATGTGAAGATGAACTAAAAAGCCTCTTGATGAAAGTGAAAGAGGAGAGTGAAAAAGTTGGCTTAAAGCTTAACATTCAGAAAACTAAGATCATGGCCTCTTGTCCCATCATTTCATGGCAAATAGATGGGGAAACAATGGACAGTGTCAGACTTTAATTTTTTGGGCACCAGAATCACTGCTGATGGTGATTGCAGAAATGAAATTAAAAGACACTTACTCCTTGGAAGGAAAGTTCTGATCAACCTAGACAGCATATTAAAAAGCAGAGCCGTTACTTTGCCAACAAAGGTACATCTAGTCAAGGCTATGGTTTTTCCAGTGGTCATGTAGGGATGTGAGAGTTGAACTGTGAAGAAAGCTGAGCGCCGAAGAATTGATGCTATTGAAATGTGGTGTTGGTGAAGACGCTTCAGCGTCTCTTGGACTGCAAGGAGATCCAAACAGTCCATCCTAAAGGAGATCAGTCCTGGGTGTTCATCGGAAGGCAGATGTTGAAGCTGAAACTCTAATACTTTGGCCACCTCACGCGAAGAGTTGACTCATTGGAAAAGTCCCTGATGCTGCGAGGGATTGGGGGCAGGAGAAGAAGGGGACAACAGAGGATGAGATGGCTGGATGGCATCACTGACTCCATGGACATGAGTTTAGGTACACTCTGGGAGTTGGTGATGGACAGGGAGGCCTGGCGTGCTGCGATTCATGGGGTTGCAGAATCGGACACGACTGAGCGCCTGAACTGAACTGAACTGATGATCAAAAGAGTCACAACTTATATATCTTGATTCTGTTTCAGCCCAGTCTCCCACATATACTCTTAAAAAGAACAGTAAGTGAAGGCAGAAAGTGAGTTGAATTAGCTCACAAATACAAAAGCAGTAGATAGCTCTTTAGGAAAGATGGGCTGAGTGGGCTTCTCAACACATTCTCACATAATGTTTGGGATTACTGAACAAACTGGGATATTGGTGAGGAAATAAAAGCAAGAATTCTGCTAGAATCATATTTTGTGTCTGTAAAATAAAAAAAAAAAAATTGGTAGTTGTCCAAAATGGAAAATGCATATCATAATTATTTAAACTTATTTGGACACTGCTATCATTAAAGGGGGAAAGTTCCTTTGTCAGCATTTTTTATACAAGCAATAACCCTCCATACCATTATACTCACTCTTCATTACGGCTATTAAATAATTGCTTTATTTGCATATTTATACAATGTCTACCTCATTATGGGTATTCAATGCACCCTTATTAATAGCACTGGTGTCAACAAAGAGGAAAAAAAATCTTGATTTACAAATGGTAAAACAAATTCACACAGACCTGTAGTAATTTCCTTTTAATTCTCTAAGCCAAAGCACACATTTGGAAGCAATCAATATGGTTTTTAAACCTCTACAATAAATAAGCAATCATAAAATTCACAGGCAAATTACTACTACTAGCTAACATTTAACGTGTGCTCACTACATGCCCCTAAAAGCTTTAAATATTTTAACTCATTCAAGTCTCACAGCACCCTGATTCAGTATTATCTCTATTTACAGATGAAGGGACTGAATTACAGAATTCCAGGATCCCATATGATATCACATAGTTGACTAAATTTTATTCACAATAGCCTGGGAAGAAATCATTGTATCCATTATGCCACAAGATCTCCAAGAAATCATCTAGTGCATTTCCTTTATTTTCCACTTGAAGAAATGAAAGCCAGGTAAGAATAAATGGCTAACCAAGTTTTCATGTCCAGATAATGATGGAATGATGACAGAAACTCCCAGACCCCAGGATTCACAATCCTGAACTCTTCCTGCTATGCCTGCAATAAAGTTCCCCAGACCACAGTGTTGTGATTTCAATCATCTAGGGAGCTACAGTTACTCACAATTTTAAAGTGGCTTTATATTCATCTTGCCAAGACTCAACTATGTTATTTTTCAAAATTCTTCTCATGTATGTTTCTGGTTAGGGCATGCTAACAAGGAGACTCTTCTGAGACTTTGAGAAGGGAAGTAAGACAGTAAAGGTTTTATAGTTTACATACCTTGTTGCTGATTGGTTTACCAACCTCACTAGGGTGAATATACAGCTGGGTCCGCAAGTGCTTCATACATCTTTGGATCCTCCTTCAGCTTCTCTGACTCCTAGTGCAGGTATGTGTATTTCAGTTCAGCTAAGTTCAGTCTCTCAGTCATGTCCAACTCTTCGTGACCCCATGGACTGCAGCATGCCAGGCCTTCCTGTCTATCATCAACTCCCGGAATTTACTCAAACGTATGTCCATTGAGTTGGTGATGCCATCCAACCATCTCATCCTCTGTCATCCCCTTCTCTTCCTGCCTTAATTCTTTCCCAGAATCAGGGTCTTTTCAAATGAGTCAGCTCTTCACATCAGGTGGCCAAAGTATTGGAGTTTCAGCTTCAGCATCAGTCCTTCCAATGAATATTCAGGACTGATTTCATTTAGGATGGACTGGTTGGACTACCTTGCAGTCCAAGGAACTCTTAAGAGTCTTCTCCAAAACTACAGTTCAAAAGCATCAATTCTTCAGTGCTCAGCTTTCTTTATGGTCCAACTCTCACAGCCATACATACATGACTACTAGAAAAACCATAGCTTTGATAGACGGAAACTTGTTGACAAAGTAATGTCTCTGTTTTTTAACATGCTGTCTAGGTTGGTCAGAACTTTCCTTCCAAGGAGTAAGCGTCTTTTAATATCATGGATGCATCACCATCTGCAGTGATTTGGGAGCCCCCAGAAAGAAAGTCTGCCACTGTTTCCACTGTGTGTGTTTAGCTATGCCACAAAAAAGTCTGGTTTCTATGGAAAACCCATGTGAAAAATTTCATAAACAACAAGAACTGTCAGTTTTCTATCTTGTTTTCATGAGGCTCTAGCTTACTCAGTCTCTTTATCTCCCATCCCTAACTATCTTCCCAGCCACTCCTGTCATTATACAATGGGTTCATGAGTTCATGAATAGAGTGGCCATGATGCCATGGATGGAAGTTTTTTACAGGGTCAGTAACCTGAGTTTCTACTCACCCTGGCCAATCTTCTTACAGCCATTGCTAGATGCCCTTTTAGCTAACAGCAAAACCCAACACTGTAACCCCCATTATGGAACCATTTCCTGAAAAATTGGTCAGCTGCCTGCCAGGTTGATTATATTGGACCTCTTCCAACATTGACAGATCACTTTGTTATTATTGCAACAGACAATACTTTATAAAGTAGCACTCTCTGCTGGTAGTGCATCCCCCACAGTACTGTCCATAAGTGTACTGGGTAGTTTATCTATGCTGGTCTTAAGAAGTTTTCCGTATGTTGAAGGGTTTGCAGGGCTTCTGCACAATCCTCCAGGATAAGGTACATGCTTTGACTGGTCTATGATGTTGTTTGTCTGCTAACCAGGAATCAAAAGATAGAAATAAGAGTGGATCCTCATAATATTATCCCTAGTATTCCATGACAAGAACGCATACATTCTATCCATATAATTTTAGGTTCTGTTGGTCTAGAGCTCTTAGTTCCAAAAGAAGAATGCTTATGCATAAACAAAGCTCTCCAAACCAAAAATATATGGAGATTTCAGTCTCAAGGGAATTGAAAATTCTCACAATTTTACAATAGCTTGATTACTTATTGTTCAACTTGGCTAGTCTGAGCTACATTCTCCAGAAATCCTTTTCTTCTATGTGTCTGGTTAGGGAGGACCATAAGGAAATTCTATGAGATTTAGAGAAACAAAGCAAACATCACCATTGTGAAGCTCACACATGTTGCTGAACTGTAGACTAACCTCAGGAAACACAAAATGATTATGGTAAACTACAAACTGAGCCTGCCACCTGGTCACATTGGGATTACTGAAGTAATCTAAATCAACAGCCAAAGAAGATAGTTACTGGACTGACTGGGATTATTGATCTTGACCTTCAAGGAGAAGTTGGGTTGCTGCCACACAATGAGGGTAAGAGCAACATGTCTGTAATGCAGAAGTTCCTCTAGATGTTCTTTAGTACTCCTATATTTTGTGATTAAAGTAGATGGAATACTAAAATGACTCAATTCAGGGTGTCCTGCTAAGGGCCAGAACCTTCAGGAAGAAAATGTCTTGTGTCATAGGCAAGAAACTAATACCAGCTGAGATATTAAGTGAGGTAAAGGGGTAGAAAATGAGTTGAAGTAGCTATAAATACCAGCTGTGACCATGCAGCTAGTTGTAAAAAGGAGGGCTATGAAATATTTACTCATTATTTTGATATGACCATGTTTGTTTATCAACCTCCAGTCTTTCTTTTCGTCCTCTCTCTCATCTCCTTATCAGTTATAAGATGCATTAATAGAGAGTCAAATTTATAACCAGTACAATATATCCAACTTGAAGTATGAATTAGGAGAAGAATGAAAATCATCCAAAAGCAAAAGAAAGACTTCTGTCCTCTCATGAGGAAAAAGTGAGCTTGTTCTCTGGTATATTTAAAACACCCAACAAGATAGAAGCTTGAATTTGCCATTATTTTTACTTGGAGGCAAAGTATGATTTAAGATGGTAACAGGTGTCAAGTTGATAAAGAGTGCATTACTATGGAACCTACAATATGACTATATTGAACTGCATTTCCCGGAACCCTTACAATCAGCCCTCTATATCCATAGGTTCCACATCATGCCCACAAATTCAACCAACTGCAGACCAAAAATATTCAGAAAGTTAAAAAAAAAACAACAATATATTTTCCATATACTAACAACTATTACCTAGCTTTTATGCTGTATTAAATATTATAAGTAATCTAGAGATGCTTTAAAGTAAATGAGTGTGAGTGAACCTATTCACAATGCAAATACTATACCATTTTATATGTCTATTTTATATGTATCTGCATTGGTTGGATATACTCTTGGGCCAAGTGATTGTGTTTAGCTCTGGGTAAAGGACCCCACATTTTGCAGGATTCTCACATCACCAAGGTCAGAGGCAATAAGAAATGGTATATATTTCAGTTCCTCGTCCTAGAGTTCTAACTTGTTATCTAGGTTGTTTTTTATCTTGCCCATTCTGTATCCATCTTCCCTCTCAATTGTCTTCCCTATGGACTTCTAGTTCTGCATTAGAAGTGAAGATCACAGCTGTGAAGAAACTGCTTTACCAACTCCCACAACTGCATATGGTCAAATCTGTGTAACAGATATGTGTGTGTGTGTGTGTGTGTGTGTATATACACACATATATCTTCTTATCTATCATCTATCAATCCATCTATTATCTCCAGTGGTTCTGCTTCTCTGAATTCTGATACAAATAGATTATAAATAAATTGCAATTAAAGTGCTCTCATGAAATATTCTTATAAAATTGCCAATATTAAAGAAAACAAAAGCATGTATTATTTGGCCAACATGATTACATTCCGCTAACTCTACAGTGTCTCATTTTGCCAATATAGATCTACTTATTTGAAGTCTGATTGAATTGATCTATCAAGGACATGAACTAACTAAAAGCCAATTTAGCAAAAACATCTAAACTTAAAATCATAAGCAAATATATCTCTAATAATTCTGTAACTGTTTTAATGGCACATATTTCATAGTAATATTTTTTTTCCTTTGCTCAGTACAATTATGTGAAATTATTATTAGTAAGGTTATTTTGCAGATTTAGGAAACTGAAGCTTAGAATTGTTTATTTTCTTCCAAATAACATAGCAAATAAATGACAGGATACTTTGAATACAAGATATTTAACTCCATATGCTGCTCATTTATGTCCAAAGTGCTGAATTGTTATTCAGAGTAAATTAATTGAATTTATTTACATTATTAAATTTATAAGTTAATGAATTTTGTTGTTAGACACAAACATAACACTCCACTGATCCTCAAGTTTACAGGTCTTCAATGTGTGTGCTTGGCAAATCTTAGTTGTTGATTTTATGATTATCATTATTAATATTTTAATCTGACAGCTCTTGGCATGATTGTTTCTTAATTAGCTTTATGCATCTTGTCATGTCTATTCTGTAATACTGTAAACCTAGTGTATCAGGGGGCAGCAAATTTGCAGCAGATCAGTACTTTGGATTTAGACTAGCTGGGCTGAACCACTTGCCAATCATGTGTCCTCAATAAAATTAAGTTTTAAAAGCTTTGGCTCCCTTACCTGCAGCCTGGGCATAATAGTAATAGTTGCTTTACAATGGTGTTGCCTGAGTTTCATTATTAGAGCAATGGAAAACCACTAAAGTGTTTTAAGAAGGAGAATTTCTATTTACTCTTTTGAAAGATTGTCTGACTTCTTTGTGAGGAATGGATAGCTGAGAGAACAGTGGAGATGAGAAAAGAAATTTACAGGTTGTAGCATATTTGGGGGAGAGTGGTGGTTTCTGACTAGGGAGGTATGTCAGAGTTATGATTTCAGTGGTAGAATTCACAGACCTGGTTGTAAATGGAGGCTATGAGAAAGAATTAAGAAAGATCTCTGGGTTTCTGGATTAAGCAATAGCGTAGATAACATTGCGACAAAGTAATAATAAAGACTGGAAAGAAAAGGAACATATTTTGGCAGTGATGATAGTGTTGCTGAATCAAAAGTAAACTTTTTCACTTCTATTCTATTGCTTCCTAGAGGATGAATTTTATTCTTATGACTACCAGTATTTTTCAAGTCTAGCATAATACCCAGTGAATATAATATTATGGGAGGCCTATATTAATAAATGCTCAGATATTTTTAAAAATCACTTTTTATTGGATTAAACAATTTTATAAATATTGCTCTCTAATTTATTATTAATATATTTAAGGGTTAATCAAGGGCTTCTCAGCTGTCACAGTGGTTGAAGAATCTGCTTCCTGATGCAGAAAATGTGGGTTTGATCCCTGGGTTGGGAAGAACCCATGGAGCAGGGAATGGCAATCCCCTCCAGTATTCTTGCCTGGAAAATTCCGTGGACATAGGAACCTGGTGGGCTACAGTCCACGGAGTCACAAAGAGTTGGACATGACTGAGTACGCACATACAAGGATCTAAATAGCATGGTTCTTCAACAATCCATTGTTCTATTGTTTAAATATAACCCCTATTAAAGAGAGTTATGACGCTTTTGATTCATACCCTTTGCTTTAAATTTCATTATTCTTCAGTTTCCAGTTAGATTGCTCCCCAAATACTAATCAGAGTAATTTTTTCCACTCTCCTGGTTAATTTCTCACCACTCTGATCACTCCTGCAAATTTTGCTGGATATCCTAAAACATGCAAGTGCTTGAATTATTCCTATACTTGTAAATAACGTGACTCTCTGCTGTCTACCAAAAAATGTCTAAGCTTTTTCCCATATTTCAAAAACAGCAAATGATTTGCTATGAAAAGACTGCACAGGAATCGGTGAAAAATCTGACTTAAAATGAAATCCATAGACACTTTATTTTACACATCCTCTAAGCCAAAAATGGTAAATATACATGACTTGAGAAATAAATTAAGAAAAAGATCATGAGGATTAAATATGAAATACTATACTGTCTTTAAAAGTTCCAGATATATATTTAGCATTTCACACATGCTGGATCATAGCATTTAGCTTTTAAATATTGATAAATTTATGATTTTCTTGATGACACTGTGATCATTTGGATGCCAAGGACTGTAATAGTTAACTTACTATTAACTGTTCCTGGACAAAATAAATGTTCAAGTGGCATTTGTTGACAGAATAAAGTGTAGATTGAGACTTGATATTATTAGAAGTTTTATGCATTCAATGTATAAATGCTGCTGACATGTCAGTCACACGAAACTGTTTGTAATTGTCAGGATGATGTTATTATTTACCATTTACTAAGTGGAGCACCGGCTTGGCTTCGAGTCTTTTGTGCGGTTTTCTTCAGGGTGATGGAACACTTGGAGTTTGTCAGCCAGCATGGATGAATTTGTCTTTGGGTATGACCCTTTCTAGGTCATTCAGGTGTAGGTTAAAAAGAAAAGTGATTACAATGCTGGGGAAAGGTATACAGACCCTCCTGCTGAACTCAGTGTACCGAAAGCAAAGGCTGGAGGCAGCAGCCTTGAGTCCCGGCTTCTAGGGAACCCTGTATCCCGTTGCTCCTTGCTCCCAGCCTAACATCCATCTCAAGAGGTGAAGCAAGAGTTCGTGTCCCTAGTTCTTTCAAACTTGGAATTATAGCCCAACTCCCAGCCAGGCTGTCAATTACTGCCAATTTACAGGGCTAAGGGATAAGTTTTATGGCCTCTTAGAAGCAGGGAAAGAAAAAAAGTGGGAGTGAATATGAGCTTAGGAGATGCTATCAATACGGATATTTCACTTGCCATTAGTTAATTTTATCAAGCTCTGCCTTATAAAAATCTACTATCACACTGACAGCTAAAGGAGAAACAGTAAAGGCCATTTAGTGCTCACAAACCAGTTTATGGATAAACTGTAACTTCCCCCCAAATGAGACCTCTAAACCAGTGGATCCCAAACTTTAGTGTATGTTAGAGTCACCTGGAGGGTGTGTCAAATCCCCTCAAAATTCCTCAAAATTTCTGACTCAGAAGATGTAAGATGTAGGATGGTTGAACAATTTGCATTTTAAACAAGTTCCAGGTAAGGATGGTGAGGATACTACTACTAATCAGACTACAGTTTAGGAACTGCTGTGAAATCTAATCTTAAGATCATTTTCTTTATCAGTTGACATTACCATTAAAAAATAAAAACAACTGTGTGAAAGAGGTATTTGAATCTAGTATATAGATTACATTACATGTAATGTTCCTGAGCATTACAGTAACAGAATCCATAGGCCAGAATTGCCTTTTCAGTGTCCACATATATTCCAGAAGAAAATGAGGAGGAATAAGACGATGGGCATGCTTGACATTAAAGAAAAGCTTATTCGTGCCTAATGCAATGGAGAATTTGTTTAAGAACAATTCACAGGCATGACAGTCTGACCCTTCAGTGAGCCAAGTTCATGAAGTCCTTAGCTGTTGGTTGGATTAGTGCAAATAAAGTACAGTAGGTGATAATAACAGTCAGATGTCATATAAAATATTGACACACCTCCTACTGTTCTCAAAGTTAAAGGACAGAGCATTTGACCTAACCTTCCCTTAAGCTTCTTTTTGACTCTTTCCTGGATCTGTCTTCCTCTTGGAGGAGCTAATCCAGTTGTATAGCTGCAGTTTATTTTGATAGGCAACCCAAATTTGAAAAATGACTTGCCTAAGTGTTGGAAGAATATATTACAGTTGACACCAGTAGTTCTCAACTGGGGAAATGTTGACCCCTAGAGGATATTTGGGAATGTGTGAATATATCTTTTATGGTTACAACTAGGGAGGGGCAACTGGCATCTGGTAGGTAGAGGCCAATGATGCTGCTAACTATTCTATACCATACAAGACAGCTCCCCAACAATAAAGAATTATCCAGCCCAAAATGTCAATAGCGCCAAGGTTGAAAACCCTGGTTTATATCCAGGAAATAAATGGACTGAAGAGAATCAATATTTTCACATGCGTGGCCTTGAATGTGTAAGAGATCATTAGACTATACTATAGAAATACAGAATCTCTGCAGATTCTTTGGTCAACTCCTGTTCCATCCTTATGGTTTTACAGAACTGGCATCTTGCAACCTTATGCATGAAATGAATATCCTAGAATACTAAATCAAATTCTTGTCTAACATAGAGTGCAACTTAATAGGTGCTCATTATGATCAAATATAAAAGACTCCAACTGACGTATTATTATCTCGTTGGTGGTGATACTGATAGCTGCCTTTCTTCTGGGCAGACTCTAGGACTGACAGCCAAAGCTCCACAAAAGCAATCTTTCCAAATCTTACTCAAGCAATTCAAGTTGATTTTTCTTTTGTAATAAAGCTGACATATTAAAAAAAATATAAACACAGATTGCTCAAATGAAAGCATTTTGAATAGACTTCTCAACAGTTTTTTTTTTTAATTTTACATGCTTCAGTGATACTGATTCTTTTTATCAGTCAAAGTAAATCAATATTTATGTCATCCAAGAAATCTGACTAATGCTAGGAATTACTGAATAGGCAATTACATTTCAAATGCAAAATGTAACAAAATAGTGGTATAATGCAGGAAGCAAATGAAGTAGCAATACAGTTAAAACCAAGTGCATTTCAAAGAGCCCACTGATTTGAAGCTTTTCCACAATCCGATTTCAAACCTTCTTTTGATATTCATAAATTCAAATTAAATAATAGAATTGATGAAAGAAATAAAAGATGTCATAAAGGTATCATCTTTCAGCATAACATTCTTGGGTAGTTTATGACTACGAACAGAGTGGCAGCTTTATCTACTTTAACAGTGAGCTTTAGGGAACAAGGTTGAAAAGTATGTTCATGAGGAAATATGTCAAATTCATAAATGCTTAACATATCATAAGTAAAGACTTTTTTTTTTTAATAAAAGCATACATCTGTCTCCCCTATTCCACATTCTAACATGCATTTTTAATCTAAAATATCTCCTTTCCTACTGTGGAACTAGAAAAATAATATGCTTCAATAAAATCTTTCTTCTTTGAATTTACTTACTTGGTGATTATACTTGTCAAATTAGTTTGACAAATTATTCCTATAATATTCATCACAGGGCCTAGAATCTGTAAGTAACAGATAAACTCTGCTGAGTCATACCACTCTGTGTATGGTTTTGCTTTCAATGTCAACCTATAATTTTATACAGTGATTTTTCTCAAATCAAAAGTCATTTTTTATTACCTGGAAGAAAACATGCAATAAATTACACTTTATTTACACATTCATTTTATTGATAACAAGTTTTGAATGTTTGCTTTCTGTTTTTCTTTCCTAGGGGCTCTTCCAGGCAACTAAAAGTTGCCAAGTCCATGATTTGCCCATGACTTCCCCAGTTTTAGCACTAAAGTTCCATTTAAGCATGAAAGGAGAAACTTATAGAAAAATTTATATAACCTTTTACTCCATCCAGTCATAAAGTCAAGAGTTATAATTCAGTGGGTAGAACAGGAGAGAAAACACCATATGTATGTAAGTTTACAAAGCAAAAACAATTGCAAATACAATGATCCAAATAATCCTGAAGCTGAATTCTATGAAATCTTTGGACACAACTCTCCTTAAACCTTAGGTTCTAAATATCAAGAAAGTGACACCGGAATTACAGTTGACTCAAAGTCATGGATTCTGAGCTTGCAGTCTCAGGTTATTTATTCTGTTCAATATCCTCTGCATTTATTTATGTTTTCTCTGGCCTCCACACCTTCAGTTTTCAGTAAGGAAACTGTCACAACTAGGTTTTTGTATTCTACCCAGAGAATCCATGTCCTACTGATTCGAGCTTTACTCTCTTCCTAAATCTTAACCTTTTTCCTACTCGACACATCTAAAATCACCATGAATTCACAGGAAAGTACAGAAGCACAATAAATGGCAGAATTGGTAATGGAACAGTTGAACATTCATTACAAAGTCAGATGAGTTCTTTGTCATTTATGAAGACAGGAGAGACTGACATTAAAATACGGTTCATTAAAAGTGAATTTTAGCCTGGCCATTTACAGTGCCAAAACATCTGGAGACTATTCTAATTTATACTGGAGTGCCTTCAAAAATATCTGAACTCCTAACTAAACACAGGGGAACTGGTAAGTTGAAAGCTGTTGGTATTGTACTGAAATGATGTATCTATTTATTTTAAAGAACACTGTCATATATCAGCCTAAGTACCCTTCAACACAAACTCAGTTATACTTTTAAAAAGTATTATTTTCTCCTCGCCCTTCAGTTTTAGCTTACCATTTTTGCTGGGATGTGTTGACAAATGGTTCAGGGAAATAAGTGGTTAAGTAAGGTAAATTAATCCCCTGCACACCCACATACAGATAGCTCATTCTTACTTAAATAAAAAACAGAATCAGAGTTAAGTAAGGGGACATGGTGCAAAGGTAGACATCCACAGCAAAATTGTCCCTCCTTGTCCTTGCAAAGCTAACCTATCTCAGGAGCTATCATAGACAACATCCACGCTTTCCTCTCTAATGTTTGAATTGAGGCTGCTTATTTACCTGATGCTTTATAACAGCTGTAACCTTCACATTTTTTTTTTTTTTACTCCTCGTAATATTTTCTTACTTAACTAATTCACTTTGTGGTACAGCAAAAACTAGCAAACACTGTAGAGCAACTATGCGTTAGTTGCTCAGTCATGTTCAACTCTGTGATGCCACGGACTGTAGTCCGCCAGCTTCCTCCGTCCATGGGATTTACCAGGCAAGAATACTGGAGTGGGTGGCCATTTCCTTCTCCAGGGCAGCTTCCCAATCCAGGGACTGAACCCGGGTCTCCTGCATTGCAGGCAGATTCTTTACTGTCTGAACCACCAGGGAAGCCCTGTAAAGCAAGTAAACCCCAATTTTAAAAAAAATGTCAACCTTACAGTTAGCTTTAGGAAGTATGTGAGTCCATGGTGAGATGAATACAAATTCATAAAGAAAAAACACTTGGGCAAGGGCTCAAAGCAGTTTGATGTCTAATTTCTATTGACTTGTTACATGTAACATTGTTACTAGGATAAAAACAATATCTTGCTAATAGTTTCAGTGTCCAATTTCAGATTGTATCGCAATGGCAGACTTTATTGGCATTATCAATCCAATACATCAAGTCTTTCTCTGTTTTCTCTCTTTGGGTTATTCAAATTGACTCCTCTACTGACTTATTTCCACGTGTTTTAGATAAAGTTTATGTCTCCCTTCCCAACCCCAAATTGTTTACATATTTTTCAAGAGCAAAGACTTTGTGACTTCAGTGTATTTTCCAAATTCCAAGCCCAGTGCCTTACTCAGACAGGTGCTGAATGGATATATGAGATTAGGCACAGTATATCACTAGAGTTAGTCAAGGATGATTCTTGTTTTACATTTTATGTACAGTGTCATTTAGATTACAGTTGAAAAGGAGATTTAGTTGTGTATGTGTAAATGTTTGTTTAGAAACATACTTGGATTCATCATGAGCTACTATCAAGCTAAATGACTAACCATTCTTTCATTCATTCATTCATTTAACAAATGCTTATTGCTAAGCAGAGCCCTGAAGTATGCAGAGATGGTGACGAATCTGCCTGCAATAGCTGAGACCCGGGTTCAATCCCTGGGTCAGGAAGATCCCCTGGAGAAGGGAATGACAATCCAGTATTCTTGCCTGGAGAATTCCATTGACAGAGGAGTCTGGAGGGCTACAGTCCATGGGGTCATGAAGAGTCAGACATGACTGAACAACTAACATACTACTGATAAGCATGCATTAATATAAAAGCACTATATGGATTACTTGGACTATGGTTGATAAACACAACAGGATCAGAACCCAGATTTTAATCCAGATCTTTCTGAAACTTGGTCTGTTTCATATCTATCCTCTTTTGTCTTCCAAAACTTCAGGACAATTCCAGAATGTTAAACTATACACTGAGTCAAATTAGTTTGCTATCTATGTTATATAGTGACAACTGAAATTTATATTCATATTTCTCTTCTCCTGCTGCTTCAAGTTCCCCTTGCTATAACTCCTTTTCAATGCTAAGGATGACACATATTGTGTGTAAAATATTCGTACATATACCAGTCAATATTACCTTTTATTTGTGTATATATCCTGAGCTGATATTCATCCAGTGCATGCTGATATGAACAGACTGTTTATATATGCTGTCGATTCTTATCATTTAATGTTTGTGCCATACCATTTTCTACAGAATCCCCACATCGTATTATCAGTGTGTCCAAGGGGAGCCAAGACTATCCTATTTCTCATGGTCAGTGAGGCAGTTAAGGAGATAGTTGCCAACCACTGGGGCAGATAAGATCAGTTCAGTCATTCAGTTCTGTCTGACTCTTTGCAACCCCATGGACTATAGCACACCAGGCCTCCCTGTCCATCACTAACTCCCAGTGTTTGCTCAAACTCATGTCCATCAAGTCAGTGATGCCATCCAACCATGTCACCTTCTGCCGTCCCCTTCTCTTCCTGCCTTCAGTCTTTCCCAGCAGATAAGATAGGATTGACTAAATCAGGTAGACCATTTTATTTTTTACTTTTACTTGCATAGTACTTTCTTTTTTTCTGGTAAACACACCAGGTTTTTTTGGGGGAACTCCCTCATTGACCCTGGGTGAAATTTTGGTAGGACTTTGATCAAAGTGCTCAGTTGACTTCCCTTGTGCCCTGAATGGGTAGGCATGCTGTTCAAACATAACCAGTCTAGCTGTCACTCTTAGAAATTTGAATCTTGTGCAAAGAAACAGAAAAACTAAAAATAAATTAACAAATTATTAAGTGACTAAATAGTTTGTCCACTGACAACACTATTTATTAATTTCTATCCCATGAATTCACTACTGTAGGTGTCCTGGTGCTTCCTAAGGGTTATTTCCCTTACTCCACACCCCCAAGCACTCCATCAGTAGTTGACTTATGAGCTCCAAAAATACATGTTGAAGTCCTAATTCACAGTACTTGTGAATGTGACCTATTTTAAAAGAGGATCTTTGCAGATGTAATCAAATTAAGATGAAGTCATGAAGGTGGGTCCTAATCTGACTATCATCCGTAAGCGAAGAGACCCAGAAACAAATACACAGGCAAGAAGTCATATGTTGTCAGAGGCGGAAATTGGAGTGATGGGCTTACAAAACAAGAATTATGGGCAATATCAGAAGCTAAGAAATGGGCTGAGAGTAGACTTTTTCCCCTAGAGAATTCGAGAGAGCATGCCAACACCTAGATTTCAGATTTCTAGTATCCAGAAAGAGAGAATAAATGTCTTTTGTTTTTAAGCCAGCCAGTTTGTAGTTCTTTGTTATCTCAGTTCTAGGAAACTAAAATAGCCAGTTACTCCAAAATCTTCAAGAAAAAACTAAAACACCTTAACAATTATCTTAGAGAACCTGACAGTCATTATTTGCTGCAACTTAATTTTGTTCAGATATAATTTGGATGACTGTATAGATTCAAGGAAGTTGGGTCTCTCCTCCAGCTATTCGTAGTAATCCTACTCTAAATTGCCCCTCGTTGATCTAAAAAAGTCATACAACCCAGCTCTGGCCAATGACTCACAAGGGAAATCTGCTAAGAGCCTTCTGGAAATGGGTTTTCCTCCTAAGGAAAGACTCTGGAATGTAAGAAGAGACGTGTTTCTCTCCACCTCTTTGCCTTCTGCTGCAGAAATTGTCTCATAGAGTACTGCAGATGTCTTGTAACCATGTGGTAAACATCACCAACACATTGCGTGTTTATCAGAAGTGGAATGAAACTTGTGTACTTGTTTGAGTGAAGTGAAGTGAAGTAGCTCAGTCGTGTCCGACTCTTTGCGACTCCGTGGACAGTAGCCCACCAGGCTCCTCCCTCCATGGGATTCTCCAGGCAAGAATACTGGAGTGGGTTGCCATTTCCCTCTCCAGGGCATCTTCCCACTGCAAAAGCCCTCACATCAGTAGGTTCAGGAATTATATAAGCTGAAAAAGAAAAACCTATTATATTAGCCACATTCTATTGTGTATTCTAGTATTTTCAGTCAAAGCATCTTAACTATACAATACCATAGTCTGGAAATTCTCTAAGAACTTCAATCGAGAAAGTCAGTTGGCTAACAAAAGTGGCATTAGTAATCAGATGCTTGAAGGTAATTTCTGATCAGTCCAAGGACTATTTGTGTTTGTTGTTTGGTTTTATAGTACATGCTGTGGATGTCTACTTACCACAACTACAAAGTAAATAAGGGTTACAGATACTGAATCAGCTATGCTGGAATCTCTAAAATATCCTGAAAGCTGGACTTTCTT
This sequence comes from Cervus canadensis, assembly GCF_019320065.1. Lineage (NCBI taxonomy): Eukaryota > Metazoa > Chordata > Mammalia > Artiodactyla > Cervidae > Cervus > Cervus canadensis. Next base: position 32,624,731 of record NC_057389.1, read on the forward strand.
TTAGTCTTTTCCTAATGTTTCCAAGGTCCCTGGGCCACATACTTTGAGCATTTTTAGCTTCTATTCAGGGGAGAATAAGAGAGAAAAAACTGGGACAGGAAAATAAAAAGAGAGTGACAAAACCAAAGGAACACCCACCTCCCAGAGTAATGGAAATAAAAGCAAAAATTTAAAAAATGGCACCTAATTAAATTAAAAGCTTTTGCACAACGAAGGAAACTATTAGCAAGGTAAAAAGACAACCTTCAGAATGGGAGAAAATAATAGAAAATGAGGCAGCTGATAGTACAGTCTGAACAGTATGAAAAGGCAAAAAGATAGGACACTGAAAGATGAACTCCCCAGGTCGGTAGGTGCTCAATATGCTACTGGAGATCAGTGGAGAAATAACTCCAGAAAGAATGAAGGGATGGAGCCGAAGCAAAAACAACACCCAACTGTGGATGACACTAGTGATAGAAGCAAGGTTTGAAGCTGTAAAGAGCAATATTGCATAGGAACCTGGAATGTTAGGTCCATGAATCAAGGCAAATTGGAAGTGGTCAAACAGGAGATGGCAAGAGTGAAAATTAACATTCTAGGAATCAGCGAACTAAGATGGACTGGAATGGGTGAATTTAGCTCAGATGACCATTATATCTACTACTGTGGGCAGGAATCCCTTTGAAGAAATGGAGTAGCCATCATAGTCAACAAAAGAGTCTGAAATGCAGTAGTTGGATGCAATATCAAAAATGACAGAATGATCTCTGTTCATTTCCAAGTCAAACTATTCAATATCACAGTAATCCACGTCATGCCCTGATCAGTAACGCTGAAGAATCTGAAAATGAACGGTTCTATGAAGACCTATGGGCTTCCCTGGTGGCTCGGATGGTAAATCGTCTGTCTGCAATGCTGGAGACCTGGGTTCAATCCCTGGGTCGGGAAGATCCCCTGGAGCAGGAAATGACAACCCACTCCAGTACTCTTGCCTGGAAAACCCCATGGACACAGGAGCCTGTTAGGCTACAGTCCGTGGGGTGGCAAAGAGTCAGACACGACTGAGCACCAAAGTTTGTGATAAAGTTTGTCATGAAGACCTACATGACTTTCTAGAACTAACACCCAAAAAGATGTGCTTTTCATCATAGGGGACTGGAATGCAAAAGTAGGAAGTCAAGAAACACTAGGAGTGACAGGCAAATTTGGCCTTGGAGTACAGAATGAAGCAGGGCAAAGGCTAATAGAGTTCTCCCAAGAGAACGCACTGGTCATAGCAAACACCCTCTTCCTACAACACAAGAGAAGGCTCTACACATGGACATCACCAGATGGTCAACACCAAAATAAGATTGATTATATTCTTTGCAGCCAAAGATGGAGAAGCTCTATACAGTCAGCAAAAACAAGATTGAGAGCTTACTGTGGCTCAGATCATGAACTCCTTATTGCCAAATTCAGACTTAAATAGAAGAAAGTGGAGTAAACCACTAGACCATTCAGGTATGACCTAAATCAAACCCCTTATGACTATACAGTGGAAGTGAGAAATAGATTTAAGGGACTAGATCTGATAGAGTGTCTGATGAACTATGGATGGAGGTTCGTGACACTCTACAGGAGACAGGAATGAAGACCATCCCCAAGAAAAAGAAATGCAAAAAAGCAAAATGGCTATCTGAGGAGACCTTACAAATAGCTGGGAAAAGAAGGGAAACGAAAAGCATAGGAGAAAAGGAAAAATATTCCCATTTGAATGCAGAGTTCTAAAGAATAGCAAGGAGAGGTAAGAAAGCCTTCCTCAGCAATTAGTGCAAAGAAATAGAGGAAAACAACAGAATGGGAAAAACTAGAGATCTCTCCAAGAATATTGGAGATACCAGGAGAACATTTCATGCAAAGATGGGCTCAATAAAGGACAGAAATCTTAGGGACCTAACAGAAGCAGAAGATATTAAGAAGGGGTGGCAAGAATACACAGAAGAACTGTACAAAAGAGATATTCACAACCCAGATAATCATGATGGTGTGATCATTCATCTAGAGCCAGACATGCTGGAATGTGAAGCCAAGTGGGCCTTAGGAAGCATCACTATGAACAAAGCTAGTGGAGGTGATGGAATTCCAGTTGAGCTATTTCAAATCCTGAAAGATGATGCTGTGAAAGTGCTGCACTCAGTCTGCCAGCAAATTTGGAAAACTCAGCAGTGGCCACAGGACTGGAAAAGGTCAGTTTTCATTCCAATCCCAAAGAAAGGCAATCCCAAAGAATGCTCAAGCTACTGCACAATTGCACCCATCTCACATGCTAGTAAAGTGATGTTTAAAATTCTCCAAGCCAGGCTTCAGCAATACATGAACCATGAACTTCCAGATGTTCAAGCTGGTTTTAGAAAAGACAGAGGAACCAGAGATCAAATTGCCAACATCTGCTGGATCATCAAAAAAGCAAGAGAGTTCCAGAAAAACATCTATTTCTGCTTTATTGACTATGCCAAAGCCTTTGACTGTGTGGATCACAACAGACTGTGGAAAATTCTGAAGGAGATGGGAATACCAGACCACCTGACCTGCCTCTTGAGAAACCTGTATACAGGTCAGGAGGCAACAGTTAGAACTGGACATGGAACAACACACTGGTTCCAAATAGGAAAAGGAGTATGTCAAGGCTATATATTGTCACCCCGCTTATTTAACTTCTATGCAGAGTACATCATGAGATACGCTGGGCTGGAGGAAGTACAAACTGGAATCAAGATTGCCAGGAGAAATATCAATAACCTCAGATATGCAGATGACACCACCCTTAGGGCAGAAAGTGAAGAAGAACTAAAAAGCCTCTTGATGAAAGTGAAAGAGGAGAGTGAAAAAGTTGGCTTAAAGCTCAACATTCAGAAAACTAAGATCATGGCATCTTGTCCCATCACTTCATGGGAAATAGATTGGGACACAGTGGATACAGTGGCTGACTTTATTTTAGTGGGCTTCAAAATCACTGCAGACAGTGATTGCAGCCATGAAATTAAAAGACACTTACTCCTTGAAAGGAAATTTATGACCAACCTAGACAGAATATTAAAAAGCAGAGACATTATCAACAAAGGTCTGTCTAGTCAAGGCTGTGGTTTTTCCAGTGGTCATGTATGGATGTGAGAGCTGGACTATAAAGAAAGCTGAGTGCTGAAGAATTGATGCTTTTGAACTGTGGTGTTGGAGAAGACTCTTGAGAGTCCCTTGGACTCCGAGGAGATCCAACCAGTCCATCCTAAAGTAGATCAGTCCTGGGTGTGTGAGGCAAGCAGAAGTAACGCCATGTCAGGCAGCTTAGATTAGGAGTAACACTGACCCTATTTGCCAATTAGGACCAATTAGCTTTCGCTTAACACTGACCACTGTTTGCCATTTAGGAAATTAGGAACGGGGCAGAAACCCCCAGGAAAGTCCCACCCGCGCGAAAGTTTTGACCAATGAAATTGCTTTGCAAACTTGTAACCAATCCGCTTAAACCAACTACCAACGGACGTGTGCTCACCCTATAAATTTGTGTAAAAGGTTGGGCTCGGGGCTCTCTGACCCGCACCACTGCGTTGGTTGCAGCGGAGAGCCCTGGCTCGAGTTAGTAATAAACTTCCCCTTTTTGCCAGTTGCATTGTCTTGGAGGCCTTCTCTCTTCCCGCTCGGGGATTTGGACATCGGGCATAACAGGTGTTCATTGGAAGGACTGATGTTGAAGCTGAAACTCCAACACTTTGGCCACCTGTTGTGAAGAGCTGACTCAATGGAAAAGACCCTGATGCTGGAAAAAAATGAGGGCAGGAGGAGAAGGGGCCGACCGAGGATGAGATGATTGGATGGCATCACTGACACAATGGACATGAGTTTGGGTATACTCTGGGATTTGGTGGTGGATAGGGAGGCCTGGCATGCTGTGGTTCATTGGGTCTCATAGAGTCCGACACAACTGAGTGACTGAACTGAACTGAAGCAACTGACAAAGAATTAATCTTAAAAATATACAAGCAGCTCATGAAGCTTAATACCAGAAAAATAAATGACTTAATCAAAAAATGGGCCAAAGTACTAAACAGACATTTCTTCAAAGAGACACACATATGCCTAACAAACACATGAAAAGATGCTCAACATCACTTATCAGATAAATGCAAATCAAAACCACAATGAGGCACCATCTCATGTTGGTCAGAATGGCTGTAAAAGCCTACGAACAATAAATGCTGGAGAGGGTGTGGAGAAAAGGGAACTCTCTTACCCTGTTGGTGAGAATACAAACTAATACAGCCACTATGGAGAACAGTGTGGAAATTCCTTTAAAAAACTGGAAATAGAACTGCCATACAACCCAGCAATCCCACTGCTGGGCATACACACTGAGGAATCCAGAACTGAAAGAGACATGAGTACCCAAATATTCATTGCAGCACTGTTTACAATAGCTAGGATGTGGAAGCAACCTAGATGCCTATCAGCAGATGAATGGATCAAAAGTTGTACATATACACAGTGAAATATTACTCAGCTATTAAAAAGAACACATTTGAGTCTGTTTTGATGAGGTGGATGATACTGGAGCCTATTATACAGAGTGAAGTGAGTCAGAAAGAAAAGCTCCAATAGAGTATATTAAAGCATATATATGGAATTTGGAAAGATGGTAATGACGGACGACTCTATATGTGAGACAGCAAAAGAGACACAGATATAAAGAACAGACTTTTGGACTCTGTGGGAAAAGGTGAGGGTGGGATGATTTGAGAGAATAGCATTGAAATATGTATATTACAATATATGAAATAGATGACCTGTCCAAGTCTGATGCATGAAACAGGCCACTCAAAGCCAGTGCACTGGGACAACTTGGAGGGATAGAATGGGGAGGAAGGTGGGAGTGAGGCTCTGGAAGAGGGGACACATATATACCTGTGGCTGATTCATGTCAATATATACAAAACCCACAATACTCTAAAGTCACTAGCCTCCAATATAATAAATTAATTAATTAAAAAAAGAACAGTTCTAACATAATGCAAACTTGGGATAGATCAATAGTTTAAAATTTTATTCCTGAAATATGGATATGTAGCCTTGAATCACAGTAGTTTTTTAGTAAAAATTTGGTTTGGTATGGAAGTCTCTCATGTATTTTAAAACACACAATTAATTTGGGAAGAGGTACTAGCAAATGTCCTTGTCAGTCAGAAAACCCTTATCCTTTCAAGTAAACCAAGCTAACCATAGGTTAGGAATAGATTTTACTTCTTTACATCTGTATTCATTGCATGCTTGCTTGCTTTCTCATAATTGCCTCCTCCTGCAATTCCAAATACCATGGGCATGTTCACAGCTGGAAGTGGTTAGTGGGATAGAGGAGCAGCTATGCCTGTACTGATTTACCAGAAAAAATAAAAAAAATCCACTCCCCCCAAAATACTTTCCCACTAGACTCATTAACTTTGGATGGCCCTCAAGATCATATTTACTTGCAAGGTAGAACATAAAAGCCAGAAACATAATTCATACAAGTAATACTAATCACTGTCTATTATCTATCATTTGCCTTGATTCATGGACCTAACATTCCAGGTTCCTATGCAATTTTGCTCTTTACAGCATCAGACCTTGCTTCCATCACCAGTCACACCCACAACTTGGTGTTGTTTTTGCTTTGTCTCCATCTCTTCATTCTTTCTGAAGTTATTTCTCCAATGATCTCCAGTAGCACAGGAGATGGCAAGTGTGAACATCAAAATTTTAGGAATCAGTAGACTAAAATGGAATGGAATGGGTGAATTTAACTCAGATGACCATTACATCTACTGCTGTGGGCAGGAATCCCTTTGAAGATATGGAGTAGCCATTATAGTCAACAAAAGAGTCCAAAATGCAGTACTTGGATGCAATCTCAAAAAGGACAGAATGATCTCTGGTCATTTCCAAGTCAAACAATTCAATATCATGGTAATCCAAGTCTATGCCCTGACCAGTAATGCTGAAGAAGCTGAGGTTGAAAGGTTCTATGAAGACCTATATGACCACCTAGAACTAACACCAAAAATAGATGTCATTTTCATTATAGGTACTGGAATGCAAAAGTAGGAAGTCAGGAAACACCTGGAGTAACAGGCAATTTTGGCCTTGGAATACAGAGTGAAGCAGGGCAAAGGCTAATAGAGTTTTGCCAAAAGAATGCACTGGTCATAGCAAATACCCTCTTTCAACAACACAAGAGAAGACTCTACATATGGACATCACCAGATGCTCAACACCGAAATCAGATTGATTATATTCTTTGCAGCCAAAGATGGAGAAGTTCTATATAGTCAGCAAAAACAAGACCGGGAGCTGACTGTGGCTCAGATCATGAGCTCCTTATTGTAAAATTCAGACTTAAATTGAAGAAAGTAGGGAAAACCACCAGACCATTCAGGTATGACCTAAATCAAATCCCTTATGATTATACAGTGGAAGTGACAAATAGATTCAAGGGATTAGATCTGATGACAGAGTGCCTGAAGAACTACAGACAGAGATTCACGAGCTATTTCAAATCCTAAAAGACAATGCTGTTAAAGTGTTGTACACAATATGCCAGCAAATTTGGAAAACTCAGCAGTGGCCACAGGACTGGAAAAGGTCAGTTTTCATTCCAATCCCAAAGAAAGGCAATCCCAAAGAATGCTCAAGCTACTGCACAATTGCACTCATCTCACATACTAGTAAAGTGATGCTTAAAATTCTCCAAGCCAGGCTTCAGCAATAGGTAAACCGTGAAATTCCAGATGTTCAAGCTGGTTTTAGAAAACACAGAGGAACCAGAGATCAAATTGCCAACATCTGCTGGATCATCAAAAAAGCAATAGAGTTCCAGAAAAACATCTATTTCTGCTTTATTGACTATGCCAAAGCCTTTGACTTGTGTGGATGACAATAAACTGTGGAAAATTCTGAAGGAGATGGGAATACCAGACCACCTGACCTGCCTCTTGAGAAACCTGTATGCAGGTCAGGAAGCAACAGTTAGAGCTGGACATGGAACAACAGGCTGGTTCCAAACAAGAAAAGGAGTACATCAAGGCTGTATATTGTCACCCTGCTTATTTAACTTATATGCAGAGTACATCATGAGAAACGCTGGGCTGGATGAATCTGGAATCAAGTTTGCTGGGAGTAATATCAATAACCTCAGATATTCAGATTACACCACCCTGATGGCAGAAAGTGAAGAGGAACTGAAGAGCCTCATGAAGAAAGTGAAAGAGGAGAGTGAAAAAATTGGCTTAAAGTTCAACATTCAGAAAACTAAGATCATGGCATCCGGTCCCATCACTTCATGGCAAATAGATGGGAAACACTGAAAATATTTGCAGACTTTATTTTTGGGGGCTCCAAAATCACTGTACATGGTGACTGTAGCCATGAGATTAAAAGCTGCTTATTCCTTGGAAGGAAAGTTATGACCAACCTAGAGAGCATATTAAAAAGCAGAGACATTACTTTGTCAACAAAGTTCCATCTCATCAAGGCTATGGTTTTTCCAGTAGTCATGTATGGATATGAGAGTTGGACTATAATGAAAGCTGAACACCGAAGAAGTGATGCTTTTAAACTGTGGTGTTGGAGAAGACTCTTGAGAGTTCCTTGGACTGCAAGGAGATCCAACCAGTCCATCCTAAAGGACATCAGTCCTGACTGTTCTTTGGAAGGACAGTTGTTGAAGCTGAAACTCCAATACTTTAGCCAACTGATGTGAAGTCCTGCTCATTGGAAAAGACCCTGATGCTGGGAAAGCTTGAAGGTGGGAGGGGAAGGGGACAACAGAGGATGAGATGGTTGGATGGCATCACTGACTCAATGGACATGAGTTTGTAGACTCTGGAAGTTGGTGATGGACAGGGAGGCCTGTTGTGCTGCAGTCCATGGGATCGCAAAGAGTCGAATATGACTGAGTGTCTGAACTGAACTATCTATCATAAACCAAATCCAGATATTCTAAGTAAGGTAGAAGGAACAAACAGATTCGAGGTGTGCAAATAGAGGTTTCTGCCATATTATGTATATTAATAAAAGTGTCTAGAGAGTTTCTTATCCTAATATTTTGGTTAACATAAACTTTGTTTGCCATAACTTCATACACAGTTAATGTTATCTGCATGACTTAGATGAGTCCAGATAAACACTTGATTAATGTGTTTTAATGGCTAGACTAGTGCTTATTTGCATGTTGGCATTATAAAGTGTAAAGTGCTTTTTAATATAAAACCTGAGATGCAACAAGATAAGGCAAAACTTTTTAATTTACTGAATGCTGCATTTAACATTTTTAGAAAATTATCATAGGAAACTATATGGAATTACATATTGATATTTACTTAATAAGATTTCATGGTATATATAAATATATAAATAGATGTACATTTGTTACAATATCATATTTGGGGTGTCATAGATGCTGAGCTATCTTTCACGGTCATGTATTATTTTTATCACAGGCAATTTTTCATGGTGCCCTATTATCATAGGAATACTTCCTCCAGAGAAAATGTGCTTAAGCCATTATGCTAAATGTATGTTAAGCACTATATCTTGTGTTATGGTTTGCTATATGATTTATCTTATCTAGTAGGAAAACAAAGGATGAATTGTGTCTTCTTTATATAATGTTTACTTAAAATTTCATAAAGTGCAATGTATTTACTTCCTTGGACTCTGTTTTGTTCTTATTCTCAATCATAGTAAATATTTGCACTTGCAGACTGCCTGTAGCTTACATGTGCTGGAGAGCGAATAGATAAAAGGATGAAATCACAGAAGAAGACCAAACTTTAGCAACAACCTTCATGCAAATGAAATGCACACAAGAGATTCTGATTTATATTCCTATTATGTAAAATGATTTCATTTCTAGCTTCTCACAATTTCAAGGAACTCCTGTTTACCAAGGCAGAGTCATGAGGCTCACCAAGCAGCTGTGTGGGACTGTAACCATCTGAAATCCAGCTGTGACTGTGGAATTTAAAGTATATTAGGATAAGGGAAAACTTTCTGAAAACCATTTCCAGTATCTACGCTTGAAATCAGTCTATGAAGGTTTTATGAAAAATTAGAGATGATGACTCAGCTTGTTGTATCCATGCTTTGCAGGCAAAATTCATCTTTTTGAAAAATAACATAGGCTAAAAATGCCAGGTATAATCATCACTTATAAATCAAACCTAGCAAGTCTTTTTTATTCATGGACTTCTTATTCATAAAATAAGAAATATTTATATGCATCACTCACTTTCTTCAAACTATCAGAACACCCCTTGACCTGATGAGAAAGAAAGGTGAAGGTTGTGATGTTATTGTTTTGGTCCATGTATAGAAATCCTTGTTAGGATAGATAAACAAGGTGGTTTGACTGTGAATAAGCAAGTATTGCTACATCCTGAAAGCCCCAAATAGAAACTATGTCTTCAGCAATGGTTCACTGAGGTGGAAGAGGACAATTTGATTGAAGCTCCTGATGCTGGGAAAGATTGAGGGCATGAGGAGCAGAGGGCTACAGAGGATGAGATGGTTGGATGACATCATTGACTCAATGGACAGGAGTTTGAGCAAACTCTGGGAGACAATGAAGGACATGGAAGCCTGGGGAACCAGGGATCACAGAGTTGGACACAACTGAGCAACTGAACAACCACATCAGCGATCTATGAAGTGACCAATTCTCATAAAACTATCAAAAATATGTCAATCTAATCCAGGATAATATTTTAAGCTGTTTATTGCCAGAGGCATGAGCAGGGGCAAAAACAGGTAGGAAGCAGGAGGAGATTCAAGTATAAATGCCAGGGTAAATGGGCGGGAGGACAGATTCTGGGGCAGGTAAAGATAAATTGGCCGAATGTTCTCAAAACTAAAGAGGAAAATTTGTGTTTATGGAGAAGTTCATCTATTCTTAGAAAATGTTCAGAAATGAGGAAATGATGGGTATCTAAAATCATTCCATAAATTCAATACTTGGCAAGTTGATTTTCATTGAATGGGCTTTTAACAAATTGATGTTAGCTGAATTTGGTAGTGTCAAAAGCCACTAAATACTCTGGATTAAACTTTTCTGTATGGGAAGTATCCCTTACAGGAGTGCTAATGACTTTAATCCAATCAGATCAACAACTCTCTGAACTAGAGGAGAGGGTGGGAGGTCAAGTTCAGTTGGGTGAGAGGGAAGAGATTTTTGACCTCAGGTCTTCCACAGGTGGTAAATTATTGTAATAACAGAAAAAAGTAGTTGAAAAAAGTAGTGAACAACTAAATGTCTGGTTATAGGGCAAAATTTAATAATATATGCAATACTGATTTAGGTATTTATGTGATAATGAATATTTATCAGCATGGAAAGATATACGATAGACTGTGAGAGGAGAAACTTTATCTGATGTGCTCACTATTAACTTAGCACAGTACCTGGAATAAAGGAAAAGGGATCAGATTATCAAAGATAATATATTTTCTGTAAAAAAACTTTTTGAAAGAAATTTTCCCAAGGTTTTAATAGCACTAAGTATTTTTAAAATTATCTGTAATTCCTAATTTATATCAATAACATGATTTAATTTTTAGAGGCAAAAATAAACTTACACTAAAGGAATTATATCATTTTGAAATAGTTTGCAAACTTCTTACTCTCTTTGGATATCATTGAATTCCGATTGTATATGTGACTTTTTTTTTTTTTTACCATTTGGCTAATAGAGTCCATTGGACAAGTTAGAGCAGGCAGTTAGCCAGATATAAGCAGATAAAGGAGGCTTGGCATGGGTAATGTGGCAGGAAACCATGTATTTTGGGGTGACAGGTTCTAAACACAGACAAAGAAAGGTGGGAAAAGATGGGCATCACCAATTGTAAGCTTTTGCTCATTATGGCTTCATTACAATAAAATTACCTTGCAAATAAGAAGTACCAATTATGTCCTGACACCAGGATACTTCTGATCAAGTCTGACTAAATAAGGCCAAAAATCCCTCCTCCCCTTGGGAAAGTGGAGATGGGTTGAAAATCAGGAAATATGACCCCAAACCCGACCCTCTGCCATGAATATCCCACTCGATCATTGTCACACTCCATATAACCAGTGTGCCGAAGAAACTCAGAGCAGCCGCTCATCGGAATGTGCGTGCTGTGTGTGCTCAGTCGCTCAGTTGTGTCTGACTATTTGTGACCCTGTGGACTATAGCCCTCCAGGCTCCTCTGTCCATGGAATTTTCCAGGCAATAATACTGGAGTGGGTTGCCATCTCCTCCTCCAGGAGATCGTCCCAATGCAGGGACTGAACCTGCATCTTTTGCGTCTCTGCATTGGCATGCAGATTCTTTACCACTGTGCCACCTGGGAAGCCTTCCTCAGAATGTAGTGTCGCTCAAAAAATTCTGGCTTTGCTTTCTTGGTCTCTGTATCTCTGAACTCCTTCTGCTATGAAACAAGAACCTACTGTCTAGTATCAGACATATAGAGCAATAATCATGCTGCCCCCACCTCCCCAAAAACAACAAAATTCAAGTCCATATATTCATCCTGTGCATATGTGCATCCTAAGTTGCTTCAGTTGTGTCCAAATCTGTGCAACCCTGTGGACTGTACCCTTCCAGGCTCCTCTGTCCATGGGGTTGGAGTCACTCAGGAATCATTGTTAGCATATAGATTTTGGTACAGTGGTTCATTCATATAGATTCATGAATAGCTAAAAATGGGTGTTATTCTTTACTCAACTTTGTGTTCAGCTTCTAAATGTATCTGCAGGTGTTCAAGGTAAATTCTGGTTTAGTAGAAACCTTAATTTGGAATGCTTTCCTTAGTTTCAAAGCATTAAGACACTCTCCTGAGTGATGTTATTAAAATAATAAAATATATCCCCTCCCCCATTCCACTGTATCCATCGCTTTGTTTAAGGGAAAAATATTTGTATACCATCCTCTGCTAACTTTGGTTTAGGCTTCCCTGGTGGCTCAGCAGTAAAGAATTTGCTTGCCAATGCAGGAGGCACAGGTTCAATCCTTGGGTCAACAAGATACCCTGGAGAAGGAAATGACTACCCACTCCAGTATTCTTGCCTGGGAAATCCAATGGAGAGAGGAGCCAGGTGGGCTACAGTCCATGGGATCACAGGGTCATTTGTATCCTGCCTTATTTTCACACACAGTGATCATTTAAAGAAAGACATTTGCAAAGAATCAATTTGAGCTCAAATATACAGAGCCATTTATTTTCCTCATAAAGACAGCATATTTTGAAAAAAAAAATATTAGAAAAAACCAGATATTTCTATTAGCAAAGGCCTCTGGGTATGGTCTGGAGATAAAAGAGTGAGAAAAGAGGAACTGATGATGTTCCATGTAATAATGCAAAGACCTATATATATTACCAATAGGAAATTAAGCTTGAAGTGATAAAGTACACTCTCACATTACTCTCCTAAAAACAGTTATTTTAGACTAAGGAAAATGAATTGTGGGAAATAAAATGAAGGTTCAGTAACCTATGTGGGTGAATAAATAAATAAATAACTCTAGAGCAGTACCAGTACTTGAAGAAAAGAAGTGAAGATCTGCATTCTGAGGGATTGAATGCAAATGCTGAAGCAACCCTCCCCATTATCATTATCTTTTCTTTTTTTTTTATTTTCTTCATTGTATTCTTTATTATTATACAAAAATCTATTGACGGCTTATCTCTTGTTTATTATCTGTCATCTCCTTGAACTGAAATGTAAGTTTTATGAGAACAGGCAGTCTGTCTACATTGATTGTTGATACATCCCCTTCTCTAAAGATGCTTGGAACAAGGTAGTTGATCAAAAAGCATATGTCATTTGATACATGTATGATTAATACTATGAGGAATTAAGGAACAGGGCAATTAAGAGGAGTGGAGGTAAGTTTTGAGTTTCCCTGGTGGCTCGGAGGATAATGAATCTTCCTGCAATGCAGGAGAACTCAGTTCAATCCCTGGGTCGGGAAGATGCACTGGAGAAGGGATAGGCTGTCCACTCCAGTATTCTTGGGCTTCCTTGGTGGCTCAGTTGGTAAAGAATCAGCTGGGTTTGATCCTTGGGTTGGGAAGATCCCCTGGAGGAGGGCATGGCAACCCACTCCACTATTCTTGCCTGGGCAATCCCCATAGACAGAGGAGCCTGGTGGGCTACAGTCCATGGGGTCACACAGAGTCAGACACGACTGAGTGACTAAGCACACATGATTTCAGTATCATCATTCACATATTAGATCTGTAATCCTGGAGGACCAGAGCATGACAGCTAGAGAAAAGAGTAGAGTGTTCTGGTAGAGATGAGAGCAGTTTGTAGGAAAAGGAGGTACAACAAAGCAACTCTGGTTTCAGCAGACTCAGATACAGATGTTGGAAACTATTCTAGAGGAAGAAGACCTATGAAGCAGAGGAAATGGATTTCTGATTTACTTTTAGAAGAGATGAACTGCTCAACTTAACCATAAATTCTCATAGGAGCTAACTTTTAATTTCTGAGCTCTAAAGAAAGGTTATCCAATCCATATTTCCTGAACTGTGTCTAAGCTATGTTTTCATTGCATGGCAATTGTAGTTTGCAAAGTACATCTGTATAATCCTAAGCATTTCTTGGCTTGCAGTCTGGAAAATGTCAGTAGCTTATATCTCATGGGGAATGTTGTAAACATTTTAATTAGATACCATTCTGCTTCTGTCTTATTTTCCGGAGAAACACAGGTCCTATTACCTCTACCTCCTGAGAGAATGCTACACATACGATGTAGAAAACATAGGTCACTTCAACACTACTGTCTGTGGGTGTGAATACAGTCTGTGTCTATGTAAAAATATGCATGTTTACAATGTATGTATGTGAACAATATGTGTGTATGTACAGTGTGTATATGTGAACAGCATATGGGTGCATGCATGGGTTCATATATAAACATTCCTATTGTGTGATGTCTTTAGGATAAAAATTCTGATAGAATGAGTTGTTGAAAACCTATCATGACTTGCTACAAAGTAGAAACCTAAATTCAGTTTAGGTTTTAAATTTCAGATGATAAAAAGATCTGGAAGTCAGTGAGCATTAAGTGGGGTGTTCTGAATATTATTTGTTCATTAGAGACCAGAAGAGCAAATGATGTTACACAGAGTCAGAGAGACATCAAAGTGACTTGGAATGAGAAAAGAACACTGTAAGCTGCAAAGATTGGCAAGATGTTATTCCGAATTGAATAACTCAGACATTGGGGAACGCAGTACATTATATTGTATTCTGCTTACGAAAGAGACCAAAGAAACAAGTATTTGTTTACACTTGCAATATGATAAAAATATAATGAAATATAACCATTTTGGGCTTATCATGCTATGACTTCCAATCAAGCCACTGAAAGTATTCCTGAAAAGTTTTAAGGAAAATAAAAATGAGTTTTGCATTTAGTAACTTGGCATTACTGGGACATTGTATTTGTAAGAAATAGTCTTGAGTGTTTTAGAAGTACTCTTAAAGGAGTTTTTCAAGGATCTATGTCATATATATCCAGGATTGTTCACCATCGGCACAATCTGTGATCATGGACAAGAGTGTATCCAATAGCCTAGCTGGCAACCCTGCTTGGATATTTTAGGGACATGCCAACTGTGGCATGCCCAAAGAAGAGAAAATAAGCAAATAAACGTAATTTTTAAAACCTCTTAAATCTTATTTTTTGCCTCAAACCTTGCTTTTCCCTAGTCTTTCAAATCTCAGTAAATGTCAGTGTCACCCACCCAATGCATAAGCCAAAAGTATCAGCATTATCATTACCTCTTTCTTTTCCCCATTTCCCTGTCTTCTATCCCTTGTTAACTCATTTTGATTCTACCTCTAATTTTTTTTAACTATATGCAACAGATATTTGTTTACTTTATCAACAAATACCTTAAATTCCCACAATTTATTTTCCATATAACTGTTTGAAATGTAATTCAGATTATATCTGCTTCCTGATCAAAATCCTCCAGGGGTTTCTCATTGCTATTAGAATAAAATAAAGGCACCTTACCACTTATAATGTTGTCCCAGTCTATATTCTCCAGCTCTATACCTCCTCTAATTTTTATCACTTGAAGGACTGATGCTGAAGCTGAAACTCCAATACTTTGGCCACCTGATGTGAAGAACTGACTCACTGGAAAAGACCCTGATGCTGGGAAAGATTGAAGATGGGATGAGAAGAGGACGACAGAGGATGAGATGGTTGGATGGCATCACTGTCTCAATGGACATGAGTTTGAGTAAGCTCCAGGAGTTGGTGATGAACAGGGAGGCCTGGTGTGCTGCAGTCCGTGGGCACAAAGACTCAGACATGACTGAGCAACTGAACTGAACTGATTCTTCTCTGGATACCTTTTAAAATTCTGCTTTTTAAACAGGCCAAGACAGGGAGGTTCCAGTCTCTTCCACTGAATGCAGTATAACTTGTTGGAAGGAATACAGATATCTGAGGATTCAGAAAAACAAAGAGTAACAGGTGGACAGGGAAATAAAAGCAGAATTCAAAGTGCCACTAAACTGGTTGTGAATTTACTATTTTCTCCACTCCTGTATTCTCCACTAGCCTGAACTCAAAGGGAGGGCAAAACTGCATACTAAAGACAGACAGAGTTTAAGGAGTTTCCAAGGACTGTACAGGGGACTTCTGAAATGCAGAGAAACTGGGAGAATTTCCTGCAGTTATTTTTCTTCCTCTGTTCTGTTGTCTCTTGTACTCTCTAGACCCTGGAGAACTCTGTAACTGAAGCTGCAGCTTGGTAGTTGAGCAGGCACCTAAAACTCTGAGAGAGGGAAACCTTCTTAACAGTGGAGCCATGATTCTTAGAGCAGGGTGATGAATCTGTTGCTCATTGCTTTCTTTCTATTTTTTCCTCATTGCTTTTTGTTGTTGTTGTTGTTATATTTTCACTGTGTGCTCAGTTGCTGAGTCATGCCCAGCTCTTGGTGACCAGACTCCTCTGTCCATGGAATTTTCCAGGCAAGAATACTGGAGTGGGTTGCCATTTCCTACTCCAGGGGATCTTCCTGACCCAGGGGTTAAATCTGCATCTCTTGTGTTTCCTGCATTGGCAGATGGATTCTTTACTACCGCACCACCTGGGAAGCCCTACTTGCCTCCAAATTTAGACACAGTTGTAGGAAGTGCTTGGAAGAGCAGGTTAACTAAAGCTCAAGCTCTCTGACCAGAGGATCTAGAAAGGAAGCTGCAGGGAACTGGGAAGTATCATGGAGTGTTTCAGAGAGAAGGGAGCTTAAAAGAGAGAGAGAGAGAAACCCCACAAAAGTGTGTATGAAACCCTGTGTTTACCTTTGAACTGAACATGTGGGAATCTGCCCCTAAATACAATATCAAACGCTTTAAAACTGACTATGATGCAGACCAGGCCCCAAAGGACTACTAGAAAGTGAAAACACCAAGTGATCCAAATAGCACTGCAATTACTAAAAACTGCACTGACCACAATCTAAAGAATATAGACGAGACTTTTTAGTTTAAAGTTGAAAAGAGAAAACCAACCATCGTCCTATGTTTTAAATAGTAGTCAGAGTCTCATAACATATCAATCAAAATGTCAAGGATACAATCCAAAATTATTTGGTATGTGAAGAGTCAAGGAAATCTTAGCACTTGAAGAAAAAAAACAATCAACAGATATCAAAACCAATATAACAAAGTGGTTGAAATGGAATTTTTTAACTGAATAATACAACTAAATTAGAAAATGCACCAGATGGCCTATATGAGAGAATGGAGATGACATAATAAACAGGCAGATAACTTCAAGGTAGATTATGAGAAATTAAGCATTCTTAAAAAAAAAAAAGAGAGAGAGAGAGATAAAGGTAAAAGATTAAAAAGAAAAAAAATAAAGAGAGCCTCAATATCCTGTGGAACTATGTAAAAAGGTCTAACATTGGCATCACCTGAGTCATAGAAAGAGGAAAAAAATGTATGTGATAGAGAAAAACATGTTTTAAAGAAAAATGACTGAAAACTTCTCAATTTGGTAAAAGACACAAATTTTAGATGCAAGAGGGAGGCTCAGAAAATTCCAAGCAAGATAAACTCAAAAAACTCACATGAGGCGCAGCATAATCAAGCTTCTGAAATTAAAGATAAATACAAAATCTTTACTGCAAGTCAGGACTCCTTATATAAGGAGACACTAATTAAAATGACTCTATATTTGATACCAGAAACCATAACAGTTAGTGGAAGTGAAACATTTTTAAAGTGCTGCAAAAAAAAATTTACATTAAAATTCTATAATCAGTGAAGTCACTAGTAAGAAATCTGTAACTAGGAAAAAAGGAAGAGTAATAAAAATGGCAAACATCCAGTACATATAAAAGACAATCTTCCTTTTTGTTTCTTTAAAATACACATGAGGATTGAAAGTAAAACTTAAGACATTTTCTAATGAGTTATTCAATAGATGTAGTTGTAATATCTAAGGACTACAAGGAGCAGGGTAAAAGAACTTATGCTTTGGTAAGCTTTCTGCTTATCATTTAAGGTGGTAAAATACTAAGTCTTTATAAAATGAAAAAAAAAGTGTATGTGCCATAAACCCTATAAGCTTCAATAGATAAATTAAAATTGAATGCTAAAATTTGTTTAAATCATTCAAAAGGAAGCAAGAAGGTGAAACAAGAATAAATATCAGAGGGAAAACTCAGAAAACAAAGAGTAAGTCTAATATGTTTAAATTTAGGCAGATCTTGATCCAAACATATTGATAATTTTATTAAATGCAGTGATTTAAACTCACAAATTAAAAATAGAATTTGTTAAAATAGTTTAGAAATACTTGTGCATTACAACAATCCTAGTATATATGTATTTATGTAATTGACTCCAATACTTTGGCCACCTGATGTGAGGAACTGACTCATTTGAAAAGACCCTAATGCTGGGAAAGATTGAAGGCGGGAAGAGAAGGGGATGACAGAGGATGAGGTGGTTGGATGGCATCACTAACTCAATGGACATGAGTTTGAACAAGCTCCAGGAGATGGTGAAGGACAGGGAAACCTGGCGTGCTGCAGTTCATGGGGTCCAAAGAGTCGACATGACTGAGTAACTTAACAACAATATAATTAAGTTAAAGGTAAGTGGATTGTAGAAACAATGCTACGCAACTGCTAATCAAAAGAAAGTTGGAGTAACTATATACTAATATTGGACAATGTAGACTTCAAAGCAACAGAAATTACTAAGGAAAAAGAAGGGCAGTATAGAATGATCATTCTCATTTCAAGGCCTTTAAATTCAGTTGCTTATCTGGAACACTGGTGAGCATATGGCTGCCTCATCAAATATTATCTCTTACAAAGGGTCCTCTCTAACTACCCCTCTCTGGTCACCTTATCATATTCATACCATCCTATTTATGTTATTCAAAGCACTTTTCATTAGCTTGGGCTTTGTTTGTGTGTGTGTGTTTTAGTTTTTGTGTTTTCTTCTGGTATATAGACTCTTAGAAAGTATCTACCTCATGTTCTCAGCTCTACACACATTGCCTAGCAAACTGATAAACTAGATAAATAATTGTTGAATGAACTATGTCGGGCTGACTCAAACATATGACCTTTGCCTTAGTAATAGGCCTACCTTATTATGTTGTGAAAATTCAACAAGATAAACCAAAGACAGCACATATTGCAGCACTCCTAATAGAGCACCATTCAATAAGTGTTACCAGTTGAGACTGTCATTACTATATAGCATCCAGAACAGTGTAAATTGTGTTTTATAAAGTAAGTCTCTGTCTTTTGGCATAGGCCGTGAGTTAATCTATTGGCAGATTTCTGACCTTAGCTACCTTGATGTATTGTTTATGCCAAAAGTTGCTGTACTATGAAAGAAGACAGATGGCAAGGGGGAAAGGTAAACAAAATCATTAAATGATATTATTTCTATTGCTTCAAACCATGCAGTGATGCTATTTCTATGCTCTCAGTGATTACTTATTAGCTATATACGCTAACTAGATTCTGATAAGTATTTCAGGAGTATGGCATTATTACCAATAATCATGCTAGTAATAAGTACTCTTCAAGCATACATCTTATTTTTTTTTCCCACCTAAGAAATGCAGATGTGAGAGCTCCTATAATTTGAAAGGATAAGTTCAAGTAAAAGATGTAGACACTGTGAAAATTTACATTATAATAGTCAAAGATATCAAGAGAACATTTAGCTCCAAAAAGAATTTCTCTATTCAGCACTTAATTTTAACATTTGGTACAGGAAATAAAAAGTCATCTATGTACATTTGGACCAAAACTTCTAGCACATAATCCACAATGTAAACCAGCAATTATTTATCTGTGTAAAAAATTTTAAAAGAAAGAACTAGAAGATTTTAAACCAAAAAGTTAAGTAAGGATTATTATCTTAGTTTTGAGGATTAAAGATGAATTTGTTTGTTCAAATTTTTGTGTTATACATATTTTCTGTAAGGTATATATTCAGAAAAGCATTACTTTTAAAGTTATAATAAGGAAACTTGAAGGAATTTCTTGTTTTTATTAAGAGTGCAGATAAGATGGACACTAGGTGTCCACAAAAGTCAACTCTAAGGGATCTACAAAAGTAAAAAAATAAAATAAAAAATAAAAAGGATCATAGGAATTAATAATTGAACAATATAAAAGTGTGTGCTAAGTTGCTTCAGCCATGTCTGACTCTTTGAAACCCTATGAACTGTAGCCCACAAAGCTCCTCTGTCCATGGGATTCTCCAGGTAAGAATACTTGAGTAGATTGCCATGCCCTCCTCTAGGAATATAAAAGTAATTAACCATTAATATGAACAAAAGTAAATAAATACATCAGTAGGCAAGAAAAAAGTCATTGTGAAGGAGAATGTATGCATTTTGAGTGGGGATGGGGAAGACTGGAGTCTAGGTAAAAGAATATATTTAAGGCCATGATTCACAAAATATGCATCAGAATCACCCAATGAAAAAAAGGCCATGTGAGGACAGAGTGAAAAGTGATACTGAACAGACCTGGAAGAGAGCCCTCATTAGAACCTGAGTTAGCCAGACATTCGTTTAGACTTCTAGCTTTCAGAATAGTGAAAAAATTAATGCCTGTTCCTTAAGTCTGGGTATTTTGCTAGAGCAGAATGAACTAATATACTAGTATAATAGAATGATTGCAGATCACAGACATAAACCCTTGAAAGAGTACTAATTAGGAGAGAGAATATAAAATTCATATATGGACACATTTTAGTGACATTAAAGAATATCAAGACAGAAGAACTCTAAAAACTCTCATACAGAAAGATAAGACCACTTAATTGTCATCAGAATTTTTAATATTCACATTGGGTATGGAAAAAATAAAGGAATATACATTTTTAAAGTATTGGAGAAAAGCATTTTATAGATTTGATATGTCTAAAAAATAGAAAATTTATGTGGAAATCATTGTACAGGACAACCATCAGAAGTACAGCCATAGTGTTTATAACTTATAAATCAAAAGATGACAAATTCAGTCACAGCAGAAAAGAAAAAAATAAGAAAGTGTAATATATCAAAATATGGAATAAGATAGAAAAATAGTTATAACTAGTAATTATATTAGTACTATCATTTAGCACCAACTTCTGGGAGAAGAGGCAATACATTTATAAACAGCTGAAGTTTAAATAATGCAGAGTCAAGTAAGTGTTCTGAATTCAATCATGATAAGATATTGGGACAAGACCATATGAAAAATTTAAGTGGAAAGGCATTTTCTGACACATAGAAATAGAATGCTAACACAGCCAAGTACTTTTTACTCTTATTTACCAAAGAATCTATGAGACTAAGCAATTTTATAAAATACTATTAGTAATTAGCTTAAAGTAATGGTATTCTGCCACTTTCTAGAAACTCTACTTAAGGCTCTATCACAAGACTATTCATACTAGAATTGTATACAGGTTATATTCATTTTGAAGAATATATAATCAAGTTTTTCTAGCTTATTAATCTACTTCATGTCAAAAGCTAACATAAGTTCTTATTCATGCATTAATTTGAGAAATACTTAATATTCTAGGCATTGTTCTAAATGCTCGGAAGTACAAGGCTGAACAAGACAGACAAATTCCTTCAACTGATAGAACCTGCTCAGGTGATACAAATGAAATTTCATGTCAATTATTATCTCTAATAACAAAATGTTATATTTGCTGTTAACTTGTCAGAAAACACAGTTTTGTTGTACAAACCAAACTCAAATAAACTCAACTTTTTTTCAGCATAATTAATATAATTGTGTATTAGCAAACTGTAACAAGCTTTTTTCTAAATGGTATCCCTCCTTATTCTAAATACTTTCATGAAAATGGAACCATTTTCATGTGAATCAATCAGATTTTATTGAGAACATCTTCCTAAAAGAAAAAAAAAATCTTCCTAAAGTTATATATTATAGTCATTTAAGTATATTATAAATATAAGTGTATCCTCTGACTTTGAGATCTCATAATGTAGGTAGAAAGAAAGAAAGTGAAATCGCTCAGTCATGTCAGGCTATATGGGACACCGTGGGCTGTAGCCTGCCAGGCTTCTCTGTTCATGGGATTTTTCCAGGCAAGAATACTGGAGTGGGTTGCCATTTCCTTCTCCAGGGGATCTTCCTGATCCAGGGATTGGACCTGGGTCTCCCTCACTGCATCAGACTCTTTACCATCTGAGTCACCAAGGAAGCCCATAATGTAGATAAAGAATGATTTATTTATAGACTGTAAGTGAGAGAATAAACATTAATGACTGTGCAATGCTTTTAATTGGAAGATCGTAGAATAGGTATAATTTTCAATGTGTCTACTAAGTATACATCAAGGCTAAGTTGAAGAAACTACCTTTTTAGAGAATATCTGAAAGATATGTTCTCCATCATTTCTCTAAAAAAAAAAAAAAAATTCCCTAACACAACAAATATTCTGCCACAAATCATTCTGGGGACCCATATATTTAACACTGCTTTGCTAAACTGTTTGGTTTGATGTTGCCAGACTTGTAGTATAAACAGATTAATAGAATTTGCTCATTGTTTAAGGACATTTTCCTGAAATTCAGGGGAGAAATTTATTTTCATTTATAGTGTTAGGAAATATTCTGATAGCCTTGACACATAAGGTATGTGTGTGTCTGTGTACTTGTATGCTAATTTTAACAATCCTATACATTTAACAATTATATTATCATATATTTCCTTCTCATACTATTTATCAGAAAGCTTATGCCAAAATTTGTGGTTCATTAATAAATGGAATATTTTTCTTCACTACATACATACATCTCTGCTTTACTTGGATCCATTTTCTTCTTCATTGCTTTCACTATTTTTAAACTGATTTCACGTATTATATTAATATTTTTATGTCAACTTAAATCTGATAGAGGAGACAAGATGTAAATAAATAAAATATTAAAATGTGTAAAAATCTAAACCTTAATGAACATTATCGGAGAAGGCAATGGCAACCCACTCCAGTACTCTTGCCTGGAAAATCCCATGGACAGAGGAGCCTGGTGGGCTGCAGTCGTTGGGGTCGCGACGAGTCGGACACGACTGAGTGACTTCACTCTCACTTTTCACTTTCTTGCACCGGAGAAGGAAATGGCAACCCACTCCAGTGGTCCTGCCTGGAGAATCACAGGGATGGCGGAGCCTGGTGGGCTGCCGTCTATGGGGTCGCACAGAGGCGGACACGACTGAAGCGACTTAGCAGCAGCAGTAGCAGGAATGAACATTATACATTTATAATAAATTTTAGGTTGATAAAATATTTAGATGTAAGAGTGAAACTATAAAAATACAAGAAGCTTTTATGATGTTTAAATAGTTCAAGAGTACAGAGATACTTTTTTATTGTGTTTTAAAACCTAAGTAATTAAAAACAAATTAAGGGCCATCATTTAAAAGTCTACAAATAACGACTACTGGAGACAATGTGGAGGGAACAGAACTCTCCTGCACTGTTGGTGTGAAAGTAAATTGCTACAGCCACTATGGAAAACAGTATGAAGGTTCCTAAAAGAACTAAAAATATTAACAGAGTTGCCTCATGAGCTAGCAATCCCACTCCTGGGCACATATCCAGACAAACTATAATTTGAACTCTCTGTTTTTGGAGCACTATAGCTGATAATACGTGGAAAACAACTTAATGTCCATCAACAGATGAATGCATAAAGAAGATACATATGCATACAATGGAATATTACTTAGCCTTAAAAAATAATGAAATGTGATTTGCAGCAGCATTCATAGATCTAGAGATTAATCATTTTAAACAAAGTAAATCAACAAGAGAAAGACAATTAGCAAATGATATCACTTATATGTGGAATCTAAATTATTACAAAAATGAGCTTACCTATGAAACAGAAACAGACTCACAGAGGTAGAGAACAGGCTTCTGGTTGCCAAGGGAGAGGAGGAGGAGGTGGGGTGGATTGGGAGCTTGGGATTAGCAGATGCAACTATAATACAAAGAATGGATAAATAGCAAAGTCATACTTACTGCATATCACAGAGAATGATATTCAATATTCTGTAATAAACCATAATGGAAAAAAAATTTAAAAAGCAAATTAAGAAACTTTCTCATAGAAGAATAAAAAAAAAATCTACTTGGGCGGGGGGAAGCACCATACAGAACTCAAGATGAAAGAATGATTTTGTTCATGTATAAGATAAACTTTGAAACCAATAACCTAAAACTAGCAATCCAGTAGGAAAGTGGGTAAAGGATATGAGCAAAAGGTACACAAAAGATGAAATACAAATGATTCTAATCATAAGAAAATGTGTTTAACCTCATCCCTCAGAAAATATGAACATTTAGCACCACAAGGTAATCCTTTTTTTTTTTTTTTCACTTATCACACTGATAACTTTTTAAAATGTTACCAATATGCTATGTTGGCAAGAGAGAAAAAAGGACTTGCATGTTGTTGGCAAGAGTGTCAAGTCATTCACTGTCTCTGGAGGGTGACCTGCTTTTACCTACCAAAATGAAAGATGCACTGTATTTTGAATTTGGCATATCCACTCCAAATATTTATTCTATGGATATCCTCATACATGTGGATATAGTGATGAATAGGCAAATACACTGAAATATTACAACAGGGACCAATTACATGAAGTATGCCACCTTCAAAAAATGGAATATTATGCCATTGTTAAAGAGAAGGAAACACAGTTACGTGTCCTGATACAAAAGGTTTTAATATGTGCTATCAAGTATTAAAAAAAAAAAATAGTCATATGAGTTTGTGTAGTATCTTGTCTTTTGTATATATAGGGGAAGTAGAGAGACATTGTTGAAGGAAAAATCCTATCTGTTTATGAATGCATTATCTCTAAGGGTGGTATGAGATGTATTATTAGTTACCTCTGGGCAAGACAGCTGAGTAGTTGAGTAACTAGGGTAAATGGGGGTTTTGTTTTTGTTTTTTCACGATATATGTTTCTAGCTTTTGAATTTTGTATCATTGGCTTGTATCACCCATCCTTCCACCCCCTCTCACTAAAAAAAGAAAAATGAGTCTTACAGGTGGGGCAGAAACCAGATGCCAGAATTACCGACCATGGCTATACAACTAAAATCACAAGGGCATTAAAACATAGTACTGAAGATCTGGGCTGAAGCCTGACTTTACATATATATGTGTATGTGTGTGTATGTGTGATTCTAATATGTAAGCTGATCTGAGACTCACCAGGCCAGAGTAAAGACTCCTTTTTTCAGAAGATCAAATTCACTCTGAAAATGAAAGCTGGGTCAGCCCTGCAAAGATGAATATCAACTTGACTGAAGTTTAGATTGAACTTATGAGTCGTGAGGCACTCAGCCAGATGAAATAAAAGAGTAAGACAGAAAAAAGGAGAGATAGGAGAGTTACATATGGCTGATTATTCTCTGAGTAAAGCAATAAAAGACACGTGATATTTATTACAATCATTAATGGAAGAATAAGTGACACATTAGGTAGCATGACAGTTAAGAATAATATCCCACTACTTATTTTCAATTATCATTGATAAATGTAAATATGTATATACATAGACCTCTAGGTACTATTGACAGTGTGTGTATTAGTCATTCAGTCATGTCCGACTCTTTGCAACCCCAAGGACTGTAGCCTGCCAGACTCTCTGTCCTTGGAATTCTTCAGGCAAGAATAATGGAGTGAGTTGCCATTCCCTTCTTTAGGGGATCTTCCCAACCCAGGGATCGAACCTGGGTCTCTTGTCTCCTGCAATGGCAGGCAGAGTCTTTACCACTGGTGCCACCGTAGGAGAAGCCCACTATTGACTGTACGCTACCATAAAAAATGCCCTTTGAGAAATACTGCGGAGATTCGGGTCACTGTCAGAATAACAAAACCTCACTGGTATTTTGTCTTACACAAGGACAGGTGACACTGTGCCAGGCAGCAGCTACAATTTTCAGCACACAGTAAAACCTAAGGTGATGGAAAGGTAGTGCATGTTCTCAAGGTTGCAAATGTACACTGAATGCTTGACATGTTGCATCACTAAATACTTCCACTGAATCTTAATATGTTCCCTTAGAAAGATTTTGTAAGTCAGTCGAATTCAAGCCTGTGGACAGATGTTACAAGTAAATTTTTTTTCTCCTTTTCCTTAGGTACATATATGAAGCATTTTCAATTCCCATATCTAAAAAGCTTCTGAAATCTGCCTGCAGCTATGCCCTAGAACACTCAGACAAAATTTTAGGTGAGAAATTCTATGAATCTGTTTACCATAATTCCCTTCTGTGGGCAAGAAGTGGTATTTAAATCATGCCACTGTATAACTAACTTATGCCTCAATGATAAATTTTAATTCCTGAAAAAGTCAAGTTATTTAGCTTTATTATACATTCTAAGGAGAAGGTGTTTTTCTAAATGCTCTGAGTAGAACTTGGAGGTATTATTGTCACATTTGGTCTTTCAAAATATTCACCCATGACACTTGCAGGCAAAATGGTTGTCACATGGGAGAATAAAGTAGAATGGTGAGCTTTTGAAGTAATGCTTACTATGTCAAGCTGTGTGGGATTCATCTTGCGAAGGGAAAAGATAGTCTCAAAGGTCAAAGCAGTTTCTATGTTCCTTGAAGTACAGAGGGTACAAGTGGACAGACATAAACTTCAAGGACACTCTGAAACTTTATATTTAATATCATAGAATATTGATGACAATTGCTGAAAATAGGACAGTGATGGAGACAAAAATTGTGTCACACCAGGGAAGCTTCTTTTTGGTAAAGAAGTGAAGACGGACTTTTGAGAACTAAGAGCCTGTACTGGATCAAACTGAGGTTGGCACATGGCTGGCCATTAATATTAGGTGAATGAAGTGGTGAGTTAAGGCATCTGTCCATAACAGATGAGGGCTGCCCTAAAATGATCCAGAAGGTAGGATAAGAGTAATTCCTAAGATGGATTTCTCTGTGGGCTCTCTCAGAAGGACAAGTATCAGAACTTGTGTAAAGCAAAAACTTCCTCTGAAAAAGTGCTGCTTGGCAAAATTTTCTTCTCTTCTAAAGTAACTGAAGCAAATTTTAGCAACTTCATAAGCCCCTTGAGGGGAATAAACCTACAAATTTTATAAGTTGCTCCTTACTATTTTGATGTACTGCAATTTGTTTCAAAATCTTCTTTTAATTTCTAACATTTTAAATATTCATTGTAAACAAAAAGGTCTACCATAATTGTCAGGATTATGTTCTGCTTCCACACCTCACCCTGCTCCCCCTCAGTCCCTGACATATGTATTTTTAGTAGAGTGAGTCAAGCTCTACTAGTTTAAAACCATCAGAGAATAGAGACTGTCACTATTTTGCATCATAACCCTTTGGAAATGTAGTCCTTTTAGTTATCTTAGTTTAAATTTATCAAAAGATGATTCATTTCTCACAAAGGTATTTACACTATGAATTGCCTGATTGGTTGGTTTCATGCATCTGAAATAAACATGAAAAAAAATACATGGTCACATGTTTCAACATCAAGAAATATATCTATTTATACATGAAGGCAGGCTCTCCTTTTTGTGTTCATCATCCTAGAAATAATCCATTTACCCATACCACTTTATAAAACAGGTTCTTCAGATCACCTGCTGATACCAATTCATGAGGTTTCATGAAATATTTTTGTTATTCTGTTACATCAATTACATATTTGTACTGATAAAAAATAAATAGTAAATTTCCTGTATTTGTCTTCCTCCTTGGGAATTCATTTAGGAATGGGAGAGTATGAAAATGAGTACCACTAGATGTCACTATAAACAGACCGTTTTCTCTGATGCAGATTTATTTTCATGTATTTCCAGGTTTCCTGGACTGTTTGGGGGAAATTCCTTCTGGCAGTATTGATTCCATCTAAGCCCTTGTTGTTTAGTCAAAGATTGTTGACTGCTAAATTTACATCCTTTTCTTGTGTCCCTTTACAAATCTGCAAAGCAGTTTTCTTTAAAGAAAAATCACAGTACAGGGATTTCAAAATTGTCACCATTTTATTAATTAGGTGACATGTCATACCAAGTCAGTCAGTTTATTATTTCTTAAGAAAGATCTTGTAGTGAGTTTGTGTCTCATTAGAGGACTGGAGGAGCAGACAGATTAATGCACATATGCTACAACATTAATTAGAGAGTCAGGTTTTTCAGAGGATAGATAATTTCATTGTGACAATGGCAGCAGCGATTAATTGAGTCTCTTTTAGAGAGCATCTAAGGCGCTTGAGTTGAGGAGAAGGCCCACTATGATTTGTCCAAGTTAAATGTAAAAGGGACACAAGAATTACAGGGTTATCAAGTGAAAAAGACTATAAAGGCTTTCTAGTTTGTGTAGGCTTCTTGTCCTTCTTCCATCTGAAGCAGAAACTTCTTCAATGGAACCCCTGAGCGGTGGACTTTAAGAGCATGCAATTTGTGGCTCAGTGGGAGTTTTAACAATTACATTACAATTTTATATTTCTTAGTGCAAATCTACTTAATTCATTTTGTCCAAGAAAGGGATATGAGACTGAACTATAACTATCCAGCTGATTCTATACCGTATGATTTTTAAAAATTATGTCACCTTCAATCAATTTACACGAACCAATACTTAATTAGGAATATCAGCAATCAACTGCTAAAACATCCCTAATAATAGACTGGTAGAGTCAGAATAACAAGAGAGAGTAGTCAAACTTCCTTGTTAGCTGACATTTAAAAATTCACATTTTAAAATGACATTTAGCAGACGAGATGATGATGCAAATGAAATCTATATTTAGGGAGGGGTGAAAACAGCATCTAATTTGTAGTGATTATATATTCTGTTCTACCTGTGGAAATTCTGCTCAAGTCTGTCTAGTGTTCTTTAAAAATAGTTCTTTTTTCCTCTCTCTCCCTCCTCTCTCCTCTCTTCTCTGTCTCTGAAATGAGAGGCAAGGACATGGAGAAACCGTGTGTGGTCATTCAAGTAAACACACCAGCTCAGCAACCAGTGGATAGCAGGCCCCAGCTGCCAGTCACATAGTCAACAACCTTAGAAATAGAAGCCAGTCAAGCCTCCAAATATCCCCAAGTTCAGACTCCATCTGAATGAAAAGACCCCAAGCTAGAACCTCGTAGATGAGCTTGCTCAATTTGCAGAACCATAAGAGATAGCAATACATTGTAGTCTTAAGCCAGTAAATATTAGGATGATTTGTTAGGCAACAATATATAACTGGAACAGAAGGCAGTTTGTTTTTGAAAGAAAAGGGGGAAAACTATAAGAAATCCATGGGCAGGCAACTTGAATTTTTTGCTTTTCTGACTTAATTTTGTGGTTGGCAATACATCTTACTGAAATTCTCAGGTGGAACTTTCTTTATATCTAATGTGAGCTCTGACTTACACTTTTCTTTCGCATTTGTCATTGCTATCAACTTTATTTTCATCCATTGCCATTTTCAAAAGTTGGTGTGCTTCTTTTCAAAATTTCAATTCTGAATAATGTTAGATAGAACTATGGTTAACACCGTGTTTGAGCATACATACAGCATTTAAAAATATCATGTTGTGTGAATGTGTATGCTGAAGGAGGCTGAGTAGCAAAAGGACTGCAATTTGCCTACTAATGTGTACTGACACCATATCCCACCCCATCTCTGAAATGCTTATTGCATATTTTTAATAGTGATTCTCAAACGTGAAATCATATCCAAATCACATGGAGATCTCTTAAAATGCAGATTATGATGTAGTAGGATTGAGTTTTGAATGTAATATTCTGCAGTTCTTATAAGCCTCCTGAAAGAGGAGACAACATGAGAGGCAGGACTCTAAGATACGTTACTTTCCTACATTTTTTACCTCCATTCTCCACGGCCCTTCATTCTCTATCTTCATATCAAATAAATGTTGAGCAGGGAATGTTACTTACATGTACTTAAGGCATAAGTATTAAGGAAAGAAGTGCTGTAATTTTCTTCTGAAGCTTTTTCTCTCCCTCTGCCCACAGGCACATGTTTTTCTTTCCTTAAGTACTTTGAACTACCTCCTTGCACCAGCGCTTTCTATGCTAAGATTTATTTTTATCATAATAAGAACCATTTAAAAGTTGTGAACCTGAACCAGAGAGCGGCATTCATCCTGCAGATGGACTGTCCCTCGCGTGGGGAACAGCCTTTGATAAATGTTGCTTTTGGGGGGTGACAGGTGTTACCTGCATTAGCTTCTTTTTGTTGCACGTGTTTGCATACTGAATTTTTCTCTCAAATATATCTAATATTTACCCATTCTTTTAATTCTTTCAATGAGCACCCTGGACCAATCTATCATCATCACTCCTCTCCATTCCTAAAAGTAGCCTCCTTACCATTCAGCCTTTATCTGCTCTTGCTGACTGTAAATTGCTTCTTCACATTTGACTTCCAGTTCTCTTTACGTGGCTTACAGGACCCTGAATAATCATATTTGGGGTCCTCAACTCTATGTTCATTTTCATTCTCTGACTCCCTATTTTTAATCACTCATAACTACTACACCCCTTCCAGTCATGGAGTCTTTAGCATGCAGTTTTCTCTGCCCATATTTCACTTCCTCCCCAGCAACTCTCTTCTTTTAACAAACTGCTCTTTTCCTCCTATCACAGTTAGAAACTCACTTTCCCAAGGAAGAATCATCTGTATATAATGTGGTTTCCTTATTATTATCTCCATCATCCCATTTCCTTTCTAGTAATAACATAGCTATAATTTTAAATTTATGTGTGTCATACTTTTTTACTGAAGATTCCAGAGGTTATGCCTGGTTTTATACACTATAATATCCCTAGCTCTTTGCACAGTGCCTGAATTAAAAAAAAAATGTGGCTCAATAAGTACTTGTTGAAGAAATAAAACATTCTAAGCTACCCATCCAATGCATCTTTATCACTGTATTTGTCATTCTGAAACATCCTTCTCTTCTGTTTGACCTGTAATCTTTTATACTTTATCTCTCATTTTACAAAGAAAGGCAGAAAAAACATCAACTTTTGTATTTAGTAATTTCTCATTGGTACTCGTTGCTATGTGATCTTGAGGAAAATTTTCCACTCCTCTAATTTTAAAGTCTTTTCAAAATGTCATGTTTGGTTTCACTGGTTGATTCTGTCTTTGTGCAACTATGCAATCCTCTCATTCTTCCAGTTTCCTAGATCCAGGTCTTTAGCTTTTTCTTAACTCTACCCTCAATTTCTACAGTTCCAGTTCCAACCTGAGTTGTAACCCTTTTTATAAGAGGAGGCTGACATCTTTGGTCCTGCACTACAAATAACCTGACCAATTTCAGCATTTCCTGGGATTTAACATTAGTGGTTTTAAATGGAAAACAGAGAAAGGAAATCTCTATCTTCAGATTGGAAGGTAATTTTTTTGTTTGTTTGTTTTGTTTTAGAGCAGGAAATGAATGGACAATAACCAACATTACTGAGAGGTCAGGAAATGAAATGTCAGAAAGCCTGATTTCTCCATATAGCCTAATGATACCCCCTTTCTTTCCTCATTTCTGAGCCTTAGACTGGAAACAATTGGCCAGCATGATGCTCCTGGCCTAGGGCTTTTCTCTCTGTGGGCCGCCCTGGCCAGGCAAAGTCAGAGAAACACTCCTTATCAAGCATTTATAGTTCATGTGAATTTCACCTCAAGCAAAGAAGTGCAGCCTGCGTTAACCAGCTGAATTCAGGTGTAGCTGAGTACATGGTGGGCTACTTTTTTATGGTTAACAATCATTTCAAGTTACCACTGCATCGCAACAGGATTGTATCCAGCCTTCACAAACTCCATGCACCTGGCTGTACATCTCATCCTAATTTTGCACATCTCAGATCTGCTACTCATCTGACAACACGGTAGGCATCACGTATTTAAGAACAGAACTTGCAGCTAGAAAAGCAATCACATTCAAGGTCAAGTTGAATTGTGAAAAGAATATTGTGTGAAGGAGTTGATATTGTCCTGACGCCTGTCAAAAGTTCTTATTTTGAGAAAAAAACAATTATTTGGGTCACTTTTTTGAGATTATTAAATTCTCAAAAAGAAAAATAAAGACATACAAATCATGAAAATACACTTATGATAAAAGACTTCCATTTTGGGGACTATAGAATGAAATACCTGTGTGTGTGTGTGTGTGTGTCTATGTATGTGTATGTGTATGTATTCTCTCTGTCTCTCTTTCATCTGAATAGTTATAGTCCCAACAGAAGGGGATAGTAAGTTATCTAATAAAAAGTATTTTTAAAAATCAGAGACTATAAACTTGATTTCCTTTACTATATCTTTGTCTGTGACTTCCTGATTTCAGTAATGGAATTATATAAAAATGTCTGCAAAAGAATGTGGCTGTGCATATTCCACATACTTCACACTTTCTGGAAACATATAACAAACACAAATGCACTAAAATCAACAATCTACAGTAGTATACATTATAAATAAATTTAATCATATTGTGTTAGAAATTCATATATCTAAGCAACTAATACTAAGCATAATGAATTCTGTTCCAAAATATCCTAACATATATAAGTATACTCTTTTAGATCTAACACATTAATATATATATATATAATGATATAACAATATCTAATCCAGAGGCTTAAATTTTAGTGGTCATTCAGCGACAAGATACAGGGGTCTTGGTCTAAATGAGGATGTGTTGTGGTCTTCATAAAAAGCAAACAAAATAAAAATAACAGAAAAAAAACAAAAACTCTGCTAACCAAAGAAGGCATGAAGGGAAATCCCTTACCTTGACCTTGGTATTGTGTGGAAAAAGAAGGATTTCCCCTTCAAATTCTCTGTTAAGTCTTTTACTGGCAAGGTTTGCTGTTATAATTCTTCTACTTGCAGTTTTTTGTTTTGTTTTTTTTTTTTCCTGAGTTGGTAGATTTCTCTAATCTAGAGAATGCACTATCTATAAATAAATTACATGATTCACACACCATGTCTCACAAAATATGGGTTCACATCATACACCAAATGATTAAACAGGGAAAATGAGAACAGACAGGGCTAATAAAGACCATGTAAGAGGTCAAATGGGAGAGTTTGAACTCAGAAACTATACTATCACAGTGCCAGACCAGTTGGGGAGGAGAATGAATTGTTAACAGATGGCCAGTAACTCTCACTGTAAGTACTTCTACAAAATGAGAACCAATAGATACACACTAGATATGTGGACATTTGAACACAGTGATATTGAATTCCTTTGTCTGTTCTGACATGATCAAAATGGATGCAGTAAAATGTAAAATCATTGTCTGCTTTCTTTGAACCATGAAATCTGTACAACAAATAAACTAACCTTTATTTTATTTCTATCCTTACCCAGGCCTGACTATAATCATGTATAATTGTGAATGCTTACTACTGACATTACTAATGCAGCTGACATGGATACTAATATAAAGACTGAACTTTTTTTACCATAATTTGATTATGTACTAGTGGTTACTTATTCAAATTTTTATCCAAAATAATACAAGTTCTATCAGTGTATTTGGCTTTGTTCCATGAAACAATTTTTTCTACACTGTAGATAGAGATAAAAGAGGTGTGCTTATCACATTGTCAGGTGACCTCATTCTGGAAGGGTAAATTAATAGTTGACAGAATTAAGATTCTGGAGAGGCTCAACAGTAGAATGATGGTGAAAAAATCAACATGACAAAAATGTATAGGAATAAATCTAAATGTTACAATTATGTTTAAAAAGCAGAGACAAATATATCACAAGGAAGTACAAGCAGAGAAGTCTAGCCTAACATCAGTTTGCTGTTTAAGACTTGGATTTTTTCTTGACTATTCTCAATGATTTATCAATTTTAATGATGAATTTTAAAGTTCCTGGTTCATAAATTATTAGGAGATGGAATGGAGCTCAGCAATAATTATCCACCCCCCTCCCTCCACATACCTCTCTAGCCTCCATTCACCTTCCTTATTCTTTTCTGGTTTTATTTTTAATTGGAGGATAATTGCTAGATCTTCCCTGTGGCTCAAATGGTAAAGAAACTGCCTGCAATGCAGGAGACCTGGGTTTGATCCCTGGGTCAGGAAGATCCTCTGGAGAGGGGAATGGTAATCCACTCTAGTGTTCTTGCCTGAAGAATCCCATGGACGGAGGAGCCTGGCAGGCTACAGTCCGTGAGACTGCAGAGGGTTGGACATGACCAAGCGGCTAACAGTACACTACTGCTTTACAAGATTGTGTTAGTTCTGCCGTACATCAGCATGACTACGCCATAGGCACACATATGCGCCCTCCTTCTGCAACCTCCCCCCCGCCTCCCAGCCCACTCCTCCAAGTTGTCAGAGAGCACTGAGCTTGAGCTCCTGCATCATACAGCGGATTCCCACTGGCTATCTGTTTTACACATGGTAATGTATATGTTTCACTGTTCCTGTTTCAATTCCTCCCTCCCTTCCCTTCACTCACTGTGCCCACAAGTGTGTTCTCTATGTCTATATCTCCATTGCTACCCCATAAATAGGTTTATCAGCACCATCTTTCTCCTTTGCCTTACTCTTCATTGCCTTTTGATTTATCTTCACAAAACCCTTCCTTGATCAACCATTACTATCAGTCTTATGGTTTAGATAGAGTTTAAACCACCCTCAGCTCCAGGTCATGCCAATCAGCATATCCCGTTATCTTGGCAGTAACTAGTTCATGTATAAGCTAACATTGCAAATAGGCTGATGCAATGTGACATGACTATGTATCTGTTGAGGCTTCCTATGTGGAAAACCTTTTCACTTTCTCTTTTATAGCTTTCTATTATCAGAAAAAAAAAAAATCCTCTTTCTCATGCAAGATATAAGGTGTGAATGTGAAACCCTGACTCTTCCTTGAGAGGGAAAGCCTAGATAAGGAGCACTGTTGATACACAATGTGGAGTGTGGTGGAGAAGTCAACACCAGTGTGGTCAGATCAGCGAAAAGCCAGATCTCAGCTTACTGCACTTGAGCTGCTGAAGCAAACTTATGCGAAATCTTTCTCAACTTTTCACTTGTCAGATAAAGACATCCATTCATTGTTTTTATTTTTAAGCCAGGGAGAGTCAAGTTTTCCATCATGTACCACCCAAGAGACAGGGACTGAATCTTAATAACTGTTCTGTTTATCAGGAGCAAGCACGTGGTAGGTACTCAATAGATTTTTGTTGATGAATTACGTTAAAATTGACCTAATGAAAAATCTAACAAAAACTCAAGTTAAATGTATATAAATATACAGAACTACAGTAAAGAAATAGCCTCATTGCATCATTGTGAGAATTATTAAAACACAGTATATGAATTATGAAAATTGTATAGGTTAAACTTTTCCGGCAAAATGGCAGATGGAAATAGGACAAATCCTCTCATTGAAAACAACTAAAATTGCTGAATAAACTATTCTTAAACTAATAAAGTGAATCTGTGACAAGATTCATTGGCAACAATGTAAAATATACTCAGGTGAGGGACAGACTGATGACAGGAAACTAGAAAATTAAGATACTTTTTCTTGAGGTATCTAATAAACCAGTTAAACTCAAAATTTAGTTTTTGTAGTCATATGCAATTTAAGGCACATAAATTTTACAGGCAAAACTAGGAGTGAGCAAAGTGGACCTATTAGAAATAATCAATCAAGATTGATTATTATTAGATATAATCAACCATAGATGCTCCCTCCGTAAATGATTATATGCTCAACATAAATAAAGTGTAAAAGAACACTTTTTGAAGTACTGATTTTTCATGAATAAATATAAAATTTAATATGGCTTTAAATCTAGCAACCCTGATTGAATAATTTATCTATTGACTCTTTTAGGTACTTCAGATAAGCAGTCATCTGAAGACAATTACACTTTTCTCCCTTCCTTTATAAGTCTTTTATAATTTATTTTAATGCATGCATTACTATCTGGCTAGGACCTTCAGCAAAATGTTGAGCACAAATATTGAGAACAGGTACTCAACTTTTCTTTATGTTTAATGATATTCTTACTGCATTAAAAATAATAAAACAGAGTTATAGCTAAGGAATTTATTAAAAAGAGATAAAGCAAAATATGAAATAAAATGTTAAATTAATCCATAAGAAGCAGAAAGGAGAAAAATGGAACAAAAACTCATGATACTAACAGAAAATAAATCATATGATGATACATTTAAACCTAAACATAATAACCTAAATATAAACATTCATAATTACATAAAATTGGTCTGTGTGTGTGTGTGTTCAGTTGCTCAGTTGTGTCTAACTCTTTGTGACCCCGTGGACTGTAGCCCACCAGGCTCCTCTGTCCATGGGATTCTCCAGGCAAGAATACTGGAGTGGGTTGCCATGCCCTCCTCCATGGGATCTTCCTGACCCTGGGGTTGAACTTGCATCTGCATGCGTCTCCTGCACTTTAGGCAGATTCCCTACCCACTGAGCCACCTGGGAAGCCCAAAAATGGTCTAGATATCACTAATTATAATGTGAAGATTATTAGATTGGAAAAGCATATCCACTTATATGCTTCCTACAAGTAACATGACTTAAACAAAAAACACAAATGAATTAAAAGTAAAAGAATAGAAAATGACATACCAGGCTAATACTAATCAAAAAGAAGCTGAAATTGCCATAGCAGCATTAGACATGACAATTTCAGATCAAGTAATGTCATCAGGGATATAAGTAGGTTTTTTTTTTATAAATGATCAATGATTAATTAATCAGGAGATGTAACAAACCTTAGTGATTATTCCCCTAATACTAGAGTTTCAAAATACATGGATCATAAACTGATAAAAACATCAGGGATAGATACATAATATGAATGAAATTCCATATCCCGTATCCCATGTCCCAAATTCCATATCCCATCTCAACAACTAATACAAAAGGCAGATAGAAAAATCAGTAAGGTTGTAAAAGACTTCAAAAACAAGATCAACCAACTTTTTAGAACTGACATCATAGACACTCTGCCTAATAACAGCAGAATACACATTGTTCTGAAGTACATGTCAAACATTTACCAAGATAAATGATATTTGGAGCCATACAACAAGTCTCTCTAAATTCAAAATGATTTTAGGCATACAGAATTTGTCCTTTAATCATAATGATGTGAAATTAGAAATGAAAATATAAAGATCTCTAGAAAAAAATCCAAAAATTTGGAAATTAGGTAACACATCTTTAAATAATCCATGAGTCAAAAAAATAATTCAAAAGGAAAAGTAGTACTTTAAACTAAATGAAAATGAAAATATAACTTATTAAACATGTCAGATGTTGACAAAGAAAAATTTAGTGGGATATTTATAGTGTGAAACACCTATGTTAGAAAAGAAGGAAGTGTCAAGTCAATGACCTCAGCATCCACCATAAGAAACTAGAAAATAAAAGAAAATGAAACCAAGTTAGACACAAGTAAGGAAGCAATTAAAAATGAGTAGACACTGATTATATAAAATACAAAAATTATATTTAAAAAACAAAAAAACACAAAGTTGGTTATTTGAGAAGAATAATAAAATTATCCACCCTTTCCTTGGACCAATTAGGAAAATAGGATGAGATGACACAAATTATCAATCTCAGGAATGAAAGAGTTGCATTAATACAGATTTTGCAAAATTAAAAGCATAATGAAGAGTATTACAAAGATATTATGCCAGTAAAGTTTATGCCTAGGTGGAAAGGAAAAAGCCTTTAAAATATACAAACTATCGAAGTCCACTCAAGAAGAAATACATAATCTGAATAATCCTAAATCTACTAAATAAATTAAAGTCATAGTTAACTTTTCCACAAAGTCAACAATAAGTTTCAATGTCTTCACAGGTGTTTACCATGAGACATTTAAGGGAGAATAAATCCACTCCTATACAAATTCTTCTTGAATATTTTAAGGAACGGAATACTTCCCAACTCATTCTTTAAGACAAGCATTATCTCACTACAAAGTCTAATAAACGCTAATAGAAAGAAAATAAACTACGAACTAATATTCCTCTTATACATAAGTGCAAAAAATTAACATAATTTAAGCAAATCTAGCAATATATAAACAACAATACACACCAGCCTAGGAATACAAGGCTGGTTTAAACATTCAAAAAGTAACATAAATCACCATATTAACAAATTGAAAAAAAAAAGACCATTTTAATAAATATAGAAAAAGCATTTGAGGAAATCCATTCTCCATTCCTGATAAAAATTTTCAACAAACAAGGAATAGAAGGGTATTTTTTCAACCTGAGAAAGGTCATCTACAGAAAACCTACAGCTGACATCGTACTTAATGCTAAAACACTGAAAGTTGTTGTTGTTTTCTGTCAGCTAAGAAATAAGGTAAAGATATCCACTTCACTGTTTCTATTTAACATTCCATCTGAACAGGAGGTTCTAGCCAAATAAACAAGACTTTAAAAAAGGCACACAAATGAATGCTAATTAGTGCTGATTATTAAAATAAACAATCACCACCACCACCAACAACAAAAAAGCAAGAACATCTGTATAGCTTTTGCAGTTTTAAAACCTGTAACATAATTATATAAATTATTACATTGAAATGTTTAAATTCACAATGAATTCTCTAGAGTATTCTTTAGAAGATATAGAAAATGATGTAGTTAACCAGTAGTGATATACCCTGAAAGAGAATGGCTTTAAGAAAATAAATAAAAATCATTTCTTTAAACTACAATTATAATCCTTACTGCAATTCTAACCAGATTCCTGAATATGAGTGAGTTTCTTAATGCAATTTTATAATCCAAATTTTGTTTCAAGAATTCAATGAGGAAAAAATAGATCTAAACTGCCTAATCAAGGGTGTGGTATTGCATAAGGGCTCAAGAAGTGAGAAACATAAGCCTGAATGCAGTACAGTGTCTAGTAGATTCCAAATGGGAAGAAATACAGAGGTATGGTATTTGGAAAGAGGCCAAAAAGAATGAGCAGGACCTAAATTAGGATCATGGAAGGAGGGATGGAAATACAAAGCAAATATAATTCTGCTAAAGAAGAAATATTGTTTGTGGAATTTACTTATTTACAGAGCTTTTAAATAGCTAAAGAAAAAAACTCATTTATGTAGAACTAAAATATCTGCTTTTCATATGGATATGAAATATTTTATATGAAACGGAAATACTGCAAATTTGAATCCTATGCTGCTGCTGCAGGCTAAAATCTTCTATGTTTATAGATGCCAGATAAGTAGCAAAAATGAGTGGACTGGATAGATAGGTTAGACGTATTTTCTCCATAGCACTGTACAATAAAATATAATATTTTACAACTCATGTGGCATTTGCAAACCATTCATAAAATTTTAAATATTAATGCAATAAAATAAAATGAATGAAGTTAATTTTAATAGTATAATTTATATAACTCATTTTATCAAAATATTTTATTCAACATATAATCAGTTTAAAATTTCTTAAAGAAATGTTATAAATTATTTTTTGCTAAGTATTCCATACTCAGTGTATAATCCAACCTATAGCTCATATTTGATCTGCACTAGCTACATTTACCATAAAGAAGGCAGAGCACCAAAGAATTGATGCTTTCAAACTGTGGTGTTGGAGAAGACTCTTGAGAGTCCTTTGGACAGCAAGAAGAACAATCCAGTCAGTCTTAAAAGAAATCAACCCTGAATATTCACTGGAAGGACTGATGCTAAAGCTCCAATACTTTGGACACCTGATGCAAAGAGCCAACTTTTTGGAAAAGACCCTGATGGTGGGAAGGATTGAAGGCAGAAGAAGAAGAGGGTGACAGAAGATAAGATGGTTGTATGGCATCAATGATTCAATGGACATGAACTCGAGCAAACTCTGGGAGATTGCGAGGAATAGGGAAGCCTGGTGTACTGTAGTCCATGAGATCACAGAGTTGCATGCGATTTGGCGACTGAACAAGTACAAGCTACATCTCAAGAGTTCAATAACTGTAAAAGGGTAGTTGGTAGCATACTGGGTGGTATAGTTATAGATATACTGTCCATTTACTATTAAAAACATGTAAATTTATTTACCTTCTAATTGAATGCTCATTATCGCATTTTTCCTGAACAAACAAGCCCCTCTGGCCTATATTTTGCCTTCCTTTTTAGACAGAGATATGGTTATAAATGTATATTTCTATATATTTCTATGCCCAAACAATAATTCAGGTTCCTTGATTAATAATACCTGAATAAATGCCTCTTTGTTGGGGAGAAAATAGGAGATGGTGGGACCTGTAATGATTCTGATTCTATGCCTAATCTATTAGGACATGCACTTGTTGTCACCAACCTATTGATGCCATCTTGGAAAGCAGATTCTGTGCTGCCATACTTTTCCTAATATTCAAGAGAAATAGGAAATCTTATGTAAAATAATCAAATTCATAATGTTTGACTGTTTGTAAGCAACTTTCCCACTACACATAGAATTAGCCGTTTTCATACCACTTGCCTAACACTGAAGTGATGTCTTCTGAACAATGGAGGAAGCTATTGCTACACAGAAGATAACACATGGAAACACTAAGATCTGCCTGTATTTATGCTTCAATATTGTTAAAATGCTTGGAATAGATTCCTTATTCTACACTATATATGTGTGTCTGTGTAGATAATATGATATGCAATATTGCTCCTTATTTTATATCATACATATATATACAAACACACATGCATGCATGCGTGTATTAACATTTTTGAACTGCAAAAACTCTCCCCATAAAATATTTTTAACTTAAAATTGCAAGAAGTGTCCCATACTCTTATAGTCCTGATTTTGATCAGCAAATTGGTAGTTCTTGTTTATACACTTCAAGATTTCAGAGAAATCATCCACTTGAAACTTCCTTCTCAGCCTAAGCTCTGGATCATTTTTGTTTATAAGCACTTCTGACATGAATATCTCTGTTAGTTAGACATTTAATTAGTTTGTTTTTCCTTCATGCAGTGACACAGTATATATTTCTTCATGAATGGGCACCAGATAATAAATTTTATGAGAAAAAAACAAAGGTAAGACTATGTTTATGGTACCACTTCCATTCCATCTCATCTTTGGGGAGGGGAAGAGCTAATCTCATATACAGTTGAAAGTGTAGCATTAATTCTAAAGATTCGAAAACAACTCTCACACTTATATTTGCCTATATTTCTCTTCTTTTCTCTTTGGAGAGTGTTCCTCTCCAAGAATCCACAGAAAAATAAGATCTATTATGCTTTACATAAGACATTAAGTAATATCAGTGACCAAGGAATGAACATAATGCAACTCAGAAAAGAACAAACATAGATGATTTCATAATCCTTTGTAGTCAACATTGCATATTCTTGTAAGAACACTTGATTTTGTTTTATAGTGTTTGTAATGCTCCACGATTTTTTAGAGTTGTCTCTCTTGATAAGGAGACAATGGCTGTGATAGACAATTGTTTAGTTCTATGTCACAATTTGTTTTGCATTTAAACTCATTCTCCCTTTACTAATAAAAATAGAAAAAAAAAAAAAAAACTTGAAGTTAGGATTGTGTATAGAGACCAAAAAAAAAAAAAAAAAAACCCCAAAAACAAACAAACAAGTGAACAATTCCCAGGAACGAATCTTGCAATAGCTTAAACAGAGGTGTTTTCTTCTTCTTCTGTTTTCTTGCTTTTCTTTCTTATATAACAAGAAATCCACTGGCAGTCAGTATTAGCCTAGAGCAAGAACTCCGCACTGCCCGCCAGGAAGCTGGTTATTCCTATCTCACAGGTCTGTTATCTTTAGTGTGTTGGCTTTTGTCCTCAAGTTGTCAGTCACTGCTGTGCTAGTAGGCTTTATCTCTGTAGCTTGGGTAAGAAGAAAGGCAAGAGGAAAATCTATGCAACAGTATTTCTTTTATTTAGGAAAAAACATACTAAAATCTCTCCATGATAGTGTCTCTTCCTTGGCAGACTTATATCTTATGCAACAAAACTGATTTGCATGGCCTCTGAGCTCCAAGGGAGTTTGGCAAATTAAAAGGAAAGGAAGAAACTAGTTTATAAAAGTTGTTCAGTGAACCAAATTTCAATGTTTACCACAACTTTAACATTGCAGACGTATCACCAAGTTATTAGTACTGTTATCTAGCTGAGGAAAAATACCACATTGATGTTTACTATAGTTAATTATATATTTATGACCAAGAATCCTGAACTTCTTTATATACCATTCATACAAATTCAAGGTATGTGATGCTGAATTTTATGTATCAACTCAGGTAGGCTATAGTACCCAGTTATATAACTAGACAATTGAAAGTTTTCTGTAAAGTTGTTTTGTAGGTATGGTTAAAATCTAGAATCAGTTGTCTTGAATGCAGACATAGAGAATGGACATAGAGATGTGGGGATGGAGGGGAGGGGAGGGTGGGACAAATTAGGAGATGGGGGTGACATATATATACTACTATGTGCAAAATAGATAACTAGTGGGGACCTGTTGTATAGTGCAGGTAGTTCAGCTTGGTGCTCTGTGATGACCTGGATGGGTGGGGTAAGAGGGGAGTGGGAGGCAGGTTCAAGTGGGAGGGGATATAAGTATGCATGTAACTGATTCACTGTTATATGGCAGAGACTAGCACAGTAAATCAATTATGCTGCTGTTGTCTTTGAGTCGCTAGATTGTGTCTGACTCTTTGTGGCCCCATGGACTGCAGCACTCCAGGCTCCCCTGTCCTTCGCTATCTCCCAGAGTTTGCTCAGATTCATGTCTATTGCATCAGGGATACTATCTAACCATCTCATCCTCTGTTGCCCTCTTCTACTTCTCCTACTGGAGGAGGGAATGGCCAACCACTCCAGCACTGTTGCCACAAGAAACCCATGAACAGTATGATAAGGCAAGAAAGCAATTATACTCCAGTTTTTTTAAAAAAAACATGAACCAAAAAAATAAATACATAAAACATACAACTGTGTTTAAAAAATAAATAAATAGATAAGACAGAATCAGTTGTCTGTAAATAAAGGCACTGCTCTCAATAACATGGATGGGCCTCCTCTAATCAGTTAAAGTACTTAAGAACAAAACTTAAGTTTTCCTAGAGAATGAGAAATTTTCCAACACTCTAGCATCAACTCTTGCCTAAGCTTCCAGTTTCCTAGTGGCCTACCTCACAATTTCAGACTCAAAACTATGGCACCATCTCCTGCCTGAGTGTTCAGCCTACCAGACTGTTCTACAAATTTCAGACTTGCCATCTCTCAACCCAAATCAAAAGAGCCAATTCTTAAAATAATTTTCTCTGTAGGTAGATAGATAGATAGAGACATAGACATATAGGATATATAGGTAGAGATATCTCCATCTGGCTCTGTTTCTCTGGAGGACCCTGACTAAGCAAGGTATAGACTCAATCATATGGATAGGCTCAAGTTTTTCAAAGTTATATATGAGAATTTATCAAGTGCCTACTAACTGTGCAGCCTAGGCGAATAATGTTACCTTGTTATGACTTAACAATGTATGTTTGCCATGGTTCAAAAGACAGCATCCAGTATATAACAAGATATTACCACTATGACTTTCATAAAAGAAAATTCACAGAAGCAAATGCATTTACATAATATGTTATTAGATGGGTTATTACATTTAATAAAATTAAAACAATGCCTAGCACATAATAAGGACTATATAAATGTTCTCCATCTTCTCATTATTACTACAATTATCATCATAGTCATACGGAAATAAAAGTACCTTGACATAGAGATGATTAAACAGGGACACCTTTGTTCCTGATCTGTGTGGCATATGTTTTAAGGCAATAAACTATCAGCTCTACTAATGGAACTAATAGGTTAAGTTTCCCATGTTGCTTGAATTATTTCCCCAGGAAAATTAAATTTTCTTAATAAAAAATCTAATTTTATCTCTAGTAACTTGAAAAATCTTAATTAGTGACACAAAAGCCATGTTAAAATTACTTAGATCAGAAATAAACACATCATTATACCAAAACAAACAAATTGAAGAGCTACTGTAGTTTGGCTGACATTCCACACAGAGTATCTTGATAAAATAAGATACGAGCAGGCAATTTCAAAAGGAAAGAATCAACATCAATCACATAAATTAAATTGATTAACTTTCATACTTAATCAATCACAGGCCTGAATCTCACACAATCTACCGGTGACCTCAGTCACTTTGTTTAATCATGCACACCAATATCAGTGCAATGCTTGATTTTCCAATTAAAACAACTTTGCAATTAGATCTAATTAA
Source organism: Cervus canadensis (assembly GCF_019320065.1). Classification (NCBI taxonomy): domain Eukaryota; kingdom Metazoa; phylum Chordata; class Mammalia; order Artiodactyla; family Cervidae; genus Cervus; species Cervus canadensis. The sequence continues at coordinate 32,668,610 of NC_057389.1, forward strand.
CGTGTTCCAATTAAATAGGTTAAATGCAGCAGTATTCAATAAATTTAAGCCCCGTACTATTCTCACAGTGAAAAGGTTTCTCTAAAATTATTTGGATATGTAATCCTTTAGGTGCCACAGCTTAACAAAAGAAGTAAGAAAAGGTCAACAGTTTGGCTCAGAAATAACATAAGCCAGATTGGTAGAAAAGAACAAGCATCCCAAATTTCTCAATTATCTCCTGGATCATCACATAAGCCTTTTATGACAGCCCCATTAACAGTTTGCCAATGAAAGCATCTGTTAAAGGAATATTTGCCCTTTTCACCAAAAAAAAAAAAAAAAAATGCCCACTTGGAGTTAAAGGTAGTTTTATTGGTCTGTATTTAATCTTTTATTGGTGTTTATCTAATCTTAAATAAAGGAAATATGGTTTGTTGGACTTTTGAACCAGTAAACTTTTCCTGTGGCCTTTGGGTAAAAGAATACACAGAAGATTACCTTTTCAAAGCTTCCTGTAGGGAGAAATGTAGGTTAGGAATATTTTGTTTTGCTTTGTTTTTAAGCCTTTGATTTATGATTCTGACTTTAGACATCCCTCCATCTTCAACTCCTAGTTTCCTTTCATCAAGAGAGCCCCTGCTCTGATTACTATATTGTAATGTGCATAAGTAAGTCTTGGAGAATTCACTGCTCACAGAGAGCTATCAGTCTCTGAGAAGTCTCACCAAGTAAAATCCAACTCTGAGATGCCTCTGGAGCATGAAGGAGGAACTATACAGCACTCACTTCATCCCTATGCTAGACAAAATAGAGGGATAAAGAGCCTAGTCTTTCCATTTAGACCATTCTGCTCTATGTGTATACTGTTCTTTGAATTCTTCTTCAAAGTTCCTCTTGTCTCTACTTTAATATAAAGTAACCTACAAAACAACTCAACATAGTTGTTATATATTATAAGCATACAGTATTTGATTGTTTTTCAGGAAGCTACTTTTTTCAAACTTGAAATATTTCTTATTTCTTGTTTTTTATCTCTTAGTCCTTTTCTCCTTTCCCTTGCCTTCACTTCGTATTCTCACAATATATAAGAATATATTCTAATTTTGAAAACACCTTAATTTTAAGATGATTAATGCAGAAACTAAAGTTCAATAAGTTTATCTTGATCCTTGTTTTATATATTTTGATAATTATCTCTAATGCTATGTATTCTATTACGGCAAAGACACTCCAGTCTAGACATTTACCCAAAAGAGCTAGGGCACACAATTGTTCTTTATTTTCAAAAGAGGAGAGACGTGTTTTCATGTAGCTTGAAAATTTACATTCATCACTATATAGTTATTGGTGTATCATGCTTTCTATATAAAAATTGACCAGATCATATTTACAAAATTTGCAGGTTTTTTAAAATCAAAAACAGATGTAAATATTGTAGTGCTCACTGCAGACAGGACAGGGGTCTCAGTCATTTTTAACACAGGTTCTTCTGGAATAAAATGTGCTTAGCTGTGCTCTAGCCATATCAAGGTAAGGATACAATATAGGTCTCTCTCAGTCACAATACAAATTATTCCTTTAACTTGTCTCAGTGTAACATCAATTGGTTGAAAGGAAATAGTTAGCATATATACATACTATATACAAAACTAGCATATGCGTAGCTAGCATATATACACACTATATACCTAACTATCATTTATTTATACATACATACATATATATATATATGTATGTATATATATATATAAAACTCATAGGCCCAGAAACAAAATTGTTGGTGGACCTTACAGGATCTATCAATTAAACAGATATTGCCAGGAACTCAGTAGTTTCTCCTTTTCTAAAGGACTTCATGTTCTACTTCCTCTAATAAATCCTAGATGATATCAACTGGTTAAGAGCGTAAGTTCTAGACTTGGAATTCAAACTCCTATTGAGACACTTTCTAGCCCTATAATCTTCAATGTTATCAAACTAACTTTTGCCTCATTTCCATTATATCTAAAATTTCACTGACTACATAGGTTTATTTTCCAACTTATGAATTATTCCATATAAAGCACTTGGAGAAGTATGCAGCTAGTAGTAAGCATTCAATGAACAATGACCACTATCCTCTATTTTTCTCTCACTCACTATTCCAAGTAATTTTAAAATGCAATAATTTTACTGCAGACTGAAGTTGCCTTTGAAGTGTATAAGGACAAAAAAAAAATCTTAAAACCTTTTCTGTTAAATATTTCTTGTCATAATTTTGAAGATGGATTTGTGAAGCTGTTTTGCTGCATCACAGGACAAAGCAAATGAGTAAATATATTCTATAGTTGCTGTTGTTACTGACAACTTTGACAACTAGGTTTCTGAGTCTGGGGAAAAGGAAATATAGCTACAAGGTAGTACAGATTAGATAAAATCCTTGTAGTCCTGAATTCAATTGGAAACAGAAGAATGGATATACATATTTATTTTTAAAGAGTACATAATGTGTTTTCTCTTAAAAAAAAAAAATCCTGAGTCTGTCCACTGAACATACCTGGGCAATGTTAAACCTGGTAGCAATGAGCACCTACTACTGAGATTATAGTCTGACAAAACTACTTCTAGATAAAAATAGCCAGAGCTTCCTGGAGAAATAGTTGGTCTCAGATTTAGATATGGAATATGCTTGATACACTGCAACATTTTGTCACATCGAAAATAAGAAGCTATAAAGAACTCTAAAATCATGAAGAAAAAAAAAAAAAGACTCAGGAGCCAACTTGAAGAGTTGCCAAAGTGGACATTTGGAGTACTATACAAATTAAAAAATCAATTAATTGAATCACATCAAACAATTTAAAATTCATAAACTGATATTAATATCCCCCTCTCACTCTGTCCCTCAAAAAATATGCAACTGGAGTATGCTAGTTACTAATCTATGATTCTGCAAACTAGCCAATGAAGAGAAAAAGAAAATCAAGCATTGATTCCACTCTTTCTATATGAAGTGTTATAACTGGTATTAGAGTATATATGTATGATTTCCATTCTATATAACAATTTTGGTTCATAAGTAGAGAAATGACATAATTAGAATATAATCATTTTACAACCCTTGATGAATAACAACTAGATATTGATCCTAGATGGTTGCTAACATCACAGAGATGAGAGGTTAAATTGCTCCTTGTGAAAGAACACAGCCTCACTCTGAAAAACTACTGACAAAAAAAAAATCAAATCTAAGTCTGATAAATCCTATAGATCAGCACTCTTCAGTAGAACTTTTTACCATTATGGGAATGTTTAAATTAATTTTAAATAGATACACGCATCACCATTATAAGGGCTTCCCCCATAAGCTCAGTCAGTAAAGAATCTGCCTGCAATGCAGGAGACCATGTTCGATTCCTGGGTCGGGATGATCTCCTGGAGAGAGAAATGGCAACCCACTCCAGTATTCTTGCCTGGAAAATCCCATGGACAGAGGAGACTGGCAGGCTACAGTCCATGGGGTCTCAAGAGTCAGACACGACTTAGTGACTAAACCACCATTGCCTTATGGCAGGAAGTGAAGAGGAATTGAAGAGCCTCTTGATGAAAGTGAAAGAGGAGAGTGAAAAAGCTGGCTTAAAACTCAACATTCAAAAGACTAAGATCAGGGCATCTGGTCCCATCACTTCATTGCAAATAGATGGGTAAATAATGGAAACAGGAGACACTTTATTTTCTTGGGCTCCAAAGTCATTGCAGATGGTGACTGGAACCACAAAATTAAAAGACACTTGCTCCTTGGAAGAAAAGCTATGACAACCCTAGACAGCATATTAAAAAGAAGAGACATTATTTTGCCGACAAAGGTCTGTCTAGTAAAGGCTATGGTTTTTCCAGTAGTCATGTTTGGATGTGAGAGTTGGATTATAAAGAAAGCTGAGTGCCGAAGAATTGATGCTTTTGAACTGTGGTGTTGGAGAAGACTCTTGAGAGTCCCTTGGACTGCTATGGGATCAAACCAGTCAATCCTAAGGGGAATCAATCCTGAATGTTCATTGGAAGGAAGCTAAAGCTACAGTACTTTCACCAATTCACTGATGTGAATAACTGACTCATTGGAAAAGACCCTGATGCTGGGCAAGATAGAAGATTGGAGGAGACGAGGACGACAGAGGATGAGATGGTTGGATGGCATCACCGACTTGATGGGCATGAGTTTGAGCAAACTCCGGGAGCTGGTGATGGACAGGGAAGCCTGGCATGCTGCAGTCCATGGGGTCGCAAAGAATCTGACACCACTGATCGACTGAACTGAACTGATTGAGTGTTTAGCATATCGGAGAGTGGTTTACAGGAAAATAAGACAGAACACATGAAAAGTTACCATGGGAATGTAATTATCAAAGTATATACTGGCAATCTCCTCAGATATAAAAGGGTCAAGGTCGTGGGACAGATTCCTATAGACTAATGGGACATAAGTGACACATTGATGAATCAAGACAGGTGAACATCTTTGGGAAACTGACCAAGAAAATAACATATATAAAAGACAAGATAAATGCATTTATGAAAAGATTGGTAGTTTCAACACTAAATATTTCAAATATTTCACAATATTTAAAAGTTATCTCTTTGTGTACAAGAATGACACTATGGTTAGGTTTTTTAAAAAATAATAACACTTCAAAGATACACAATTTATGAATTAAAAAATATTCTCTCTGAGATTCACTTCAAAATAATAGGAGAAGAGGGGAAGTGAATGTAGATGAAAAATAAATGTCCATGTCATGGTAATTACTGAAGCTGAAGTGGTACATGTGGATTCAAAATAAGTGTCCAACTGATTCAGTGAATGCAAATAATATATTGCATATAACTAAACAATTGTATTAATGAACATGATATCACAAGCTATTTTAAAAAGGAAAGGTTTAAGGGAATAATGAACACTAAAATATAAAAGTCTAAGGAAATATGAAAGTACTCAAAATGGTTCCAGTTTAGTAATTTCTAGCAATAAACTAAATATTTGGCGAAGATTCAGTCATTGAACCAATAAAGTTAGGTGAAAAACATTTTAATAAATTTACTGTTTCCACTTTAGAAAATATTCAGTCTTGGATATAAAAAAATGGAGTTAGAAACTAAATAAAAGAACTTAGAAAATACATATAATAGTCCCTCTTTTTTAGATCTGTAATAATATAGCATGCCTAAGAATAATTTTTAACTTTATTGTTGGTGCACATGATCTGGAGAACAGTTTGGGGTGGTAAGAGCAGCTGGATTCAAATTCTTCCTCTAACCCTTGATCTTGTAACCCACGTTTGCTGAGATAGGTTTCCAAAGTAGGTAGTTAACCAGTTGCAGGAGTCTCAACAGCAGGGTTAGAGATATGATCCCCCAAGTTTTAAGCTAGAAGACAAGCCTTTAGCTCTAACCCACATTTGATCATCACATAGATATTAGAAGACAGGAACTTTCAAGTAAGCAAGAGCTTGGGAATGGGTAAGTTATGCATATGTGTCCCTTCCTTAAAGTCACCTGTTAATGTCTACCTTTTTTTTTGGGGGGAAGTAATGAATAGAGAAGGATAAAAATAAGAACAGAAGCCAATTTCCTAATACTTTCAAAAGAATAAAAGTTTTACTTTGTAAAGAGAAAGACAAACTGGGAGAGGAATAATATGATCCTGCTGACCACATATACACCATAATGAACTATGTAAAGATGCCAAGCAAATAGAGAAGGGGGCATAATGATTCATGGAAAAAGAAGACTACATAACATTATGTGACTTACACATTATAGAAATTAGATAAATGGGGAAAGTTATTGAAAATTATTCATAAAACCAATTCCAAATATTTAACATTTACACAAAAATGTTACACATATATACAAACACACACCACAAAAGTAGAGCCAGGCATCTATCACTCTAAGTGCCTTTGAAGGCCTACAATGGCAAAAACACACTTTTTCTATAATCTGCCAAACAACTCATCACATCTAAGACACAGTGTTGGACATTTCTTCCACAAGGTAAACATCTGGGATATATTTCTCCTCTTATAAAAACAAACAAACAATGTTTTTTATATGCTTAATCCAGTGCTCCTTGTGCCTCCATCTCTCAACAAGTAATATTTTCAAGAGAGCATCCCATTTCAGACCTTTGCTGTTACCTGAAGTACATTTAATAAATGACTTCTTCACTCTTTCCTCGCTTGCTAACAGTTGAAGAGGCAATTGATTCACTTGTTTAAACCATGCAACTTATAAATGGCCACGTATCATTGTGAGTAATGTTCTTCCAGTTCTGCAGAAATTGTACATTTGACCAAAAGAAAGTGGTGGAGTCACCAGAGTCATAGCCATATATCATCTCACCATCAGAGCACCAGGCTCTGAACACCCATTCTTGACTGTATTCCAAAATTCAACTGAATTCCAGATGCTGAACCCATCAGAATTTATTCAGCACATGACAAGAAAAATGGTGGAACAAGTTGTGATTAATAGTCAAACTGAGATCCATCTCTGCTGATATCTGTAATATAAGTACAAAATGACTTCCTTCTTACTTAGAAGAACAAAGAACCATTTTGTTTAAGAGAGTCTATGTTGGGATAGTTTCTTTTGATTTTATAAAAAATGCCAACAGTGGAAATAAATCCACATAAACTGAATGAACTGGTTGGTCTGGACTTGTTCCACTGGAGAGCTGGGAAAACTGGTATGTATTCCAGGATAGAGAGCAATGAGTGTTGGAGAATAAATAGGAAATTTAAGTAATGGTGAGTGGTGAGTGATCTGTTTAGAGTATAGGGTGAAAGATAAGAAGAGTAACATTGGGAATATGTATCAGACTCAGAATACGAAGGATCATAGTCTCTAGGATGAGAATTTGAGATATTTCCCATCACAAAGAGAACCAGTGAGAGAGTTTAAGAAATGAAAGTAACTAATTAAACCTGATTTTAACCACAAAACACTGACATTAGAAGAAAGAATTGGAGGGTAAAAGACTGGAAATACAGACATTGGTTAGAAGATTATTATGCAGGAGACCCTGATTTGATCCCTGGTCAGAAAGATCCCCTGGAGAAGGGACAGGCTAACCACTCCAGTATTCTTGGGCTTCCCTGGTGGTTCAGATGGTGAAGAATCCACCTGCAATGTGGGAGACCTGAGTTCGATCCCTGGAATGGGAAGATCCCCTGGAGGAGGGCATGGCAACCCACCCCAGTATTCTTGCCTGGAGAATCCATATGGACAGAGGAGCCTTGTGGGCTACAGTCCATGGGGTTGCAAAGAGTCAGACATGACTGAGTGACTTTGCACAGCACAGCACAGGAGATTACTGCCATAGGTTAGGTATGAGCTAATAAATGCCTGAAATATGGCGATGAAAACAAATGTAGCTATGACAGGCAAATCAAGAAGACATTACTGGTTTGTATCCAATGGATTTGTAAATGAGTACATTTGACACGGTTCCTTTAGAGTCACAGATAGCAATTTTTACAATCAAGTAATGTTGAGGGTGGGAAATTTTAATTGAAAAATATAGAAAATAATGCTAATAAGGAAAATGAGAGTTTTGTGGTATTTTGAGGATATTGGTGATCTTAGATGTTGTCATTATTATAGTTTTATCAGCTGTTTATTGATGGTAAAATGAACAAAACCCCAAACTACCAAACCGAAATGTTACATGACCTTAACACTGCATATTTTATGCTTGTGTCCCTATTAGAATGGCTCTGAGTCCCATTCATTTTCAAGAACTTAGCTCCCTTAAAAATGTTCCTACTTATTTTTTGGATTCCGGAAAGGCATGTCTGCACGTGACTCATAATTACATGTGCATTACCAATTTATGTCTGTAATATTATTAGCCTGCTCTAGAATTCATGTGTTCACATTTAATGGTTTTTGAGTCATTAAAGGCAAATCTCTTCCAAATCAATGGCTGCAACTGCTCATGGATCTTATGAAGTAAACATAAGTTGTCATGTCACGAGTTCTGTTTCCTTATGCTTCCAACGTTGCAGTGTTCATAGTGCCAGCCAGAAGTGATGAGGATACTTGCTTCTTCTCTGATACACATCTCACAATATCGCAGGAATCCTGAAAGGGATCTGCTTTGGCCCAAATTCTCAATAAATCAGAAAAAAAAAATTGTTTTCAATTTCTGGTTCATACCCTTCTAAATATACATAGTCAAATCTCATTTGATCAGAGTAGAAAAAAAAAGGCAAAAATATGTTTCTTTGTTTCTAATTCCTTTCCCTTTTCAAAACCCTGTCTCCAGGCGGGGGGGAACCTCTTCCCAAATTATTGAATGCAAATAGAAACTTGAGTTTATGTATGGTCTGGAGTGAAGATGGAGAAGATGTTTCAGGTTTGAGAGGGGAAATTGAGTTCATCTCATCTAAAATCCCTTATCTGGAGCCCTAGGGGCTTATGTATTTCAGAATTCGAAAAGTTTTTGATTTTAGGAAAAAAATATATATATATAACACCACCATAGAACCATTTAACTTCAGATTTTTCAGCATTAGTGGTTGGAGCATAGATTTGTATTACTGTGATGTTGAATGGTTTGCCTTGGGAATGAACAGAGATCATTCTGTCATTTTTGAGATTATACCCAAGCATTGCATTTCAGACTCTTTTGTTAACTATGAGGGTGACTTCATTTCTTCTAAGGGATTCTTGCCCACAGTAGTAGGTGGAACACTCATCTGAATTAAATTTTCTCATGAAGACCTACAAGACCTTCTAGAAATAACATGAAAAAAAGATGTCCTTTTCATCAGAGGGGACTGGAATGCAAAAGTAGGAAGTCATGAAATACCCTGAGTAACAGGCAAGTTTGACCTTGGAGTGAAAAATGAAACAGAGAAAAGGCTAACAGACTTTTGCCAAGAGAACACACTGGTGATAGCAAACACCCTCTTCTAACAACAGAACAGATCACTATAACATGGAAATCACTAGATGATCAGTTCAGTCAGTACAGTTCAGTTCAGTTGCTCAGTCGTGTCTGACTCTTTGTACTTCCATTGACTACAGTACACCAGGCTTCCCTGTCCATCACCAACTCCCAGAGTTTGCTGAAACTCATGCCCATCAAGTCGGTGATGCCATCCAACCATCTCATCCTCTGTCATCCCCTTCTCCTCCTGCCTTCAATTTTGCCCAGCATCAGAGTCTTTTCCAGTGAGTCAGTTCTTCCCATTAGGTGTCCATTAGCATCAGAGCTTCAGCTTCAGCATCAGTACTCTCAATGAATATTCAGGACCGATTTCCTTTAGGATTGACTGGTTTGATCTCTTTGCAGTCTCAAGAATCTTCTCCAACACCACAGTTCAAAAGCATCAACTCTTCAGACTCAACTTTCTTTATGGTCCAACTCTCACATACATATGTGATTACTGGAAACACTATAGCTTTGACTATGTGGACTTTTGTTGGCAAAGTAATGTCTCTGCTTTTTAATACACTGTCTAGGTTTCTCATAACTTTATTTCCAAGGACAAGCATCTTTTAATTTCATGGCTGCAGTCACAATCTGCAGTGACTTTGGAGCCCAAGGAAATGGTCAATAACAAAATCAAATTAATTATATTCTTTCAGCTGAAGATGGAAAAACTCTGTACAGTCAAAAAAACAAGACTGGGAGCTGACTGTGGCCCAGATCATGAACTCCTTATTGCAAAATTTAGATGTAAATTGAAGAATGGAGGGAAAAACACTAGACCATTATGACCATTCAGATATGACCTAAATTAAATCCCTTACAATTATACAGTGGAAGTGACAAGTAGAATCAAGGCATTACACCTGATAGAGAGCCTGAAGGACTATGGACAGAGATTCGTGACCTTGTACAGGAGGCAGTGATCGAGACCATCCCCAAGAAGAAGTAATGCAAAAAGGCAAAATGGTTGTCTGAGGAGGACTTACAAATACCTGAGGAAAGAAGAGAAGCAAAAGGTAAAGGAGAAAAGGAAAGACATATCCATATGAATGCAGAGTTCCAAAGAATAGCAAGGAGAGATGAGAAACCCTTCCTCAGCGATCAATGTAAAGAAACTGAGGGAAACAACAGAATCGAAAAGTCTAGAGATCTCCTCAAGAAAATTAGACCCAAGGGAATATTTCATGCAAAGATGGGCTCAATAAAGGACAGAAATGGTAGGGACCTAACAGAAGCAGAAGATATTAAGAAGAGGTGGCAAGAATACACAACAGAAGTACTATACAAAAAAGATCTTAACAATCCAGATAACCATGATGGTGTGACCACTCACCTAGAGCCAGGAATTCTGGAATAGAGTCAAGTGGGCCTTAGGAAGCATCACTGTAGACAAAGCTAGTGGAGGTGATGGAATTCCAGCTAAGTTCTTTCAAATCCTGAAATATGATGCTGTGAAAGTGCTGCACTCAAGATGCCAGCAAATTTGGAAAATTCAGCAGTGACCATAGGACTGGAAAAGGTCAGTTTTCACTACAATCCCAAGAACAGCAATGCCAAAGAATGTTCAAGCTACCACACAGTTGCATTCATCTCACATGTAGCAAAGTAATGCTCAAAGTTTTCCAAGCAAGGCTTCAACAGTATGCGAACTGAGAACTTTCAGATATTCAAGCTGCATTTAGAAAAGGCAGAGGCACCAGATATCAAATTGCCAACATCCGTTGGAACTTTGAAAAAGCAAGAGAATTCCAGAAGAACATCTACTTCTGCTTCATGAACTACATTAAAGCCTTTAACTGTGTGGATCACAAAAACTGGAAAATTCTTCAAGAGATGGGAACAACAGACCACCTTAACTACCTCCTGAGAAGCTCCTTGAGCCTGTTGCTCAAGAAGCAACAGTTAGAACTAGACATAGAACAACAGACTGGTTCCAAATTGGGAAAGGACTATGTCAAGGCTGTATATTATCACCTTGCTTATTTAGTTTATATGCAGAGTACATCATATGAAATATTAGACTGGAAGAAGCACAAGCTGGAATCAAGATTGCTGGGAGAAATATCAATAACCTCAGATATGGAGATTACATCACCCTTATGGCAGAAAGCAAAGAAGTAAAGAGCTTCTTAATGCAAATAAAAGAGGAGAGTGAAAAAGCTGGCTTAAAACTCAATATTAAAAAATCTAAGATCATGGCATCTGGTCACATCACTTCATGGCAAATAACTGGGGAAACAATGGAAACAGTGAGATACTTTCTTTTCCTTGGGCTTCAAAATCACTGCAGATAGTGACTGGAGCCATGAAATTAAAAGACACTTGCTCCTTAGAAGAAAAGCTATGACTAACCTAAAAGAAAGTGAAAGTGAAAGTTGCTCAGTCCTGTCTGACTCTTTGCAACCTCATGGACTATAGGAATTCTCCAGGGCAGAATACTGGAATCCGTAACTGTTCCCTTCTCCAGGGGATCTTCCCAACCTGAGGATCAAACCTAAGTCTCCCTCAATGCAGGCAGATTCTTTATCAGCTGAGCCACCAGAGAAGCCCATGAACAAGCTAGGCAGCGTATTAAAAAGCAGAGACAAACCTTTGCCAGCAATGGTCTGTATAGTCAAAGCTATGGACTTTCCAGCAATCATGTATGGATGTGAGACTTCAACCACTAAGGCTGAGCACTGAAGAATTATGGCTTTTGAATTGTGGTGCTGGAGAAGAACTTTGAGAGTCCCTTGAACTGCAAGGAGATCAAACCACTCAATCCTAAAGGAAATCGGTCCTGAATATTCATTAGGACTGATGCTGAAGCTGAAGCTCCAATACATTGGCTACCTGATGCGAAGAACTGACTCATTAGAAAAGACCCTGATTTTGGAAAAGATTGAAGGCAGGAGGAGAAGGGGATGGCAGAGGTTGAGATGGTTGGATGGCATCACTGACCCAATGGACATTAGTTTGAGCAAGCTCCAGGAGTTGGTGATGAACAAGGAAGCCTGGCGGGCTACAGTCCATGGGGCAGCAAAGAGTCAGACATGACTGAGCGACTGAACTGAACTCAATACCACCATTAGTACATCCTCAGAAAATGTGTGCCTATTCACACAAAAAGGAAAAGACTATGTATCATTTTCTATCATGTCAAGAGAGGTTTTGATACCAAATGAGATTTTAAAATATTTTTGATGTTTACAGCTATTTGAATTTTAGAATTGCTGATAAAAGAACATGGAATGTATCCTGGTCAGATAACCTATTCATGAGTCAAAATAGCCCTGCCTGTCATTGCAATTTTCTGCTCTTGGGTGATTCTTTAGTTTGCATGGTGGAAAATGACCTTCAGCTAAATGCCCCAGGGCTTTTCTTTCTTTTCCTTTTCACAAATAATTAAAACAGTATGATTATTCTTCAAGATAGAAAATACCAGACTTGACTTTACCATCCTTCCTGTAGTTTGAATGCATATTTACACTTCAATTGATTCATGTCAATGTATGGCAAAAATCACTACAATATTGTAAAGTAATTAGCCTCCAACTAATAAAAATAAATGGGGGAAAAAAATGTCCCCTCATATTAAGGTAATGAAATTTACCTTAAAAGTTTCATTTGAATATTCTTATATAGTTTTTAGATTTGTGTACAACAGCCAGAGGATGATTTTTTTATAGTATTTATCCAGTATATAATAGAGATGTATTGGATTTTAAAGGATTTAATAATAATGGACCAAGGCACAATGTCTAAAAAGAATGAACACAAAAGTTAGGGTAAAGGTTTAATGTATAATATAGATAGAAAGACTGAATTCTAGCTTGTCCGTCTTTGGTAGGGCCTGACTTCCTTTTTGTTAGCTCAATCTAAACACCACATTTTTGTGAATATGCATCACATTCATTTTGGATTATTTAATTTAACTTCCTTTCCAGATGAACTAGCCTTATTAAATGCTTGCCATGGATGGGCAAACAGAGTTTATGCAGGCTATAAATATCTATGATTAGTTTTGTATAGTATATTGCAATCTAAGGTGTAGCAATTATGCATAATATTTTCTCCCAAGCTTGATAAACCATTTGGGAACAAAAAGAGGAAAAAAATAACTAGAAAGTAATTTATGCAAACCCCATGAATGTACAACATTTTCAAGCCTTATATTTCTCTGAGATCCTGGTCAGCAGTACACAAATATACAGAATTAAGTCCTGTCCTGAGCTAAAGAGAAGAAAATAAGTTTGACTCTGTGTATCTTAAAAATGGATGTAGTGTAAAAGTTATATTATCTGTGTTACCAGTTTTGATCCTTCCAAACCACTTCCTAAAGCTGAAATATTCCTACACATATTTATCTATCATATTTATTCTAATAGATATAATATAGAAATATAGTGTTTAATGTGCCTACATTGCTGACTTTTTGCATAATCTCTAGCTGTATGTTTCTAACCACTATTAAGATAGTATATTGTATGGTATGGGCTTCCCAGGTGGCTCAATTGTAAAGAATTCACCTGCTAATGTAGGAGACACAGGAGACGCAGAATCGATCTCTGTGTCATGAAGATCCCCTGGAGAAGGATGGCAACCCACATCAGTGTTCTTGCCTGGAAAATTCCATGGACAGAGGAGCCTGGTGGGCTACAGTCCATGAGTGGCAAAAGAGTCAGACAGGGCTGAGTACATGTGCCATTGTGTGGTGTGCAATATACATAAATGATATACATTCCCTTGTGGAAAAGTCTAGAACTGGTAAATAGAATTAAAACCTTATCCCTGCTTTTCAAGACATCTAAATGTACTGAAGACAGAACTTGAACAAATAAACATGATAATACAGGGTGGACAGCGCTAAGTGATTCCAAAAATGCCTCTCTGAAATATAAAGTGATCCAAAAGAAAGAGAACTGCATGCCCTTGGCAGTACTGGGCTTATATTTGGAAGGATATGGAATCTGAATAGGTTCTTGAAGGACAAAGAGGACTTTGAGTTAAAAAAACAAAAGAAGAGATGAAAAAGTAGGGTTATTCCAGGTGGATGAATCACATAAGTAAAGTTACAGAGAAAAAGTATTTCACAATACAACTGAACCAATGGGGGATAGAGGACAAATGATTCTTGGCCAGATTTTCTGACCATTTGGATTTGCTATTGCATCTCAAACTGAATATTTTCCAACAAGATATGAATCATCTACTACCCCCAGCCATCCTCTCATTTTTCATGCCCAAAAGGTCAATAATCATTTTTCCTTCATTTCACCATATTTATTATTCAGTAATTTGTCTGCCCATTCATTTACTTCACTCATACATGCAACAATATTTTAAATACTTACTATGTAGTAGACAATAAAGATTAAAAACATGAGTAAAATGGTATGCTTTATCTTATTAAATTCACAAAAAATAAATTATAATATAGTATATTAGGGATTATAGCAGAGAGCTATAGAGAATGCTATGGGAGTGATGCCACAATTTTTCTCAATTTGGTCAAAATTTCCCGGGCACCTACAATGTGGCACACAGTCTGCTCACCACTGAGAATTTAAAGATGAATGCAACTTGGTCATTGTCCTCTAGTTTTTCTCTGTCTGATGGAGAATGAGAAGAACAAATAGATCATTGCCATATGATGACTAAGAGCTGAAATGGATGTATGGCCCACAATATTTGTTGACTAAATCTACTGGAGGATAAAAGCAGTTTGAGGTTTTGCCTCCTATGTGAAGCTTTGCCTACTCCACCTTTCATAGTAAACAAACAGTGAATCAGTTTAGGTTCATAATTGAAAGAATAAAAGCAGCTATAAGGAATGGAAGCTACACTTCAGAAATGGAGAATCCTTGTAATTTTCTTGGAAGAGGTTTCTCTGCACTTTTAAAATCCCATATTCTTAAGAGCAGCATATATATGTCTAAATGACAACATAGCCTATATACTCTACTTACTTTAATGCATAATGGATTTTGTTCTAATTTTTTTCTTAGTGTAGTTAAGTTTTTGCTCTCCATGTATTAAATGTGCTAACAGAAACCTATACTCCTCTTTAAAATGTTAAAATTATTAATTATTCCTCATCTTGATTTTCATCTTTTCTTACTTGAAGTGTCTTACGCTTTTACCTCAGTTTACATATGCCAGTTTCTTGATTGTTTTTATCACTTATTTTAGCAGCAGATAGTTTCAATTTCTGTTATGATTGTTGACTAAGACTGTAAATGATTTTCATGTTTGAGAAAAATTGTTTTTTTTTTTTTTTTCACTTCAGATACTTTTCTTGATGGTGCTTACACTTGTCAATTGTACTTTTGGATGTGAGCAGATAAATAGCATGTCTAATAATATTAAATACAACTTATTTGATCATAAATGATGAAAACATAACTCAAACTAGTTTAGTCAAAAATTGGTATATTGATTTAAAATATACTAAACTATCTCATAAAATTAAACTGCTAAAAGTACAGAGTTCACCTGGGCTTCAAGTTTAACCGGACACAGGGCATACACGACCCTGCATTGCCTCCATTGCTCATTTTGTAGGTCTCTTGACTTCTTTTTATTGCACGATGGATTGCTTTATCTCTATAGAAGGAAATGTAGTTGCCAACAGCTAACAAGCTTCACATCCTTTAGCTATTACCATCAAGGAAGACAGAGGGGGCGCTCTAACTTAGCCTCAGATTTTTAAAATATATAAAATATTACATGGATTTGCTCTCAGAATCCATCTCTAGAAGTATCAGTTGTGAAATATTTGAGAATAATGTAGCAGAAATCAGGCAACTAGAAACTTTCTCTGTATTGAAGAAGTAGGTATATCAGTCAGGCAGCCACACCCATTCATGTCTTCTACAAATGATATACACTACAGAACCAGAACAATGATGTTGGCATTGTTTACCAATGCATCTCTGGAGTCTACATGTTAATTATACAGTTTTTCATAATTTGGAGTATTATCAGAGACATATTAGTCATCTTTCTTTAAAATTATGCTTCTTTATTTCTGAACTAAGGAAACAGAAAGTGACATTTCTATGATTAAGACAATCTACTAGTTTTACACAAATCCTTAAGAGAATTGTCATGGCCTAATATCCACACTTCAATTGAGGAGAGCTATAAAAATTAATTCTGGGTAACCAATTGGCATTGTGTTTAGCAAAAGATCCTTAAAAACTTAGTGCATGAAGTAAGCAGTGTGGTTATCCTAAACTACAGAATGTGAACATCATTTTTAGTATATGAGTATAAGTTAGCTGTGTTTCTCTGTGTTTACTATAAGTTGATTAATCAGTTCTTCAAGACTATAGGAATATTGAGACAATTCAGCTCTGCTGAAGAAAATATATAACAAATTCATATAAATAACTCTTTATATTACTTGATCTCTTCTAATTATATGACCTGATGTATACATGCTTCAAAATAAGATGTGTAATATATTTTTAACTAGAGCTGATATACTTTGAATTTTAAAATTTCACTTGAGGGGAAAATAGTTTATATGTGTTGTTTCTTTCTGTGCCTAGAGTTTATGATGTGAATCTCCAAGTGACTATTAATTACTGATAATTTGGAAAAAAATAGATTCAACTTGGAATATTTTTTCTTCCTTTTCCAAGAAAACAAGGAGACGTTTCTTTTCTTTAGCAAGATTATTTCTACTATTGGATCTACCTCAGTTGTCTAGGTCTCTTCAGAGGAATTCAAGATAGTGGATTTTTGCTGCTGCTGCTACTGCTAAGTCTCTTCAGTCGTGTCCGATTCTGTGCGACTGCACAGACGGCAGCCCATCAGGCTCCTCTGTCCCTGGAATTCTCCAGGCAAGAATACTGGAGTGGGTTGCCATTTCCTTCTCCACAGTGCATTTTTATTTACACTTTAATATATTTCATTGTATCTCTTTTGATAATGACAATTATTGTTACTATATATTTTTTATAAAAAAATGAACCAACCTCTATTGAATGCTTTCATTGTACCAGGTACTGTGCTCAATATTAACACTCATCTACTTATTATTTAACATCAATTCATAAATTTCTTCATCTAAAAAATATTTATTGAGTTCCCACAGTGTTTTAACACAACCATTCTCTGTATCCAAGATCCTTATGGAGCAGTGAAAGAATATCTATAAACAAATAGATAATATGTGGTGTTGAGTAATGAAAAAAAAAACTATATAAAAAAAGGCAGGCTAAAAGATAGAGTAGCAAGGGCTGCTTTTTTTAGATGATATATTAAGCATAGATCTGAATGAAATGAGGGAGTAAAATATAGAAATACCTGGGAAAAAATGTCAGGCATCGAGGCTAGTAGCTGTGAAGTCTAAAGAGAAAGTTCTGGAGAGTTGTGCATGGGAGAATAACATCATTTGATTTATACTGATAGTGGCGGTTCAAAGTACAGTTTCTTAAGATCAGCCCAAGCTCCTGAATTTGGATGTAGGCTAATACGCCCTGGCTACATGGCCATGGCAAGTTACCTTACCTCTCTGGGCCCATTTCCCATTTATAGTATAAGGATTATGCATATTCCTTTCTTGTTTTTTGGAAATAAGAATTAAGTGAGGAAACTCAAATAGATTAGCACAGTATTTGGCACATAGTGAGTGTCTGAGAAATGTTTGCTCTTATTATTACTGTATTAGTTTTCCTATTGTTGCAAAATGAAATTATTTTCCTGCCTTAAGGTATGGTTGTAATCCATGGTTCCTGCCTTATAGACAGAACTAGAGAAAATGTACAGCTGAGAAGTATATTCTATCATACACCTGGGTCTATTGAGGTGTGGGCTGTCATTTGGGGGAACTCTACACTCTCTTTAATTGCTTTCCATCAAAGGAAGAATAAATTGAGGATGATTAAATTAAGTGAACTGGAGAAAGCCTATTACTAATGTAAATCATTATAAAAGCTTCAGTAGGCAAAGAAGTAAAAACTAGAGAATATAATATAGTATCTTTGGATAGTCTTCTGGTAGACAATTAAATTGCTAAAAGTGAGACAGTGCCATTAATAATTGCACGTTTCGTTTAGTATATAATTATTCACTGTGGCCTTGCTAGCTTTCTTAAGCTTCGAAATGGAAGTGACCCTTTTATTCTGACTGTACTTATTCCTCTGAGTATCTAAAACTGTCTCCATTTATCTTCATTCACCTTGTACATAGTGCATAAGGAGGGAATACTTGTCTCTTTTAAGACTAGAGTGTCAGATGAAAACATTCATTCCTCCACAAGAGGATAAGGAATACTTACCTCTCTGGAGATAATAAATATGCTGGCTTACTACATGTCTAATATCTCAAGTGAAAAAGCTATTTCTGGACAAAAAAATTTTAAAAACAATGATGAATTATGGTAAATTATAATGGTTCTAGAACAGCCCAATTCTCTACTCAAAATATGTCAAAAATTAAGCAAAAAATAAAATAAAGACTATTCTTTAGCAAAATGCTTAAAGCCACTACCCAATAATTATTGTGTGACTACTTACCAAACACATAATTATAGCCTCTGTTTATAGAATTTCTTTCATTTACAGAGAACTTTTATGGTCACTCTTTTTTTTTCTTTTAAAATAATAGTAATAATACCTAAGATTTTTTGAGAGTACTTTCTATGTGCCAGGTATTTTCCATAAATTATCTCCTATAATTCTCACAATGACTCTTATATGAATTCTATTATTCCATAATTTACAAATCAAAAGCTGAGATTCATAAATGCTAAGTAATTTGCCTAAACTTTCATAGATGCTGAATTACAAATCCAGTTCCCAAATCTTCTCCTTCAATATGACCCTATATACATTCTCTTACAAATTTATCCTCTGGCAAGAAAACAGGACAGGGATGACTGTTCTTTAAAAGAAAAAGAAAAAGAAAAAACCTTTTAAGTAATTTTTAAAATAGCATCCAAGAAGTTAAGTAATCTGAACAAGATGGCATAGTCAATCAGAGGCAAGCAGGATAAAAACATCATCTGAGAAGGATGAAGAGTCCTTGACTTTGTGAGTAATAGCCAGATGTTGCCTTTAATGCAACCACAAAGCAGAAAATAAAAATAGAACAAGTCCCAAAATTTTAGATATAGAAAATATGTACCAGTCAATTAAAGTTTCTAGCTATATAAAGGTGGACACAATTCCTGCCTCAAGGTTAAATTAAGTTTACTTTGAGCTTTTTTTTTTTTCTTTTTCTTTTTTTCCTGAAATCATCAACTTGCTCACTCCTTCTAATAATTTTGGTCATAGCTCAAATATCATATCTTCTGATAGATCTTCCCTGACTCCCTACAATACCAACACTCTTCCCTATCTCAATCATTCTCTAACCCTACAATATCTTCATAGGGCTTACTGTTATGTTAAATATATGAACATATTTTATTTACCTATTTTTTGTCATTATTTGTCTTCATTGCTAGAATATAAGTTAAATTACAGTGTGACTGTCTATTTGGTTTGTTTCTCTAGTGTTTAGATGAGTACCTTGTGCTCATAGCAGATATTCAAAAAATATGCAGTGAATGAGTGAATGAATGGATATGGTATAATCATTGAATTCTAAAAAAGCAATTTAGGTGCCAATGTGCATGTTTGTGTATACGTATCAATCTGTATATGGATAGGCACAGATATACAGACACACATATACACACACATGGCATTTTTAAATCTACAGATCTATTTTTAACTCTAGATCTTTAATTAGTAATCAGATCACCAACCATATTGATAAAACTTGGAAAAAGACCTAAAGAAAATATAAATTCAAAGTTTTCTTTAATGTCTTTAATGAAGGACAACCAATCAAGAGAAAAATAAAAACCTGTCCTCCAGACTTCATTAGGAAGCATCTCAAGCCCACCAGATTCATTAGTATAATACTTCAGTATTTGTTTGTTAAGCAATGTAAAAAGATTCAAAAAACAACAAAATAATTGGACAGCATTTAATAAAGTAATCAGGTTAAAGGTTAGATTTTAAAATAATCCTCAAGGTACAGTAGACATCATTTAAACAAAAGAACATAGATCTGTCACTATATCAGGGTATTTAAATATTTTTGTTGCTTTTCTGTTTAAATCAAAAGAGGCAATTACATAGGTTCAAATAAAAAATAAATGACTTGAAAGTTTTATGTTTGAGTGAATAACAGATACACCAGTTGAATGTAATTATTAAGCTTAGCTAATCTAACTTATATCCTCAACAAATAAAATCTCTGATTATGGATATGACTCAATTTTTTCTTCGCATATTACCCATTAGTGGTTCCAAGATGATCTGAGCCAAGTTCTGAAAAAGCTTCATGAAGCTGATTTGTATTACTATTCTTGATCTCCTAGGCTTAAGCTTTGTTGGTATTAATGTACAAACTGCAGATACTGATAAAAGTGTGCATGCGAACTGAGATATCACTTTTGAAAGAAAGCAATACAATTTGATAGGCTCCATAATAAGACAACTGGATCTGGAATTGGATGCAGGGAAGATTTTCCAAGGAAGTGACCCCAAATTTGATTTTAAGTATGAATAAAAGTTCATTGTGATAAACAGGACAAGAGAGAAGTGGAAGCAGGCAAAATAGCTTGACAAAGCTTCCTACGTTGCAGACAACATGGAGCTTTAAGAAAACTGAAAAACCCAGGTGGCCAGAGATGAGAGATTGAAGTAGCAAGAAGTGCTACATGATGTAGGAGAGGTAGAGGGAAGAATCATGTTGGCCCTTGTGGTTAAGGATTTTCTGCTTTTCTTTTAATAAGAGGCACTGAAAAAATATAATGTGTGTGTTTGTGTACATGAATGTGTGTTTGTGTGTACATGAAGCAAAAGGACAATGTGTTATGTTTGGGAAATATAAATAGGCATCAGTGGAGAAGAACGAGTTTCATCAGGTCAGCATGATTTGGGGGTGATATCAAGAACAACAATATAAGAAGAAATGCTTTTGCTCTTAATCACTTCCCTTCCAATCCCCCACTATACCATCGATTTCTAGTTTGCAGTCAGTGGCTTCTTTAACTTGAGGATTAATTGTCTAGTGTGTGAAGCACGGGTCATTTCACTGTTGTTTCTCTTGATGATTTAGAATGGAGGAAAACCATTCTAAAGTCAAATAATGAGTGAAGTAAAACCTACTAGAGGTCTACCCAGCATCCCACCCATGTAATCTCTTTCCTTGGAGACTTACAAGTACTGCCCATCCCTGCCTCATACAGCTGACTACCTTTGCGGAATATGGAGAATCAGTCACATAATATTGAGAGGCTCAGTGTAAATGAAAACACAGGTACCTCATTTAACAATTACTAAGACTTCCATGATGATACTAGCAGTATAATAAACTAAGAATGGAACTCTTCCAAGCCCAAGTTTTTGTGCTACCACATAGACTGCATGACTATACTGTTGGCCTTAGAAACTTGGCCTGTTGCAGCCCAAGGAGTGAAGTTGATTGGCCCAGAAATGGTTATGAAGTAAAAAATCTCACCAATGAGGCATGGGAGAAAGGATATTTTGGTCAGCGAGTTCTGGGAATTTTCCTGTTTCTTAGGAGAGGATAAAGGAATGAATGATCTCTTTGTTTCCTTGTGTTATTCTTTCTGGATTTGATGGCTGGAAATTTTGCACCCATCCTGAAAGAAGAAAATGTTTGTGATGGCACAGACCAGAAATGAAAACAACTGATATAGTTGATCATATTGCTGTGCCAATAAATCAACCAAGCCAGACACCCATCATGAATCAAGACTTTCTATTACAGTGATAATACATTTTCTTTATTGTTTGTCATCTTGAGTCAGGGTTTTTGTTATTAGAAGGCAGAAGCATTCCAAATGACAAATATAATTAAGTCTCTCAAACTAAATTTGCTGAATGAAGCATTCCTTTTTCAGTTAATAATATTTATTGCATTATTAAATATTTTTTAGAGCTTTCCATGTTTAGAAGAAACAGGTATTACCTAGTATAACAGAAGTTGGCAGTTTATTTCTCAAAAGATAAAGAGATTATATGACAAAAAATAAAATGCAATAACACTATCTATGCTGGCATATTCCAGGAAAATAAATGTTTAATCACAAGATAGCTGCCAGGTGAGTAACATTATTCCAGTTTTGGTTCCTTTAACATTAAATATGAATACACATTTTGATGCTATTTTTGTAAGAAAGCTTTGTAGTGAAAGAAGATATCATCCAGAGACCTCAAAAGGCAAAGAAAATGACCACAAACTGCTATTAGATAAGCTAGTGAAAGACAAGAGAAGAGTTACAAAATTTAATCAGAATAAAATTATGTAAAACAAAAGTGGTAATGTTTTCCCTGAAGAATTAATTAGAGTAGCTCTCCTAATCTGCAACACCCTCTTCCAGCCATCTCCTTCTCAGTTTGTATATATGTGGTTATATACACCCTTTAAACCTAAATAAAAGAAGGAAACACCAAAGGATCTATCTACTTTGCTTTTGTGACTCTACAGGATGACGAAAACTAGGCACTTGGGTTTTGTTTACTTACAGAGTTATTTTTAGGAATTGAAGTGAGCACAACATATGATCACATCTAATTGTTCTGGATCATAAAGGCAAAAAAAGGGCAAAGGCAAGTTTGAAGCCAGGCCTAACTCTGAAGCCTGTGTTCTTAATTCTTACAAATCAGAATCTTTGTTCATACATAAAACAATAGGTACAACAAAAGGGAACCTCCTGGTGCTGGTGACAACAATAAAGAAGTAGAAGCAAATGTTACACAGAGTTTAGTTACATTTTAGTTGAAATGATTCCATTCCTGAAAGAATCTTTAAAGGCTAAGTAGGAATTTTATATGTAAATAGTAATAAATAAACTTTTAGCCAGAAAGGATAACATGTATACATATTACTGCAGTTAAATACTGTGATCCTATGGTTGCTAGAACCTATTTGCTGTTGTGTTTTTTTGCTTCAGTTGTGTCTGACTCTGTGCAACCCTATGGACAGTCCCCATCAGGCTCCTCTGTCCCTGGGATTCTCTAGGCAAGAGTACTGAAGTGGGTTGCCATGCCCTCCTTCAGGGGATCTTCCCAACCCATGGATCAAACCTGGGTGTCCTGAATTGCAGGCAGATTCTTCTACCATTTTAGAGAGGTTAATAAGGAGAACCTATTTAGGGAGGTTAATTTGACAATACTGCACAAGATGATCTGGGGCAGCTGAGACTAGGCAGTAGGTTCCATCCTACACCTTGATTTTATCCCTACTCCAAAGAGAACCTAAAATTCTCTTGCAGAAAGAGGAGATTGAAAGGCAAAATGACAAATGAAAATAATAAATTTAAAGAGTATTTCAATATAAAAGAAGGGAAATGTATTCCATGGAAATACATGATTACTTTCCAAATGAATCACAGAGATGAAGTGTTTAGATGTTCAAAATATGCAGAAGATACTTTTCAATGGATTGGTCAGGGCAGTTGTGTGTGGGGGGGAAGAGGTGAGACAGGTTTCAAAGAAAGGATAGGTTAAAGCATGGGAATGGAGAGTATTGTGGGATGGTAGGAAATTGGGTGAAAGCACAAGAGCAGACTAGTGTAAGTGAAAACAAATGTGAGAAAAATTGAGACTTCAAAGAAAGAAGAAAGGATAAAGTAGAAAGCTGATTGGTGCCAAGTCCAAATGGCCTTGACTATTAGCTATGACTTTGAAAGTAAACCTCATTAATAACCCAAGAAGTTAATTGAGTGACATGACAAAAGTGTAATATAGGGTTGTTCATGTTGCTCATGTTTTTCATGAGATGGCTGGATGGTATCACCAATGCAATGGACATGAACTTGGGTAAACTCCAGGAGGTGGTGAGGGACAGAAAGGCCTGGTATACTGACGTCCATGGGGTCACAAAGAGTTGGACATGACTGGGCAACTGAACAATAGCAACATATTGCAATACTGGGCAGAATGAATTAAAAAGGAAACGTCTAGAGTCAGAGAAACCAGTCAATAGCATGATATACTAGGATATGGATATGGCAGTAGGTATGGAGAGACACGACTTAGGGACATGACACTACATGACCTAGTGACTAAACACCAGCAGTGGCAATGGAGAAAATAAAGGATATTATAAGAAAAAAGCCAATTCTAATTAACTGATAGGATAAGAGGGCAAGGGACAAAGAAGTGTCTCTGATGATTTCAATACTTTAGCCACTAAGACAGGAATAAATCTAGAAAGTATTAGTTTAAGATGATGAAAAATCATGCAGCTGGAAATACCCAGGAAGCTGCCTCGCAGTGGAAAGCAGAATATAGACCTAAGACATACCTTCTTGGAGAACACTGCTGTGATTATTGATGGACCCTCCAAAGTAGAGAGCATGTGCAAAGAATTGCAGAGTCTTGTGGGCTTTCTTGCTTCAAAGGCATTGGCTCCTTACTCTGCTTGGAAAGTTCTTATCTACTTTCCTACCTGTAAACCTTATGTTTACCTGTAAAGTAACAGCATAAAAGTCATTCTAACATAGCTTTCTTTGACAACTGTAGAGTATTGTTTTTTTCTCTCTTTTGCTCCTTCCACACCTATTTATTCATTAACCAGATATTCATTGAGTATCTACTGTGGTCCTGACATTGTTCTAGGTGTTAGGGAACCAGTGATGAACAGAACAATGTTTTTGCTATTGCAGATATGCTTAATATTCTAGTTTAGTTAGATAAACAACCAATTAATCACAAAGTAGTTAATACTTCAAGTAATGATAAATGTGTTTAATTGGAGAGCTATTTTAGATTGTGTGCTCAGAAAAGCCCAACTGGCAAAATGACATCTGATCCAGGACCTAAAGGCAGTAAGTGAATAAATTTACTGGACAAGGAGAATGTTCCAGGTAGGGCAACCAGCAATTGCAATGACCTGGAGCATGAATGTGTTTAACATGCTTGAGAACCAACAAGAGGCTAAGGTAACTGGGGTTGAATGGGTATATCAGGCGGCGTGATATAGTGACAGGAATGAGTAACAAACTATTAGAGGCCCAGAATTTTAGGGTTTGCTTGGTCATACTTGAGGATCTAGGAAGTCATTGGAGGGTTTTGATTAGTGAAGTTAACTACTCTGAGTGGCACTGGCCCCAGTCAGACATCACATCAACCTAAGTGTTGCAAATGCAGTGAAGAAGGTCAAAGGTATAAGCAGAGTTCACTGAGCAATGTTAAAATGTAGGTGAGAGACATGAAAAGGATAGCATTAATTTTTTTTAAGTGTTGGATTGTTGGGGGAGATAAGAGACTAAGAAGTAAACAGTCAAGGGAAAGAAAGAGAAGAAAAGCCTTACACTAGTTATCCTGTGCCTTTTCCCTCTAGCAGGTTGTATGTTCTTTCTTCCAGCTACGCATGGTCCCCAGCTGCCACCTCCTCTGGGGAATACCCCTAGGTTAGATGAAATCCCCTCATTGGGAAACTAGGCCCTCCCAATGCCTCCTCACGGCCAATAACTGACTGAGGCGGGAGACAGAGAGCCAGCCCTTCTTCCTCCAGGAAGGAATGGTGCTGAAGTATGGTGCTTGCTCTACAGCTTTCCTCTGTGTATCAGATAAAGCTCCACTTTTCCTGAGATCACATCCTCACTCATCCCCTTTCCTGTCAAATCTGTTTTCACTCCCCCACTTCTAAAGGGCTTTTCTAAGACACACCCCCTCTATCGCATTTAGGCTTTGCTTCTCAAAACCTAACTTAAGTTTTGTACTGTTTACTATTTACATTTTCCACAGTACATAATAAAATGCTGAGTATGCCATCAATGCATAATGAATGAAAGATTGAGGATAAGAGGAGAAGGGGAATGATAGAGGATGAATGGTTGGATGACGTCACTGACTCAATGGACATGAGTCTGAGCAAACTCAGGGAGACAGTGGATGACAGGGAGCCCAGAGTGCTGGAATTCATGGGGTTGCAAAGAGGTGGACACTACTCAGCAACTGAACAACAGCAAAATAAAGGAACAGACAACAGGTATTATAAAAGAGTAGAGAATGCTATCTATTAATATTGTAAAAATATCACGTGATACATTAGCAATCACAATACTTATTTCCAATTTAAATGATTTGAGCAAAACTAATAGAAAAATATTAAATATGAATAAATATAAATAAATAAATGATTATTTATTCATATTTTATGTGCAAATAATTCAAAATGTTTATAATAAGTCATCCATTCTATGTTTAAGATAATAATCCATATTTGCCACTTTTTTGTCTATAAAACAAGAACTTTTGCCAATTAACTTCAGTACTTTCTGTTTCTTCAGAAGATTCTTATTAGATACTGATGAATATGCTAACCTGTGCCATCTTACTCTCTTCCATGACATTTAACTTCAGTCACCTGACTACACAGGAGTCCTGAGAAAGACTTGATGATTTGTTGAGATTGGTAACTTTAAACCTAATGCATATGATCTAATGAGTTGCTTATATGGAAGTCCATGATTGCAATATTTGATTTCCTTCGGAAAAATAATAATTAGAAAGTTCTCAGAGAATTGTACTCAGAGAGACTAATTCTTTTGTAGTATATTGTGTATCCCTCTCCCTTTTACCATACCCTCTGCATTCATCTCAATAATCTTCGCTTATTGTCATGAAAAGTTTCATAATTTTCTTCAGTTCATTCAGTTCAGTCACTCAGTCGTGTCCAACTATTTGCGACCCCATGAATCGCAGCACACCAGGCCTCCCTGTCCATCACCAACTCCCGGAGTTTACTCAAACTCATGCCCATCAAGTCGGTGATGCCATCCAGCCATCTCATCCTCTGTCATCCCCTTCTCCTCCTGCCCCCAATCCCTCCCAGCATCAGGGTCTTTTCCAGTGAGTCAACTCTTCGCATGAGGTGGCCAAAGTACTGGAGTTTCAGCTTCAGCATCACTCCTTCCAATGAACACCTGGGACTGATCTCGTTTAGGATGGACTGGTTGGATCTCCTTGCAGTCCAAGGGGCTCTCAAGAGTCTCCTCCAACACCACAGTTCAAAAGCATCAATTTTTTGGTGCTCAGCTTTCTTCACAGTCCAACTCTCACATCCATACATGACCACTGGAAAAACCATAGCCTTGACCAGACAGACCTCTGTTAGCTAATATACTCTTTTAGTTTGGTGTCATGCCTTCATAGATTTTATTTCATTTTGTTTCATCACTGAACTTTCCACCCAATTAACCCCAGTATTACACTTCTCTTGCCACATGGTTTATGATCATATATCCATTTTAAACTGCCAATCTAAATAAAACTCCTTGCTAATTATAAAATTACTATAATCATTACATTGTAATATAACTAAAAATTATTAGCCTCATTAGTTTTATAATATTCTTTCAAATTTACCCTGCTGGTAAGTCCATTTCAAATTGTTTCAAGTATTGGACTGGACAGTACCTGTAAAATGCAGATATATGGTCAATTTCCTAAAAATTATTGATCTTTTAATATGGAAATCATTGTATATACTGGCCATTGACTATATATTTTCATGGTATATGAGAAATTCTCAGTGTTTAAAGACCTTAATTAGGTGTATATTAGGTTTGGGTTTAACACACTGGTATATTATTCACTAGGAGTAAAATTTACCTATGCATAAGATAAGAATTGAGGTTTTTTTTGTTGTTGTTCTTTTTGTTCTTGTTTTCATTTTGCATATATATATTAAATTCTTTCAGCATCATGTGTTACAAAGATTTCTTTCCCCTTCAATTACTTTGTATTTCTGCTGAAAGTCATTGACCATCGTATACATGTGGATCTATTCTGTACTCAACATCTTTTTGTCTACATTTATATAAATAGCATACCACCTTGATTACTTAGGTCTACCCAGGTGGAGCTAGTGATAAAGAATCCACCTGCCAATGCAAGTTAGGCATAAGAGGCTCCAATTAGATCCCTGGGTCAGAAACATTCCCTGGAAAACAGAATGGCAATCCACTCCAGTATTCTTGTCTGGAGCATCCCATGGACAGAGGAGACTGGCAGGCTACAGTCCATAGGGTTGCACAGAGTTGGACATGACTGAAGTGACTTAGCACAGCGCTGCACATAATAAAACTTAAAATATGCATAGAAACAAATGAAAATGAAAACGTGACAACCCCAAACCTATGGGGTTCAGTAAAAGCAGTGCTAAGGGGAAGGTTCATAACAATACAAGTTTACCTCAAGAAACAAGAGAAAAATCAAATAAATAACCTAACTTTACACCTAAAACAACTAGAAAAAGAAGAAATGAAGAACCCCAGGGATAGTAGAAGGAAAGAAAGCATAAAAATTAGAGTAGAAATAAATGAAAAAGAAACAAAGGAGACTATAGCAAAAAACCAACAAAACTAAAAGCTGGTTCTTTGAAAAGAAATAAAATAGACAAATCACTAGCCAGGCTCATCAAGAAAAAAAGGAGAAGAATCAAAACAAAATTTGAAATGAAAATGAAGAAATCACAACAGACAACACAGAAATACAAAGGATCATAAGAGACTACTATCAGCAACTATATGACAATAAAATGGGCAATGTGGATGAAATGGATGAGTTCTTAGAAAAATATAACCTTCCAAAACTGAACCAAGAAGAAACAGAAAATCTTAACAGACCCATCACAAACATGGAAATCAAAACTGTAATAAAAAATCTTCCAACCAACAATGCCACCCCTATCAAGCTACCAACATTATTTTTCACAGAACTAGAACAAATAATTTCACAATTTGTATGGAAATACAAAAAACCTTGAATAGCCAAAGCAATCTTTACAAAGAAGAATGGAACTGGAGGAATCAACCTGCCTGACTTCAGACTATACTACAAAGCTATAGTCATCAAGACAGTATGGTACTGGCACAAAGACAGAAATGTAGATCAATGGAACAAAATAAAGCCCAGAGATAAATCCATGCACCTATGGACACCTTATCTTTGACAAAGGAGGCAAGAGTATACAGTGGAGAAAAGACAACCTCTTTAACAAGTGGTTCTGTGAAAACTGGTCAACCACTTGTAAAAGAATGAAATTAGAATACTTTCTATACCACAAACACAAATAAACTCAAAAGGGATTAAAGATCTAAATGTAAGACCAGAAACTATAAAACTAGAGGAAAACATAGGCAAAAACACTCTCTGACATAAATCACAGCAGGATCCTCTATGACCTACCTCCCAGAGTAATGGAAATAAAAGCAAAAAGAAACAAATGGGACCTAATGAAACTTAAAAGCTTTTGCACAACGAAGGAAACTATGAGCAAGGTGAAAAGACAGCCTTCAGAATGGGACAAAATAATAGAAAATGAAGCAACTGACAAAGAATTAATCTCAAAAATATACAAGCAGCTCATGCAGCTCAATACCAGAAAAATAAATGACCCAATCAAAAAATGGACCAAAGACCTAAACAGACATTTCTCCAAAGAAGACATACAGATGACTAACAAACACATGAAAAGATGCTCAACATCACTCATTATCAGAGAAATGCAAATCAAAACCACAATGAGGTACCATCTCATGCGAGTCAGAATGGCAGCTATCAAAAAGTCTACAAACAATAAATGCTGGAGAGGGTGCAGAGAAAAGGGAACCCTCTTACACTGGGAATGTAAACTAGTGGGAATGTAAACTACATTACATTCAGTGGGAATGTAAACTAGTACAGCCACTATGGAGAACAATGTGGAGATTCCTTAGAAAACTGGAAGTAGAACTGCCATATGACCCAGCAATTTCACTGCCGGGCATACACACTGAGGAAACCAGAATTGAAAGAGACATGTGTACCCTAATGTCCATTGACGCACTGTTTACAATAGCTAGGACGTGGAATCAAGCTAGATGTCCATAGCAGATGAATGGATAAGAAATTTGTTGTACGTATACACAACAGAATATTACTCAGCTATTAAAAAGAGTGCATTTGAATCAGTTCTAATGAGGTGGATGAAACTGGAGCCTGTTATACAGAGTGAAGTAAGTCAGAAAGAAAAATACCAATACAGTATTTTAATGCATATATATGGAATTTAGAAAGATGGTAACAAAGACCCTATATGTGAGACAGCAAAAGAGACACAGATATAAAGAACAGACTTTTGGACTCTGTGGGAGAAGGTGAGGATGGGATGATTTGAGAGAATAGCATTGAAACATGTATATTACCATATGTGAAATAGATTGCCAGTCCAGGTTCCATGCATGAGACAGGGCGCCCAGGGCCAGTGCACTGGGATGACCTTGAGGGATGGGATGAGGGGGGGGGGGGTTCAGGATGGGGGGGGGACACATGTACACCCATGGCTGATTCATGTCAATGTATGGCAAAACCCACTATAATATTGTAAATAATTAGCCTCCAATTAATATAAATAAAATTTTAAAAAAATCTTAAAATAAGGTTAAGTCATCTACTATTTTTCTTTTTTAATATTCTAGGAAAGTCCTTTGTTATTTCCATTAAAATTTCAGAATCAGTTTGTCAACTACTGAAAGAAAATTTTAAAAAACAACCATTTGGAAATTTTAACTAGGAATAAATCTATAAATGTACTTACAGAGAATTATATCTTAATGATATTGAGTCTTCTGATCCACAAATTTGAAGCATTTTTCCTTTCAGTAGTTTTTAATTTCTTAATCACTTTTGAAGTTTTAAGAGTACAGATTTTGCACATTTTTATTAGTATCTGTATTTCATATATTTAATTCTATTTAAAATTTTAATTTACAATTGTTTTTGTCTAGTATATATAAATTCAACTGATTTTTTTTTTATTAATGACGTGGTACCCTACAACTTTATTAAACTGCTCGGGCCTGGTGCACTGGGAAGACCCAGAGGAATCGGGTGGAGAGGGAGGTGGGAGGGGGGATCGGGATGGGGAATACGTGTAAATCTATGGCTGATTCATATCAATGTATGACAAAAATATATATATATATGTGTACATACTAATAAATGTGAAAAGGATAAAAAAAAATAAAAATAAAAAATTTGAAAAAAAAAGAAGAAAAAAAAAAAAACAGTGATAGTATTTTTTAGCTACTTTCTGTAGGATCTATTTGCACAGATGTTTGAGCCATGTTCAAAAGAAGTTTATTCCTTTTTTCTAATCTGTGTGTTTTTTATAGATCTTTATTGCCTTCTTATCTTTAATGACCTTTGTTGTTTTATTTCACTGGATAGAATGTGTAAAGTTGAATAGGTGTGATGAGAACAGACATCTTTCCCTTACTACTGATTTTAGAGGGAACTGTAGAGTTGTAAATTATTATGATTTTAGCTGTAGGTTTTTCTTAGATACTCTTTTTTTTCTGGTTGAATAATTCCCCTTTTTCTTTTTTTAAAATTTTCTTATTTATTTATTTATTTATTTTTATTAGTTGGAGGCTAATTACTTCACAATATTGTAGTGGTTTTTGTCATACATTGACAAGAATCAGCCATGGATTTACATGTATTCCCCATCCTGACCCCCCTCCCACTTCCCTCTCTACCCGATCCCTCTGTGTCTTCCCAGTGCACCAGGCCGGAGCACTTGTCTCATGCATGCAACCTGGGCTGGTGATCTATTTCACCCTAGATAATATACATGTTTCAATGCTGTTCTCTCGAAACATCCAACCGTCGCCTTTTTCTTATATTCTGAGAATTTTTATCAGTTTTTTAAAAACTAAGAATATGACCCGGCAATCCCACGCCTGGGCATACACACTGAGGAAACCAGAGCTGAAAGAGACACGTGCACCCCAATGTTCATCGCAGCACTGTTTATAATAGCCAGGACATGGAAGCAACCTAGATGCCCATCAGCAGATGAATGGATAAGGAAGCTGTGGTACATATACACCATGGAATATTACTCAGCCATTAAAAAGAATTCATTTGAACCAGTCCTAATGAGATGGATGAAACTGGAGCCCCTTATACAGAGTGAAGTAAGCCAGAAAGATAAAGACCAATACAGTATACTAATACATATATATGAAATTTAAAAAATGGTAACGATAACCCTATATGAAAAACAGAAAAAGAGACACAGATGTACAGAACAGACTTTTGGACTCTGGGAGAAGGTGAGGGTGGGATGTTCTGAGAGAATAGCATTGAAACAAGTATACTATCAAGGGTGAAACAGATCACCAGCCCAGGTTGGATGCATGAGACAAGTGCTCAGGGCTGGTGCACTGGGAAGACCCAGAGGGATGGGATGGGGAGGGAGGCAGGAGGGGGGATCGGGATAGGGAACACATGTAAATCCATGGCTGATTCATGTCAATGTATGGCAAAAACCACTACAATATTTTAAAGTAATTAGCCTCCAACTAATAAAAATAAATGGAAAAAATAAAAACAAAAAAAATAAAGTGGAAAGCAAAAAAAACAAAACAAAAAAAAACTAAGAATAAATGCTTGGGAGAGAGCTTCAAGAGAGAGGAGACATACATATACCTATGGCTGATTCATGTTGATGCTTGGCAGAAACCAACACAATTCTGTAGAACAATTATCCTTCAATTAAAAAATAAATAAATTTAATTTAATAAAAGAATAAATGCTTAATGTTTTTCAAATGCTTTCTCTGGATCTACTCAGAAAATCACATAGACTTCTTTTTAATTTAGTCAGAATTACATTGATTGGTTTTCCAATGTTAAATGAACTTTTTATTGGTTATATTTTATTTGATCATGATGTATTAATCTTTTGTATTTCTTGTTAGAATTTATTTTGTAAAATTTTGTTTAGATTTTTTTCATCTATGCTCATAGAGATACTTCTCTGTAGTTTTCCTATAATATTTTTGTTTGTGCTTGGTATCACTGTAATTTAGGCCTTATATAATGATTTGGGGAAGATAAGCTATTTTTTAATTTTTTGGAAGTTTTGGTAGAGTATGTTTATTTCCTTTTTAAATGTTTGGGAGAATCCACCAGTGAATCCATCTGGGCCTGTAATTTTTTTAAAAATTTGTTTCTTTGTCTATTTGTCTGTATACAGGCTTAAGATTTTTAACTAAAATTCCAATACATTTATGGTTGTAGAACTATTCAGGTTATTGTTTCTTCTTAAGTGATATTTGGTAGCTTATGACTTATAAAGATGGTTGCTTAATCTTATACTGTCTTTATTATATATGGAAGTTATTCATTATTATCTATAGCACATATATGATAATTTTTCCTCATATCTAGAGTTGATGTTGGCATTTTTCCTATTTATACTCTTTTGTTTTTAAATTTTTTTTAAAATTGGATTCTGGGAATAGAAAAGAAAGATATATGATACAGATTAATTGCACACCTGAGAGTCTTTCAAATACTTTTTAATCTACACTAGGGTTACCGGGTTTCCATTTAACCTAACATTTTCCGTTCTCTGCCATGAACTGTAGAGGCTTCTTTATTGGAGTGATTTCATTTTTACCACGGTTGGGATATCTAGGTTTTACTACTGCATGGTCAGCTTTCATTTGTAATGTTCACACTAACAGGCTTGAAGCTTACTGAAACTTCATAGGCCATTTCAGAATGTCCAGAGACTCAGGCTGGGTGACTTGCTTTTGTAGCCAGTTCCACTGCTAGTGCTTAAATATTTTTAGTTCTTGTTTCACAGAAAAGGCAACTTCTATAGGGCATCAGCCATTTGCAGGAAGCCTCATTTCACGTTCTGCTATGCACACTGACTATTTTCTCTGCTTAGGTTTCCACGTGGATGTTAAGAGGCCAGTTTTTAAATCAGTGACTGATTCTCTCTATTTCAACTACAACTCTGGTTTACTACTATAGGTTTGAGTTTCCTTCTCATTTCTGGCATTTGAAGATTTTATTGTTTTTTTGTTTGTCTTTTACCTTTGCAATTACATCTTTCCACATGCAACTCAATGCATTTTAAACAAATCTCAATTCTTCTCTCAATTCCTGTTATAATGTATATTTTTACTTCTTGGACACTAGTAAGCGATGGTTAAAAAAGAAAAAAAAAGTGTGTTTTCCTAGCCTCTTACTTTCTCACAACCATGAATCTCAGCAGCATATATCTCTCTTTAGGACAAATTCAACAACAAAAATATCAGAATCTCTGTAAAAACAGTGACTCTCAAACATGGGAAGGAAAAATTATTTTTCCTACAATCTACTCAGTATTGGTGGTGTGGATAAAAATATCTCCTTAGAACTATTATCTTGAGAACTTAAGAATTTGAGATCTTATCTTAATTCTGTGTGGGAGGACTGCTTCTGACAAGCTTAATTTTTTTTGCTCCAGATAACTCACCTCTCAACTTGTCAAGTCTCTGATGTGATATTCATTGTTAAACAAAGAGTCACATTGAAAGACTTACACAAGTAGAAAAGTTTAAAGTAAGGCAGGATACGGCTCTCATTAATGAAGAGAAAAATCCTATAACCTTAGAGATGATTCTGTCTCTTTCATGAAAATAATTTACAAACGGGTTCTCTCTAATTTAGTCAGGTCTTTGTTACAACTCTGGATAAATATGAAAGATTAATTTTTTTTCAGTTCCATCTCAGTTCTTCAATCCTGCCTTTGAAAGATTTTATTTTTTTTTTTTGTTCCATTTCATATTAACATAAGCTGAAAAATAAATGTTCATTATTTAAATCAGCTGAGCCAAGGTATCAACAGTGACACCCTGTCATACAACAGAGATTATCTGCTTTATGAGGACTGTGAGAAAACATCCGTTAGTCAACTGCTTGGTTTTCTGAAGGCCACTCGTTTTTTCATTCCCTTTGAAAAATTCACAAGTAGTTCAAAAGCATGAGCATCTACCTTTAACTTAATATATCTACTGTTATTATGTACTCTTAAGCTTGACATTGTTTAAGGAGAAATATGCAATAATGTTGTTTGTAAGAAAACTGTCGTCAAGATTGTGAAGCAGTTTAATGCCTAATACAAAGTGGTCATCAGCAAAAATAGCTACTAAGTATATTAACAGTGTTAATGATATATTAATAGTTACTAATAATATTAAAATAATCATTTCTATCTTCTGTAGTCAGGAACTGTTGCTCTGCTGATGTCTTCCCCTCTACCCTCTTGGCATTATTCGGTTTCCAAATCATTCAACTTTCTCTTCTCTCCTGCTTTGTGACTCGGTTCTTATAACCCAACCAGCTCCCAATCAGCTCAAACGTTTAAAATAAAGATTTTAAAATTTCTATTGAAAACTGTCATTAATATTTTAGTTGTAACAGCAGGTATATTGTAAACTGTGTTCCTTTTTATCTTATTTCTTCTTTGAGTATATCTCTCTATAACAACCTATGAATCCAAAATTCATGATGTCAAATACTGGATGTTATGTGAGTATATTCAAATTGCCAGTGCTCTACTGGGCTCAGACCAAAGATGAAATGAACAGTGGGTGATAATGGTAATGATAATAGAGATAAATCTTACAGCTCTCTGTGGAAGTTGGATTTTTTTTTCTAATGTTTAGATACAATGAATCTGTGACATTTAATAATAGGATTAATGAATTAGGTGTTATTAAGGAGTTCAACTTCAAATAACAAGCTACATATCATAATATATTATCTTCTGAAAATAAAACTCCTTTAACTCCTTGATCTTCACGCAACCATGCCTTTCTATACATCAAAATAAAAGACTCTGAGTCATTACACTTACTCCCACTTTGAAAAGTCTAGAAAGAACATTTTGAAAGATAAAAATGTTCTCAGCTAAGCCTGTAACAATAAGTATTGTTTGACCATCCTTTCACAAATTTGCTTCCTCCTTGTGGTCGAATAACTTACAAAATGCCATTTTTCTAAATCTGAGCTGTATTTTGAGTTTCAGAAACTCAAATGAACATCTGAAACAACAAATCATATTCCATACCCTCTCTCCTCAACAAAATATGATTTCTCAAAAATCACTTTCTTACTGAGGTCTTGTCTTGTATGTCAAGTTTTTGCCAGAAGCCAGTTTTTATTGCCAGGCTATAAACCTCTAAAATAGTAGCTCTATTATGAAAACACTGACACAACCTTAGCCATAGTGCTGTGAATGGCACCAGCATAATACACTGAACACAGCATCAGCCATTAACTCAAATAGCTTGATTTTGCCCCATTGTTGTTCGTCGTCCCCTATACATTTGCTATAATGCCTGTGGTGCCTTTCAATACCACTTAACTATAGGCTGTCCTCCAGGAAATGTCAGGCACAGCCCCCTCTGGTGACATGCAGACATGTGCTAGTTAGCACTGGTTTGTCACTGAGATTTTAACTTGAACCACTTACCTTTTTTTTTCCTTTAAAAATACACTCTTTTACTGAAAGAACACATACCCCTAAGCTATGCTGTAATGTGAAGCGGCCAACTTACCTCATTATAGCCTGTTGTTTTTGGGTAGTTTACTAAACGAGGAAGATGTCTGAGTCAACCTGCTGT
Organism: Cervus canadensis; assembly: GCF_019320065.1. Lineage (NCBI taxonomy): Eukaryota > Metazoa > Chordata > Mammalia > Artiodactyla > Cervidae > Cervus > Cervus canadensis. The sequence continues at coordinate 32,705,046 of NC_057389.1, forward strand.
TTACAGAGCAGAGGAAGAAAAATGGGCTTGTCCCCCATTTTCTACTTAACCAGTTCTTTAATCTTAATTGTGTCAGTGATTTACTTGAATCTGTACTGTTAGAACACTGTTTTAAGTAACAGTGTGATTTAGGATTATAGCTTAATCAGACTGAATTATAAAATCTGGAGGACGTGGTGAGTTATCAGTGTGGGCAGGGCCATCAAACCATGCAAAATGAAACCTTAAGAGACCCCAGAATCTCTCAATTGATGAGAAAGAAATACATTCCTCTCCTCAAGGGTAGTAAGAAATTCTCAGGAAACAGGCTGAGAAAATGTAAAAAAAAAAGATACCACGAGATTTCTGGTTCATAGCCCTAGAGCTAAACAAAGTACAGCTTAATCACATATATGGTTTTCTTACTTTCTTTTTAAATCTACAGACTTCCGGTGGGAAATTTATGTAAGACACATACAAATCTGTGGCAAAGATAGGCACAGCACTTTGCATTAACAATACCAAAATCCTTGTGATAATTTTCTTCCAGAGTGGTTGGCTAATAGTGAAAATCTCAGCAAATTCAAACAACATGTATAACTTTTTATGGGTGGTTAATAAATTCGTGGGGCTTCCCAGGTGGCACAGTGGTAAAGTGTCTGCCTGCCAATCCAGGAGACTCAAGAGAAGTGGTTTCTATCCCTGGGTTGGGAAGAGCCCCTGGATGAAGAAATGGCAACCCACTCTAGTATTCCTGCCTGGAAAATTCCACAGACAGAAGAGCCTGGGAGCCTAGAGTCCATCGGGTCATAAAGAACTGGACATGACTAAGCAACTGAGCGTGCACACATGCAATAATTTCATGGAATTACATCTGAAACTCAAAAAGAAAGACTAAATGTGTGAGAAACAAGTCTCGATAAAAGGAAAAAATAATATTATTTTTGCCCATACCTTGCTATTGTCTTCTAATACAAAATAGAACGTTGGCAGTTTTGATGCATCTGCTTAATTTTTGAAAAATCATGAACTGTGATGTCAGGTCACAAAGAAGTAGATAATATTATTTTTCTTTTCCATCTCTAAATTAGTCTCATAAAAATTTTTAAGTTGGAGAAGAAGTTGCAAGTTGTATTATAAACAGTAAAGGAAGTTAGAGAAATTATTTTTCCAGTCCCAGATGTACACTGAAGAAGTAGGACCACAACATCTGATTGCATTGAAATTCTAACACACACACACAGAGTTCAGATATAGAAGCAGTGACGGGGCTGACTCAAACAGTTGGGAAGTGTATTTGTTTTTTACTATTATCTTAAGAAGTAACCACAAATTTAGCAGCTTAAAACAACACCCATAGTTATCTCATAGTTGCTGGAGGTCAGAAGTCTAATGGGCTCAGCAGGGTGTCTCTTCAGAGTCTAAAAGCAGAAATCAAGGTGTTTGCTGGGTTGTGCTCCATTCTCAAGGCTCTAGGGGAGAATCTGCATTCTTCTTCACTTAGGTTGTTGGTGGAATTCATTTCTGTGTAGTTGTATTGCTGTTGTAGGTCCCAGTTCCTGGCTGGCTGTCAGCTGAGGGCCTTTCCCAGTCTTAGAGACCTCCCACATTCCTTGGCTCATGGCCTCCTTCCTTGATCTCCAAAGCCAGTAAGAGCAGGTTGACTCTTCTGTCTGCCACATTTCTCCAATACACTCATTCTCATTCTGATGCTTCTGCCTCTCTCTTACTTTTTTTTTTTTTCCTCTCTTACTTTTTTACAGGTCCATGTCATTAGGAAACTGAGCCTGACCTTATGGGGCCTTCTAGGCATAGGCCTTTCCCCCATATCCTCTGCTCCAGCTCTTCTCTGAAGAACCTAGATAACAGTATTTGATGCATATTTCCTGATATTTTACGTATTTACAGATGTGGAACCCCTCCCCCGTAAAATGAAAGATGTCCACTACTTGGTCATGAGCACATAGCCCCTGGCCTTCTGCAGCCTAGGGACTGATCATGTTAACCCCTGTGACATCACCCTGTTACTTCACCAGCAGCTAGTCAGAGGATTGTGCATGAGCTAATCACATACCCTGCGACCCCAGCCTCTCTTAACTGGCTTTTAAAAATGCTTTGCCAAAAAGTCATTCAGGGAGCTAGGGATTTTTTAAAGAGCCTGAGCCACCTGTCTTTTTGCACAGCCCTGCAATAAACCTTTCTCTGCTCCAAACTCCAATGTTTTGATTTGTTTGGCCTCACTGTGCTTTGGGAACACCCACTTGCATTAATAATTACAGTGATGGATAATCTAGGACAATCTCCCTTCATTACGGTGCATAACACTTGTATCATCTGCAAAGTCCTTTTACCATAGAGGGTAATACCAGAATAATGTGAAGGCTAGGGTGAGGGCAGGGAAGAAGAAGACCAAAATCCTATCTACCATAGGCAGTATTATAGTCTATCTTTTTTCAATTACTCAAAAGGAAAATTTATAACTTTCCTACATGAAGTAAAATAAATTTTATTTTCTGAGTGATTTTCCAAAATTTTAGTTTTATCAGTGTTATATAACGCTCAGGACACCTAGTCCAACAAGCCCATTTCTGTTCAATTCGTCTAGCCTCCCCTGCAATATTAAACATGTGCTCTGGAATCACATAGGAATATTCATTCTTAGAATCTATGAATAATAAAATCTTAAATCTATTTCAAATAGACTGTGATGTCACTGTGAGAAGGGTCATGTCTTACTTATTGATTTTTAGGGAAAAAATCAGGATGAAAGAATTTCTCTGTGATCTGTATCCTGCTGAATTCAGAGCCTTACACTATAGAAACATTTATTACTTGAAGTCTATATATTTACAAAATTTGACTGTACAAAATATAATTCACTTTAGAGTCTAGTCCATCAGCCTATGGCTCTCTCTATTACATTTCATGGGGATGCCATCTCTAAACAGAGAAATTTCCAAGAAAAAGTAAAAACTACTCGGAAACTTCCTTCAGTAACTCACAATTATAACCTGGCTTACTTAGCAAGTCTGCCACATTCCAAAATAAGATCTACTCACTGAAATTATGTTGCTATGATAGGTACAGGTAAAACAACTACTGCAACAATACACTTTGAGAAACTCAACGAGGAAACCCTAAGATCAGGATTTCACTCTGGGAATCACATCCATGGGAAAAGGACAGAAGGTGGTAGAATAGATACACTATTAACTAAAGTGAAGATTTGAGAAAAAACATTTCCGCTCAAGAAAGTACTAATCATTAATAGATGTTTGGAGGGGAGTAGTTGAAAAGGAACGGTAAAAAATTCATTTAGTGTATCCCTTTGGAGGGAGGGAGAAAAAAGAAACCTCTGACCCTTTTATTATATACATGAGCCATTTGTATTAAAAAGCAGGGGACGTCTGCAACTTTTAGATGAGGCTACTGTTTTCTTTCCGCTGACTCAACGGACATAAATCTGAGCAAACTTCGGGAGATAGTGAAGGACAGGGTAGCCTGGTGTGCTGCAGTCCATGGGGTCACAAAGAGTTAGACACAAGTCACCAACTGAACAACAATTGTTGTCTTTATTGCTCTTCCAGAGATATCAAAGAAAGATGATTACATTGAAAGTTTAAATTATCTGCAGCAAGCAGTCTTAAGACATTCTTTTTTCTGAGTTTGGAAGGTCATGCTTCCTAAGATATCCTATTAAATGAAGGAAAATCCATCCTTTAAATAAATTCATTTGTTCTATGCTCAAACCTTATGATAAATGTTCACTAAAAAATTAGGGTTAGGGTTAGGATTAGGGGTAGGGTTAGGGTTACCTAACCCTAAACCAAATCCATTTCTCTATTTGTAATCAGAAGCTATTTCCAACTCAGACTACTTTTCTCCTACTGGATAAACTTCTTGAAACATCTTTTTGTAAGAATTCTGCTTCTCTAAGAATAGCTACTTTATAAAATTTAATATTTTTACATCATGTGAAATAATTATCACTGAACAGACTTTAATTTATCCAGCGGGTATATAAAAGACTTGTTGATATTAACCATAATCATGAATTCCTAATTATCATAAGTTTCATAATAAAATAGATTGAAAATCTAGTTTTAAAGATCATTTTTGAAATAATGAGATATTTTCATATAACCTAGATCTTAAAAGCCACTTTTGCTCCCTGGGTATTTTTAACACATACTCAAAGTGGATATACCTTCCACTTGTCACTGAAGTTTTATGTATAATAACTCTCCATAACAGAGGGCAATTATTGGGTTAAAGTTGACACCAACACATTCTTTATCAAGCATGAAAATCTTACCTTGACCTTTATACAATTATTCTTTGAAATGAAGAATTAATGCTTTCTAAAATAGTCATACAATGATGTGGGCACTGTATTAGTTTAAGGTTAAAAACTCATGACACTGTGAATGAGATGCCTATTTTCCAGTATTCATTTGCATGATTAAAAGGAAATCTTTGCCTACTGAAATCTGGGGGCAAACGGGCATAGTATCTATTCATAGTTAACTATGATGGCTTGCTTTTTAAAACTTTAGTGCATTCAAACATTAGTCAAACTAAAAGATTTCAAAATCATGTAATCCCTGCTTTAGAAAGAATTACTATAAAGATAATTTAGTCCAACACTTTCCACAGCATAGACTTCTTAAAATTTTTCAGACCCAGTTTGGTTCCTCTCTCCTCCTATCTTCCTATCAGTGATGGGAAATATCACAAGCCTTTCGTATTTTTAAGTAGTTTCAATTTGCAGACAGTTTTGTTCTTATAAAGAGCTGAAATGGGTTCTTAATGCTAATTCTCTCTTTTGCTGTTGGAGTCACACAAACAAAGTGTAACATGTCTTTTTCATAAGAAAACACTTGACATACTTTAAAGTTTCTTTACCCCTTGAAGCTATCTTTTCTCCTATGTATGCATCTTAATCATTTTAAGCTTTTGTAAGATTTCCTCATCTTCCTTCTTTGCTCTGGGAGAGGAAGTGAGACAAAGTAGTTGATAACCCAATTTGTAGAGTTAGTCATGTTGGACTGTGACATTCTTTTCTACTCCCATTAACTTGTGTTTGGATCAAACTAGCTAATTCATCTCTCTGAACCTTTATTTCTTCTTCCACTTCTAAGACTGTAGGCAACTTATCCAAACTCTTTGAGCCTTTGTTCAAGCCCCTACTATCTGTTTGACATTGAGTAATACGTTTTCCATTACCAAATCCCTATTTTCTCATCCGTACATGGAAATAATGGAGTTGCTGTGAAGTACTGTCAGAGATAATTTGGAAAAATACACACACACACACAAATTTCTGAAACATATAAGCACTTTAAAAATGTTAGTGTTTTTGCCCTCCTTTTGACTTAATCACATTTGTCAATATCCCTGCTTTTCCTAGCATGAATCTTCTTAAAAAAAAAAAAAAAAAAGAATGAGGGAAAAATTAAAATGCTAATAATTTATCTGAAAGATATCAACCATAAGTGGTTTGAATGAGGCAAGGAGAAGCATGAATTGTGTTACCGTTATATCTGCTTCCCAATTACCTGCAAAGAGAACTAAAACTCACATAGCACATGTGTTCACTTGTCCTATGGGCATTCAGTGGAAGGTTCACTGCATGGAGAACCGAAACTATAGACAGAGTGAAGGAAAGAAGGAAATTTTACCTGTCTGGTTCCCTTCAGTCTCCTGTCTCTCACTGGCCTTTCCATTCCCAGGTTGTTTCATGTAGCTCCCTGAAAGCTGCCTAAGAAGCCAGATCTCAGGCCTTGTGATATAATATTTCAACTGAATACAAAAGTATAGGAGTGATTTTACATGGGTTAGACCAATTAAGGCAGACAAAGAAATCTGAGAAATCACTAGTGAAGGCCACATTCTAAATGTAATTCTTTTCAAATTACCTAAAACTAAATGAGGCATTAGCAGATTAAATTGTATTTGTTGTTGTTATTTTGCCATTAATGTCACTTCTATTTGGTTAGTCTATCAATCACAGAACACATTCACACTGTTTACTTATTTTTCCATGTAAATAAATCATTATTATTACTGTTACTATTATTGTTATCTTAATACCATTGCTATATGATACTATCTCCCTCACTGAAACTCATGGCCTTTTTGGTATAGGGTTTTCAAGATATGTTCCAAATTTATTTTTCCATATTGTACACTAATGTAAAATCTGTTTTCTGATCAACTTGAACCATCCATTCCTATTAAGATTTTCATCAATATTAACTTTGTTAATTATAGACAGAATACACTCTTCAAAAATTTATACATAGCTATGTCTAAACCTTTTCTTACGAATCAGTTTTAATGCCATCTTCTTTGTGAAGCTGTAGCATATCCCCAGATGAAAATTTTTCTTTCTCCACTAAGCCCTCGTAATACTGACTACTTTCACCTTCAGTTCAGTTCAGTCACTCAGTCGTGTCCGACTCTTTGCAACCCCATGGACTGCAGCACGCCAGGTCTCCCTGTCCATTGCCAACTCCCGAGTTTACTCAAACTCATGTCCATGGTGATGCCATCCAGCCGTCTCATCCTCTGTCATCCCGACCTCCTCCCGCCTTAAATCTTTCCCAGCATCAGAGTCTTCTCAAATGAATCAGCTCTTGGCATCAGGTGGCCAAAGTATTGGAATTTCAGCTTCAGCATCAGTCCTTCCAATGAATATTCAGGAATGATTTCCTTTAGGATGGACTGGTTGGATCTCCTTGCAGTTCAAGGGACTCTCAAGAGTCTTCTCCAACACCACATTTCAAAAGCATCAATTCCTTGGCACTCAGCATTCTAGCTCTCACATCCATACATGACTACTGGAAAAACCATAGCTTTGACTAGATGGACCTTTGTTGGCAAAGTAATGTCTCTGCTTTTTAATATGCTGTCTATGTTGGTCATAACTTTACTTCCAAGGAGCAAGGGTCTTTTAATTTCATGGCTGCAGTCACCATCTGCAGTGATTTTGGAATCCCAGAAAAATAAAGTCAGCCACTGTTCCCACTGTTTCCCCATTTATTTGCCATGAAGTGATGGGACCAGATGCCATGATCTTAGTTTTCTGAATATTGAGCTTTAAGCCAACTTTTTCACCCTCCTCTTTCACTTTCATCAAGAGGCTCTTTAGTTCTTCTTTGCTTTCTGCCATAAGTGTGGTGTCATCTGCATATCTGAGGTTATTGATACTTTCACCTCATATTATGGTAGTATATGTGAGTCAGATTTCCTCTATTTCATTATCAATTTCTGCTCATTTATTTAATATGGATATTCATTCAGCTATGATGACGCTGATGTAGGGTTCATTTTGTTTTTGCCATTCTATAAAATATTTGGTAAGTGTATACTAAATATTACTGAATGAACTGATTAATCTGGCACTTAGAGTGCTATTTATATTTCTTAATAATGTATTTTTAACCCACGGGCTACAGAATGTCTCCCTCTTTGGGAAAGCTAACTAAACTGACTTTACAGTGTGATGATGTCTACAGATTTTCATCCTAATTCAGTTAAGGTCTGAGTAGACATAAAGCTACATTCTCCCATACCTCTCAACCATAGGTCCCTATGTCTTTGAGCGACAGTGAATAGTTACCTTCCTTTGTCCTGCATGAAACACTGGGCCTTTTCACAAGAAAAGTTTACATGAAAGGTTTTGGAATTTGTAGTCTGGATTGAATTAGGGCAATAGAAGTTATCACCACAAGGTATCTTACTATTCCACTGACTCCCTGCCTTTCTCCTCTTCTCCTTTCTGCTCCTCAGCTATCCTTCCAAGCAGATCTTGGAGTTCCATATTCTCTATCAGCTCCTCTCTAAAAAGTTTAACGTGAGCCATATATGCAATTCAACATTTTCTAGTAGCCATGTTAAAAAATAGTCTGAAGGGGAAAAAATGATTTTAATAATACATTTTATTTAACCCAATATATCACAATGTTATTATTTCAACATTAACCAATCAGTAACAGTTCAGTGGCTCAGTCATGTCCGACTCTTTGCGATCCCATAAACCGCAGCACGCCAGGCCTCCCTGTCCATCACCAAATCTCAAAGCCCACCCAAACCCATGTTCATTGAGTTGGTGATGCCATCCAACCAGCTCATCCTCTGTCGTCCCCTTCTCCTCCTGCCCTCAATCTTTCCCAGCATCAATGTCTTTTCAAATGAGTCAGCTCTTCGCATTAGGTGGCCAAAGTATTGGAGCTTCAGCTTCAATACCAGTCCTTCCAATGAACACCCAGGACTGATCTTCTTTAGGATGGACAGATTGGATCTCCTTGCAGTCTAAGGAACTCTCAAGAGTCTTCTCCAATACCACTGTTCAAGAACATCAATTCTTCAGTGCTCAGCTTTCTTTATAGTTCAACTCTCACATCCATACATGACCACTGGAAAAACCATAGCCTCAACTAGATGGACCTTTGTTGACAAAGTGATGTCTCTGCTTTTGAATATGCTGTCTATGTTGGTCATAACTTTACTTCCAAGGAGTAAGCGTCTTTTAATTTCATGGCTGCAATCACCATCTGCAGTGATTTTGGAGCCCAGAAGAATAAAGTCAGCCACTGTTTCCACTGTTTCCCTGTCTATTTGCCATGAAGTGATGGGACCAGATGCCATGATCTCAGTTTTCTGAATGTTCAGCTTTAAGCCAGCTTTTTCACTCTCCTCTTTCACTTTCATCAATAGGCCTTTTAGTTCTTCTTCACTTTCTGCCATAAGGGTGGTGTCATCAGCATATCTGAGGTTATTGATATTTGTCCTGGCAATCTTGATTCCAGCTTGTGCTTCCTCCAGCCCAGGGTTTTTCATGATGTACTCTGCATATAATTAAATAAGCAGGGTGACAGTATACAGCCTTGACGTACTCCTTTTCCTAGTTACAACCAGTCTGTTGTTCCATGTCCAGTTCTGACTGTTGCTTCTTGATCTGCATATAGGTTTCTCAAGAGGCTGGTCAGGTGGTCTGGTATTCCCATCTCTTTCAGAATTTTCCACAGTTTAACCAATATAAAGTTTCCACATTAACCAATATAAAAGCTTAAAACAGTATGTGGCATTTTTCATACTAAGGCTTCAAAATCCCCTATGTATTTCACATTTAGTGGTACATCTCAGTTTGTATTAGCTACATTTCCAGTGTTCAGTAGCCATGTGTGACTAGTGACTACTGTGTTAAATAGCTGACTCAATGTTATGCAAGTCAGTTTCTCTTCTCCAAGATCCTACTTCCCAAACTTTATGCCCAAACCTCTTGAATGATTTTTGTCTTGTGCTTAAATTTTCTCTTCAATTATATATGAATTATTTGAAAGCAAGCCTTCATCCTTATTTACTTATTCATTTAGTTTTCTATACCATGCATAATTCAGGGTATAGTGTACATTTACCATCTGGCTAATATTTGCTGCGAGACATTTACTGTGTGTGGTCAATCACTCAGTCATGTCCAACTCTGTAAGTCCACGGACTGTGGCCTACCAGGCTCCTCTGTTTGTGGGATTTTCCAGGCAAAAATACTGGAGTGGGTTGTCATTTCTTTCTCCAAGGGATCTTTCTGACCCAGGGGTTGAACTCACGTCTCTTGCTTCTCTGCACTGGCAGGCAGATTCTTTACAACTGAGCCAATTTCAATCTTTTCATTGTATTGTCTAAATTTCCTTGAGATCTACTGTACATATTATCTGATCTCTCATGGTCATTATGAAACAGGTTAGCACAACAGAAATAACAAATATATATCTCCAGATCTTAGATCCATGGATGACAATCTATTTGATTTTCATCAGTAAATTAATTTCACTGTACCTCCATTTCTTAATCTTGTATAATGAAGAGAACTATTCATAAATTCTCTGCTAGAGGATTTTGTGAGCACATTTAAAAAATGCATGTCAATGCATGTTCTAAGTTGTGAAGCACAGAAACAATACAACAAATATGCATTTATGATATTTTTGTTTTGGTTTCATTAAGCTAAGTTTTGGCCCTGTACTAAAATTATATCTTGTGCCAGTAGTTCACAATGGCTTTTAAAATCCCCTCACAGCTCATAATTTATAGTTTTGAGTTCAGTAACTTACAAAACCACTTGGGATTAATTTTTCTTAAGTATATTAATTTACTTGTCTACACTGAAGCTTAATTTTTCCATGTCTTACAGACTGGTAGGAGATTCCTGAAACTAGCTAAATACCTTTATAGTGTTACTAAGCATTTTAATCCTGGGTAGAAAGAAGCAAAAGGAATTTTTTTTAAAAAAGAGAAAAGCACAATAAATGTACTTTTGAATAATTGGATTTATTACAACTAGAGGAATAAGCTTTGCCCAGATTAGCATTCATTGCAAATCAATATTGTCAGAGTTCTGAATTCACTTTAATATTTTGGTAAATTGATTAGCACTGTGTTGTCAAAATTACAATTTTTTTAAAGCCTCAAAGCAAAGAAAAAATAAGGGTATGGCTTGTTTTAAGATAAAGAAGCTTCTCTATATTTTCAGGTGAATAAGTAACAGAAACAGATTTTCATCTAAATACTACAGGGTTTACATGTTTTATGTTTATCTTTAAAGGAAAATAAATTTGTTTGAGAGTCATTTGGCAAGTCTGAAATATGGGTTCAAACATACATACACACACACATATACACACACACACACACACATATACACATGCACACACACACACACATGCTAACATCCAATTTATGAACACCATTTAAACAGCACACCTGTTCAATTAGAAAGCCCCAGAAAAACAGGTCAGGGCAACACATTTCACTGCATTCATACAATGGGTGAGCTGCTTAATCAACCCCAGTGGTGTCTGTTCCAGTCTAATTGTGGTTTGCGCCAGTTATGAACAGGCTCTGGCTCTTGAATAAAATTTTTTACCATGAGACTTTTGTACATTTTATGCAAATCACTTGCATTATCAGTACTATTTAAGATTTGATCTTAATTTATTATATTTCAAAAATTAGGTTAATGCTCTTGGGAATGATAGTTTTCTAAGCCATTCTGAAATATCAACATCATCCATAACACTGCATTTTTATAATCACTAGTTTTTCAATTTTCAGTTTTTGCATTTGCTTACAGTCTCTATAATTTAAGAGTTGTTCTTATGCCTCCATAAATGCCTAGCTATATTTTCTTCCTTCCAATTTCATTTGCAGTCCTAGTTTTGGCCATCACTCCTTAGTTCAGTCTTTGGATGATATTATCTAGGTGCAAATTGGTCATAGCTTGGGTTTCTTTTTGTTTTCTCACAAATTTTAAATATATAGATAAAAAGAGAAACTAACAAGATTCATAGTCTTTGACTTTTCTTTGATAATAACAATATGGTACTCCAGCCTATGGCATTAGGGTCCTAAAGCCAAACTAGCAGTCAATAAATATCATGAACCACGACCAACCTGAATTTGATTACTCAGTGGTTATGGAGCTGAAACTGAAAGCCTCTGAAAAGAATCCTAAGCTTGTGACATTTACAAAGCTGTTTCTAAAGACAAAACAGGTATGAAAGGTCATGGCAGACTAAGGCTTTGGAGGGGCAGGAGGAGGGGGCAATTCATCCACGGGAAGATTAAAGGATTCAAAGTTTTAGAGAACAAAGTTTGTAATTTTCCTGTGTACAAGAGAAGATATTGTTTGTGATGCATATATCTGCCGTGTATCTATTCCCCATTCTTCCCAGAGGCTGCTGATTATCTTTAGAAAACAATGTGATCCAAGGAAGCTGTCTTGGAATGAGGTCACTAACGCAGATGAAGCCAATATGCATAGCTTAGGTCAGTTCCACATCTATTCTTTTCAGCTATTTGCACTAAAAACATTTCACTGTTCTGTATAAAATTGTCTGTGCTGTGTTTCTGCTTATATGCTGTAAACAAATGAATCCTAAATGATCTCTCAATGGAAAATTCTAACAATAGCTAAATTAGGGTTATGGGTGAATAAGCCTTTCCATTTTTGTAACTGTACTACGTAAAACATGCCACATTCTAAAAATTTTAAGTTCTTGAAATCATCAAAGACTGACTTTAAATAAAGGTACCAATTTTTAGATTACAAAAGTCTTGACATCAATTATCACAAGCTTTTAATTAATGTCTAAAGGAAAGAATAACCATCAGCATATTAATTAACTGACATTTAAATATATTAGAATAGCATCAATTTTAACATTTGTTTTAATTGAAGCCACCTATTTCCATTGTATTAATCAGCATCTGTCATAATTATGTTTTACTGATTTTCACTTTTGTGTTTTTTCAAAGTAATATACTTATCAATATTTTCAATTTCAATTGTATATTATATACAGCCATATTTGTACATAATATATGATTTGTATTTACATATACATATGTGCACATGCACAAATGCATATATGATATACATATGTATGTATAATATACATATGTTTATGCATATATAAATTAAGCACTTTATGCAATAAATGCAAAGTATCATTTACTTAATAATAAAGCATTGGTCATCACAATATAAAATTATGAAACAGGACTCAGTTTAATTGTTTTTGTAAAAAATAAATATATGTGAAATAATTTCTTGTTTGTAAGAAAATTACTTATTCTTTTTGGATTCTCAATTTTTATCTACATAAAGAGTAAGGTGGACTATATTTTCTTTAGTTTATCTCCAAATTTCAAACTGCATGATGTAAGGAATAAAAAAATCATTATTGTTTCAAAACTTTGTCACCAGAATGAATTCCGCAAGTCAAGGTTAATTATCAAAATACTTAAAAATATGATAGTTAAACATTTTTACTAGTACTAGTAGTATCTTAAGACTGTTAAATCACAATATGTTTATTTTATTAGAAATTAGTGACAACAAAGTGTTAAGGCTATAGATATTTTTTCAGTAAGCATGTGTATTTGTCAACAGGATTTTAAGCTAAAGAAAGAGAGTTGAAAAACTATTTAAAAAAGAGTTATACTCTAAATAATAAAAGCTTACTTTACTATTGGTCCATATGCAAAAGCTGTAGTAAAGATGATTAAAAAGGAGAAAAAGGAAACAGTATTTGCATTCATTCTGGTAATAGAATATGAAATTAAAGCATGAAGGGATTAATGTTTTAAAGCTTGACTTGCAGTGATAAAGCTAAGGTATTAGAGCAGACAACATAACCGTTACAGGATAGACAAGCAAAGAAAAAGCAGCAAATGCCTTAAAGATGAGCAAGTCAACCTAGAATGGAATTACAAAATGATTAATCAATACAAATGAGAAACTGTACAAGGAAAGAGAGCTTGGTGAGACTTCTTATGGGACTCAACACTGCGGCCGCTTAAAGATAATGAAAGGAGCCGGGCAAAGCCAAAGAAATGCTTTCATTCCGTGGCAAAGTCATTTGTGAACAGTTTAAATTACCCTAATCACCTCCCCTCCAGCCGCCAGTAGGCTCTGACTCTTTAGTTATTTAAAAAAAGGAGTTTGGGGAAATGAGTTCCGCGAATCTAAGCTGCAAAATAATTATACACACACCGTTTTAGCATTTTAACAATGCAATCCCAAACATTTGTTCTCATTAGAATGCAAATCGACTCATTTAATAATCCCACAAGAGAATTCCACCACACTCAGCTTAAAAAGCACAATGGTATTCAAAATATTATTAATAAATGCCAAGTATGGAAAAGCCAGTTTACTTTGCCAACAGCTCAGGCTAGATAAAAGAAATATACTTACATTTCCAATTTTTTGTGTGTTGTTTTTCTGACCACATTTAGTTTAATTGAAATTTAACAGTTGAACTGGTCTGGGACAGACTTCAAAAAAGAAAAAAATCAAGGTGACAATTCCTTCTGTCTGGCACATAAAGTTTCACACTCATCACAGAGTTACAGCTTATCATGCAAACCAAAGGCATCCATTTATCCTGAGTAGTGTCTAATTTCATTACTCTAAATTATTGCTAATTGTCTTAGCCGGTGGCAGACAGGAGACAGTTTGGGATTCAGTTTGCCTTAAGTTGCAAGACTTTGGAACAAATCTCCACAGTGTATGAATGTGAGTTTTCTTTAGCAAGAGTCTTTTTTAAGAATAAAAACTCTTTCAGAAACACAGCTTTGACCCCAATCTTAATGATTTTTACACAGTCAGTACTGGAAATTGTGTTATACATAAACTGTATTATGACATTAAAAAATTCTCCAGAATTATTATTCTCCAGAACTATTATTTTAAGAGACTTCTAGCCAACTTTTTTCAATTAAGAATATTGCTCCCACATTGAATGGACATAATTTTGGCAAAATTCAATCACCAATTCACTCATTTTTCATTCATATTTTTATACACAAGTCACAATCCTATTTTATTTCTGTTATTGACAAATTTTTCTTTACCTAATTTAATACACTGCTTATATTTGAGCCTCCCTTTCATTGAATCTCAAGGAACTACTAAAACTATAATACTGATCACTTTTTCTAACTTACCATGCATGCAGTAAGAAAATAATTTAAAATTTATGTAGCAGTGGTAGTTTTGTTGCTAAGTTGGGATCAACTCTTGCAACCCCATGGACGGTAGCCCACCAGACTCCTTTTTCCAAGGGAATCTCCAGGCAAGAATACTGTAGTGGGTTGACATTTCCTTTTGCAAGGGATCTTCCTGATTTAGGAATCTTATGCCTTGTAGGCAGATTATATACTGCTGAGCCACTGTGGATTTCCTTAAAATTTATACATGGAGACAAGTAGCTAAAAAAGTGCTATCCTTCACAGGAATGATGTCATTTAAAAAATAAAAGAGTGGATTTTCAGACATAAAGATGGATCCAAATATCTGTTGTGTTCATTCTTTGTGAGGGGTGAGAGTAACAGTGTAGAGGGCATCACTTTACTGGATCATCAAAACCAGAAATAATTAAACGATTATGTGTACAAACACACAAAAAACAGGATAAACCCTTGAATTATTTTCCCACTCAACTCTGATCAAATGTAAATATGATTCAGCTACAAACTATCAGGCAGAGAGCCAAGTCTGATAACAAATATACATTCAGACTTTGGCAAGCATACTTGGAATGTAGAACCCACATAGTTTAGATGGTTTATTTTACAAAAACAGTTATAGACCAGAAAAAGTACTCTCAAGGGCAGGTTATGAACTGAATTGTGTTCTCCCAAATTCATACACTGAAGCTTCTACTCCCAATGTAACACTATTTTAGAGATAGGGCCCACCAAAGGTAAGTATGAAATGAGGTCATAAGGGTAGAGTCTTAATCCAATATGACTGGTGCGCTTAAAATAAGAGAAAGAAATATCAGTGAAATGGCTACATGAGGACACAGTAGAAATGTGGCCATCTGGAAATCAAGGAAAGAGTCCTCAGGGAAAACCAGACCTGCTAACACTTTGATCTTGGACTTCCAGCATCAGTGGGAACAATGGGAAAAATAAATTTACATTGCCTCAGCCACCTACTAATAGTATTTTGTTATGGCAGATCTAGCAAACTAACAGAGGGTGTCATCTCTTCTCATATCTCTTGGGCACCTTCTGTACATTTCTCAGAATATACACATAGTTTAGCAGAAAGAAATTTCTGAAAGATATGCTCATGGGCATGCAGAGAGAGACAAAGTCTTTTATTAAATATAGAGTTTATAGTTGTGTTCAAATTAGTAACTTAGGAATCAAAAGATGAAGAATTGAAAACAATTAGGAGAAATTATATTCATGTAAAAATCAGAGACATTACTTTGTCAACAAAGGTCCATCTAGTCAAGGCTATGATTTTTCCAGTAGTCGTGTAAGGATGTGAGAGTTGGACTATAAAGAAAGCTGAGCACCGAAGAATTGATGTTTTTGAACTGTGGTGTTGGAGAAGGGTCTTGAGAGTCCCTTGGACTGCAAGGAGATCCAACCAGTCCATCCTAAAGGAGATCAGTCCTGGGTGTTCATTGGAACGACTGATGTTGAAGCTGAAGCTCCAATACTTTGGCCACCTGATGTGAAGAGCTGACTCATTTGAAAAGACCCTGATACTGGGAAAGATTGAGGGCAGGAGGAGAAGGGGACGACAGAGGATGAGATGGTTGGATGGCATCACCGACTCAATGGACTTGGGTTTGGGTAGACTCCAGCAGTTGGTGATGGATAGGGAGGCCTGGTGTGTTGCGGTTCATGGGGTCACAAAGAGTTGGACATGACTGAACTGAACTGAACTTATTTGAGGTGATAGCCTAAAATAAATCTCCAAAGGCAGTTGTACTATAATTCCTAGGTTGAATGTGGATTAGCAGTAAAAGAATCTGCCTGCAATGCAGGAGACACACAGGAGATGAAGAGGAGATATGGGTCAGATCACTGGGTCAGGAAGATACCCTGAAAAAGGAAATGGCAGCCCAGTATTCTTACTTGGAAAATCCTGTGGACAGAGGATTCTGGGGGATACAGTCCATGGGATATCAAAGAGTCAGACATGACTTAGAGACTAAACAACAACAACAATACTACATTTGTTTCTTGGTTCTTCTGAACAACAGATATGGAGTAAGCTAAGACTAACCTCACTTAGGGAGAAGGCTAAGAATAGGGAATAAAAGAACATGCAACACATCCCTCTTTGTCAACCAATAGCAAAATATCATTGTAATGTAATCAACCTACAGCAAAAGCAAGAGCAATGTTCTTCTAATCTAATGAAGTCAGAGGAATAAGATGGTCTCCAACAGGAATCACTAGGATAACTCTCCTCCATGGTAATTGATGGGTACCAATATTCAATCTCACTGCAAGCTACTGACAATCAGCTAGTATCTGAATCTTAATATCAACCCAGCTATTAAAACACTCAGATCCTTTTCCTTTTATTTTCTCTCCAATAGAGGATATTTAGATGAAAGTAAAAGGAAAGATGCTACCACAGTGTTGTCCTGGGGGCTAGCAATTTTCAAAGTATAAGTAAATATAGATAAAACTGATGGACAGGTACTGATTTATTTTGAGGAGCACAGTCTTTTAGAATTAAATTCTTTCTATGTGCATTTCTGTGTTACATATACTCCTGAGACACCTATTCTTTGGGAATGGAGAAAGACAATTTTCAAAGACTTTTAGAAGGGAGGATGAGAATAAGTCCTAGAAGAAAACTCTCAAAAAGCATTGAATGACAGATGGTCATAGTGAAAAAGGAAGGAAAGATCAAAGGCAAACTGCCCACTGTGAATTTGCTTTGTTTGCCTGTGATTTCAAATAAAACACTCTCAGGGTTGTAAGAAAATAAAATGGTTGTTGGTAATTGGAGGATACCCTGAACTGCTGTGCCACAAAGATGAGAGCAATGAGATTGCTTTCAGAAAGCTAAACTGCACACAGCACCTCCTTGAAGTATTCTTACTAAACCCTGGTCCCAACCATGTTTCTAGAGCTAACATCCATTAACAAGAAATACAAGGGAAAGAGAACACAGTAAAAAAAAACACCACAAGAAGGCAAAGAGAAAAAAGCAGAACATGGGATGAATGAAAAATTGTTAACTTTGATAGATGGCCTAAAGGCACTGGGATAATCAATCTTATAAAATTATATTCCTTTTTAGAGATGTATGTTTGAATATATAAGGCTTAAATATCATGATATTTGGAATTTTTTAAAAAATGTTTCAGTAAAAGTGAGAAAACATAATACATGAAACTAATGTGATAAAATCTTGATAATTCTGAATTTGGGTAATGAGTACAGAAGAATCGATTGTTCTAGGGTTTTTTTCTTTAACATTTTAATTTTTTCATAATAAAAAAGAAACAAGTTAAGCTGAAAGAGTGATATATAATGAATCAGTGTGAAGTTTTACAAATTCACTGGAAGAAGGCTGAATAGTTTTCAGGCCAAGCAGAATTCTCTATATGCCAATGGGATGGACTATCAGACTGAACAAATATGGCACTCTTCTGTAAGGTCAAAGAGTTAAAAGGAGTCACAGAAGCAGACACTTGTCTTGCCAGTTATTAAGATAACAGGAAGCCTTCAACATTGGATTCTGAATATTTCTTGCCCCAAGGACAAGATGGTTTCTATACTGAAATAACTAAAGGACAGAGGCATCAAACTGTTGGAACACAGGCCATTACTGGCAGGTCTTATTTGATCCAACAATATCTTTTTAAAAATGTCTTAATTAGTTGGCAACATTTAAAAGCTAGATTATTTCACATAAACATCTTTTGTTTAAAAAAAATCATGTCGACTTGGTTCTATTATCTGATGTCATCATTCAGTAAGACTAAGGATCCACTGATCCTTCAGATATGGACATGCACCCTCCAATCTCCACGAATGGGTAACATGTCATGATAATATCACTTCCATGTTAGGCACTATTATCCTGGCTCCTATATGCATTCAGTTTTGTAACACCTGATATGCTGTGTTCAGTACTCTTCCAATAAGACCATTCATTACACATGGGATGAAGTAACTGTCTAGGCTTTCTGCATCAAATACTACTTAACATTTGTTCATTGTGTTCCATGTTTTGGACTCCAAGATCACCAAGCAATCTAGACATTCTCATGGAGAACTCTCTGCAGGGTATGAATGTGCAGTACATGGACATTCACAGATTTGAATCTCAGTTCTTTTGTTCCCTGACCTTAAACCCTTTATATCTAAATTTACTAATCACTAATATGGGGTTAATAAATTTAGATGGTCATAAAGTTGTTTTAAATTAATTAATTAATAATAAAAAATTAAATAAAGCATTTTGTTCAATGATTGGCATATCTTAAAAATAGTAGCTGTTGTTTCTTTTACTAGAAGTATAGGAGTAATGGTACTGGTATTTCACAGGATTTGAGTATTTTTAGCCTATAACAGTGAGGTCTTGCGGCAAATGAGTAAAATGTTTCTAAGGTATGATTCAACTTTCCATGCTATTTGACTGTAGAAGGAGAAGAGATTGATAAGGCAAAAATGATGTGTGTCAGTTTTCAATTTATTTAGTTGCTTAGCTTTGTTCCACAACTACTCTTCTTTGCACAATTCAGTTCGATCCTGTAAACATTTCTCCTTTAGCAGCCGGCCCAATTTTTGACTAATAGTACTGGAGAGACACTGCAACATGAAGAGGCTTCTATTCTTTTAATGCAACTAATATGCTGCTTTTTTGACCCCCCCCCCCCCCAATAGATGGAGTTGAGCAGGGCAGCCAATGGCGTGCAGCCTCCAGTGAGTTGTTCCGGCATACTGTCAGGAAGTCTCCCAGTAAGTTTCGGTGGCAGCCCAGAAGGATGCTTCCCAGAAAACGTCAGTATCCTGGTGGGAGTCTTCATTGTTAGTGCTTCCAAGCAGGCCAAAAGGATCCTAGGGACTCTAGAATGATTTTTTGGTTTTATTTCATCTGCTGCCAGTTCCGACCTACAGCACCTCAGCAACCATTTCCATCATTTGAAGAGCCACAGTTACGTCTCTTGGAATGAGGTTTGAACCTCAGCTTTGGGAGGATACAGGCCTCCTCCAGCTTGGTTCCTTCCTCAGATGCTCTCTCTTAGCATTTGAGGTAATAGCTGATCCGTACATCTGCTATTCCTACATTCTTGGGACTTTAGATCTCTTAGAAAATAATTCCTTGTCACTGGTTAACAATTTTTATTTTTAGTACATTTTCCCTTGGTATTACTAGCTTGGCGCTTGTTACCTTACTGGACCCTAACTGACAGAGTACTTAGTATTCGCAGCAGTGTCTCGATAGATGTATCAAGAACAATTTATACCTATATCTGTACCTATATCTATAGTAATATCTCTGTCTGTTGTTTAGATCCACCTAGCATCCCTGTTCAGTTACTCTGCTAATGTTTATTTCCCATCCTTGGAGAAACTAACTTCTTCCCAACATTTGTGGTCCTGGAGTAAATAAAAATCATAGTCCTCAGTCCCATCTTCTCCTCCCAAGTCCCAGTCTTCCCTTCATGTGGGTAACGTATGATGTAGACGAGATAAATCATAGTAGTTCATCTATATTGTTTCATTCTGAGATGTCTTCTGATCCAACTTAGGGTAATCATAGTTTGGATTTATTTATTTATTTATTTTTGGCTGAAGGGGAGAGACACGCTTCTCTTTCCTCTTGGATTATCAAATCAAAAGATGTGAAATGCCTTTCTCTAACCTCTCCAGAAGTAAAATAAGACCCAAACAGAGAGAACTAGAGGAAAGCAAAAAAGAGCAAGTGAATTGTGAGAGAGCTTGGGAGGAAAAAAAGGAAAAGAAAAGAACCAGACTCTAGGCCAATAGCATTATTAAAAATCATGAATTTCCTGTCAGTTCTGACCTCGGGAATTACATTAGAATGAATCAACTGTTTGTTTTATTTCATTTTGTATGGTATCTGTGTTGCTGCAATAAAGGAGTCAGAACCAGTCCCACTGTCAATAAATTGAAATCATATGCTATCTCAATATCATGGTGATGTTAGTTTTATTTGAGCCTATATTTCATGGCCAACCAATGGTATTGAGAAAAAAAAAACTCTTGGTATTCAATACAAAGAACTGTATCCAAATGAAGTTCTCAAAGCCAAACATTTGTATTTCTAGGTGCTTTTTTAATTTGTTCACATTTATTGTGCAATATGAGAATCTTCTTGAAGGCATCTCTGAAAAACTAACGTCCACTTCTTGCTAGAATCCTTCCAGATAAAGGGGACTCTGGAGACCAAATAAGTTATTGAGGTTAGTTTTAAATACAGTTTTTTAAATAAATGTGGTCACTTTTCTCCAACTATTTTATCACTTCCAATAATTCACTATTTCTACCTCTTGTGCTATATAGAAAAATATTATAAATAGCTTTTCAATTAAAAGTTGGATAGCTAAAGAACTCACTGAATATCATCCAAGTTTACTCAAAAGTTATCTACTTTCTACCTACCTAGATTCACCAACTTTTTATAGTTTTTCCAAAGCATTTTTAATTAAAAAATTAAATTCAACACCATTTTTGAGTTATAATTAGTGTATAATGAAATGCACAGATATAAAGCACAGAGCTTGAATCATTTTGACAAATACATTCATCCTTGTCCTATACCCAATAAAGATAGAGGACATTTCTATAACCTCAGTTACTTACTGCCTTTTGCAATTGATGTTTATCATACTCAGAAAATACTATTCTAATCAGTGTAAGATATCAGTTTTCCCATATTTAAGCACCACATAATCCAATCATACTGCTTAGATTCTGAATTCTTACATTCAACATGACGTTTTGGAGATCCATCCATGTTATTACAGGCATGTATGATATTGCTAAGCAATATTTTATTATATGAATATATAACACCTTTCTTATCCATTCTCCCATTTGTGGACATTTTTTCATGCTACAGTTGTTCACTATTAGGAATAAACCTCCCTTGAACACTTTTGTATGAAAGTTTTGGGGCATTTTAATTTCATTTATCTTGGATAAATCCTCACAAATAAAAATTACTAGTTCATAGGAGAGATGTAATTTTAACTACATAAGAAATGTGCAAGTATTATATGAGAATTGTAGTTGTTCCACCTCCACAGAAAGATATCCATTCTGTTAAATACGTAGCAGTGTCTCATTGTAGTTTTAATTTGCATTTCACTAATGAGTAAGGCTGTTGAGAGTCTTGTAGGTGAATTTCCTCTTGTGCTAATTGTATCTTCGAATCTTTTGTGAAGTTTTATTTTTTATTGGGCTGTTACCTTTATTATGTAGTCATGAACTTCACTGTATATTCTAAATAACGCCTTTTGTCAGATATACACATTGCCAATGTTTATCAGTATATAAATTTTATTTTCATTGTCTTGTGTTTGTGAGAAAATTACTTAAATTTTGGTAAAGAAATATTCATTTTAGGCATTTTTTAATGGCTAGTGCTTTTTGTGTACAGTCTAAGAAATCTTTTCCAGTCTTAAACATTGTTTTCAAAAGGAAAGATACTTTATGTTTGGGTCTATATCTCAAATTAATTATTGTTTATGGAGCAATACAGGGGTTGAAGTTACTTATGTTTCACACATCTACCTAGTTTCAGGATGGTTTATTGAAAGGACTGTATTTTCCACCAATAAGCTGTTTTGGTGTCTTTCTCAAAAAACAGTTGAGCGCTTTATTATAGATTTGTCTCCAGACTTTGTATCCTGCTTCATTTCATAAGCATGAGAGACATCATTGTGTTTCCATAGAAAGGGTTCCGTGCCCTTATCTACTCCTTGTCTTCACCAACCAGATGGCACAAAAGCAGAAACCACAGGCAGTTTCAGGGGCATAACTGCAGAGAGAAATTGTGCTTCACTCCGCAGTTAAAAATTAGCATAAATATTTACAGTGGTGAATAGAGAGAGTGATGTGATGTAGTGGAGATGGCTGATGTGGAGCATGTCCAGGTAAAGATAGTTTAAAGCATTTCTGTGCCTCCAACGAAGGACATGAGCTTGAGCAGTGAAAATGAGTTTGAGCAAAACTCGATGGATATGAGTTTGAACAAGCTCCAGGAGTTGGTGATGGATAGGGAAGCCTGGCATGCTGCAGTCCCTGGGGTCACAAAGAGTCGGACCTGACTGAGTGACTGAACTGACTGATGTGCCTCCAACAGAGCATTCAGGTGTTCCCATACTTCTCTAAGAGAGCCGAGGCAGCCGCTGAGGACAAAAGCCTGTAGTCCTGCAAAAGCCCCAGGATCACTGACTGGAGATTACAGTCATCACCACTGCTCATCAGACAAGGGTACAGATAGCTCAGATGAAACAGCTTAACAGACAACGACCTCCAAGTACCACATACCCCTTTCCAATATTGCCATGGCAATAGATACGCCTCCTAGACCTGAGACTCAACCAGGTAGAAATGGAAAGGTAGAGCTTGCATCATGGCTGAGAAGACTATGAATTGACTGGATTATTCTTGAGTTCACAAAGATGATGGCATTTTCCTTTAAGTTGATTTGTATTTTGCTTATAATAAATATGAACTTGAGAGTTAAAAAAAGAACAAGGAGGTTCTGTATTCTTTTAATAAAATTTACAATTTGAGAAATTCATGTTAGTTAAGTGAAATTTCAATTTGTAGATCTGGCATCTTTCATATAAAAATAGAAGTGCGGTATATAAAGAAAAAAATCAATGTGGAGTCAAAAGACTTTAACACAGTCTTAGTCTTGCTACTTTTTAGCTATGCACCCACTGGGGAAACACCTTTAAACTTTATTATTTTTTTTACATTGCTTTTTTTTAAATATCAGAATTATTTATTAAATCTCTGGAATATACCAAGCACCGTGATATGCTATTTATAGTACATGCAAAATTTAATTTATAAAGCAGTCCAGAGAGAGGTATCATGTTATTTCCATTTTATGAAGAGTAAGGAACATTAAACGTTTCATTGAAAGGCAAAATGGTAGTCACATTTCTGCCTCAGAAGATTGTATGTGTCTCATTGCATGTGACAATGCATGTGAACGTGTTCCACACATCAAAGAGCCAAGCCCTTGCTATCGTTATTATTATTTGTATTCTCAGGGTTCTTCAAATTGATTTCTATTTCTCTTTTCTGGATTCATTACTCTACAATGACCCTTAGCAGCAACTCCAATTCATTTTCTATCCTTTATACAAACCGCTTGCCTCATCTATATCCATACCTATCAATACAGTTTTTCCTTCACCTGGAATTAGAGAAACTTGCCCATTTGAACTCAGGTGGCCTCCTGTTTGAAAATGCAGCTAAAAACCAACCATGTTTAGAATCTCTTCTGTGAAGACCTCTACCCATCTCTATTTTGTATTTCCTGCTCTCTTTTGGCCTATGTGCATTTAGGATATACTCTATGTTTGCATTTCTCTAATCATCAAAATAGAAGAGAGAGATTTTAAACATAGTTTAAACACCCTATTTTATCTTTGGAGTTCAACTCTAAATATCAGTAGTGTTCGAATCATATAAGCTTAGGCTCATATACTTATGTATATGTACATACAAATATTCCCTTCCATTTCTACAATGCTTGTTGCTATAGTTTCTAAGCATTCAATTACAATAACACTTTTTAATTAGCTTAATGCAGTACTCTGTTAATTTAAAAGCATTCATGTAATATTGAACAATGAGGTTGTATTTTTAATTAACTATAAACTCCTTGAAGTTAGAGATTATCTCTTAAGTTTCTCTGTAGCTCACATTTACAAAGCAGTGTTAAGATTTACTGATTGACAAATTTTGGGTTTTAGTAAGGTGTCAATCATAATACTAGCTAATAAGTAAAGCAAGCATATGTGCATTATTTATTCTTTTTAATCTATGAAAAGTATGCGAGTATTCTAGTAGTATTCATTTACTGCTATTTAATTTCAATTTTTTCTGAGTATGACTGATTTGTGAAGTCTATTTTTGTTCTTTCCTCTTTGTACTACTTAAGCAATCAGACATGACAGAATGTGCAATTATTCTGAGGGGTGGGGCTGTGCCCCTACTTGCATAGATTTTGGTTTACTCATGCTTTCAATTATGACAGATATGCAATTATTATGCAACTGTGTCTTGAAACCATCAAAATATTCAGTTATTTATAAAAATAAGAAAGAACCTACACATACGCATTTCCAAATTAAACTGCTGAGATATTTTCATTCCCACTTAACATTTGTATTTCTAAGTAATTATGAGCCTGCTCTCTGTAGAATAGATTTCTTAGACTATCCTACAGATCAGTATATTCATTATTATTTTGTTCATATTTCCCATATATTAAAAATATGTGGTTTATATTTTATTTTTGTTTAGTCACTAATTTGTGCCTATCTCTTTGCAATTCCATGGACTGCAGCATGCCAGGCTCCTCTGTCAATGGGATTTTCTAGACGAAAGTATTGGTGTGGGTTGCCATTTCCTTCTCCAAGAGATCTTCCTGACCCAGGGATCGAACCCAAGTCTCCCGCATTTGCAAATATTGGCAAGTGGATTCTTTACCACTGAGCCACCAGGGAAGCTGATTTATATATATATATATATATATATAATAATATATATATATATATTACTCAATGACTATTCAGAATGAATTCCCCCTAACTCTAATTTAGCTATATTCATTTTTAAAGAATAACTAATTGGATGAATATAGAAAACAAATTCAATGAATTTAAGCCTCAAAATGTAAAAACCATGGATATTTTGCTATGCATTTGGTCCCAAAATATCTGAATGTGAGTAGTTAAATTGAACTTTTTGCTGAGTAAACACAAATTTAGGCTGAGTCTATCTGAAGCGTGCTAGACTATGAAATAGTAAATATCTCATTCACTTGTACCTAATGATATGATAAAAATGTGGACTCCCTACATGACTTTATAACTAGTACACTAAATGCTTTAATGCTTTTTAATTTGGCAAGTTTCATTGTTCTCTTTTCATCAATATTATAATAAAATTGAAACAAAATGGATAGCTCCATATTTCTATGAACTGCTAATATGTTCAATTTGAACTCTTCAACATTTAATTTTAATAATTCAATCTTGAGATTATTATTGAATATCTGTTCCAATGATATGAAATGAAATATTAGAATACCATTAAAATATACAAATAATAAGCACTTGAGAGTAACACCTATTTTCTAATTTTGTTTAAATTTTAGTCCAGACTGACCCATAAATCTATGCTGAGAATTTTCATGTAACATTAGGCAATTCTTGATATCATGTGTATTAAAATAATTCTGCTACATAGAATTAAAAGTAAAAATAAATGGTACATGCAACTCAAAAACAACCACAAAAACACAACCCAATCAAAAAATCTTCTATTTAGAAGCTCTAAATAGACATTTCTCTAATGAAAACATAAAGATGGCCAACATGTACACAAAAAGATGTTCAGCATCACTAATTATTACGGAAATGCAAGTCAAAACTACAATGAGGATTCACCTCACTATAGTCAGAATGGCCATGAGGGCCGTGGAATAAAAGGGAACCCTCTTACACTGTTGGTGGGAATGTAAACTGTTGCAGCCATTATGGAGAACAGTATGGAGGTTCCTTAAACTGAAAATAGAGTCATCGTATGATCCAGCAAGTCTAGTTCTGGACATACATCCAGGAAAGACAATGGCTCTGATTCGAAAGATATATGCATCCTGGTGTTCAGAGCTGCACTGTTTACAATAGCCAACACTTGGAAGCAACCTAAGTGTCCATCCACAGATGGACATGTATAAAGAAGATATGGTACTTACACAAAATGGAATGTTACTCAGTCACGTAAAATAATGAAATAATGTCATTTGCTGAAACATGGATGGACTTAAAGATTATCATACTAAGTGAAGAAAGTCAGACAAAGACAAACATAACATGATATCATTTATATGTAGAATCTAAAAAATAGTACAAATGAATTTATTTACAAAAGACAAACAATTTACAGACATACGAAACAAACATGGTTACTGGCAGGGGTGGGGGCAGGGAGATAAATTGGGAGTATGGGACTAACAAATGCATACTGCTGTATATATAAAATAGATAAACATAAGGATATACTATATAACTGGTCCTTATAATAAACTATAGTGGAAAAGAAGAGAATACAAATATATATGCATGCATAGGTATAACCAAATCACTCTGCTGTACATCTGAAACTAACATAATATTGCAAATCAACTATGCTTCAACAAAAAATATTAATTACATTACTAATCATTTGAGACCATTTCCTGACCTCACCACCTTCAATAGTGTGCCACCTTTCTTGTTATATCTCTTTACAGCTTTTTTTTATGATTCACATCCTTTTCTGAAGTTATTCAACTGTATATATTATTATATATTTATAATATTCACTTGTAACAACAAATATTATAAATAATTATATAGTTGGTTATGCTTATCACTTATAATAGTTATAAGAATAGCACCAAAAACAAAATCTTTAATAGCTGCTGCTGCTTTATTGGACACTTATTATAAGTCAGAAACTATCCAAGACCTTTATAGGTATTAACACATGGAATTGTCACAAGAACCCTCTGGAACTTGGAACTATTATTGTCATCATTTGATAGGTGAAGAAATTGAGTGAGAGAAGGTTCCTGTCTCAGTTCAGTTCAGTTGCTCACTCATGACCGACTCTTTGCGACCCCATGGACTGCCTTGATTCAATTCACACCATATTTGTTATTTTTCCTCTTCACTGTCTTCTGCCTTATTCACAGTTCACTATATTTCTATAAGAATCACCATTTTCATAAAAGTGAAATAAGTGCTACATTCCCTCAGTCACGTCTGACTCTTTGCAACCCCATTGACTGTATAGCCTACCAGGCTCCTCCATCCATGGGATTTTCTAGGCAAGAGTACTGGAGTGGGTTGCCATTTCCTTCTCCAGGGGATCTTCCCCATCCAGGGATCAAACCCAGGTCTCCCACATTGCAGGCAGACACTTTACTGTCTGAGCCACTAGGGAAGCCTTAGTGTTACATCAAAGATGTCTAAAATCCATTTGGGGAGCATAAATGTTTTAGTTTATGTGCATGCACACACACACACACATACACACATATACTCATAATGAATAAAATAAAAGTTATGGAATATTTCCCCAAGATATAGTCCAGTTTGTACTTTGAAAATATTCCTCTGAGTAAACCAGAATATACAAAGCATTGTCCTCAACATTTTGGTGGCTCTTTCATATCTGCCTCTAAAATCCCCACATAATTACTTTTATTGAACTGTTTAAGCACAGAAGTATTTAAAGAGAACCCTTAAAAAAAAAAAAAAAAGTAAGGAAAAAGAGTTGCAACATTGCTGTTTCCAGTTCCTCTTGTTCCAATCTGGTTTTGGTCTCTCCAAATGCATTGAGATGTTTTAGTCGAGTCACTGACAAACTCTGTCTCCACATTCTTATAGCAAATGGTTGCTTTCCCCTACTTTTTACTCTCTTACCTTCTCAGATCCCCTCATGCTAGCTTTCCACCTAGTTCACAAGCACCTCCACTTCAGTTTCTTCTGATTCTGTACCTCTAAGTCATACATGTGAAATTATTGAGAAAAAATGTATTTCTTCAGATAAAGCTGAGGAATACTAGTAAGCCAAATGTTTAATATAAATTTTTACTTATGACTAGAGATAACATGGGCTTCCCTGGTGGCTCAGTGGTTAAAGCGTCTGCCTCCAATGCGGGAGACCAGGGTTCGATCCCTGGGTTGGGAAGATCTCCTGGAGAAGGAAATGGCAACCCACTCCAGTACTCTTGCCTGGAAAATTCCATGGATGGAGAAGCCTGGCAGGCTACAGTCCATGGGGTCACAAAGAGTCGGACACGACTGAGCACCTTCACTTCATTTCACTTCACTTCACTTGATTTTGTAAAAGAGCATATTAATTTCTCAAAACCAAATCTTACAAACATAAACTTTGAAATTATTCTTTAGCTTGAATTGTTCAGAGCAAGACTTGTTCTTATTTCCAATTTTAGTATCATCTAAACTGTACAATTTTAGATAGCTATAGTTATATATAAGTACTAATATATGTTATCTAAGCTTACAGAAATATTGGTGCATTTGTTTTCAAGAGTTCTCAATGTTTCTTGAACCTCAAATATCTACTAAACAGAATTTTCCCCTTCAAAAATATAAGCAGTCATTTCCCATAAAGAACACAAATCCCACCAAGGGAGTGCATCAAATATTTCACTTCTGGGCAGATATTTCCCTTAAAATATCTATACTGGGCCCATAGATTGTGCTTCAAACTTTCTTATAGCTAATTAAAAATTATTCAGACCTGTAGTATCCTGGTGGGCTACTATCCAGATGGTCTGAAAACAGACTCTTAGATTTAATGACTAAGCAGTTAGCCTTAGCGACTAAAGAGCAAGCAACAACAAAAGTATTTCAGCTGGGTATTACAGCTTAACAAGACCCATGTGAATGTATTCACAGGGAAAGTATAAACAATCACTACATTTACACAATTATAGTTCTATTACTTAAAATAATATTCAAATCTGCTGAAGCAGTAGATAAAATTCAGGTAGAATTAGATTCACCAGTGAGATATTTTTCACATTATTGACTGGTATGATTCACTTAAAGCTAAATGGATCTGGCATTGATCATCTTGGCTTGATTGTCTGTTTTGACCACGTTGGCCAAGCTGCTTGTCAGACATTTAACTTCAAGCTCCAGTTGGCTTCTACTATAAATATGTGCATTCGAGGTTCATTCGTCTGGCTTTAGCAACAGTCCCACTTAATTTGCAAAGGATGTGTCCACTTTGTAAACTGATGCTTATTCATTGTATTTGACTTCAAATTGGCAAGATATTTCTAGCACCATTAGATGGAATCCAAACTTACAAGGCTGATCAAATTTCAGATGCAGGTCACAATAAACCATAACCTTCCATTTATCCCTCAAAAATTCACTGAGGACACAGTTCTTTTCTTGTACTCTGCCCAGTAGGCAGAACAGAGGGGAAGACATTTCACAAGTGTTAGGAAGACATGGTTACTCCCTTCAGAAGATTTAGTCTAGTGAATTAGCCCTTTACATTCAAATTGTGTGGCATTCAGTTCTGTCTATGAATTATCAATCAACATTATTTTATAGCTATCTTACTCAAAAAAGCCTACTATCCCTAAATTTGTAAGCAAAAGAAGCACAAAGATTCTGGTAAATTAGACTGTTGAGTAAACATGAAAACATTTTTATGAAAGAGAAGAACTAGTACAATGCTTAAATACAACTATTTCTTTGTGGCTGGGGTGTGCATATGTAAAGAAGTCATATGCCTACTTTTTATACAGATTCATAAAACATCACCTTGTTTATAATTCCACTACTGACTTATACAACAAATGCTTGGAAATATATCTCTGCTACTACATCATACAATGAAAATAGTATCTATTGATTAGAAATATTTTGACACAGTAAATGTTTTCAACTCATTAGGAGGTAAAAGAAAAAAAATTAAGAAGTCTACCATAACACCTACAGACCTAGATTTGAATATTAGCTTTCAATCTCTACCCAGGAAACCTTGATGTGAGCACCAATGTTTAAAAACTGTCATGTGAGCAGATAGCTCTCTAAAGCAAACTGATTTTTTAGGAAATCCAAACTGGGTTTGTTTCTATTTCCACTGAACATTTTTCTTTCCAGAGAGAAGAGTCATATCTGTGAGTAGATTGCTGAGAAGATCTGCATGCAGTCAGCATCACATATCTCCAAAGTCAGTAGCTTGCTTGGGGCAGAGGTGAATTATCTGGTTTATGGGGGCTCAGATAGAGGTCACTGCTTGGATTGCAGTTCTGACTTGTCTGAGGTTTGTTTTGTGTAAACGTGGAAGTAGCAGCTTCTGAATTCTTGTAGTGAAGCAAACCTTATCTTCTGTTTGAAGCTGTATTTACTCCGAGTTTCCATGATGAGATCTTATAAACAGAACTCTCCTCTTAGTAGATATAAATATGAAGAGATGTATCTTTTGACCTTCTCTGTGGAATCTTTATAGGTTCCAAAATGTGACTATTAACATGTCAAAGAATATTTGGGGTAGAGAATGGACATGCTCATTTCTAAACAGAGGCTCAAATCAGTTATTTTTTGTGGAAAAAAAAATAAAGCACTCAACAGCAGACAGCTTCTCTAAACAATTCAGAATTTCATTATTTGAGAAGAGGATTTATTCTTCTATATTTATAAAACAACTAGGAAATTATTCTAGCAGTGTTAATAAGGCAAAAGCAAAATTGGGACTAAGGAAATATTGTTGTATCATTTTCTTGAGAATAAAATGTTGTGCCAACTTTATTGTTTATGGGCAGTGATGGGGGAAAAAAACAAAACACTTTAGTGTCCTTGCCAATTTCAAAATTCCTAGCCTTAGTAAAGAACTAGCCACATTTCAAATACCCCTGGAAAGGTCATCGTCTTGAGGCAGGATAAGCACATACAACTAACTGTTTTTATGTCACTAAAAAGCACGTTTCAGAACAGAATTCTCCAGGTCTCAAAGTTGGAAATTCATGAAGGTAGAGTATATTGCCAGAAATACTCTTTTGAACAGGAGGTGCTTAATGAAACCAGATTGAGTTTCTCAGATACTAAGAGGGATTTAATTTTTTTTTTCATTACCTATAAGCAATTCCAAATATATCAAATAGATCATTTACTGGCCTCAGGAGGGAGTCAGGGAAACATAATTGTTTTACTTCTTAAATGGGGACACTGAGTCACTGATTAACTTTCTCTTTAGAACCATCATTGTTACCATGTTGGTATTACATGAGCTGTTTGCAATAATGGAAAATCCATTTATTACTGGAGAAGTTATTCAAAGACAATACAATTATTGTTAAACTGGTGTTGGCTTTACAGAACGTGATTTCAAAATGTCCTTTGTTGAGATTCTCTATGTAACTACTATGGAAATGATGGTAATAGACATAATAAGCTAATCATTGTCAGATTTTTAGTGAGCAAGTGTGAACTCTTGGTAGATTTTAAGTTAGGAAAACTGGATTATATTACACAAATCTGAATATTAGAATATTTTAGCCATTAACCACATGTAAATATATGTTTTTAAGTTAGGGTGATTTTATCTGGATAACAAGGAGCTTTCACATGAACTTACTTTAGTTCTAGGTAAAGAATTTAGAATGTTCTTTCCTCTTTGGCCCTCTTAAAACATAGTTTATCTTTTTTCCTACACTACCTCTCAATTGGAGAGGACAAAAAGGAAACATTGCTGAGAAGAATTCAAAAGTATGAGCTCTAGACTCCAGCTTTCTTGAGGGGCACTGAGGATAGCAGATAGGCTTGACCCACTTATTTATTAATCTGTTCATCAAATGATTATAGGCTGTCTACCATGTTCCAGGGATTATTCTGAATGTTAAAAATATCATAGTGAATAAGACAGACAGGTTCCCTGCTCTAGTGGTACTTATATGCTTAAGGAGAAACAGCAAACAGGCAATCAAACACATAATTTTAGGCAATATAAAAAGATAAAATATGGTAGAGAATAGAGAATTAGATAAGTATGGTAAAGGAGTTGGATATTTCAGATGTAGCTTACACTGGTTCAAGAAAGTTTATTGTGAAATATTCAGGACTTTTGCAAGTAGGCTTTTAAGTCACCTGTAGCTTGAAATCAAGGAAATTGGCAATGCCTATAATCAGAACTCCCACCCCTTTTCCAAGAGTCAATTTACCAGCATATCTTTGGAAATGATAGGCAAAGAAAGTGCTTTTCTAGAGATGACTTTTGAACAGAGACTTGAATGTACTGAAGAAGTAAGTTATGGAAAGATGTTGGGGAAGAACATTCCAAGTAGGCTGGAACTCTAAGTACAGAAGCCCTGAGATAAAATAAATAGCTTAAAATATGGACATAGTGTGAAAAGCAAGTTAAAATGTATCCAGAGATCTAGGATAAGTTATATAATATAGGCCATGACAAGGAATCTACCTTTTAACTACAATATAGATCTACAAAGTTAGGTTTTGAGTGGGGAAGGAATATAATTGTTTTCATTCTTTTAAGGATCATTCTAGCTATTCCATGGGGATCAAAAGATGTTAAGAGTTGAGATTAAAAATAGGAAGTTGAGTTTGGGTGCTATTGTGAGTCTGCCTTGCAAGAGATGATGGTGGGCTCTACTAGCATCACTGTGGATGTGGTGAGAAGTAGTAATATCTAGCATATATTTTAAAGTAGAATCTGTAGAGCATAATCACAGTGTGAGGGTAAGAGAAATCAAAGAAAATTTTTATTTTTGCCCAAAGCTAAAAGCCAAGTACTGATATCATTTTCAAAAATGAAAAGGTTGGGAGACAGGTTTGATATGTTGGGGCCTAAGAATTAACATTCTATTTTGTATACAAAATGTCATATTAGGTTTAAAATAATATGAGTCTATATATACCACTCTTATAGAATTGTCCTATTGTTTATCACGATAGTGACCTGATGAATTGATTCAATTTATGGGAAATCTTCCTGTGAATTGTATGGTTCTGTCTGTGATCAACATTTACCCTGAAGCAGTATTGAGGCGGTGACTAGGAAGATATTGAATTCTATAGTACTGGAAGTAATTTCTTCTCACAATTAACATATAGTAGTCCAGTATCATTCCTTTTGATAATGCTGAAGAAGCTAAAGTTGAACAGTTCTATGAAGAACTACAAGACCTTCAAGAACTAACACCCAAAAAAGATGTCCTTTTCATTACAGGGGACAAGAATGCAAAAGTAGGAAGTCAAGAAACACCTGGAATAATAGGCAAATTTGGCCTTGGAGTACAGAATGAAGCAGGGCAAAAGGCTAATAGAGTTCTGCCAAGAGAACGCACTAGTCATAGCAAACACCCTCTTCCAACAACACAAGAGAAGACTCTACACATGGACATCACCAGATGGTCAACACTGAAATCAGATAGATTATATTCTTTGCAGCCAAAGATGGAGAAGTTCTACACAGTCAGCAAAAACAAGACCGTGAGCTGACTGTGGATCAGATCATGAACTCCTTATTGCCAAATTTAGACTGAAATTGAAGAAAGTGGAGAAAACCACTAGACCATTCAGGTATGACCTAAATCAAATCCCTTATGACTATACAGTGGAAGTGAGAAATAGATTTAAGGGACTAAATCTGACAGATGGAATGCCTGATGAACTATGCATGGAGGTTTGTGACAATGTACAGGAGATAGGAATCAAGACCATCCTCAAGAAAAAGAAATGCAAAAAAGCAAAATGACTGTCTGAGGAGACCTTACAAATAGCTGTGAAAATAAGGGAAGTGAGAAGCAAAGGAGAAAAGGAAAGAGATACCCATTTGAATGCAGAGTTCCAAAGAATAGCAAAGAGAGAGAAAAAAAGCCTTCCTCAGTGATCAATGCAAAGAAACAGAGGAAAACAATAGAATGGGAAAGACTAGAGGTCTCTTCAAGAAAAGTAGAGATACCAAGGGACTATTTCATGCAGAGATGAGCCCAATAAAGGACAGAAATGGTAGGGATCTGACAAAAGCAGAAGATATTAAAAAGAGGTGTCAAGAATACACAGAAGAACTGTACAAAAAAGATCTTCATGACCCAGAAAATCATGATGGTGTGATCACTCACCTAGAGCCAGACATCCTGGAACATGAAGACAAGTGGGCCTTAGGAAGCATCACTATGAACAAAGCTAGTGGAGGTGATGGAATTCCAGTTGAGCTATTTCAAATCCTGAAAGATGATGCTGTGAAAGTGCTGCACTCAATATGCCAGCAAATTTGGAATACTCAGCAGTGGCCACAGGACTGGAAAAGGCCCGTTTTCATTCCCATCCCAAAGAAAGGCAATGCCGAAGAATGCTCAATGCACTCATCTCACACGCTAGTAAAGTGATGCTTAAAATTCTCCAAGCCAGGCTTCAGCAATACGTGAACCACAAACTTCCAGATGTTCAAGCTGGTTTTAGAAAAGGCAGAGGAACCAGAGATCAAATGGCCGGCATCCTCTGGATCATTGAAAAAAGAAGAGAGTTCCAGAAAAGCATCTATTTCTGCAGTATTGACGATGCCAAAGCCTTTGACTGTGTGGATCACAATAAACTGTGGAAAATTCTGAAAGAGATGGGAATACCAGACCCCCTGACCTGCCTCTTGAGAAACCTATATGCAGGTCAGGAAGCAACAGTTAGAACTGGACATGGAACAACAGACTGGTTCCAAATAGGAAAACGGGTACATCAAACCTGTATATTGTCACCCCTGTTTATTTAATTTATATACAGAGTACATCATGAGAAATGCTGGGCTGGAGGAAGCACAAGCTGGAATCAAGATTGCTGGGAGAAATATCAATAACCTCAGATATGCAGATGATACCACCCTTATGGCAGAAAGTGAGGAACTAAAGAGTCTCTTGATGAAAGTGAAAGAGGAGAGTGAAAAAGTTGGCTTAAAGCTCAACATTCAGAAAACTAAGATCACGGCATGTGGTCCCATCACTTCATGGCATATAGATGGGAAACAGTGGAAACAGTGGCTGACTTTATTTTTCTGGGCTCCAAAATCACTGCAGATGGTGATTGCAGCCATGAAATTAAAAGACACTTATTCCTTGGAAGGAAAGTTATGAGCAACTTAGACAGCATGTTTAAAAGCAGAGCCATTACTTTGCCAACAAAGGTCCGTCTAGACAAGGCTATGGTTTTTCCAGTGGTCATGTATGGATGTGAGAGTTGAACTATAAATAAAGCTGAGCACTGAAGAATTGATGCTTTTGAACTGTGGTGTTGGAGGAGACTCTTGAGAGTCCCTTGGACTGCAAGGAGATCCAACCAGTCCATCTTAAAGGAGATCAGTCCTGGGTGTTCATTGGAAGGACTGATGTTGAAACTGAAACTCCAATACTTTGGCCACCTGATGTGGAAAGCTGACTCATTTGAAAAGACCTTGATGCTGGGAAAGATTGAGGGTGGGAGGAGAAGGGGACGACAGAGGATTAGACGGTTGGATGGCATCACCGACTCGATGGACATGGTTTGGGTAGACTCTGGGAGTTGCTGATGGACAGGGAGGCCTGGTGTACTGTGGTTCATGGGGTCACAAAGAGTCAGACACTACTGAGCAACTGAACTAAACTGAATTCCTTTTTATTTCCCAGTTTTAGAACTTTATAAATTATGTGGTATAGTCTATATCAAATATTAATTTGGAACTTCCATTGAATTGTAGAAAAAAGATCACAAAATTAATTTTTTAAATAATTAATATATT
The DNA here is from genome assembly GCF_019320065.1 of Cervus canadensis. Taxonomy (NCBI): domain Eukaryota; kingdom Metazoa; phylum Chordata; class Mammalia; order Artiodactyla; family Cervidae; genus Cervus; species Cervus canadensis. The sequence continues at coordinate 32,740,896 of NC_057389.1, forward strand.
TAAAGATATTCATTTAGAAACTTATCTCATATAGAAACATTTGTTTAAAATTACTGAATAGTTAAAAGTTAAAGTTTTACCTATGTTCACAGGCGAAGACGAACTGTATGAAAAGTAACATAAAGACTGTCTTTAGGACCAGATTACAGATAAATTCTATAAATCCCAAAAAGGTGAGATTTTCATATAAAATGTGTAAACTTCTTTAAGTAGATATACAGTTTCTGTTTCCAAATTGTATCCTTCATAAATATTGCATTAATTCAATAGTACCATAAAAAATTAAATGCCTGAATTTGAAGTCAATAGTACTTACAACAATCAACTTTTATGAAGTTTAATTTGCATTTGTTATTATAGCCTTCATTATTCTCAAACATTAATTCTTTAAATGCATATCACATGCTATGTAGTATTAAAATGTATTTTGACTCAGTTTTAGAATAATTGAATTAATTGTTCTAAAATCTGCAGTCTGTGTGTAGAATATGTATTTAATTTTCCTGTATTGATAACTTTATCAGCAAACATATTTTGTCAGTATTTTATATTTATTTTCGTTTCTGATTAAGAAATTGAAATGTTCCTATTAATCATTTTCAAAAAAATAAGTGAAAAGGAAATAACAGGATGTTTTCTTTTGCTGTGTGGCAGATTTAAGAAAAGTGAATATAGATAGAAATGGGTTACCTTCAATAAATATGGATCACCTTGGGAACAGAAGGGTCTGCTTCCTTCCTTGTGAAGTTTGTCTCTGTCACTGGTTATCTATAGGTAATACTGATAAATAAATTAGCTTCTCAAAATGAAAAATCACGTTTCCTTAAATAAAAGAAGCACTCTGATTGAAGAAGGAAGGTTAAAGTATGTGATGAAAAGTCACTGTACAATGATGCAAAAGGAAAATTTCAAATCTCTTCCCAAGATAAAAAAAAAAAAAAATCAAAATCAAGTTCTAACAAGTAATTGAAAAAGATCCCAGTAAACAGAAGGCATCTTTCATTTTTATCTTCTTTGACTGTTATTGGCAGAAAGCTGATATGTGTGACTTTTATTGATTTAATATACACATCTAACATCTAAACTGTCTTATATTTTACACCTCTTATATGAATATAATGTGGAAACTGTAACTTGAGCTACTAGGGGAATAAGAACACTGAAAAATATCCTGTGTGGCCACCACAGCTGTTGTAGTGGGATGAAGTTATACCTGTCATTATAGGAGATACATCAGGTAAATTAGTTTCTATGGAATTGAATCTCCCTTTCATGAACATAATCCTCAAGATTGCTGGACTGGGGGTAGAAATTTACCTGTACTTATAATAACATGACTGTAGAGGAAAAGATGATACCATGTTTAACCATGATTACAAGGCAATGCTTGAAACAAAACATCTTACCATCAGTCACTCATTCTTTATCTGTAAAATGAGGATAAGAGTACACACCTTTCATGAAGATTAATTTTCATGAAGATTAAAAGAGAAATTGCATATAGAGTCCTAAATGATAATTTGCTATTTCTTGAAATAATAGGTCAAATGATGATTTTTATACTTTGAGTATCAAGAGACAGGTATGTATCATGGGAGGAAAGATTATTTTAATTCAGTTGAAAGCAAATACAGTATAAAGGTAAGTATATTTCTTTTATGTCATAGTTGAAAGTGAAAGTGGAAGTTGCTAACTTGTGTCCAACTCTTTGCGATCCCATGGACTACACAGTCCATGGAATTCTCCAGGTCAGAATACTGACGTGGGTAGCCTTTCCTTTTTCCAGGGAATCTTCCCAACCCAGGGATCAAATGTACCAGTTGCTGCTTTAAATGTTTTACAAGTAAGAACTCATAACAAACCTATGCATAAAGAAGTATTTTTTTCATATTGTATAGGACATGGAACTAAGGCACGGGGAATAACCTCTGAAAGAAGTTGAGCCAGCAGGCAAACCCAAATTAGCTGGTGCCCAGAACACAGTGAAACCCCACACTCCACTACTCTGTCTCTTTTAAGTGTTACAAAACTTCCACTTTTACCTGACAGACTATGTCATTTGAGTATCATATGTCATGTATATATGTATGCATGCCTTTCTATAAAAGTACTGCATCATTCATATTCATTGAATAAGTCTATATTCAAAGCAAATAACTATAAAAGCATGATGATACTCCATTTCCTTTTGAGGAGAAAACAGATATCATCAGTTATCTCATTGTTTCCAGTTAGGCATATTTTTCCCCAAACAGAATTAAATATGCATTTTAAAGACTCATTTTATCAAAAGTATATTTAAGATTAACCACCTCAAGCTAACCTTGGTTGGTAGTTTACTGTTCTACGTGCTGTTTTAGTGATTATTTTTTAAATAACTTGTTTTATTTTTAAATACATAAATAGAACCAACTTTTTTGGGTGGTCAATATTAAACTCCTGAATAGATTTAGGTTGATCCAGTATCTGAATTATTTTCTCTTACTCTGGTTTAACCTAGACTTTCTCTAAGTTTGTGGATTTAGTGAGAATTTTAAAAATTAAAAAAAAATATATGTATGTCTCTAAAAATCAGAAGAGGAAAAAATTTCAACTTCTCTTTCTCTTCCTATTTCCCTTCAGTCAGTCAGTTCAGTCACTCAGTCATGTCTGACTCTTTGCGACCCCATGGACTGCAGCATGCCAGGCCTCCCTGTCCATCACCAACTCCTGGAGCTTACTCAAACTCAAGTTTATTGAGTTGGTGATGCCATCCAACCATCTCATCTTTTGTTATCCCCTTCTCCTCCTGCTTTCAATCTTTTCCAGTATCTGGTTCTTTTCCAATGAGTCACTTCTTCGCATCAGGTGGCCAAAGTATTGGAATTTCGGCTTCAGCATCAGTCCTTCCAATGATATTCAGGACTGATCTCCTTTAGGATGGACTGGTTGGATCTCCTTGCAGTCCAAGGGACTCTCAAGAGTCTCCTCCAACACCACAGTTCAAAGCCATCAATTCTTCGGGGCTCAGCTTTCTTTTGGAGAAGTAAATGGCAACCCTCTCCAGTATTCTTGCCTTGAGAATCCCGTGGACAGAGGAGCCTGGTGGGCTGCTGTCCATAGGGTTGCGCAGAGTTGGACACGGCTGAAGCGACTTGGCGGCAGCAGCAGTTTTCTTTATAGTCCAACTTTCACATCCATACATGACTACTGAAAAAACCATAGCTTTGATTAGATGGAACTTTGTTGGCAAAATAATGTCTCTGCTTTTTAATATGCTGTCTAGGTTGGTCATAACTTTTCTTCCAAGGAGCACGCATCTTTTATTTTATACCTGCAGTCACCATCTGCAGTGATTTTGGAGCCCCTAGAAATAAAGTCTGTCACTGTTTCCATTGTTTCCTCATCTATTTGCCAAGAAGTGATGGGAGAAGATACTATGATCTTAGTTTTCTGAATGTTGAGTTTTAAGCCAACATTTTCACTCTCCTCTTTCACTTTCATCAAGAGGCTCTTTAGTTCTTCACTTTCTGCCATAAGGGTGGTGTCATCTGCATATCTGAGGTTATTGATGATATTTCTCCCAGCAATCTTGATTCCATCTTGTGCTTCAGGCAGCCCAGCGTTTCTCATGATGTACTCTGCATATAAGTTAAATAAGCAGGGTGACAATATACAGCCTTGACATACTCCTTTCCCAATTTGGAACCAGTCTGTTGTTCCATGCCCAGTTCTAACTGTTGCTTCCTGACCTGCATACAGATTTGTCAGGAGGCAGGTCAGGTGGTCTGGTATTCCTCTCTCCAAGAATTTTCCACAGTTTGCTGTGATCCACTGTTTAGTTCTGTTCATTTCCCTTCAAGAACACTTTAAAGATCTAAACCAATCATTTTAAAAATTTAGAATTAAAATATTTGTAAGACAGAAGCAAAATATGAGCTGCCTATTTTGAGTGCTTTCTTGGTACCAGCTCCATCATCACCTTTAAACCTTCCACTGTTCTCTGTGCTTAGTATTGCTATCATTGTTACTCAGTCACTCAGTCACGTCTCACTCTTTGTGACCCCGTGGACTGCAGGATGCCGGGCTTCCCAGTTCTTTTCCATCTCCCAGAGCTTGCTAAAACTCAGTATCATTAGCCCTGTTTTACTTTTAAGAAATCAGCATAACTAAACCTCAGGAATACCTGTTAGCTTGCTCAAGTGCATGCAGCTCCAGAGAAGGGATATAGATATGTCTGTTTCTGTACCTGACTGCTTGCAAAATCCAGCCTACTGCCTGCCAAAGAGTTGTTTGACACCCACCTCCTACATTGTACTTATGAAGAGAAGGCCTCTTGAGATGGAAGCAAGGCCTCTGCTCTTTTAACTCTTGTTCCCTCATGAGTAAAAAGCCAAGATAGATGTGGGTATCTGTAAAACATTCAGGCTAAGAGAGTGCTATAGTTTCATTAAGTTTGCCAAGTATGATGAAAAAGAGAAAGAAAAAAATAAGCAAAAATTTCAATTGTCAATTTCTCTCAGTTGCACAGTCATGTCCAACTCTTTGTGACCCCATGGACTGCAGCATGCCATGCGTCCCTGTCCATCACCAACTCCTGGAGATTGCTCAAATTCATGCAGGTCCATCAAATCTGTGATGCCATTTGTCAACAAGTTGACTCAATACAATATACACTGCTAAATCTAGTGCTTAATTTTATGTAAAACCTATTGTCTTAATTTTATATTGTTTAGAGGTTATATATATATGTGTGTGTGTATTATTTTAATGCTTTTGAGGTTATATATAGTAGTTAATTATTGCTTAAAACAAGTTTTATAAAGTTATCCACAGGAAAGCATGCATTCATATGCTCTCAATTGCATCATTTGAACTAAAATTATTCTTTTTCTTCTTACTAATATTAAAGTAGAAAAGTGAAATGTCCCATTTGCCATATATTGTACTCAATATGGTTTGCAGAAAATAATTTTCCACAGTCTGCCAAAGAAATCTACACCTGCACAAAGATCACAACCTTAGTCATAATTAACCTATGGGAAAGAAATTAAATAGACAAGTGATAGTGGTACTGAGGAGATTAAAAGAAACATCCTCTATTGTATTTCTCAGAGAATATTAGATTAAAATTCAAATTCTTTCTAGTGACAGATTGTTAGAAGAATAAGAAATGGCACAAACAATCCATTTCAGGACAAAGATTTAACAAAAATAGGAAGGTTAATTATAATTGAATATTCCCTATGGATATCTCATAAGATATGCCTCAGTCTATTTCTTATTGACAGGTGGTACTGTAAATTAAATGTGGTATTATGCATTCAAATTGGATTTCAACTACTCATCATCCATAGTGTAACATTAGAATTAGCCCTGATGATGACAGTCTAAAGATCATAATGAGAACAGGTGCCCTTTTCCATTCATATTGCAGTGGAGAAGGTCGGAGTTAGAGATTGGATTTATAATTTTGTTATAATCTTTGCTGCCTGAAAAATTCATTCTATGTATCAACTATCAAGAATATTAATACTGGGCTGAATAGTCTCTGAATTAATGACAAAGACCACTTGTCTTCTACAAGTATTGTGCCAAATTAAAAAAAAAAAGTGGCATTCAAAATCCTGTCATCAATCACTGTTTATATTAACAGGAGGATGTTTTTGTGTTCTTCAGAGCCTCCTGAAGAAACAAAACAAACCAAAAACAGCAACACTGAGGCACCTGTTAAACAAGATAATCCTAAAAAAAAAAAAAATAGTGGAAAGAGAGGAGGAGGAGGGAGAAGAAATGGATGAAGGGTTTGTGTCTCTGATAATAGTCACAAGTAACTTCAATCGTGTGAATCAGTGCTTCTCATTCGGAGATAATCTGCAGAAATCTGCTGTGGAATTCTATGAAGGTATTTATATACCTGGACATGCAAATGCTCAAATCATTCTCTGTGTAATTCTGATGCATTGCTTGCCTCATGATCCTATGTATTATTTCTCAAAGCAAGAGTTGTGCATTATCTGCATTAGAAAAAGCACTGGGAGCAGTAAAAGGGGATGATTGTTGAAAATTATGGTTCCTACTAATTCAGATTCTCTGGAAGTGAGGCCTGTGAGGTTTTACTTTTTAACACCATCTGCAGGTGAGCCTGATGATTCTCAATCATCTGTGGCATCTTGGCCATGTACTCTGATGAGCTGCTCCCTGGCCTGATGCTTCTGCTCTTCGGCCAACTGCTATCCTTATGGAGTATGAGAATCTCTGGAGCGAGGTTGCAGAATTACTACTTGGCAACTCAGTCATTATGGCAATCACAAAATCCAGGTAAGAAAGATTCAAGTAGGGGTGTCACATGATGAGTTACTCTGGTTGTTTTGTTTGTGAAATTAATATATTATTCCTTCTGTTAAAGAATATCTTTATATGACAGGACCATGGCATTTTCAAGCCACAGTCTCATCAGATATTTCAGAGGTTTCTGGTTAGTCATTAACACTAACAACCAAGATTGATTTCGTTTAAAATTATTGCTAGTTACCATGTATGAAGATTGAAGAAAAACAGTTGGCACATAATGCTAGATATCTGAACACAAATATAACTCATAACAAGTAGTTTCAATAAAACAAATGTCCATTTTGTTTTAATTTGTCTCCAAACAATTGCCTAAAATTTAAACTGCAAGAAACAGTGATTATAATAGCATCTGGTAGATTTTCTATCTCAACAGAGTATTTTTTTAAATAGCTGTATGTAATTATTCATGACATTTGGGATTATTGAACACAAATACAAGAAAGGGAATGAAATGTTAAGCCTTCCTGGGGATAAAAAATATTGTATATCTTTATTATAACTCCTAATTTAATTATGTATTCTTAATGCCATCTGGTGAGATTATCTTAAAAGTTAACAAAAGAGATCAATCTGACACTTAACAAATAAATCTGAAAGAGTATAACACTGGGACGTTGATATTATGCAATCAATATAACTAGAATAATGTGAAAAATAATAAAAGAAGGAAACCATCTTAGCTCTAGTGCACATTCATTATCATTGTGGGATGAAGAGTGACTTTATTATTCTCTCACTCGTGACATTAGGTATAATAATGTGTGTGCATGTTAGTCACTCAGTTGTGTCTGACTCTTTGTGACCCCATAGACTGTAGCCCGCCAGGCTCCTCTGACCATGGAATTCTCCAGTCAAGAACACTGGAGTGTTCTATTTCTTTCTCTAGGGGATCTTCCCAATCCAGAGCCTGAACCCCATTCTCTTGCATTGCAGGCAGTTTCTTTACCTGCTGAGCCACCAGGGAAACCCCAAATAATAATCACATATTTAAATAAAAATGATACGTGTACCTGTTCCAAATGGTAGAAGGTAGGAATGTGTAGTCAGGAACAACACAAATCTGGGGTCAAATACTGAAGGTCTCCATCTCTTTACCAGTTGTCAGAAGTGTGTAAGTTGTTTAACCTCTCTGGACTTTGGAGTCCTCATTTGAAAGATCCATATAATGCATTTAGAAAAGTACTGGGTATATAGCACTATATATATTTTTATATACCATGCATAATTTCTTTAAGCAAAAAAACCACATGACTTAAAATCAGAAAATGCCCTCAGATTCCTTTTCTGTCATAGAGGCAAATCACTTAACTTTTTAACACTAATAAAATTTAGTAAATTTTCAATACCTTATTTGAAATTTAAGGTATTATTTTACAAGCTTATTATTAGGATTAAATAAAATTACCTTTCTTGCCTGGAAAGTTCCATAGAACAGAGGAGCCTTGTGGGCTACAGTCCATTGGATCACAAAGAGTCAGACATGACTGAGCAGACACAAAACTACCTTTGCTCATGTCGCCATCAAGTTTCTGATGACTATTTGGTGTCTGATGAGTTTCTTCTTTAAGTCTCAATTTGATACAGAATTCTAGCCATGACCAGAGGGCAAAGAATATAGATTTCAAAATCTGGAGGTAACTCTGAATGTGTTTTCATAATGAGTACCCATTTCCCATTTGGTATGGGAAATAAAAAAGCCCCTTTTCTTAGCTCTGTAATCTGACATCTGAGATCAGCATAGGAATTTAACCCATATGTTTAGCTAATTCAGTCTATTTCTTTGAGTTTGTTTCAAAGGCCAGCCTAGTCTTTAATAACTATAAGGTGCACACGTTTGGATATGTCAAAAGAACTGATGTATTCTAGGGTTCTGAGCAATCAATCCTATCTGGAAAAGAAGTTAGGCTGTTTTTCTGTTCTTGCGCACCTGAAGCTGTGAAGTGTTAGGAGATGTTAAAGTACCACAATTAGCAACCTCAATTATTCATATTTTATACCATTCTAAACACTATTAATTTTTTAAGTATTATGGAAAATTCCATTAAATACTATTCAAGAAAAGTGTTTTTCTCTTTCGATTGATACTATATCATGAATATAATTTTTCTCAACATAAAGTTAATATATGTGCATACTAAATCTCTTTAGTCATGTCCAACTCTTTGAGAACCTATGTACTGGAGCTGCCAGGCTCCTCTGTCCAAGGGATTACTCGAGTGGGTTGCTGTGCCCTCCTCCAAGGGATCTTCCTGACCCGTGGGTCGAACTCAAGTCTCTTTACATCTCCTACAATGGAGGTGTGTTCTTTACCACTATCACCACAATATAACACCAGGCAAATGCATTCAGACAATATGGTTTTCTATGATTAAGAACAAGATATCAGCATACAAATTCATCATTTAGGGAGCTTTATAAAGTAATCAATTCAGTTAAAAACAGAGTAAATAAGATATAAACTTGTAAAACTGTGAAACAAAATCAAGCCAGGTGAAAAGTATCTTTTAATTTTTTTCAAGAAAAATAAGGTTTTTGTTGAAATGTTTCAAATTCATTGTGGTACACTGAATTGATTATATTCAAGAATTGTATTGACAGCCTGTAACTTTTTCTTCGACATTAACTTATTTTCCATGCCTTACAACATGCAAATACATGTATCAATTTGCAGAGAAAGAGTAAATGTAAGTTATTTTTGCTGTTTATTCATATGTTAGATTAACTTTATCAACCCATATATTAAAATGTAATCATTTCATTGTCAGGAGCCTAAAGCTAATGTTAATTACAGTTTGAGACTTCGATTATTAATGCATCTTTACCTACTGAAGTGTGAAATAAGCAATAGTAGTTGAAATTCACCAATTAAATTAGCTTCTGAGACAAGAATTCATAAGTAGGCATTTGTTCATTATGAACAAATGCTGTAGAATTTCATGTTCTAAGCTACGCTCATGAAATATTAGACCCAAGGAGAACAATTGTTCAAAAAAAAACAAAAACAAAAAACTGCAGTATATGAAATAAATACAATAGATGTGATAAGCATCCTATATTCTTTATCTTTACATTTCATATGTCACCAGAAAAAAGAATGCATAGGCTCAGTCCATAGAAGAATACAGAAGTTTTTGTTTTATTTTAAATTAATAGGGAAAAGAGAGAGATCTAGTTTGTTCACATAGTAATGCCTTAGTCCATTCAGAATATAACAATTCCATAGACTAGATGGCTTACTAACAACAGAAACATCTCGCTCACAGTCGTGGAGCCTGGGAAATCCAAGATAAAGGAGCCAGGAGATTCAATATCTAGTAAGCCTCTCCTTAGGCTTAGTGGTAGAGAATCTGCCTGCCAATGCATGAGAGGTGGATTCAATCCCTGGGTCTGGGGTATCGCCGGAAGAAGAAAATGGCAACCCACTCCATCACAATATTCTTGCCTGGGGAATCCCATGGACAGAGGCGCCTGGCAGGCTACAGTCCATGGGGTCACAAAAGAGTCAGACATGACTTAGCAGACTAAACAACAACAACAGACCCAGAGGACTCCACCGACCCTCCTGCTATGGAAAAACATAGTGAGAAATGGCCACATGAGCCAGGAAGGAGAGGCTTGTGGTGGTGGCTGTTAACACTGCTAAGTCATGTCTGACTCTTGCAACCCCATGGACTGGAGGCCACTAGGCTCTTCTGTCCGTGGGATTTCCCAGGCAAGAATACTGGAGTGGGTAGCCATATCCTTCTCCAGGTGATCTTCCTGGCCCAGGAATCGACCGGAGTCTTCTACTCGGCAGGTGTATTATTTACCACTGAGCAACCTGGGAAGTCTGGGTCTCTATTATAAGGGCACTGATCGGGTGAGATGGTTGGATGGCATCACCAACTCAGTGGACATGAGTTTGGGCAAGCTCCGGGAGCTGGTGATGAACAGGAAGGCCTGGCGTCCATGGGGTCGGGAAGAGCTGGACAAGACTGAGCGACTGAACTGAACTGAACTGATCTCATTCATTAATCCCATTCCTGCACTTGTAGGGGTCTCCGCCTCCTATAAGAGCCAGAACCCCGTCAGGCAACGCTGAGGCCGGCGAGGCTCCAGGAGGGGTAAGGAAGGGAAGCCGTCAAGCTGGCTGAGTCGGCCGCTGCCTGCCTCCCCTCCCTGCTGCGGGCGGGCACCATGCGGGGTGGGGCTGGGGGCGGGCGATGCCTCGTGGCATCAGCGCTGAGGTCTCTTCAGGGAGTTGGACAGTAACCAGGATAGTCGTGTGGACATCTGTGAGTTGCGCCAGGGATTGGCCCGGCTGGGCGGGGGCGACCCGGACTGCGACGCCCAACAGGGCATCTCCCCTGAGGGTGATGCTGTCCCAGATGGAGGCCTTGACCTGGAGGAGTTTATCCTCTACCTGCAGGAGCAGGAACGGCGCCTCCTACTTCTGTTCCACGGTCTGGACCGCGATCAGGATGGTCAGATCGACGTCTCTGAGATGCAGCAGAGTTTCCGAGCCCTGGGCACTTCCATCTAGCTGGAGCAGGCAGAGAAAATCTTGCACAGCATAGACGCATGATAGTACCATGGCCATTGACTGGCAGGAGTGGTGTGGCCACTTCTTGTTGCATTCGCTGGACAACATGGAAGACGTGCTGTATTTCTGGAAGCATTCCACGGTCCTGGATATTGGCGAGTGCCTGACCATCCAGGATGAGTTCTCAGAGCAGGAGAAGCTGACTAGCATGTGGTGGAAGCAGTTGGTGGCGGGCGCGGTGGCGCGTGCCATGTCCCGGAGAGGCACAGCCCCTCTGGACGGCCTCAAGGTCTGCATGCAGATCCACGCCTCCAAGCCCAACAGCTGAACATCCTGGGGGGCCTCTGGAAGGAGCATTCCAGGCTTCCCTGTCCATCACCAACTCCCAGAGTTTTCTCAAACCCATGTCCATCGAGTGGGTGAGGCCATCCAACCATTGCATCCTCTGTCGTCCTCTTCTTCTGCCTTCAATCTTCCCAGCATCAGGGTCTTTTCCAATGAGTCTGTTCTTCTCATCAGGTGGCCAAAGTATTGGAGTTTCAGCTTCAGCATCAATCCTTCCAATTAATATTCTTTTTCTTTAGGATTGACTGGTTTGCTCTCCTTGCAGTCCAAGGAACTCTCAAGAGTCTCTTCCAACACCACAGTTGAAAAGCATCAATTCTTTCATGCTCAGCTTTCTTATGGTCCAGCTCTCACATCCATACATGACTACTGGAAGAACCATAGCTTTGACTAGATGGACCTGTGTTGGCAAAATAATCTGTCTGCTTTTTAACATGCTGTCTAGGTTGGTCATAGCTTTTCTTCCAAGCTAATTGGTTATTTATGCTTCTCTGGTGCCACATGCATAACAAATAGTTTAATTCTTATGAAGGATGATTCTCATAATTATTACAAGTGTATTACTATGCACTATAGCACAATATCCCTCAGAGTGATCTTTTTATATATGTACAGTTTGTATGATTATTTTATAGGTAAGGATCCAGGACCACAGAAAGATTAAGTAACTGATGCCATGATTTGGAAGGACCACTCCAAACTCTATAAAGTGTTTTCTAAGATTTTGTTCCTAATGAAATTTTAAACACGGAACATGATAGAGATTGATGGACTCCTATGTACAACTACCAAGATTTCACACTTTCATAATTTTCTAATGCTTTTTAATGAATGAGAGTATTACAAATGAAGTTAAAGTCCTCTTTGAACTACTCCATAATCGTATTACCCTAGGATTAACTTCTATGAATAATTTGTTGTTTATAATCCTGATGCCATAATTTTATACTTTATCAAGGAATGCTTATATATTTTTCTGTTCTAAAATTTGATGTAATATTATCATGCTCTACTACAGCAGCATTGGAAAACTTTCTTTGTCATTTCTTTTTTTCTGTATTCAGATATATTTAATACATATTTTTAGCTTATTTTCTCTGCATTCTCATTAATATATCATGGACTATAGTTGAGGAGATCTTACTAGAAAGCTTCTATGTATGTACTCATGTATATTTTTTACTTGATTTCTGAAGTTATATTTTATCAGAGATTCTTGTCCCTCAGTTCTGGAAAATTCTCTGCTCTAAGATTTATGTCTACGTATGTATGTATTTTATCTACATATCTATTCCTGTTACTTTGAGTTTCTTTGAAATACCTTGCGGTTCATAGTTTGGACTTTTTTACCTCTCTTCTACTCTGCAATTTAAGAATAAAAATATTCCAAAGAGTAAAATCTGTAATTTTACCATTATATATCTCTTAACTTCTACTTTCTGTCTTGGCCCAAAACAGATGCAAAGAGGGTGAGGATACTCTTGTTGTATTTTTAGTATTTTGGTGAGTTACTAGCAATTCATTTAAAGAAGAAATAAATGCTGAAAAACCTTTCCAAATCAATCATGTATTCTGACATAACTTCAGATATAAACACACACTGATGCATATATATATGTGTGTGTGTGTGTAGATATATATATATATATATATATATATATATATATGTCATTTCTGTATATTTAGGCTATTGAGGTATATTAAAATTATACAAAAATTATGAGATATGCATGTAAGAATATATTAACATATATTTATATATTTGGAGAGAAAGAGAAAATGATATATAGCTACACATCATACATATATATGACAGTGGAAATAAAAATTAACCACTTGATTTCTACAGAATTTTTCTCAACAACAGAAGTACCATTGTTCAAGAATACATCTTTAGTAAGTATATTTATTATAAGGATATGGCATTATGGATATATTAGTCTGAATAGCTATAAAAGACGAGCAGACTAATAAACTATTTTCTGTGAGAATGAAACTTTGGGACTTGACAGTGAAGTATATTCTGTTAAAAATAGTGATAAGTATATATCAGTAGATAGCAAGTAATAGGAAAAAAATGGCTGACAATAATTTCAGTGAAAAAAGGACTAATGTCCATTATGTTGCATATATACGTTCCTTATTCCTGGCAATTTTTTTTTTCAGTCTCATTTTATTCAATTGAGGTGGGATATGTAAGATGAGTAGATGTCAGTAGATTGCACAAATTATTTCAAGATTTCCAATCTTTATTATTTTTTTAACATTAAAAAATAAATTTATCTGAGGTCTGAAATACTGAAGAACAAGCATAATCCAATCTTTAAATATAATTGGTGATTTTAAAAAAATCAGTTCAGTTAATTCATTCAGTTGTGTTTGACTCTTTGCAACTCCATGGACTGCAGCACACCAGGTTTCCTGGTATATCACCAACTTCCAGAGCTTGCTCATATTCATGCCCATCGAGTTGGTGTTACCATCCAACCATCCCATCCTCTGTTGTCTCCTTCTCATCTTGCCTTCAATATTTCCCAGCATCAGGGTCTTTTCTAATGACTCAGTTCTTCACATTGGGTGGCCAAAATATTGGAGCTCCAGCTTCAGCATCAGTCCTTCCAATGAAAATTCAGAACTGATTTCCTTTGTTGGTTTGAACTCCTGGCAGTCCAAGGGACTCTCAAGAGTCTTCTCCAACACCACAGTTCAAAAGCATCAATTCTTTGGCACTCAGCTTTCTTTATGGTCCAACTCTCACATACATACTGACTACTGGAAAAACTATAGCTTTGACTAGATGGACCTTTGTTGCCAAAGGAATTTCTCTACCTTTTTTTTAAAATTTATTTTAATTGGAGGCTAATTAATTTACAATATTGTGGTGGTTTTTGCCATACATTCACATGAATCCACCATGGGTGTACATGTGACCCCATCCTGAACCCCACTCCCACCTCCCTCCCCACCCTATTCCTCAGGGACATCCCAGTGCACCAGCCCTGAGCACCCTGTCTCATGCATGGAACCTGGACTGGTGATCTGTTTCACATATGATAATATACATGTTTCGATGCTATTCTCTCAAATCATCCCACCCTCACCTTCTCTCACAGAGTCCAAAAGTCTGTTCTTTACATCTGTGTCTCTTTTGCTGTCTCGCATATAGGGTCATCATTACCATCTTTCTAAATTCCATATATATGCATTAATATACTGTATTGATGTTTTTCTTTCTGACTTACTTCACTCTGTATAATAGGCTCCAGTATCATCCACCTCATTAGAACTGATTCAAATGCATTCTTAATATGCTGTCTAGGTTGGTCATAGCTTTTCTTCCAAGGAGGAAGCATCTTTTAATTTCACGACAGCAGTCACCATCTGCAGTGATTTTAGACCCCAAGAAAATAAAGCCTTTCATTGTTTCCATTGTTTCCCCATCTATTTGCCATGAAGTGATTGAATTAGATGCCATGATCTTTGTTTTTTGAATGATAAGTTTTAGGTCAGCTTTTTCGCTCTCCTATTTTACTTTCATCAAGAGGCTCTTTAGTTCCTCTTCATTTTCTGCCATAAGGGTGGTGTCATTTGCATATCTGAGGTTATTGACATTTCTCCCAGCAATCTTGATTCCAGCTTGTGTTTCATCTAGCCTGGCATTTCTCATGATGTACCCTGCATAGAAGTTAAATAAGCAGGGTGACAACATACAGCCTTGACACACTCTTTTCTCAATTTGGAACCAGTCTGTTGTTCCATGTCTAGTTCTGTTGCTTCTTGACCTGCATACAGATTTCACAGGAGGCAGATAAGGTGGTCTCGTATTCCCATCTCTTTCAGAATTTTCCATAGTTTGTTGTGATTCACACAGTCAAAGCATAATTAAATCAATTTGAAAAGACATGCATTAAAAAGAACCAAATCCTGTCTACATAATGGTATATTATTTGGCAATAAAAAGAAATGAAGCACTGAAACATGTTATACAATTGAATAATCTTGAAACTTTATCCTACATGAAAAAGCCAGTCACAAAAAGCCATAGCTTGTATTATTTTATGTGAAGTGTCCAGACTAGTATCATCTATAGAGACAGACAGTAGAATAGCTGTTGCCTAGGACTTGGGCTGCTGGAGGCAAATGGAACATGAATTAATGGGTACGAGGGGATTAGTTTTGAGGGTGATAAAAATGTTCTAAAATTTGTTGTGGTTACAGTTAAACAACTCTGTGAATGTACTAAAAATAATTTAGTTTTACAATTTAAATGGGTGAATTGTATGGTATGTGAATTATATTTCACTAAACTGATACAAAGAACTGACTCACTGGAAAAGACCCTGATGCTGGGAAAGATTGAAGGCAGGTGGAGAAGGTGACAACAGAGGATGAGATGGTTGGATGGCATCACCGACTCTCCAGATATGAGTTTCAGCAAGCTCAGGGGGTTGGCGATGGATAGGAAAGCCTGGTGTGCTTCAGTTCATGGGGTCACAGAGTCAGACACGACTGACCAACCGGACTGAACTGAAAGCTGGGCAAGAAAAAAAACAAACTTTTTGTGTTTAACATATGCAAATATGAAATATTATAGCATGAAAGAAAAGGGTGCTAAGAACTTAAGGAAGTAATGTAATTAAATTACAGTGTGGCTTCCATAAGAGTTTCAAATTCACTGCATTGAAAGTCACAGTAGAAGTCCACCCACTCCACCAAGAGATGGAAAATAATAATAGGACAATAATTATATAGGGATCCAGGATTCCTCATTTTACTAAAGACAAGTGTATACTGAAGAATCACATTAAAAGAATGGAAATAGATTGCTTATGGTTTACCTCCTATATACCTTTAGAACTCCTATATGCCTTTAGATTAGATCTGGTACAGAGTGCCTGAAGAACTATGGACTGAGGTTCATAACATTGTACAGGAGGTGGTGACCGAAACCATCCCTAAGAAAAAGAAATGCAAGAAGGCAACGTGGTTGTATGAGTAGGCTTTGCAAATAGCTGAGGAAGGAAAAGTGAAGTCAAGGGAGAAAAGGAAAGATATACTCAACTGAAGGCAGAGTTCCAGAGAAGAGCAAAGAGAGATAAAAAGACGTTCTGAACTAAACAATGCGAAGAAATAGAGGAAGACAATAGAATGGGAAAGACTAGAGATCTCTTCAAGAAAACTGGAAATATCAAGAGAACATTTTAGGCAAGGATAGGTATGATAAAGGACAGAAACAGTAAGGACCTAAAAGAAGAAGAGATTAAGAAGAGCTGGCAAAAATATACAAAAGAACTATACAAAAAAAGATCTTAATGACCCAGAGAACCACAATGGTGTGGTCACTCACCTAGAGCTGGACATCCTAGAGTGTGAAGTCAAGAGGGTCTTAGGAAACATTACTGTGAACAAAACTAGAGGCGGTGATGGAATTCTAGCTGAGCTATTTAAAATCCTAAAGATGATGCTGTCAATACATCAGCAAAATGCAGCAGTGGTGATGGGACTGGAAATGGTCAGTTTTAATTTCAATCCCAAAGGGCAATATCAAAAATGTTCAAACTACCATACATTTGCACTCATTTCACATGATAGTAAGATTATGTTCAAAATCCTTCAAGCTAGACTTTCAGTACTACATAAACTGAGAATTTCCAGATGTACAGGTTGGCTTTAGAAAAAGCAGAGGAACCAGAGATCAAACTGCCAACATTCGTTGGATCATGGAGAAAGCAAGAGGAAGTTCCAGAAAACATCTACTTCTGCTTCATTGACTACACTAAAGCCTTTGACTGTGTGGATCACAACAAACTGGAAAATTTTTAAACATATGGGACTTCCAGATGACCTTACCTGTCTCCTGAGAAACCTGTAGGCAGGTCAAGAAGCAATAGTTAGAACCAGATATGGAACAAAAGAATGATTCAAAATTGGGAAAGGAGTATGACAAGGCTATATATTATCACCGTGCTTATTTAACTAGTATGTAGAGTACATCATAAGAAGTGCCAGGCTGAATGAATCATAAACTGGCATTAAGACTGCTGACAGAAATATCAAAAATATCAGATATACAGATGATATGACTCCAATGGCAGAAATTGAAGAGGAACTAAAGATCCTGTTGAAAAGTGTGAAAGAGGAGAGTAAAAAAGCTGGCTTAAAACTCAACATTCAGAAAACTAAGATCATGGCATCTGATTCCATCTCTTCATGGCAAATAGAAGGGGAAAATGTGGGAGCAGTGACAGATTTTAGTATCTTGGGTCCCCAAAATCACTGCAGATGGTGACTGCAGCCATGAAAATCAAAGACACTTGCTTCTTGGAAGGAAAGCTATGACAAACCTAGACATCACTTTGCTGACAAATGTCCTTATAGTCATAGCTGTTGTTTGTTCAGTAGTCATATACAGATGTGAGAGTTGGACCATATAGAAGACTGAGTGCTGAAGAAATGGTGCTTTTGAGCTAAAGAAGACTGAAAGTCCCTTGGACAGTGAGGAGATCAAATCAGTCAATCATTAAGGAAATCAACACTAAATGTTCATTGGAAGAACTGATGCTGAAGTTGAAACTTCAATACTTCGGCCACCTGATGCAAACAGCCAACTCATTGCAAAAGACTGTGATGGTGGGAAAGATTGAAGGCAAAACCAGAACAGGGCAGCAGAGGATGAGATAGTTAGATACCATCACCGACTCATAGGACATGAATTTGAGCAATCTCCAGGGGACAATGGAGGACAGAGGAACCTGGCATGCTGCAGTCCTTGGAGTCACAAGGGGTCAAACATGACTTAGTGACTGAACAACAACATCTTTAGAAAGTAAGACAAGGGCAAAAGAGCAAAAGTATAAGAATCAATCTTAAAACAGTTCTAATTCTTCATTAAAAATTGATATGACCAGTAGCCACTTGTTTCATTTGTTTTAAGTGAAACACTTTTGACAGTGCAACAATATCTAATGGCTTCAGTACTGCAATATTTTAAGAGCTGCAATATTTACCATAACTCCTATTTGATGTTAATAAAATCTGTCATTGATTTGGGAAGAAGAAGAAGAAAAAAAAAATTCTTGACACAGAATAGTGGGCAAGTATGGATTTCAAGTTTCTGCAAAACAAGAGTGCTGGAATTTAGTCCAAAGCCCTTGGGCTGTCTTGGCAATGAATTCAGCGCCTAGAACAGAGAATACCTCAGATTGCCTAATAAATGGGGCTCTCACTGACCATGAGATAGTTTACTCTGCCAGAAGCAAAATGTTGCAGAACTACAGCCACCTCTGCATTTCTTAAAAAAAAAAAAAAAAAAAGAAATGAAAACTTAAAAAGATTAAATTTGAAAATCAGATAAAGAAAAAAAATTTAGTGTAACTATATATAAAATATTGCATGAGGCATATTTAAATTTTTTAAAAAATTAATTGTTTCTCTGAAATTTAAATTGAACAGAATGTCCTATATTATCACTCTCAACCCTAAATGTTTTGCTTTCTCTTTTATTTCCTGTAATGATGCAACAGTGCCAGGTTTCAGAAAAATCGTGTTCACTTTTGTTTAAAGATTAATTTAATTCTTAATTCTGAATCTGAAACTTTCAAACTTGAGTTAGAACAGATAAAATGCAGCAGAGAGTTCTTCATCTAGGGGAGCAAAATTTGTCACCCCAAAATGTGTCTTTGGCATGAGTATTATTTCAAGCTGAAAACAATCAAGGACCAAAATACTTAGGAAAAAACTGCAACTTTCCCCATAACTTCCTCAAGAATGTAGATAGAAAATCTATTATATGAAAGGAGCTATTACCATAGGTAACTATAATATAAACCAGCATGTAGACAAGACAAGCCTAGCAAAAGTCTATGTTAAAACTCCTGTCTTAAAAAAACAAACAAACAAACAAAAAAAAACTATCTTTGTCTCATTATTTCTGTATGACCCAACAACCATTTATTTATGCCAATTACCTTCCTCCCATTGGAGGTCCCAAACCACTACTCCCAATATTCTTTTTTTCTTTAGCTGTAGATGGCATTTAAGGTGATGGTTTCAGACATTTTGCTGAGTTATAAGTTTTCCTGAGTGTTTCCCATATATACATAATATTACACTTTTTTTAAAAAAAATTTTTCCTGTTAGTCTGTCTCCTACCAATTTAATTTTTAGACCAGCCAGAAGAAACTAAAAGGTTAGAGGAAAATTTCTTCCTCCCTGACACTGGGAAGGGGTAAACTTACAAAGAGGTACATAAATAGTATACTTATTTCTCTTTGTATCTGTGGCCTTGAGGCAATACAAAATAAAAAATGAAAACTTCAGATTTTTTTGTTGTTGTTACCTAAAACCCTACATGCTGCGGAAGTCAAGCTATATTCCAATTTAAACCTAACACAGGAAGAGAACATGGTAGCCAGGTCCATGAAAATCAGAAAACTAGTCAACTTCTTTGTGTTCACCTTCCTCATCTATAAAATGAAACATTGATGATATCAGCATTATAGACTGTTATGAGATTAAATAAGATAAAAATTACACTGGGCTTAAGACAGTTATTGAAACATAAGCTCACAGCTGTTGTGCCGATACTCTTTTGTAGCTGCTATAATTATTTTAATTAGTATTATTACTATATTATGTCTGTATCAAGTTTGTTGGCATAATCACTGTGACTGACTGAGACTAAAATCTAGAAACTTGGATTTTTTTTTTTTAGCAAAAGTGTTGAGTTCTGTGAAAACAAGAAAAAGTGATTATGCAGATATTTGACTCTACAAAATTATTCCTTAAAGAGCTTTCTATCAATAGTGAAATTTTGAAAAATTCTGGCCTTTACAAATGTATTGCTAATTCTCCTTTTTGTTAGTCTTCCATGTGAATAAAAACATTACAATTGTGGAAAGTAACTCCAAAAACTTCAGGGTTCCAAAGAATACCAAGGAGAGACAAGAAAGCCTTCCTAAGTCATTAATGCAAAGAAATAGAGGAAAACAATAGAATGGGAAGGATTAGAAATCTCTTCAAGAAAATTAGAGACACCAAGGGAACATGTCATGCAAAGATGGGCTCAATAAAGGACAGAAACAGTATGAACCTAACAGAAGCAGAAGATATTAGAAAGAAGTGTCAAGAATAAACAGATCTATGCATAAAAGATCTTCATGATGCAGATAACAATGATGGTGTGATAATTCACCTAGAGCCAGACATCCTGGAGTAAAAATCAAGTGGGCCTTAGGAAGCATTACTACTGAATAAAGCTAGTGGAGGTGATGGAATTCCAACTAAGCTATTTGAAATCCTAAACGATGATGCTGTGAAAGTGCTGTACTCAATATGTCAGCTAATTTGGAAAACTCACAGATTTAAAAAGTTTAGTTTTGATTCCAATCCCAAAGAAAGGCAATGCCAAAAAATGCTCAAACTACCACACAAATGCACTCATCTCACACACTAGCAAAGAAATGCTCAAAATTCTCCAAGCTAGGCTTCAGTGGTACGTGAACCAAGAATTTTGAGTTGATATTCAATTCAACTTGGACAGATGTTCAAGCTGAATTTAGAAAAGGCAGAGGAGCCAGAGGTCTAATTGCCAACATCTCTTGAGTCATAGAAAAAGCAAGATAATTCCAGAAAAAGATCTACTTCTGCTTCATTGACTACCCTGAAAGCTTTGTGTGCATCACAACAAACTGTGAAAATTACTTAAAGAGATGGGAATACCAGGCCACCTTACCTGCTTCCTGAGAAATCTGTGTGCAGGTCAAGAAGCAACAGTTAGAAATGGACATGGAACAACAAAGGAGTCCATCAAGGCTGCATATTGTCACCCTGCTTATATAACTTCTTCTATGCACAGTGCATCATGTGAAATGCCAGGCTAGAAGAAGCACAAGCTGGAATCAAGATTGCCAGAGAAATATCAATAACCTCAGGTACACAGATGACACCACCCTTATGGCAGAAAGCAGAGAGTAACTAAAGAGCCTCTTGATGAAAGTCAAAGAGGAGAGTGAAAAAGCTGGCTTAAAACAACATTCAGAAAACTAAGATCATGACATTTGGTCCCATCACTTCATGGCAAATAGATGGGGAAACAATAGAAACCTTGACAGATTTTATTTTCTTGGGCTCCAAAATTACTGCAGATGGTGACTGCAGGCATGAAATTAAAGGATGCTTGTTCCTTGGAAGAAAAGCTATGACCAACCTGCTGCTAGGTCGCTTCAGTTGTGTTCAACTCTGTGCGACCCCAGAGATGGCAGCCCACCAGGCTCCTCGTCCCTAGGGTTTTCCAGGCAAGAACACTGGAGTGGTTGCCATTTCCTTAATGACCAACCTACATAACATATTAAAAAACAGAGACATCCCTTTGCCAACAAATGTCTGACTAATCAAATCTATGGTTTTTCCAGTAGTCATGCATGAATGTGAGAGCTGAACCATAAAGAAAGCTGAGCGCCAAAGAATTGATGCTCTTGAACTGTGGTGTTACAGAAGACTCTTGAGGGTCCCTTGGACTGGAAGGAGTTCAAAGCAGTAAAGGAAATCAGTTCTGAATTTTCATTGGAAGAACTGATGCTGAAGGTGAAGCTCTGATAATTTGGCCACCTGATGCAAAGACCCTGATGAAGAAGATTGAGGGCAGGAGCAGAAGGGGATGGCAGAGGATGAGATGGTTGGATGTCTTCACCAACTAAATGGACATGAGTTTGGGACTTGGTGATGGACAGGGAAGCCTGGCATGCTGCAGTCCATGGCATCGCAGAGTTGGACATGACTGACCAACTGAAATGATCTGAACTGAGTCAATATTGTGCTGTTTTCTGCCATATATCAACATGAATCAGTCATAGGTATACGTATGTTCCCTCTCTCTTTAGTCTCTCTCCTATCATCACCCCATCCTAAACCCCTCTAGGTTTCACAGAGCACCAAGTTTGAGCTCCCTGTATCATATTTTTTTCTAAAGTAGGTTAAGCTGTAATTTGCCAATTTGTAGTAGCTTTAATATAACACTTTTCCCCTGAATGTTAAAAACTGTGTATTTATCAAGCTGTTGCTGTATTTAGTGACAAATTCTATGAAATTCTGTACCTCACAAGCACACATGTATATGCACAGAAAATGACTGCCTTGCCTCATTTTCACACCCACTCAAAATTGGAAGAAATATCTACTAATGATTCTCTCTCTCTTTTTTAATCCATTTGAAACAAACAAACAAAAAAGTCACTAGGAGAGCACTTTTAAACTATCCTAGTTTCCTGAGTTTAATTTAACTTTTCATACAACTTATATTTATTAAGCAATCTTAAGAGTCATATTTGAAGTTTTTCATATCTCTTATACTGTAAGCAACAGTAAGGTAAAAACAGGTTAATTTCCTGGCATAACAGTAAGGTAAAAACAGTTTCACTTCCCAGCATAACTTACTAGCAATGGAAGAGCTTCTTACAAATTTACTGATAAATCTAAAAACAGATGGGGTATATTTTAGAAAATGGTTGATGAAAATCACTGAGCGTCTACATAAGTATTTATCTTTCCCTTTCCTTGAATCAGAGACATCCATATAATTTACATGCTTTTTCCTACCTTCGATAACAGATAATAAATGTTAAGTGGGACCTTAGCATATATTAAGCACTTGGATCCTGTTCACACAGCTTCCTCCCTCTTCCTGAGCATCTTTGTAAACTAGGGAAACAGGATACATCACAGATCAATTCAATCAATCAACTTTAATCATAACAGAAGAATTAAGCTGCTTTTCAGGCATGATGCAATAGAGAAAATTGCTTGAAGCTTTTTTTTAAGCCACCAGAGATCCCACAAGGGCTGTCATTTTGCTTCTGCATCTGCTTTCTATTCCAAAAGTCTGCGTTTTCTTCAGAAATAAACAAGAAAGACTGAAGCAATTGGAATCTGGGGGCATAATGAATGCACTTCATGTCATTTTAAACACACACAGGATCACTGACAAGAAATAAAAACAGAAAGTCAAAATCTTTGCCGAAAGAGAGAGAGCCCCAGAAGGATTTTTCCCTCCATTATTTGTTGCTTTGGGTTATGTCAGTTTATTTTATGGCTGCACTAATTTTAAATGCATTTTCCTCCCCTGTGAGATGCACTCTTTCAACTTTCCTGGAGGCAAGCTTGAGGGTTTGATTGATGGTCAGATGTGTGCACACATATATGTGTGCACACATCTGACCATAAAACATACAGTAATTCAGCATTTACTTTTGGAAGGCATGTTCTCTCTGTTTTGTTCCTTACTCGTGAGATCAGACCTTTCTTGCTATATAAAACTACTTAATGATTTTTCTGGAACACACACACACATGTACACGCACACACATGTACACACACACGTACACACACAGAAGGAACATCCAAGCAACCTTCAGCAATAGAGTTTAGTTTTTTCCTTAAAGGAAATATTTCAAATAATCATTAATGTATCTAAGAAAATAAAAATATTTGCTTTCTTAAATACTTGGATAGGAATATTTCAAGTCAAAAAACAACTGCAAAATAAACCACCCTTTAAACAAATAAAACAAAATGCTATAAAATTTTTTCACCTCTTATTAATCCCAATAACCTATTTAATGAGCATAAGAACATTTTCAATTTAACTAATATAAGAGCAAAATAAATTGCCATGTCACCCTCACATTACATAGTCAAGAAATGAAAAAGGCGACTAGAATTTCATTTAAGCAATAATTTTCCCTCTAATTATAAATTGTTTTCAGCTAAAATATCTGACCTGACAATAAAATAGAATAACTCAAAAATGCTTTTTATTTTGTTCAAAATATAAAATATAAAAGTCGGGGTACTAGCTAATATGCTAATGGTAGAGAATTTCTGACAAATCAACTTAGCAAAATGCAAATCATTCACTTAACACTAAGGAATTCAACCAGGAGCAAGGAAGAATTATGAGTTTAAAAAAAAAAAAAAACCAGAAAAATCAACTTTGCCAATTCCTTTTATGATAAAAATTCATTGTTAAATTTTTTGACAATTCCCACATGTCTTTCTATTTTCCTACTCAAAGGTTAGAGGCAAAAAATACTCCCTCTTGCTGACAGGAGTTGCTGCCTAATCAGCATTTACTGTGCTAATTACAGCACAATTTTCTAGAGTAAGCATCTCTTACTTCTCTCTACAGCCCATGGTGGACCAGCAGGAATTGGTGCCACTTCCAGTTTCATAACCTGACACTACTGATATTTTGGAATGGATGATTCTTTATTTTGAGGCAGGGTCTGTTTTCTGTATTGTAGGATATTTTGCAGCATCTCTGAATCTACTAACCAGAAATCAAAGGCAATATTCTCCCTATTTTAACAACTATAATTATCCCTGATGTTATTGTTGTGAAGGCCCTAAGTCCTGCTCGACTTTTTTGCAACCCCATGTTCTGTAGCCCACCAGGCTCCTCTGTCCATAGGATTCTCCAGGTAAGAATACTGGAGTGGGTTGCTATGCCCTTCTCCAGGGAATCTTTCCAAACCAGGGACTGAACCTATGTTTCCTGCACTGGCTGGTGGATTCTTTAACATGGAACCAACAGGAAAGCCCTATATATGTCCCTAGAGATTGTCAAAACTATACTTTCTACCACTCCACACTTAGAACCAACTTACAGTGTCATGGTTTTGCATGCGGGCTTATTTGGAACAAATCAGGACCTGTATAAGGGCTTCCAAGAAAGCAGTGTATTTTAGTCTACCAGATTCAAGCTTTGAGTTGGTTGTTGACAAACTTGGAGGAAGTCTCAGTCCTAGAATGCAACCAAAATGGTCAGCAAAACAAAACAAAGTTAAAAAACAAAACAAAACAAAAAACACTGAATAGTGGAAAAGCCTGGATCTCTGAAAACATTTGCAGATCTGGGTATAGCCAGCATTAGCCAAAGAGTTTTTCAGATGAACCAAAAACTCTTTTTGTTTTTTTTTGCTTAGACCATGTTTGAGGCAGTTTCTGACTTGATTAATGGACTTAATGTGAAAATAAATTACTTCATCCAGAAAGCTTTTCAATTTGCCAACAATAAATGCGATATACACTTTGAAAACCTCAAATATGTAGTTTTATGTGTATAATATACACAGGAAAAGGGCTTCCTGGATGGTGCTAGTGGTAAAGAATCCACCTGCAATGCAGGCGATGTAAGAGATGCGGGTTCCATCCCTGAGTTGGGAAGATTCCCTGGGGGAGGAAATGGCAACCCACTCCAGTATCCGTGCCTGGGAAATCCCGTGGACAGAGGAGCCTGGTGAGCTACAGCCCATGGGATCGCAAAGAATCACATACAACTGAGTACACACACGTCATACACAGGAAAACATATACCTTATTTTATGACGTTTACACTTGATGACTGAAGTCAAAATGCAGTTCTCAACATTTTCTCTGGTAGTCATTGCAAAGTATGTCTACTTCCAATAAATATGCTGCTATAGGTATGCTGGTTACATAAATGGGTAATGGATATATAATGGTCTGAAGATCATCATGCCCTTATGCATGACATTTTTTTCCTGTGTAGAGTCGGGTCCACTTCAGTCAACATTTCAGAACTTCAAATTGGCTTTTTGAAAAGATATGCAAATAAGATTTTCTGCACAATTACTGAATCAAAATCACAGTTAACCAATATTGCAGTCCTGTCATTAAATAGGTTTACACAATTAAAATGAGAATCAGGGAGGAAGGACGGAAGACAATTCATGGGGGATCCCTGCAATCATTCTTCACCTGTTAATAATTAAATGAAACGGCACAAATCCTGCTGAAGTCTCATAAGTGATAATGAAAATAGAAATTATTTTATAGGATTTGCTCAGTTTGGTACTTTTTCATCTTACTCAAGGTAAGAAAGATTCAAGACTTATGACATCTAAATAGAAAATACATGTTTCCATAGAATATGAATCTACTCTTTCCGACCAATAGTTTTGCCCCTACCCCCAGAGCTAGAAGAGTCTTTATAACCTCAAAAAATTTTACCTGGCAGAAAAGAATTAAAATAATAAATTATGTCAAAATACAGGCTTTAATTATTCAATACTAAATGCAATAAAAGACAAAATTTATAAGACAAATTGACATAGGAAAACAGGTGCCCAGAACAGAGAATAACTATATAATATAGTTATATAACTATATAGAATAACTATATTCTCAAATAGTTATTATATTCCTGTTGATTATTTGAATAACATCAATAATATTATCTGTGGTGCAGGTGGTCTCTGATTTGTTAATTTATTGTACCTCATAAAATAGTTTAGAGATAAGACAAAATATTCTCTATCAATATTGTTTTTGCTATTAAAATCCACGTGTATATATTTCCTGTTAGTTGGAGAACTAGCACACTAAGTGATAATTTTCTTGTTTCTTAATGTTGAGAATCCAGATATTTTCTTCTTAAAAACATAAAGAAGAACAAATTCCACTAGTGTTTCGCTATCAGAACTGCTTGTTATCATGCTTTACCTAGCCTACCTTATATAATGTAGCTATCAATTCCAAAAAAGAAAAGCATAATAATGTGGTTTTCCTCTAGGTTCTTAGAGAATTATTACCTTTAAAGTAAAATGCTTGCTATTAGGTGTGAAGGCTGTTTTAATCACTGGAGCCTTTACATACTATACCAATATGCAAGACCTTTTCACTTTTTCTTACTCCACATTGCTGAAAAACTTCAAGAGAATGTTACCCTTACAATTTCAGGAGGGAGAGAATACCAAGAGTTTTCTGAGCTCATTTGAAGTCTGGGAAGGCTATTGTACCCATTTTTAAAACCTGATCAAAATTCAGTCTGCTGTTTGTTACTAAATTATGTATCTCTGAAGCATAAATGTGTTGGCTTTAGAAAGTTACAAATTAGTGTATTTCCATATGACTTGGGAAAATGTAATTTTAACCAATTTTGTTTGGGGTGAAAAAATATTGTTTGCATTATTTTATAACACAAGGGAGCTGTCAGCCCACATGGTCATCCAATTTCTGCGGCAGAGAGAGCTCCCTTGCATCTCAAATGGTTAGCAATAAAGCTTACACTTTTCACATTAACGCTACCGATAACCTATAAAAATGCTTGCTTTATACACTTTATTTTGCAAAAGAAAATGTGGCAAGTCTAACAGAAGAATTTGGTATCTCCTTGAGTAGATATTCCATTTCTCACTCCATTATCTTTAATTCAAAAGTGTGAAACAGTATTTGAAATTGTCCTGAAACTTATTATTTTTAATCCTTTTCAGATATGCTGATTTTATTGTATTCTAGGGGAGTTTAGTTGCACTAGCTTCTCCTTCTGCCATCTCCAGTGTTGCTGGGCTGTCATTCTTTGTTCTGTGAGTCAGTAGAAGCAGATGTTACTATTTCTAAAAATGTCAATTTGAAGACTAAATCATTAGACCTACATAATATTGATAAAAATTCATTAAATATAACTTTTCATTGTGACTATTAGAAAAGATAAATGAGATGTACTAATAAAACAAAAAAGAGTAGGGAATATAGTAAAAGGACAAAAATAAATGGGGAAATTAAAAGAGAGGGAAAATTATGCAGGAAGGTAAGGAGACAGGTAAAGAATGAATGTAGATAGCAGAAGTAAATATATGCAACATGAATCCTATGACATCAGTTAGTGAGCAGAACTTGAAAGGCATTTTTAATATATATGTACGCACATGTGTATATATGTGTATATGTGTGTGTGTACATATGTACATATATACATGTGCATATACATATATACCACGATATATATATGTACACACACACACACACACACACACACACACACACACACAGTTCTTGTTTAGTCACTAAATTGTGTCTGACTCTTTGCAACCCCCGTGGGCTGTAGCCTGCCAGGCTCCTCTGTCCATGGGATTCTCCAAGCAAGAATACTAGCCTGGGTTGTCACCTCCTTCTCTAGGGAATCTTTCCAACCCAAGGATCAAACCCATGTCTCCTGCATTGGCAGGTGGATTCTTTACCACTGAGCCACCTGAAATGCCTACATACATATTATGTCTTTGTTCAAGTTCTATGAGTTGAAAATGATGAATTCAATTCCAAGTTATAGATGTAAAGCCTGGTAATGTCTGTATGATGACCAAAGATAAAATAATATTTACCTATGGCTTTTGCTTTCAATAAGCGATACTCTTATCTACCAGGGGACGTTCCTGGTTTTCACAAGTGAAGTGTGTGTGGGTGTGTCGGTGGAGTGAGGCCAGTGACATTCAGTGGGTAGAGGTCAGGGATGCTACTCATCATCCTGTAATGCACAGAACAGTCTGCATGACAAAGAGTTATTTGACCCCAATGTCAATAGTTCTGAGGCAGAGAAACTCTGACCTACGAAATCAACAAATTCTTTAAGAATGGTAAAGTGAATTGCTTTTCTGGTTGATGTTTGATTTCAAAGCATTTTATCTTGCCCAAATGCCCATTTGAATCTCAAGTCAGGGGAAAAAAAAGCAAAAACAAACACACCCATGGCCTTTGCACTGACTGATGTAAATCACAGTTTAACATGAATTATTGTGAGGGTTCAGAGCTCAGCTGGTAAAGAATCCGCCTGCAATGCAGGAGACCCAGTTGGATTCCTGGGTTGGGAAGATCCGCTGGAAAAGGGATAGGCTACCCACTCCTTTCTTCCTAGGATTCCCTTGTGGCTCAGCTGATAAAGAATCCGCCTGCAATGTAGGAGACCTGCTTTTGATCCCTGGGTTGGGAAGATCCCCTGGAGAAGGGAAAGGCTACCCACTCCAGTATTCTGGCCTGGAGAATTCCATGGACTGTATAGCCCATGGGGTTGCAAAGAGGTGTACACAACTGAGTGACTTTCACTTCTACTCAATAAGTGATGACTGATCATTGGTTAGTAGAGATACAATCAGAGTTCTGTGTGCCTCTAACCTCGAATTCAAGTTAATTTGATCAACCACATCCCAGAGATGATAAAATATGTATCTTTTTAAGTGGGAAGACTGCAAAAGGACAAGTGGTGCTTCCAAAGGTCCCTGATCTAGATGTTCCAATATGATCAATAAAATATTTATCTTTTTAAGCACAACATGAAGATTATAATTTCTGTAGAATGTGGAGATTTGAGTTTTTCAAGTCAAAATATTATATAATTGTTAAGCATCTTATAACTAGTAATCCAAAATATATGTGTATTTTCACAAGGACTTGAAAGAGAAAAAAATCTAGAGGAAAAAAAAGGGTATGAATCAATAGAGGTACTTCTTGGACACAAGGATATAATTTTCCATGGTTTAAAATTTCTTGAAGATAATACATAAACCTTTAAAACCTATGTTTGTTCTTTACTTTGTTAAAGGTTTCCATACAATTGCAGCACTTACAAAGAATGGGAGACAGAAATCTTGGTCCATTATGATAGGACATATTTTGCTATTTTTGTTAGCCCTAACAGCCTTCCTAGAAATGACTGCTACAATAAAATAATTTAAAGCTATAGTCAATCTCTCTCCTAGACCTACATCTTTTTTAAAAGGCTCAGAAAATATAACTTCAAATCACTATCTTCAAAACATTTAAGCTTGTTACCAAATGTATGATATTCAAACATATAATTCTTAGTTCGTCTCTGATTTTGCTGCTGTGTAAGCAAGTCCATGACAGTTTTGACGAATTTAAGCTTTCACCTGGCATTCTGCAAAAGAACTTTTAAGGATCACAGGACGTATGCAGGTTTTGTCATGAATAGTGCCAATGCCATGTTATGCTGTGCTGGTGGTCCACACACAGTGGCTGCTTTGAGTCAAGCCTGTAGCTCACTTGGGTATCATCTCCATGGTAACTTGTTTACAAGGGCTGAAATACAAGCTGAAAATTCAAGGTTAGCTTTTTCTTTGTTGCTGTTTTGATGTTTTTGGCAGTCGAAATAATGTGGGTATAAGACTTGATTTAAACAGCTTCATGGCAGGCTGAGTCAAAACAAAACTCCATACAAAATGTGCTTTCTTCATCTCCATTAAAAAGGAGAGAATTTAAAATGATTAATCAGAACCATCAGCTATATCTTCCTTTCATATTCCAAATCAACAGTCTTCCTGCCACACTTTGGAATCCCATCTTGGGAAACAGGTTTAAGGCTTCATAGTTTTTGAAGCAATAATTTTGTGTGTGTGCATATGTTCTGCCTTAGATGAAGAATTTAGTTTATTTTAAACCATCACTGTGTTGGGGAGGGGGAGGGGTATGAGGAGTTTTAGAACCTATGCTAAAGCACTTCACCCTCCAAGTGGATCAGCCCTTCAAATTATAAAATTGACTGCATTTTCAATATTAAGAAAAACAGTTACTATGCACAATTACTCTTTCCAAGAAATAATTATAAAGTGACTCTGAATGTAACATTAGTTTAATGGAATGCTTATTGTGATTATGGAAAATTTATATAGATTGTTTAAAAAGAACTGCTATTTTTTTAAGGTAAGTTAGAACCCAGAGTGATCTTAAATCTATACAGTATTTGAGCCTCTGAATGAATTTTCACAAAACAGTAGCACAGAAAAATACTGCTATAGATCTTATCCTCTCTTTATAATGTCTTTATGAATCTCATAAGCATTTCAATAATTCAATATAAACCCCCTAAAAAAATCAAGATTCCTACTACTATTCTTTCATTAAAATCTCCATAATGTACAATGTAACTGATATGGAAATACAATAATATGCCAATTAGCATAAAGGTGTTGTTTAAGAAAAAGCAAAGACAACTTTAAGACAGAAAGTTAAATTTGGAGTTGGCGTTATTTTAGTTTATGAAATTGATAACACTCCTTTGGACCCAGATCCTCCCCTTCCCTGCTCCTTCCCATATTCTTGATATATATAGATACAGACATATAAAGAAACATTATCTACTACAATCGTTGATTTAACTTCTTGGTTTCACTAATCACATCATCACAGTATCTGATATAGGATGACAGACAATACTATTTATTGAATAAATATCTGATTTTGTCATCAGTCAGTCAGTTCAATCTCTCAATCATGTTTAACTCTTTATGACCCCATAGACTGCAGTCCACCAGGCTTCCCTGTCCATCACCAAATCCTGGAGCTTGCTCAAACTCATGTCCATTGAGTCGGTGATGCCATCCAACCATCTCATCCTCTGTCATCCCCTTCTCCTGCCTTTAATCTCTCCCAGGATTAGGGTCTTTTCTAATGAATCAGCTCTTCACATCAGGTGGCCAAAGTATTGGAGTTTCAGCTTCAGCATCAGTCCTTCCAATGAATATTCAGGAATGATTTCCTTTAGGGTTGACTGGTTTGATCTCCTCGCAGTCCAAGGGACTCTCAAGAGTCTCCTCCAACACCACAGTTCAAAAGCATCAATTCTTCGGCTCTCAGCTTTCTTTATAGTCCAACTCTCACTTCCATACATGCCTACCGTAAAAACCATAGCTTTGACGGACCTCTTTACTTTATTCAGTAAATAAGGTTTCTGCTTTTTAATATGATGTCTAGGTCAGTCATAGCTTTCCTTCCAAGGAGCAAGTGTCTTTTGTCATAGTCAGTATGATTTCTAGGGCTTTGTTAGTAATGTTGACTTTTCTACCACAATCTCCCCATTGATTTTGTTTTCGTTTTCCCAATGTAGATTTGTGGAACATTCTATTTTTCTTTGATATCACATGGGAGAAAGAATAGTTATTTGCCCAACACATTCTAAAGCATGTTTTAGATTCAGATCTTCCTACACCTAAACCCTTCCCTCACATGAGAACACTTTTTACTTTTCACACAAACTGCACTTAAACATCTCTGTAATTTTTCCCCTAAATAGAGCTAAGGGAATGGGTTCCACTCTGACAGTGATTCCTCTGCATTTCATTTGGATGTAGCTTTGTTCATTTTGTTTGGGACTGACATCCACACACTGCTATATTTAAAATAGATTATCAACAAGGACTTATTCTGGGCTTCCATGGTGGCTCAGCTGGTAAAGAATCCACCTACAATGTGGGACACCTGTGTTCGATCCCTGGGTGGGAAGATCCCCTGGAGAAGGGAACAGCTACCCACTCCAGTATTCTGACCTGGACAATCCATGGGCTTACTGTATAGCACAGGGAACTCTGCTCAATAACTATTTTCTAAAGACCTACTGGAAAAAGAATTTGAAAAAGAAGAGATACATGGACATGTTTTTAAAAATGTCTCTAGTAAAGATAGCAGGTAGGAATGCTAGTGAATGTTGATGCCACAGTACTTGGAGGAATTTAGTTTAACTTAAAATATTCACTTCACTTGATTAAATTTTACCTTGATTAAACTATTTTTTCAGTTCTGTTCTTAATGATGTTGAGGAAAAAAAAATTTTTTTCTACTGCATTCTTTCTTTTGCACAACTTAATCTTAGGACAGTTTTCCCATGGACTATCCTTTCTTTTTATTTTCTTACAATTCAACCATTAAACATACAAAGATTACTGTTAGAAAATGTTGTAAATCAAGTGTCTAATTACCAAACAACTTATTTAAGGTATCTTTTGAGCAGAATTGAAGCAAGCTAAAGATGTATGTGTGTGTGTGTGTGTGTGTGTGCATGTGTGAGTGTGTGTGTGTGTGTGCACTCATTGCAACCCCATGGACCATATAACCCATCAGGCTGCTCGTCTGTCCATGGAATTCTACAGGTAAGAATACTGGAGTGGGTAACCATTCACTTCTCCAGGGGATCTTGCTGACCCAGGGATTCAACCCGGGTCTCCCACATTGAAGGAAGATTCTTTATCATCTGAGTAACCAGGGAAGTTAAATGAAAAAAGAAGGGAAGGGGTGGTTATACATTTACTTCTCACATGGCTACAACCTGAGATCTATAAATTCCTAAAGAGTAGCATATAGGTGATTTTGACCCATAGATTATGGGTTTAGTTTTGAAATAAACAGCAAAGGAAGATATTTTGATTTTTTTTTTCCTTCATGAACTCCTCAGGCAGATGATATTGTAAAAATGGGAGCATCAGTGTTTAATAATTCTTTATTTAGTGTTTCCTAGCTGCCTACAAGGTTCTACGATTTGATAGAATAAACATAAGAATTCTCTCTTCTTTTTATTAGAATCAATAAATAAATTTTGATAAGAAATGAAGGTCCAAATGTAACTTTGTAGCCTCAGAATATAATATTAAGTTGGTTAGACAGATCTCTTATGACACTCAAGTGATAGAAATTACTTTTAAAAAGTCAGTCTCTGAAGAGAAGGATTATGGTTATTCAGTAAATCAAATCCACACTAATGATACTATATACTTTAAGACAGATAACTAGCAACTGATAATTAAAAACTCCCTTTAGCTGGCCCTCCAAAGTGAGTGGTAAGATATACTACATAATACAACACAGTGATAAGGAATCAATATAAAATAGTATACAAAGTCGTTGACTAAATTTATTATGTACTAAAAGCACAACAGGCTTTCAAAGTAGAGAATTATTAATAAAGGGTCAGTCAAAAAATCTTTCATGGAAAATAGAACTTTTAATTTTAACTTGAATTTTCAAGTTCTGAATGGGTAAAATTTTATATTCATGTAAAGATAAAAATGAGTACAGAGTTCATGGAGATAGAAGAGTATTTTTTTTTTTGGTTTGTTTTGTGGAAGAGAAAAGAAAATATTCTGATGATGGCAGAAATGTCTGTTAGGCAGACATAGCTAAAATAGTTCAGAACTATCTGGGCTCAGATAGTTCTTTTCATATAAAACTAGACAGATAATTTTAGACTTAAAACAGAAAGTAATTCATGTTTTTGGAAGGATTAAATTTGTAGAAATTTTTTAGAAGAAAAGAACATTGAAAGAATATTTGCATGACATATTGAAATGAATTAGTTAAGTCAAGAAGTATATTTTAAAAGACAACCGAAGGGATCCTGTTTTGTTCAGTCTGGTATCAATAAGAAAAAAACAACTAAAGTAACACAGAATTTGTTGTCCTACTAAATACAAAGCTGTGTATTGTCACCCTGCTTATTTAACTTATATGCAGAGTACATCGTGAGAAATGTTGGGCTGGATGAACCACAGGCTGGAAGCAAGATAGGTGGGAGAAATATCAACAACTTCAGATATGCAGATGATATGACCCTAATGGCAGAAAGTGAAGAGGAACTAAAGAGCCTCTTGATGAGATGAAAGCAGAGAGTGAAAAAACTGGCTTGAAACTCAACATTCAAGAAGTTAAGATCATGGCATCCAGTCCTACAACTTCATGGCAAGCAGAAGGGGAAAAGTGGAAGCAGTGACAGATTTTACTTTCTTGGGCGTCAAAATCACTATGGATGGTGACTGCAGGCACGAAATTAAAGGATGCTTGCTCCTTGGGGGAAAGCAATGACAAGCCTAGACAAGTGTATTAAAAAGCAGAGACATTACTTTGCTGACAAGCCCCAAATAGTCAAAGCTATGTTTTTTCCAGTAGTCATGTATGGATGTGAGAATTGGACCATAAAGAAGGCTGAGTGCCAAAGAATTGATGCTTTTGAATTATGGTGCTGGAGAAGACTCTTTAGCATCCCTTGGACTGCAAGGAGATCAAACCAATCAATCCTAAAGGAAATCAACTCTGAATATCCATTGAAAAGACTGTTAAAAAAAAAAAAAAAGAAAGAAAAGACTGCTGCTGAAGCTCCATTTCTTTGGACCACTTGGTACAAAGAGCCGACTCACTGAAAAAGACCCTGATGCTGGGAAAGATTTAAGGTAAAAGGAGGAGGGGGTGGCAAAGGATAAGATGGTTAGTTAGCATCACCAACTCAATGGACATGAATTTGAGCAGACTCCAGGGGATAGTGGAAGACAGGGCAGTCTTACATGCTGCACTCTATGGAGTCACAAAGAGTCTGACACAATTTAGTGGCTTAACAAAAACAACAACTAATTATATGCAATGAATAAGAGGAATTTGTCAATATTTCAAATTGCAAGCTTGGCAACAAAGAGAATATAATCTTAATGCAAGAAATAGAATATTTAATATAATGTAAAAGAGTCTTGAACATCTTCTTGTTATACCCGTGAGACAATCTGTTTTATATGTTCATTCCCTAGTTTTACAACAAACTCTTGCTTTTAGATCATGTTTCAAAGACCAATGAAGTACTCTCCATTTCACTTAAGTTACTTTGTACTAGAGTCACCAATACTCCTGAATTCCTTTAAAGTCTATCTATTATGTGCCATTTATTGATTTTCTTTGCTCAAGAAATCATACTTTGAATATACAAATATAGTTTCAGGATAAATTCATTTACATAATTATTTTTGTGACATTAGTATAGGTTAAATTCTCAATGCCAGACACAATGTTTACATGCTGATTTAATAAACTAAAGGAGTGAAGGTACAAGAAAGATATTTAGATAAACCTAATGCCCTGTCCTACCATTAACATAATTTAAGAAGAAATGCAAAGTACTTCAATAAATCACAGATTCTTTACTAGCATTAGGA
Source organism: Cervus canadensis (assembly GCF_019320065.1). Lineage (NCBI taxonomy): Eukaryota > Metazoa > Chordata > Mammalia > Artiodactyla > Cervidae > Cervus > Cervus canadensis. Next base: position 32,776,647 of record NC_057389.1, read on the forward strand.
ACATTTCTAACACTTGAATTTTCCCAAATAAGTTGTCTAGTTATTTTAGACTCTCTTTTCATGGTAAAACTTAAGTAATATACACATTTGAGTTCTAAGAAATGCTGCCCAAACATCAAGGCATGAAATCATAGGGCATTAAAATCTTTTACTTTGTAGCCAAATGTTTTGATTAGGAAAACACAGAAGTCTATATATATTCTCCTGTATATGATTTACATCTAGTTTTAAAATACTTTAAGAATTTATTAGCTCTATAAAAAATTCGATGAGTTAGAAATGAAAAGAAAAATGCCTTGGCTTTGCAATCCAATGCAGATCCTACAAATCATTGAATGTGCAGGTCAAAAGAATACAATACAGAATATTTCTGCCCTTGAAGACAGGGCAGAACCACAGGCCAGCACAGACAATAAGGAAATCAAACTAAGTGCTTTGTATGATTGTAACCATCTTTAAATGCACTTGAATAAAGATCAAGTTTAAAATTTTATACTTGTGATACTACAAAGGCCAATTCTCTGCAAATCAGTAATAACGAAATTGATATAAGGAAATACATATTCTGGCATAAGTTAGTATAGTGTGAGTCAGCCAATGAAAAGAGAAACCCATGTTCAATATTTCAAAAATTATTGTTTTAGGAAAATTAGGTTAAAGAATCTGCCTGCAATGCAGGAGACCTGGGTTCAGTTCCTGGGTTGGGAAGATCCCCTGGAGAAGGAAATGGCAACCCACTCCAATATTCTTGCCTGGAGAATCCCCGTGGACAGAGGAGCCTGGCAGGCTACAGTCCATGGGGTCACAAGAGTTGGACACGACTTAGCGACTAAACCACCACCAAAATAAGAGGACTTCCTTAGTGGTGCAGAGGTTAAGAATTCACCCGCCAGTGAGGCGGACATGGGTTCCATCTTTGGTCTGGGAAGATCCCATATGCCTCAGGGCAACAAAGCCTGTGTTCTAGAGCCCATAAACGGAAAGTGAAGTCGCTCAGTCACCCATGCTATGCAACAAAAGAAGCCACGGCAATGAGAAGACGACTCACCAAACTAAAGAGTGGCTTCAGTCAGCAAACTAGGCAAATCCTGTGCACAGCAGTGAAGAGCCAGCACAGCCAAAAGAAATGATTAAATAAATACTTTCTAAAAATGAAGGAGTCTTATAGGAATCTAAAAGAGGCTCCAGTGAATTCCAGTGGTTATCACTGCTAGGTAAATGTATGTTAGGCTTAAATTAACTCTACTACTAATGACAAATAGTTCTTTTATAGTGTGGATTTCACAGTGTGGATTTGGACACCACTTTTAAAAAAACAGTGTGTATATATATATATATATATATATATATATATATATATATATTAGTTCAGTTCAGTCGCTCAGTCGTGTCCGACTCTTTACGGCCCCATGAATCCCAGCACACCAGGCCTCCCTGTCCATCACCAGCTCCCAGAGTTTACTCAAACTCATGCCCATTGAGTCGGTGACACCATCCAGCCATCTCATCCACTGTTGTCCCCTTCTCCTCCTGCCCCCAATCCCTCCCATCATCAGGGTCTTTTCCAATGAGTCAACTCTTCCCGTAAGGTGGCCAAAGTACTGGAGTTTCAGCTTCAGCATCAGTCCTTCCAATGAACACCCAGGACTGATCTCCTTTAGGATGGACTGGTTGGATCTCCTTGCAGTCCAAGGGACTCTAAGAGTCTTCTCTCCAACACCACAGTTCAAAAGCATCAATTCTTTGGTGTTCAACTTTCTTCACAGTCCAACTCTCACATCCATACATGACCACTGGAAAGACCATAGCCTTGACCAGATGGACCTTTGTTGGCAAAGTAATGTCTCTGCTTTTTAATATGCTGTCTAGGTTGGTCATAACTTTCCTTCCAAGGAGTAAGTGTCTTTTAATTTCATGGCTGTAGTCACCATCTGCAGTGATTTTGGAGCCTAAAAAAATGAAGTCTGACACTGTTTCCACTGTCTCCCATCTATTTCCCATGAGGTGATGGACGAGATGCCATGATCTTAGTTTTCTGAATGTTCAGCTTTAAGCCAACATTTTCACTCTCCTCTTTCGCTTTCATCAAGAGGCTTTTTAGTTTCTCTTCACTTTCTGCCATAAGGGTGGTGTCATCTGCATATCTGAGGTTATTGATATTTCTCCTGGCAATCTTGATTCCAGCTTGTGCTTCTTCCAGCCCAGCGTTTCTCATGATGTATTCTGCATATAAGTTAAATAAGCAGGGTGACAATATATAGCCTTGACATAATCCTTTTCCTATTTGGAACCATTCTGTTGTTCCATGTCCAGTTCTAACTGTTGCTTCCTGACCTGCATACAGGTTTCCCAAGAGGCAGGTCAGGTGGTCTGGTATTCCCATCTCTTTCAGAATTTTCCACAGTTCATTGTGATCCAATTTGATCTCTGGTTCCTCTGCCTTTTCTAAAACCAGCTTGAACATCTGGAAGTTAACGGTTCACGTATTGCTGAAGCCTGGCTTGGAGAATTTTGAGCATTACTTTACTAGCGTGTGAGATGAGTGCAGTTGTGCGGTAGTTTGAGCATTCTTTGTCATTGCCTTTCTTTGGGATTGGAATGAAAACTGACTTTTTCCAGTCCTGTGGCCACTGGTGAGTTTTCCAAATTTGCTGGCATATTGAATGCAGCATTTTCACAGCATCATCTTTCAGGATTTGAAATAGCTCAACTGGAATTCCATCACATCCACTAGCTTTGTTTGTAGTGATGCTTCCTAAGGCTCACTTGACTTCGTATTCCAGGATGTCTGGCTCTAGGTGAGTGATCACACCATCGTGATTATCTGGGTCATGAAGATCATTTTTGTACAGTTCTTCTGTGTATTCTTGCCACCTCTTCTTAATATCTTCTGCTTCTGTTAGGTCCATACCATTTCTGTCCTTTATCAAACCCATCTTTGCCTGAAATTTTCCCTTGATATCTCTAATTTTCTTGAAGAGATCTCTAGTCTTTCCCATTCTGTTGTTTTCCTCTATTTCTTTTATATATATATATATATATACACTAAAACCTGTTCCAAGTCAATATTTCAAATTCTGATTCTGGAATAGCAAATGAGGTAAGCACAACCTGGAATGTTTCTTAACGTTTTATAATACTAGTAGAAAATGTTTCCTTTTTTTCTTTTTTTCACCATAATGCATTCATGGAAGATTTCTTGAGACCTTTAATATGGATTTTTCCCCTGAAATTAATTAATAACCGTTATCAAAAACAGGTTCATGCCCTGAGTGAAAAGAAACAATTAGCTAGTTTAGGATAATTAATTCCTACAACTTGTATAGTTTTCAGGGACTACTTATATATGCCAATATTCCTTTGGCTGTCTGCCAAATAATGAGCTGCTGGGTTTTTTTTTTTTTTTTTAAGGTTAGCCATATCATCATTGCTAAGACTACTCTAAGCACTGAGTTGTATATTGGATAGTATATGCTCTCCATATTACTTTCAACTCAAACATTTTAGTTTTGTCCACAAACTTAATTTTAGAAAGTATTTGCCTGTTAATTTTCTTTCTGATGAATTACTTTAGACTGCCTTTTAAAACTCATTATAAATCACCAGTGTTTGGTACTGAAATTTTAAAAAGTTATTACTTAGTCTTATCGTAAGATTTCTTTACTATTGCATCACACTTAGCAATATGTACAACTGAGAAGTAATGGGAACCTAGAAGAGGTATGCTAAGCGTGCCGTATATGTGAAAAAGAGAACGCTGAGATTAAAGAAGAGATGAAGGGCTGAAGGAAGAGGGAAGAAATGAAAAAAAAATGTCTAGTATAAGAGAAAACTGCTGTCAAATGGCTGAGTTCTACCATACCACTTTCTCTAAGACAGTTGTCACTTTAACTGAACCTCTTGCATTTAAAAATGCCATTTGACCTGTGAGACACAAAATTTTGATAGTTTTCTCATAACTACTTGAATTGAATTGCTTATATGATTGAAGTTGGTTTCACGGGAAGAACAAAAGGCAACAGTGATTCTATGATCAAATAATGTAGAATTTTGGTAGAGTGAAATCTGTGTAAAGTCACAGGAGGGGGAAGGTGAACATTTTAACACATTCATTATTTATTTAAATTTCAAGATAAAACCAAAGTTTTGGTCCACTTAAGTAAGTGAAGTGAAAGTCGCTCAGCTATGTCTGACTCTTTGTGACCCCATGGACTATACAGTCCATGGAATTCTCTAGGCCAGAATACTGGAGTGGGTAGCCTTTCCCTTCTCCAGGGAATCTTCCCAACCCAGGGATAAAACCCAGGTCTCCTGCATTGCAGGCTGATTCTTTACCAGCTGAGCCACAAGAGAAGCCTAAGAATACTGGGGTGGGTAGCCTATCCCTTCTCCAGCCTATCCCTTCTCTTCTTTCCAATCCAGGGATCAAACTGGGGTCTCCTGCATTGCAGGTGGATTCTTTACCAGCTGACCTATCAGGGAAGCCTGATATTTCTGAATTGAATATAAAATAACTTATGAATATTTTGAATATTTCATAAATTATAAAATAACTTATAAGTTATAAAAGTTATAACATAAGTTATAAAAATAACTTATGAAACAAAAAACTTATGAGAGGGACTCAACAATAGATTTGACTGTAAAGAAGAATCATAAGTCTGAAGACACCTCAACAAAGGTCTTCCAATCTGAGATATCAAAAGGAAAGTACATAAAAGAAATAGATCCTCAGAGATCTGTGGGGCACAATTAAACAAACTGACATGTGTATAATAATAGTACCAAAATGAGAAGGTATAGAGAAAGGGGAAGAAAAATTGTTCAAAGAAGTAATTGGTAAAAAGTTTCTAAGTTAAGTGAAAACTTTACACATCTAAGAACCTTAACAAACTCCAAAAAGATAAGCTTAAAGAGATTTACATCTAGTCTCCTCAAAGCCAAATCGGCGAAAGATAAAGAAAAAACAAAAAATCATGAGAACATCAAGGGAAAATGAGTCATTATGCACAAGAGAAACCCTTTAAGAGTAACAAGAGTAAGAAATGATTTCTTATCAGAAACAATAGAAGCCAGGAGGCTGTGTTCAGGATAACATTTGACATGATAACAGAGAAACAAACCAAAACAAACAAACAAAAAAACTATCAGTCAATAATCCTGCTAACTATCTTTCAAAAATGAAGGCAGAATAATGATACAATCACATAGAGAGAATTTGTTGCTGGCATATCTATCTTGCAAGAAAGATTCAGTCTAGTGACATCAGACGACAATTGAAATCCATATGATGAAACAAAAAGCACCAGTAAATGTAATTGTAAAAGGGATTCTAAAATCTATTACAATTATATATTTTGCCCTCCACTTTCTCTTAATCAGTTTTAACTACAAAAATCTATAAAATTTTATCACTGAAAAAGCTATATTATTAAATTGAATAGATGTAATTTATATGACATTAACAGCACAAAGAAAGGAGGAAAGAATGCAGTTATATTTGAGCAAGAATATGACACCAAGTAGTAATTCAAATATATAGAAGAAAAATGCCTATTCAAATATTTTGTTCATTTTTTAAAATGGTCTTCTCCTAATTCATTCACGTACTTGCCCTACCCATATTGGCTAGTTGTCCCTGCACAAGTCAAGCTCAGTTTTCCCTTATGACATTTACCTTCTGATCTGTCTCTGCTTGAGGCACTAGATTTTCAGATCTTCAGATCATTAGGATTTGTCATGTATGGCTAATTTTATTCAGGATTCTACAGAAAAGTCACATGATAGAACTCCCCTTTACCAGTCCAGGACATCATTTAATCTTCTTTTATCATTTCTATCGCAGTTAGACACATATTTTATAAATACCCAGACACAGACAACAAATTAGTCACAAACACCCATAAATAATCATAATTTCTACCAGGAAAGACATAAAAACCTGATACAGAGCTTATCTTTCTAATAGTAATCATTTGACTTTATGTTGATTCATTTATTAATAAAAATTTAAAATTCTATCCATAATTTACTTCAATATTTGCTTATTATTTCTCCTGAACAATATAGATACCCTATTTTTTAGTCACTACTATGTGCTTGTTTTTCTCTTCCCAGTGCAATCTGTAATCAGTGAACAGATGGTATATTTAGGGTGTATCAGGCATTTGAACTGATGATAACTCATTATCTGACAAGTACCAGTCAAAAGGCTGGTTTCTTAGGAATTTCTAAAAGATCCGTCATGGAACTGAAATGGCCTACAAACTCCAGTGGATTACATAAAGTCCTGAGCCCCATTTAGAGGTATGCACAGTAGCTTTGTACTGCTAGCTACAATTCTACCTTAAAATCTTTTCAGAACCAAAGGTTTTGTGTTTCATTAGTTGTACTAACTCTAAAAGAAGATAACACACAAGTGTGTGTGGTCTAGGCTTTAAAAATATCTTTTATACTCCAGTATGTGAAATTAAGAAATAAACAACAAATACTAATTACAGTCTAACTTAAGCTTGTATCTTAATGCCATCAAATAATTTGGTTATACTGAATGGGATTTAATAGAACCTCTGCATTAAGCCGTGGTGAAAGAATGGGGAAAGTGATCATTCATACACAATCCCAATGTTTAAAGAAACTGAAAAAACAAAATACACTTAACCTTAAAACCATACTTAATTAAACTTAATTTTCATTTGGCTGTAGAAAAGACACTTGAGAATTTCACAGGGCTTTGGGTTTATTACAGACATCAATTATCATTGCACTGATAAGTATAAAGGAGCCAGCTAATAGTGAATTATTGGAGAAGGAAATGCAACCCATTCCAGTATTCTTGCCTGGAGAATCCCATGGACGTAGAAGCCTGGTGAACTACAGTCCATGGGGTCACAAAAGGGTTGGACACTACTTGGTGACTAAACAATAGGGAATTACAGTCAATAGGAAGCTAGAAAGACTATTTTCTTAGATCTTTAATGTTGAAGAATTTTGAAAAAGAAAATTCCAAAAGTCAATTATACAAATTGTGGAGACATAGAGGAGGAAGAGTGTGAAATGACAGTTACTACCTTGGTTTAAATGCAACAGAAAGATAAAGCAAACAAGCAAACAAAAGAGGTACAGCCTGCTTGCCTTTCTATTTGATGAATGCTTTTAAATTGGGAGTTATTTTGCCTCCCAGGGGATCTTTTAAGATGTTTGAAGACATTTTGTTGTGACAAATGAAGGTACTATAGGACATCCTCTTACAACAAAGAATTATGTGGCCCAAATGTTAATCCTTATAAAGTTGAGGAAGCCTCTGTTAGGAAATTCCATTTTTTTAAGAATAAATTAATTGTGTATATTATATTTTGTCTATCTGCAATTTGCAGAAAAGAATTAGAGCAATGTGGAAAATTCTAGAACTTTGCTGGAAAGACAATCAAGTAGGACTGGCAAACATTCAAAACTTAGATCCAAGTACAACTTTCTGAAGGTTAAATCCCTTTTAAATTCATCCAAATCAAGATGGGATGTGTGTCTTGAGAGATTACAAATTCTGGTCATCCTTTGACATGTTTCCCTATCTGTTAGAGAGTATATAGCAAATGCTGGTCAGGAATATATCCCTGTCAATTTTCCCTTTTCTTCTGCCTCAGCTCATTTTCTCTAGCTTGATAGAAATAAAGTAGACACAGACAGATCGTGTGTGGGGAAGGGAAAAAGAGCTGGAAAGAAACTGAAAAGCTAATCCACTATGATGCCAGTCTACACCTAAGATAGGATGCCAGAACACTAAGGAGCCATTGGTTAGAAACGCTGACAGTGTTGGCTCCTATGGCAGTCTTTGAAACAGTGACTTTCAATAGTTATGCTCTCAAATCATTAAGGCAACTGTGAATTTTATCCCAACTTTTTTTTTTTTAATCTTCTAGTTAAATTAGATTTTTCTTTTACATCAAAATTAGTGTTTTCCAAAATATTTGGAGATTGTTTATCTTTCATTCTAATAGTGTCTGGCAGTATCAAGATTTTATAATATTCTAAAAAATAAGTATTTGTTTGTTCTTGGGAATTTCATAGTTGAAATAACTTACAGCCAACACTGTGTCATGAAATATCATGCTTTTGAATCAATATAGTAACATATTGTCATATCTGAGAATGTAACAACTGAGTGTTTTAAAAATATTTTCATTTAAATTCTGTAGAGTATTAAGTATTATCCACATAATGAATAATGTCATTACTCTTTATCTTTAGCATTTTTCTTGTTAAGAGTTATGTGGTATAGAGGAAAGATGATCCCATGTGCTTCAGAAAAAAATAAGGCTGCTCTTGACTACCTGGAGCCTTCCCAGCAACTAGAGGACACTATGGTCCCCCTCCATAAAATGGCTTTGTTCCAGGCACAGGTAGAACTAGCTTGGGTGCTCTTGGCCAATAATATTGTGAAACTTCTGGCCATTTCCCCCTGGCCCAGAGGATCCCAGAGGTAATTTACCCACCTCTATTCTCATGGACAACTCACCTCCACTCAGATCATGCTCAGAAGAGTCTGACCAAGGATGTTGAGTCAGCTTTCATCACACAAGCAGATGGAGCATGGCATCTGTCTGGCCTTGCTGTTCTCATCACTCCTTTCCAGCCCCACTATTTATGCTTAGAAAATAACCAGGGTTTGATTGCAGAAAACAAAACCAACAATAACAGCAAAAATAAATTTTAAAAAATCACTTTCATTCAAATTATTTTGACATAAATGAGTGGTCAAACTTCTCAGATCCACTTTCTTGGGTTATAAAGTGAGGATAATAACAATAGCTACTCTAACAAGCTTAAAGTTATTCTCAGGTTCAAAAGAGATATCATTTATTATCTTCAAATTCTAGCATCTCCTTCTCCATTCTCACTCTGTCTCACTTGATGACTTATATATCTGTCTACTTTACACCTTCAATTGGATGGTAACAGATATTCCAAACTCAACATGTTCAAAATTGAACTGAACTTTCCTCCAAATTTATTCTACCCACAGCCTTTCCAATCTCACTTGATCACAACAACTCTTATTTTCTCAGGCTAAAATATTGGAGGTATAATTCATGTCATTCTTGTTCAATCCCAATTTAATCTCTCAGGAAATGTTGCTTGTTTTACTTTCAAAATATATTTAGAATTTTTTTTTCATTTATTTTTATTAGTTGGAGGCTAATTACTTTACAATATTGTAGTGGTTTTTGTCATACATTGACATGAATCAGCCATGGATTTACACGTATTCCCCATCCCGATACCCCTCCCACCTCCCTCTCTACCCGATCCCTCTGGGTCTTCCCAGTGCACCAGGCCCGAACACTTGTCTCATGCATCCAACCTGGGCTGGTAATCTGTTTCACCCTAGATAATATACATGTTTCAATGCTGTTCTCTCAAAACATCCCACCCTCGCCTTCTCCCACACAATTCAACACATACAATTATATTTAGAATTTGACCTCTATAATTGTATGTGTTGAATTGTGTCCCACGAAAAAGATGTGTTGAAGTCTTAACCCCCAGTGCCTCAGAATATATCCTTATTTGGAAACACTGTCTTTATAAAGGCAATAAATTTAAAGTGAGGTCAATAGAATGGACCCTAAACAATATGATTAGTGTCTTTACAAAAAGAAACTAGGAGACAGAGACAGACATATACAGAGAAGGTAATCATGTGAAGATGGAAGATTGGAGTGATACACCTACAAGCCACGGAACACCAAGAGTTGAGGGCAATCCACCCAAATTCAGGAAAGGCAAAGGAATGGTCTTCCTGTTCAGGTTTCACAGGGACCATTACCCTACCAACATTTTGATCTCAGACTTTGGGCCTCCAGAATTGTGAGACAATGTATTTTTGTTGTTATAAGGCTCCCAGTTTGTAATACTTTATTATGGCAGCTCCAGAAAACTAATATAATATCTACCATAACTTCTCATTTGGATAATTTCCCTAACCTCCTAAAACATCCCTGCTTCCATTCTGGAACCACTACAGAATGATCTTTTGAAATATATGTAGTATTTTCTCCTATTCAAAACCTTGAAGCAAGCATTATCATAATGCCCTAAAGGCTAAAATGTTATGTTCTCCCACTATCATTTTGACCTTACAGTGTTGTTCTTTCTCAGTTCTCTGTTCCAGTCACGCCGTCCTCTGGATTTAGTGTAACCAACTGTTCTAGTTTGCTTGGAGCTGAGCATACAGGACAGTCAGTACTAATCAAGATAATGCCAGGAAAACTGGGAAAGTTGGTCACTTTATCACTATTTACTTAATAGACTAGACACCTTTCTTCAGTAAAATCTTTGATCTAGAGTTTGCTCTGGATACAGCAAGAGTTATTTGCTCTGGATACCTCAACTACTTAAAGACTGTTCAAATCTTACTTTCCTCACAAAGTCGACAATGTTCAGCCTAATTACCTTGTAATCCTCCCTCCTATGCTTCCAAACCTCCTATCTTATTCTGTTTTTTTTTAATTAATCATATAAATCAATTTCCAATATATTACATACAATCTATCATATATAATTCACTTATTATTATTACTAATTTGTTATAGATGATAAATCCATACGCTAAACTCTGAATTTATAGGGATAAAGTATTTTACAGCAGGGATTGTGTGTTAGTCACTCAGTCATGTCTGACTCTTTGTGACCCCTTGGACTGTAGCCCGCCAGGCTCCATGTGAATCTCCAGGCAAGAATATTGGAGTGGATTGCCATACCCTTCTCCAGAGGATCTTCCCTACCCAGGGATCAAATCCTGGTCTCCTGCATTGAAGGCAAATTCTTTACTGTTTGAGCCACAGGGAAGTCCTGCAGGGATTATTTTCTATTTATATTCCTTCCCTTTTCTTTTGGATTAAAAAATTATCAATATAGGTGCACTTTTTTGCTCTTATGAGGGATAGAATACTATGTTTTCTTTCATTATTTATACACTCTATGTCATAATTCATTCTCTTTGTTTTCCATATAAGATCACACTCACATTTGCCTAGCATCCTCATATAGCTGTTTAAGATCTCTGCATACATCATTCATTCACTGTATCTTATACTTGGGCTATCCTAGGTTAGGCACTGGGGGTTAAAGGATGAATATGACATAGCCCTTGCTCTCATGAGTAGGTGTGCTCACAAACAGAAGTTTATGTTAAATTTTTTTTTCCCATTGTTTTTATTTTTATTTTTTTTATTTTTATTTATTTATTTATTTTTTATTAGTTGGAGGCTAATTACTTCACAACATTTCAGTGGGTTTTGTCATACATTGATATGAATCAGCCATAGATTTACACGTATTCCCCATCCCGATCCCCCCTCCCACCTCCCTCTCCACCCGATTCCTCTGGGTCTTCCCAGTGCACCAGGCCCGAGCACTTGTCTCATGCATCCCACCTGGGCTGGTGATCTGTTTCACCATAGATAGTATACATGCTGTTCTTTTGAAATATCCCACCCTCACATTCTCCCACAGAGTTCAAAAGTCTGTTCTGTATTTCTGTGTCTCTTTTTCTGTTTTGCATATAGGGTTATCATTACCATCTTTCTAAATTCCATATATATGTGTTAGTATGCTGTAATGTTCTTTATCTTTCTGGCTTACTTCACTCTGTATAAGGGGCTCCAGTTTCATCCATCTCATTAGGACTGGTTCAAATGAATTCTTTTTAACAGGCTGAGTAATATTCCATGGTGTATATGTACCACAGCTTCCTTATCCATTCATCTGCTGATGGGCATCTAGGTTGCTTCCATGTCCTGGCTATTATAAACAGTGCTGCGATGAACATTGGGGTGCATGTGTCTCTTTCAGATCTGGTTTCCTCAGTGTGTATGCCCAGAAGTGGGATTGCTGGTCATATGGCAGTTCTATTTCCAGTTTTTTTTAAGAAATCTCCACACTGTTTTCCACGGCAATCAGAGCAGAAAAAGAAGTAAAAGGAATCCAGATAGGAAAGAAGAAGTGAAACTCTCACTGTTTGCAGATGACATGATCCTCTACATAGAAAACCCTAAAGACTCTACCAGAAAATTACTAGAGCTAATCAATGAATATAGTAAAGTTGCAGGATATAAAATTAACACACAGAAATCCCTTGCATTCCTATATACTAACAATGAAAAAACAGAAAGAGAAATTAAGGAAACAATACCATTCACCATTGCAACAAAAAGAATAAAATACTTAGGAGTATATCTACCTAAAGAAACAAAAGACCTATACATAGAAAACTATAAAACACTGATGAAAGAAATCAAAGAGGACACAAACAGATGGAGAAACATACCGTGTTCATGGATTGGAAGAATCAATATTGTCAAAATGGCTATTCTACCCAAAGCAATCTATAGATTCAATGCAATCCCTATCAAGCTACCAACGGTATTTTTCACAGAACTAGACCAAAGAATTTCACAATTTGTATGGAAATACAAAAAACCTCGAATAGCCAAAGTAATCTTGAGAAAGAAGAATGGAACTGGAGGAATCAACCTGCCTGACTTCAGACTCTACTACAAAGCCACAGTCATCAAGACAGTATGGTACTGGCACAAAGACAGAAATATAGATCAATGGAACAGAATAGAAAGCCCAGAGATAAATCCACGAACCTATGGACACCTTATCTTTGACAAAGGAGGCAAGGATATACAATGGAAAAAAGACAACCTCTTTAACAAGTGGTGCTGGGAAAACTGGTCAACCACTTGTAAAAGAATGAAACTAGAACACTTTATGTTAAATTTTTAAGGATTATTTGAATTTTAAAAGACATGATTCTAAGAAAAATGTCTCAATCCAAAGAAACGTATTTTTATTAAAGATCTGTAGATTAGTAAACTGTTTTAGAGATTTCTAAAATCAGTAGTATGCCAAATATGCTAATAATACTTAGGATAATAACAATACTGGGAATAATACTAAGGATTAATACTTAACAAGCATATTATAATATACTTAGTATATAGTATGGGTTAGGAAACCATGTTCTAGAGTCAAGACTGCATGTTTTTAAGATCTATTTCCTTTATTTAGTAGCTTGTGAATTCAGATGGGCCAAATTCTTTAAGCTTTTGTTTTCCTATCTGTGAAATATAGCAAACAACTGTGTAACACTTTCTGCCTCATAGTACATTGCACAGTGTCAAACACATAGTAATTTGCTCAGTAAAAGTCACAGTTCATTATATTATATAAATATGCTGGTTTTATTTTAATATTTAGGTTAATATTATATTATATTAATATATATTATACTATTTAAAATTTTATGTTTTAAATTCTATGTTTTAGATGTACAGCGTTCAATGTCTATATACACTACAATGTGATCACCACAAGTCTAGTTACCATCCATCACCATGCAGTTTACCTCTTTCACCCATTTCAACCACCCTACCAACATCCTTACCCTCTGGTAACATTAAAATCTTCTGAATGTCTTTGAATTATGACATTGTATTATATATATATGTGTGTGTGTGTACATTCCTACATGTGCATGTGTTCTTTTATTTCAGGACTGGAAGAGAACCCAAAGATATGCAGATGTAAAGCAGACCTCTGAAAACAGGTTGCACATCCTAGTTTTGGTGTACAGGAAGGGCTGGTTTAGTTTGGAGATAGCATTTGTAAATGTAGTTCTATATCTTAAGGACCTGAATCAAAATTCTTCTTCTGTCTGAAAGGATGTGGAATATATATGATGTATGGATGTGAGAGTTGACCATAATGAAGACTGAGTGCCAAACAATTGATGCTTTTGAACTGTGGTGTTGGAGAAGACTCTCGAGAGTCCCTTGGACTTCAAGGAGATCAAACCAGTCAATCCTAAAAGAAATCAGTCCTAATTATTCATTGGAAGGACTGATATTGAAACTGAAGCTCCAATACTTTGGCCACCTGATGTGAAGAGCCAACTCAGAAAAGACCCTGATGCTGGCAAAGATTGAAGGCAGGGAAGGGGTGGTGACAGAGGGTGAGATGGTTGGATGGTATCACTGACCCAGTTGACATGAGTTTGAGCAAGCTCTGCGAATTGGTGAAGGACTTGGAAGAGCGATGAGCTTCTTTCCATGGGGCCACAAAGAGTCAGACACAACTTAGAGACTGAACAATAATGACAATGCCACAGGTGGTTTCTTTAGGCAGCCTTTTGAAGAGGTAAAGTCGTTATATATCTCTGTTTTGAATATACTAGTTTCTTTTAAACTTCTGGTATCTCCTGAGTATGTGTCTGACTATGTTCTATGTATAAAACTTCCTACAGATCTGTTCAACTTGTCTCTCTTCCAAACGTCACTATATATTCCTATACCTCACAGTTCACACACAGTTCTTAGCTCATGAACTCATTCATGTAACTGTTGCATATGCTCATTCAGATCTATCATTTATTTGACCATTATGGGAAATTGTCCATCTTCCTAACAAAGTTTTATGAAATTTAGAGGGCATTTTTTTAACCCATTCAATTTCTATTCCCAAATTATTTCATACTTAATCTAGAGGAAATTCTTTAGAAAGAGTTCATTATTATTCCCAGGCTATGTTTTGACTTTTTTTTTGACATTATATGATTTGTATGCTACAAATAGAAGGGTAATATGATAGTTCCAAGTTTTCTTTTTTTTAATAATTTTTACTTTCAATTTACTCTGTTTTGATGAGTAGCAATAAAATTTTAGTCACTAAAGGAAAGTCCTTAAGTTATACTTAAATATGTCATTGCATATATCCTAAGACAAAGATATTGAATCAACAATTTTATGTATTGATTTTTCCACTGAGTAAATTTATAATTTATATAAAGCCATCTTCCCTAAACTACAAGTATTATACCATGCTTAAAAGTCTACAGACTTTAAGGACATAGTTTATAGCATAAACTATTAATAAAAATAGCCCCATTTAAATTTATCCTATATATCTGCGGGAAGATTAAACTGCACCAAGTTGTACCTGTAATGTATCCATCTCAGTGAGTATTTGTGGTGTTAAATATTTCCTGGTAAGAGCAAGCCATGTGAAATAAGGCTACTATCTCTGTTGGCACACTTGTTCTGCATACATCTTAGAATTTAAAAACAGAATTATCTTGTTCATTATGTAGATTTTGATCACAGCATTTTTAAAGCAGATTGAAAGAATAATAAATTTAAGAAATCATTCCCCGATTTCATTCAATCATTCAGTTCATACTTACGTACTAAGTACCATAAAGTATTCATGGTGCTGGAGACTCACTGATAAACAAGGGGAGATAGGATTGTTGCCCTTGCAGAGTTTATAGTACAGTGAGAGAGGCAGATAATATAGTGGTATCAACCAAATTAAATAGTCATAAGTACTAAAGAAAAAAAATATTGTCATGGCAGGTTATGATAGAAAGTGCCAAAATTATAGGGCTGGAAGTTTTATTACATATGTAGCTGTTCTTGGAATATCACTTTAATATGATGGCAACTGAAGTAAATAGGAACACTGAGAGAGTCAGACATGGTAATACATGTAGAAAGTACTAGTAGATTACAAATATTCAGAAGCAGTGAACATCCTGGGTTTATTTTTTATTTTTTTAATTGATAAAATTTTTTATTTCACTTTTGAGTGTGGGTTTACTTTTTGAAAAGGAGAAAACTAGTGGTTAAGGCATAAAGTGGAAGTGGAAAGGTATGAGGAGATACTGGAGGATAAGTAAGGGATAGATAATAAAAAGACCATGTAGATCTCTTGGCTCCACCAGCAATAACATCTCTTACTGCACCGATGGTATAGTGTTTCTTGCCTGAGTAGTATAGTGGATCTGAAAAGGATAGGTCAGCACAGACTTAACTTGAACACAGAGGTTTAGGCAATTCTTTGTCCTAGTAAATAATTTATCCAATTGGAATTTCGAAAATAACTACAATCTTCTATAACACATTTTTCAGTTAGGTAAGTGTATTGGAATATTTACTCCATGGACTCTGAACTTTGTTGACTAGTTCATTTCAGTTTAGTTGCTCAGTCGTGTCCGACTCTTTGCGACCCCATGAACCGCAGCACTCCAGGCCTCCCTGTCCATCACCAACTCCCAGAGTCCACCCAAACCCATGTCCATTGAGTCAGTGATGCCACCCAACCATCTCATCTTCCTCCCAAAAAAAGTCTTGTCCCACTAAAACTTCTGAATGTAACCTCATTTGAAAATAGAGTCTTTATAGAAACAGTTAGTTAAGATGGTATCATACTGACTTAGAGTGGACCCTAAATCCAATGCCTGATGTCCATCTAAGAACAGAGGATACACAGGGTCATACACAGGGAAGAAAACCATGTAAAGATGATGTCAGAGACTGCAGTGATGCAGCTACTAGCCAAGGAATGGCAAGGTAGCCACAAAAAAATTAGGAGAAGAGGCAAAGGAATAATTTTCCTGTAGGTCCTTCAAAGGATGCATCGCCCTGCTGACATCTTCATTTCATACATCTATCTTCTAGAACCACAAGGAAAAAAAAATCTGCTGTTTTCAATCACCAACTTTGTGGCAACTTGTAACAGTAGCCCTAGGAGACTAATAAAGACCACACAGCCAAGATTCTAGTTACAGCAAGTATCGCCAGGGTTCTCTCTCTTTCTGTTGGCCTCAGACAATGGGAGACACCAGCATGACATCAGAGGATGAAACAGTAAGAACTCAGGGTATATTGCCCTTGCTTTCTTCTTTTCAGCTTTACAGCCTGGCAATAACTTCATCAGTCTACAACCACAGCTCCAATCTGTCTTCCATGTTTCAGCCCTCACTGGCGCCTATGACACTTTATCCCCTTCCCTTCCCCCTTCATCCTAGGGTGATGACAGCTACCCTTTGTTGTCTGTCGCTAGATTCCTAAATATGCCATTTCCACTTTAGTCTTTCTCTTCTGTATCGCTCACTATCTGGAATTTTGTTCATTTTTTATGTGTTCATTTACTATCTGTTTCCCTAATAAGAATATTTTCTATTAGACCTGAATCTTGTCTGTTCATTGCTCTATTTCCAATAATGGCATAGTATCTGGCTCAGAATACTTCTTGAATGAAAAAAGATGACTGAATGGAAAAGAAATCCAAAATGTCACAAACCATCTTCAAAAGTAAATTGATCAAAAAATTATCTCCACTTTATTAGATACTATATATACCCATACATACATGCATATGTATATGCCTATATAATACACATTTATGGTTATACATGTAAGATTTAGCTTGATGCTTTGATTAATTGACTAAAAAAAATTAAGTAATTTAACTACACAGTAAAATTTCCCACACAGTAAAAGCTGTGATATAAAACCTAATCTACCAGATCTGATTCAATATTCTTTCTGGTGACAGGGGCATCTCTAGGCTGCATGGGTCAATATCTATGAATGTTCTCAAGTAACCATACTTAGTAAGTGTCCTAATTTATACTCAAATTTACAGACCCTGGGTATATTATTTAGATTGCAATGAATTTCTTATTGGTAGAATCTTGATTACAATGTCCATATAATAAATGTCCCAGTGCAGCTTATTTCATTATTGCTAACAAAACTGCACAATTAAAGCATGGTGAATGTTGAAATTTCCACAATTGTATCCTTTTAAATGGCACCACAACAAAAATGCTCAGATAATAAAAGAAAATTTATGTAGAGTAACACATGGACCATTTGGTTATATTTGACTTCTTAATGTATTCAAAGGCATCTATTGCCTCAGGGAGAGAGTATATTTTTATAGTGAAAAATAATAACCTAGAGAAGAGCAAACAACAGGGGAAATTCCATTTATGGCTGAGGATAATAATCAGATGATATCTCAACCACCTAAAATAGAGATAATTTAAGGAAAGAAAAGAAACATAACTGATGGAGAATAAATAGCAGTGCACATCCAAGGGATAGCAATGTGATACACATATTTGAAAGGAATACTAGTAGATTTAGAACAAGAGATGCAAGGAAGTCATAATAACAGAGATGCTGCTCTTTGAAGGGTGTCATGAGATCAAGGACAACATGAGTCACTTTTTCTTAAAAGGTTTAAACAGAAAAGGAAAAATAAAAATTTAAAGTATAAAAGAGACATCTAAAATATGTTAAATATGAAATGAGATATGCATATTTAAGAAGAGTAACCCTATCAGTCCTCAGATTGATATTCATATTTTTAAGGGTTGCCAGAAAAACCACACATGGAAAAATGAAGATAATATCTATAATGTACATCAAAAGGAATACAGTAGAGGTTGACTTAGATTTTTGGCTTTAAGGAGTATAAAGATATGGATAAGAGGAAGGGTATAATAAAATGCATAAATGAAATGGCATAATGAGATGCATAATTGGACAAATGCAGCGATATGCAAAGGAGAAAGTTGTAATATGATACACATTTTTAAGGAGTGTAATGAGATGCATAAATAGTAAGGTGTAATGAGATGTGCATGTTTAAGTAATGTAATGAGAAATATAGGTTATAATAACATACATGAAAGTAATTTAGTAACAAGATATACAAGGGAAAGGCTTTAATGAAATCCACAAATGGAGAATATGTAAAGATGCTTAAAGGAGATGTAATGAGATGTACATATTTGAAAGTTATAATGAGACACTTTAATGGAAGTGTGTAATGAAATGTATATGTTTGAAAGGTGTAATGAGATACATTAAAAGGGAAGAATGTAAAGTAATTCTCTCCTCCTATGGAGAATAATACTTCCTGAAAGCTTTAAAGAGTCATCATCCTAAGGAATTTCTGTATTTTTACTTCAGCATAAATTAACACACCAAGAGCAGCTTCAACTATTACCACATCAAATAGTTTTTCCCCTGGGTTCACGTTATTTTTGGCTATATAGTTTAAAACACTGCCCCATGCCAGGGGCCACATTCCTAGGACAATTTAGAAATGATGCCTATTATTAGACAGGCACACAAGAAGAGGGAAAGAATAAGGAAAATAAGAAATCAATAGCTACTGAGTCTATTTGACACTGGAGTTTTGCTAGGAATATTTGTCTAATTCAGTGTTCCAATAACCTTATAAGGCAGACATTATTATCTCTGTGACAACTTAAAAAAGTGAGCTCAGAGGTTAAGTTGGTTGCTCAAGGTCATATGGCTGATTAGTGTTGGAGCCAGAAATTGAACATAGGTCTCTCTGTTTCTAAAGTACTCCATTATTTCTATCTCTATTTGTATTTTGTTATTTTTCTGTATTCTCTGTTTTTTCTTTTAATTTTTTTTTTTTTTGGTTTTATTTTGCTGGGTAATTACCACTAATTATGGTGGAAATCTCCAAAGAGACCTTATTAACACCTCTAGTCATGAATGCCACATGTTTATACATCTAACAGTTTTGCCAAGAGAGTAAGGGATAACAGAGTAACTACCTTGTTACTCGAGGCATCTGAAAAATTATTAATATTTTATTTTCTGAACAATGTTTTACCATATTTTGCTTCATATATATGAAAACTATTTGGACCTTGAAGAAAGGAACAGTTTTTTGTTTGTTGTTTGTTTGTTTTTTCTTTTAGTATATATTAGACCAATAATTTTAAAAGGTAATTTTGGAACATATTTCAGCTAGACTGTGATTTTCCTAGAGGATGATTATGAAGTAGAGCAGATAAGACCCTGTTCACTGCCATTTAAAAATCCACATGAGCTTACTCAAGTTTCATAGTCTCTCTTGAAATTTAGTTTTGTTATCTATAAATTGGGGATAATAGAATTTGTCTTATCAAATTGTATTATAGGGAAATAAAATATATGTTAAATGTCTAGAACATTCAACAGTGTATAATAAGTGATAAATTAGTGTCAATTCCTTCTTACCAACTTTTAATTAAGTTTGAATAAGTAATTATATGGAAATAATCCTGAGCTTTAGATGTCTTTGCATTTAGTTGGTAGTTTATGTCCACAGACTAACTTATCAGGAGGAAAAAAAAACCTAAAAAATGCTATACAACAATGCTCTCAATGATGGTTGTGGGCAATCATTTATTTTTGGATTAATTGCTTATAGACTGAAGATACATTAATTTGAATAGAAAATGATTTTTCATAAAATATGAGTATAATAATTATTGCCCCTATTATTGACAGAATTCAAATTAAACTAAGGACATGGTACATTTGTAATCCTTTACCCTCACAGTAATAACTTTTCATGACCTTAGTCAATCAGCCTAATATAGCAATTATCATCTTGACCACACTCCCACCGGAGTCCATGATTATTTTAGGATAACTACTTATTGTTCAATTAAGATTCTATGAAAGGAGGTCAAACGTTGGTCACTTCTACTCATTAAAATTTTGAAGTTTTATCAGGAGTATTTTTCTACACATCTGAGGATCACATTTGTAATTAATTATGAAAAGACATACAACATACAATAAAAAAAAAAAGTCTGACTAGCTAGTTCAGATCTAAGAACTAGTCCAGATCTAAGAACTAGTTCAGATATAAGTGTATACTTTAGATTGACATACATGCTATTTAAACACACCAGACAGTAATAGTTATTTTAGATGGGCCAGCAAAAAGATGAACAGAATGATTTCAAAAGTTTCACATGGGCAGCTTTTTCTTAGTTTGAAAAACTGATAAAACTATCCCCCGTTCACCTTCCAGAATTACACCAAGTGACTCAAAAAGGCAGAGGACAGTTTTTGTTTTGTTTTATTTTTTACCAGTGTATGACCATTTGAAGGTCACTTCCTTTCCTCAGAAAAGGAGGAGGAGATCAACATTTAAGAGGCTGTGTTCTGAAGTTGCTTTGGTTCAAATTTCCTCCATAGTATTTTCTATATGTGCAACTGTGGGCAAATTTCTTACTCAGTTTGAATCTATCTCCCCATTGCCTATGGCAACTCACTACAGTATTCTTGCCTAGAAAATCCCATTGACAGAGTAGGCACATGTCTGAGATCCAAGGGCACAGTGTTTGCCTAAATCAGATCAAGGCTAAATCAGAACCACAGAGACCCACCCTAACCCTACAACCAGGCTAATAAAAAATGAATAAAAAGTTAATAGTGAAATGTTGCCAGAAGAGTTGCAAAGAACATGGCAAGTTAAAATATAAGACCTAAAACAGAGTGAGACAGAGATTGAGAAAAGCTTTCTGATAGACTAGCCTCTACCATAGCATAAGATACCACCAAAGGAATTTGAAACCTGTGATATAACGTAAACAATCTTAGTTTAAAAAAAAAAAAAAACAACTACCCATTGTCTAGAGATAGAGTAATTGGCAGAACCTCAGTCAGACATGTTACAAATATTGGAACTATCTCACAGGACACATAAATAACTAAGATGAACAAATTAAGGGCTTCCCTAGTGGCTCAGACGGTAAAGAATCCACCTGCAATGCGGGAGACCTGGGTTTGATCCCTGGGTTGGAAAGATCCCCTGGTGAAGGGAACGTCTACCCACTAGAGTATTCTTGCCTGGAGAACCCCATGGACAGAGGAGCCTGGCGAGCTCCAGTCTGCAGGGTCGCAAAGAGTGGGACAGGACAAGGGACTTTCACTTTCACTTTCTTTATTTTCTTTCAGTAGAAAAGATGGACAAGACACAAAATTAAATGAATGACTTCAGCAAAGTAATTTCAGCAAATTTCAGTAAATTTAGAAGTTACGAATCAAATGGTAAAGCTAACAACAAAAATCATAGTAACAAAGATAAACAATACCATATAACTCATTAGTAGACTCAAAAAAATCAAGGAAAAAAAAATCAATGAACTTGATGATATGTCAGTGAAAATTATCCAATGAAAACTGAAACACAAGAGTCAAGTATTAAAAGAAGAAGAATCTATAGAAAAATTAAAAGGTGTGAAAAAAAATAGTAAATAGTCTAACACATGCTTAACAGGAATCTCAGAAGAAAAGAGAGAGAATGAGGTAGACCAAATAGTTGAAGAAATAATGTCCAATAGTTCTCCAAATAAATGACAAAAATTAAACTACAGAAGAGCTCAAAAAATACCAAAGAGATCTTTGGGGTTTTTCCTTTGTTTTGTTAGCCTATGGAGATCATATTGTAAATGCTGAAAAAGAAAAAGAAAATTTAGTAGTCGAATGGGGGAATAGATCTATACGTATAAAGAGAATTATAGCAGAGTTCATATCAGAAACTAGGGAAGAAAGAGGAACATGGAGAGTTATCTTTAAAATATTTAAAGGGAAAACAAACAAAAAACACTATCAAACTAGAATTACATACCCCCAAAATATGTGGAAAGAAAATGGATCAATTATTTGAAAGATGCAAACTACAAAAACTAACATAAAAAGGTGATAATTTGAATATTGCTTTATCTGCTATAAAATTTAATGAGTAATTAACAACACTCAGGGGAAGGGGAAGGCACTAGACCAAGATGGGTTTTTTCATGTGGGTGAATTTCATTAAACATTTGAGTAGCAAGACCTAGGATTCTTGCCTGGAGAATCCCATGGACAGAGGAGCCTTACAGGCTACAGTCCATGGGGCCGCAAGAGTCGGACACAACTTAGCAACTACACCACCACCACAACCACCAGTTTTCTAAAATTTCTTCCAGAGAAATAGAAACAGAGAAACACAGTTTGAAGTCAGTCCCTAGTACTACTACCAGGTCTGATGATTCACTGGGAGGAAATCGGGTCTCAGCATATATTTGTACTCATGGCTACGATTTATTACATTGAAAGGATACTAAGCACAATCATCAAAGGGAAAAGGTTCATGACCTGTAGTCCAGGGGAAACCAGGTGCAATCTTTCAAAGGTCCTCTCCCAGTAGAGTTACACCAAACATTCTCAATTTAAGGTAGTGATGAGTTGTGACAACTTGTATAAAATGTTATCAACCAAAGCAGCTCATTAGAGACTCAGTGCTTAGATCATGTAGGCACTGTGACAAGCACATACGAACATTTCACACACCCAGAAGTAAGTTGGGTGCTTAGCACAAACCAGAATGTATAAACCATTTAGGCACAGTGAGTCACTCTTAGTAGGATGGGTGGCAAACTCCCAAGATACACAAGATTAGTTCAACATCTTAAAATCAAAGTTGTGTATCATATCAACAGACTAAAGGAGAAAAATCATATGAACAGATTAACACAAAAATTTAATGCTTATTCTTGATAAAAATCTCTCAGAAAAGTATGAATAAAGGGAAACTTCCTCAATTAAATAGGAAAAGCCGCAAAGCCTCCAGCTAGCATTGTATCCAGTGGTGTTTACTGGATGCTTTCACTCTCAAGAATCTGAAAAAGCAGAATATTCTTTCACACCACTCTTATTCCAAGCTGTACTGGAAGTCCTAGCTATTTCAATGAGACAAGAAAAAGAAACAAAGGGTATACATAGGAAAGAAATGAACTGTCTTTATTCAGAGAGAATATAATTGTGTTTATATACACCATTTTAAAAAAATCTATAAAAACACCTGGAATAAAGGAGTATAGTAAAGTCACAGGAAACAGGTTTAATATGTAAAAATAAACCTTCCCTATATACCAGTAATGAACAACTAGAATTTAGGCTTATAAAAATTCCAATAAAAATAGTACCCCTAAAAGGAAATACTTAGGTATAAATCTATCAAAATATATGTAGTATTTGTTTACAAAGCATATATATGCATACAAAACACTAATGAAAAAATCTAGGTGATAAATAATGGAGAGCTAATCCATGTCCAAGGAATGAAGATTAAATGTTACTAAAATGCTAGTTATTTCTTACTTAATCTATAAGGCCAATGTAATTGCAGTTAAACTCCCAGTAAGCTATTTTTCACATATCTACAGTCTGATTCTACAGTGTATATTGAAAGACAAAACACCCAGAACAAACAATACAATAGAGAATAAGAAAAAGAAAGTTCGAGATTTATATAAAGTTACCATAACCAAGGCAGTGTGATATTGACAAAAGAATAGACACATAAATGAAATGGGAACCCTCATACCCTGTTGGTGAGAATGTGAATTGGTGCAAGAGACACAGGTTCAATCTCTGCATTGGGGATATCCCCTAGAGAAAAGAATGGCAATCTGCTCCAATAGTCTTGCCTGGAAAATCCCATGGACAGAGGAGCCTGGTGGACTACAGTCCATGAGGTCACAAAAGAGTTGGACACAACTTTCCAACAGAGCACACAAGTACATATGTGTGTGTGTATGTGTGTGTGTATATTATATATATGTGTGTGTGTGTGTGTGTGTGTGTGTGTGTGTGTGTTAATATATATATATTAATGACTTAGCAACTGAGCATGAGGTGAGAAATATAGGAAAAAAATCTCAAGTATATTGTAGTCATAAAATAAAATGCTTAAAATCTACAACAATGAGGATACCTTAAAAGGACATAGGAGACAACTGAACGAGTTCCCAAAGGCAATGCTGGAAAACTTGAACAAAATAAAGTATTATTCAGTTCAGTGGCTCAATCATATCCAACTCTTTGCAGCCCCATGGACTGCAGCACACCAGGCCTCCCTGTCCATCACCAACTCTTGGAGCCTACTCAAACTCATGTTCATTGCTTCAGTGATGCCATCCAACCATCTCATCCTCTGTCATTCGCTCTCCTCGTGCTTTCAATCTTTCCCAGCATCAGGGTCTTTTCCAATGAGTTGGTTCTTCACATCAGGTGGCCAAAGTATTGGAGTTTCAGCTTCAGCATCAGTACTTCTGATGAATATTCAGGATTAGTTTCCTTTAGGATGGAGCGGTTGGATCTCCTTGCAGGCCAAGGGACTCTCAAGAGTCTTCTCCAACACCACAGTTCAAAAGCATCAATCCTTCAGTGCTCAGCTTTCTTTATAGTCCAACTCTCACATCCATACATGACTACCGGAAAATCCATAGCTTTGACTAGATGGACCTTTGTTGGTAAAATAACATCTCTGCTTTATAATATGCTGTCTAGGTTTGTCATAGCTTTTCTTCCAAGGAGCAAGTGTCTTTTAATTTCATGGCTACAGTCACCATCTACAGTGATTTGGAGCCCCCAAAATAAAGTCTGTCACTGTTTCCACTGTTTCTCCATCTATTTGACATGAAATGATGGGACCAGCTTCCCTAATGGCTCAGTGGTAAAGAATCCACCTGCAATGCAGGAGACATGAATTTGACCTCTGGGTCTAGAAGATCCTCTGGAGAAAGGAATGGCAACCCACTCCATTATTCTTGTCTGGGAAATCCCATGGACAGAGGACCCTGACAGGCCACTGTTCAAGGCGTTGCAGAGTTAGACACGACTGAGCCCACACACACACACAAAGTAATATCAGGTTTTATATTAAGAATAAATGAAATATTCCTGAATCCATATTGCTATAAATACTTTTGGAATAAATGTACAAATGTGGGAGAATAGACAAATATCTTATGCAGAATTACAAATACATATGTATATTATTTCCCCTCAAGGAGGTGTGGCATAACATTCAATGCTGAAGTAATGGCTACACAAAGATACTAGCCTCTGAAAAATACAGAAAAGGAACAAAAAAGATAAACATTACAGTGGAGAAACTTGACAAATGCTTTCTCAGTCTGTTGACCAAGGTTAACATCAACAGTAAAAATCTATGTTGATAGTACGTACTTTTGATATAATGTGATGAGAATGGCAATTTACCTTTGTGGCCTTACTCTCAAAAACGAATAACCTCAGTTTGATAATGAGAAAAACATAAGAGAGATCTCAACTAATGACATTCTATAAGTTACATGGCTAGTATTCTTCAAACTGTCAAATTCATGAAAAACAAGAAGTCTGAGAAATTGTCACAGCTAAGAGATAGCTAAGGAAACATGACAATTAAATGTAATGGGGTGATCATAAAACAGAAAAAGAAAATTGGGTAAAAACTAAGGAAATTTGAATAATTTAATGACTTTAGTTAAAAATATATCAGTAATAGTAAAAAATGTATGATATTAATATAATACATTAATAATTAGAATAAATGACTATGGGAGTATGTGGGGATTCTCTATTATCTCTGCAATTTATTTGTAAATTAAAACTATTCTATTTATTAAAATAAAGTTATGTACCAAAATTAGAAAAATAGGAGGAAATAAAGGCTTTCTCAAACAAAAATAGGGAACCCATTGTCCAAAAACCAAAATTACAAAAAATGCTAAAGGAACTTTACAAAAAGAAGGAATATGCCAGATCAAAGCTTAAATCTATATAAATAAATGAAGAATGCTGCAAATGGAATAAAGGTAAAATAAGGTTTATCTATTTTTATTTTTTGTTTCTCTAAAAGACAATTAACAACATAGAATGAAAACAGTAGTGATGAATTAATATCTTTATGGCATATGTAAAATTAAAATGTTACATCCATAGCAAAAAGAATGAGAGGGGAAGATAGAAATATATTTTTGTTTCATTATACTATATGAAAATATATAATGTTATTTAAAGATACACTCTGATTAACAAGAGATGTTTACACACTAGAGCAATTAAGGTAGGTTGGGGGAGGTGGGAATTTCAACCTAAAGCAAGGTGGGGTTGAGAGAAGAAATGAAATTAGATGTAAAATTCATCATCAAAATGCTGGCAAATAAAACTTAGAAATATATAAAAAGGATAATATTAGCCATACCAAGTGGGATTTAACCCATGAATACAAGGCTGACTCAACATATGAAAATGAATGAAGTTAATTTGGCGTATTTTTATAGCAATGAATAAAACACATATGATTCTCTCAATTGATGCAGAAAAGTAATTGAAAAATTTTGACATCCATTCATGGTATAAATGTCAGAAAATTTCAAATAAAGACGAATTTACTTAATCCTCCAATGGACATATAAAAATAATAAATAAATAAATGAATAACTCCAGAGACAAGCTGATATTTAACAATGAATTACAGAATGGTTTTCCTGAAGTTCAAGAGCAGGGCAAAGAGATCTCTCCAACTCCTATTCTATAGGTACTGGAAGTTCAAGGCAATGCAATAGAGCAAGAAAATAAAAGAGTAGAAAGCAAGATTTAAATTGCATCTATTCACAGACCATGATTGTCTACCAAGAAAAATGCAAGGAATTTGCAAAAAAAAAAAACAAAAAACCTTTTAGAATTAATAACTGAATTTTAGCAAAGGTACAGGACAAGACCAATGTAGAAAAGTAAAAAGTACCGTTTATAATGGCATCACAGAAACAATGAATTATTTAGGCATAATCTAAAAATATGTACAGGATTTGTGTGCTAAAATCTAAAATGCACTGATTAAACAAATTGAAAAAATGCTAAATAAATACTATGTTCATGTGTTAGATAACAATATTGTTGACATCATTCTCCACAAATAGGTCTAGATTCAACTCAATCTTAGAATTCCAGCAGGCATTTTCATAGATATGAACAAGCTGATTCTAACATTTTAATGAACAAGTAAGTAAACAAGAAATGTCAAAAGAAATTTGAGAAAGTAGAACTGAGTTTGAAAGGTAACAGATTAGTACTTTCTCAAATTGTCTCTCCCAAGATATTTATCAGTGACAAAGAGACTAATTTTTTAAAGTACTTTTTTCATCAATTGAGATAATAATATCTGGGAAGGCCATGCAGACTTTACTATAACCAAGTTATCAGGTTAATTTCACCAGAGACATGATAATCAACAATATGTAAACCCAACCTGAGGTCCTGAGAAAGGCATATCACATATATGTTTCTCTTGCCCAAAATGCACGTGACAGTCACTCAGTCATGTCCGACTCTTTGGGACCCCATGGACTATATAGTCGATGGAATTCTCCTGGCCGAAATACTGGAGTGGGTAACTGTTCCCTTCTCCAGGGGATCTTCCCCACACACAGATCGAACCTGGGTCTCCCACATTGCAGGCAGATTCTATACCAGCTGAGCTACCAGGGAATCCACAATATATAACTTCAATTTAATCATTAGAAGACATGAAATCAACCCAAATTGTGAGATATTATGAAAAATAAAAAGCAATATTCTTCAAAAGAGTTTCTTTCAAATCATGAAAGACAAGCAAATACTGAAAAAATGCCAAATATTAGAGGAAACTAAGGATATGTGACACAACTAAATACAACGTGGAATTATAGAAGAGAAAAAAAGACATTAGTGGGAAAAACTGTGAAAATCTGAATAATGTCTGTGGATTAGTCCATACTGAGTACCAGTGTTAACTTTTTAGTTCTGACAAGTACCCCACAGTAATGTAAGACACTGACATTAAGAGAAGCTGAATGATCTGTGTACTACAAATGAACTTTTAAGTCTAAGATTATTTTAAAATGGAAAGTATAAAACACAAACAGAACCTTTAAATTTAAAAAGTCATTGCATTAATCCTTACTTATGAATATTTGTCTACTAAATACAATCACTTAAAGAACAGTACAAAGAACAAAGGACATAGCTTTTGCATTTATATGAAATGATCACTTGGATGGAAACTTTATTTTGCAGAAAACAAGATGCATAGCAGTATGAGGTATTTTGGTCAAATCTAATGTATTTTTAAGCATTTGACTTTTTTAGAACCTCTTCACCACTAATTAATTGACCAAAAAAAGTAGAATAGACACAAGAATAATAAAAAAATAATAATAATTTTTTTCAGGGATTTTAAATTAAAGTTAATGACAATTCCCATTAACTAAAGTGGTAAAGGCAAAATGAATGAAAGGACAGCTGTGGGATGCAATAAATATAATATGGTTGTTTCACATAGTATTATAGAAATGGAGAGATAAAAGGTCACAAAAGCTGTCATTCCCTGATAATTTATTCATTCGATCTAACTGTTAAGAGTGCATTTTCACATGTCTGACTCCATTCCTCCATTCACCAGTTAAGGATTTTTGAGTAAGTCACTTTGTTTGCTTACATTTTCCCAACTTTAAAAAGTTGAGACTTAACAAAATTCAATGTGACAATTTCTGTAAGCACTGAACAAAATTCTAGACCCAAATTAATTGCCCCTTCATCAGGGCAACCATTTTTGCTGCAATTGTAAGAAACTCACTCAAAGATAATTAAGCAAAAAGAATTGATCTATTCAAATAGGTTAAAAATCCAGAGAATATAGTTAGGCAGTCAGGCTCTTGAGAGTCAGGCCTGAATCTAGATCTAAAATTATTATTAAGGTATCTCTAGCTGTCTGTCTCTGTCTCCAAGTTCTCATTCCCTCTGTGTTGGCTTAGTTAGAGAAACTTTTTTCCCATGATGGGAGCACTGATCACCAGCAGCTTGTCATCATTTTGCTTTTATTGCTAGAAATTTCCAGATGGTAAAGTAATATTTTTTGAAGCTTCCCCAAAAGAACCAGGGCTTCCCTGGTGGCTCAGCTGGTAAAGATTTTGCCTATAATGTGGGAGACCTGGGTTCGATCCCTGGGTTGGGAAGATCCCCTAGAGAAGGGAACGGCTATCCACTCCAGTATTCCGGCCTGGAGAATTCAATGGACTGTATAGTCCATGGGGTCGCAAAGAGCGACTTTCACTTTCACTTTTCTGAAAGAACAGGGGAATTTTGGCCTATTGGGAGATGTGTCCTGAACTGATATCTGTAGCCAGGGATTTAGAATAATAATATTCAATAAGGTATGAGTTATATTTCTTCTTCTGGGGCAGGACTTGTGATCCCATCTAGCCAATTTACAATAACAGAGCAAGATTATCAGAAAGAGTTGTAGTATCTTAAGGGAAAGAATATTGAGTAAAACCTGCAATATATGCATTATGGTTATTATTATTAGTCTTTTCCATCATGACTATGGTTATCATAAGCTTTATTTACCCTTGGAATCCACACCCTTAGTTACAGGTTGATTTCTACTTTTGCTTAATGTTTTAATTGGTACAGACTTCTTTTACTTAGATCTCTTATCTGTGTCTTATCTAAATATCATAAAATGAGAGGCAAATGAATACAAAATAAAAATGAAGAAAACTTGCCCTATAATTTAAACATGCAAATAAAATATAGCATTTTTTTGAACATTTAAATACATCCATGTACACAATAGACAGTATAACTTATGGAGAATATAAACTCTCAAAAACCTGTATCTCACACCTTAAGAAAAATGATGTGCAAGTTCTTTCTTAAAGAATTAGAGCTTAAATATATGCACACTGTTTT
This sequence comes from Cervus canadensis, assembly GCF_019320065.1. NCBI lineage: Eukaryota > Metazoa > Chordata > Mammalia > Artiodactyla > Cervidae > Cervus > Cervus canadensis. Next base: position 32,806,886 of record NC_057389.1, read on the forward strand.
TCTAAGTTCATTTTCCATGTGAATGATTTTCTTTTCTGAGCATAGTAATTAGTTGCAAATATTTCTCCTTAGAGTATGAAATATCAAACAAGTAAACAACCTACCCAGACCTCCTGTTTTTTGATAAAGAATATTGTGCTAAACTGCAAAGGGTGGGGAGTCAAATAACCATTATTAATGCTTATTCAGCCTACTCTTATTCTGGCTGCCTCTATTTCTTTTGTTCTAATGAAGTCACATTTCTGTGAATTTAAATATACTTAACTTTATACAATTACTTCTGCAGAGGAATACTATAGTTTTACATTTTACCTAAAACAGAAACAGTAGAAAATGAAATTTAGTGCCTGTGCTGTTGAATTCCTATTTTTATTAGAGGAAAGATGTGTTACAATAGTTAAGCACAGTTAAATTACACTAACCCGAATTTTATCATAAAGAAAATGCTAAAAAATTTCAGAAAATAATTTGTGAATTAACTTTGGAATATAGAATTCCTCAATCTAAAATAATTGTAGCTTATATACCCCAAATTAGAAATATGATTATTTCTGCTTGAAATATAATTTTCATTGTATTCAAGCAATAATAAATTATTTTAATCTTTTAAAATTAATGCTATGTATATGACAGCTCTTTTTAAATTTTTCCTGCAATTTTTTTTTTTAATTTCCCTAAAAGACTTGCTTCAATGTTTAAGACATTATTTCAGGGGTATAGAGTCATTTCAAGACCTGGGCCAGTTCTGGCAGGCATTTTGACAATGATAATTGCTAAATTTTCTTTCAACTCTCACTATGGTCCAGATATTCTTCACGTTTTGTATATGTGAAATGGTTGCTAAAATGTTTGTCTCTTCATCCAGTTCATCTGGGGTCCTAACACCTTAAGTGCTTTCCACTTTCTATATATAATGCACTATGCTTGAGCTCCAAAAAGGGAACACAGGCAATGTGAGTTTAGGGGACAATGCAAGTAAATAGTTATAAAGCAACAGGACTGGTCAGAGGGGAAGGAAGACTTTGTGGATCCTGTGAATTTTGGTTAGAGTCTCGAGAAACTAGAACCTGGCTAATGTGGGATATGGGGCTCTAGCATTCCTTTCTCCCTTTCTTTTCTTTCCTCTCTGGTGATTTTCCACTGTTGTGCCATTTGATATCTTTAAGGCTGTGATTGAATGGAGTACACCTGCTGACATTGTTAGAGTGTCGTATTCATTGTCAAACAACGATTTCTATTAGTGATGGTCTCTTGGGCCATTTCTCATCAAAACACTCAATCACCACTTAACACACTCCTATGGTATTAGTCTTAAGCATAACTTTCAAACTGTGGCTTTGTGAGCTGGGGAGACATTAACAGGCTTGTGAAGTTTTCTGTTTGTTTTCTCTTTACCCTGCTTGACATTGCCATCTTTCACTTAAACAAATCACTATAGGCTAGAGAGGGAGTCGAGTTGAAGCAGAGCATAGTGGGTTATACTCAGGGTTAGCTGAGGAGCAGGATACAAACCTGTTTGAGAATTTGAGTATGGATGAGTCACGCTTCATCTTTTGGAGGCACACAAGCCACAGAGCCCCCCATGCATTCAGGATATGAGAAAAAAGAACATGAAGCAATCTAAATTTCCATCAACAGAGGAATAAATAAAAAAGATGTGGTACATATATGCAATAGAATATTATTCAGTCATAAAAAAGAACAAAATAATGCCATTTGAAGCAACGTGGAAGGACCTAGAAATTGTCACACTAAGTAAAGTGAGTCAGACACAGAAAGATAAATATATGACACCACTTATACTGTATGTAGAATCTTCTTTATCAAAAAACAGGGTACAAATGAACCTATTTATAAAACTGAAGTAGAGTCATGGATGTAAAACCAAACTGATGATTACCAGGGGGTTGAGGGGATAAGTTGGGAGATTGGGACTGACATACCCACCACTATAGATAAAATAGATAGCTAATAAGAACCTGCTGTAAAGCACAGGGAACTGTACTTAATACTGTGATGACTTACATGGGCAAAGAATAAAAAAAAGTGGATATATGTATAACTGATTAACTTTGCTGTATAAGTGAAACAAACACAACATTCTCAGTCAACTATACTCAAAAAAAGAAAAGAAAAGCCATCTAAAGCACCCAAGAGGGTCTTTGTCTTTTATTTTTTTATTTATTTTTTTTTTTTGTCTTTGTCTTTTATATCCTACATCTAACCCAGCCCCAGGATGTTGCGGTGAGCAGCATTTTTTTTTCCCCTGTATAGTTTTGAATAGCATGGAATATTGCACTATCCCCAATAGATCTTAGGTTGGGGCAAGAAAGATTGATCCCCCAATGCTAGAGTGGACATAAGAGTTAGTGACCAAGTGGGGATGTAGACGTCTTGGCAGCAGATATCAACCTTTCATAATCAGACAAGAGAAGGACCCAGTGGGTGAGTTACAGCATGAGACATGAAAAAGTGGTGCTGGGACTTTCTTTCAGGTCATAGCATTATTCAGGTCATGGAAACAACCCCACCTCACCCATCTTGGACTGAAATGCCATCTCATGAAAGAGAAAATTAGAAGAGAAAAAATAAAAGCAGACTATGATGGAGTTTAAACTTAAAACAACTGAGAAAAAAATAGACTACATTAAATTTTCTGAAATCACACAGAGTGATTAATTTGAATTATAAGGAAAAAAAATAATAAAGAAAATGGCATTTCTTTTACACCTGAATTTGTTCCCTGAAAATATCACACTTGCTAAAGGAGTCTATCAAATTTCATGCAATTGATCTATGGCCCAAGTTGATTCTTTTTATGGAGTGATTGAATATTCATGAAACTGTAGCTATACTTTAATTATGATTTGCTATCAGTATTTGAAATCCTGACTAGACAGGCACCCACATATTCCCAAGGGAATAGAAGCTGTGTTCCCGTTTGAAACATTAGGTGGTCTTAATAAGCTAAACCTTAAGAAATGCCTGCTTAACTCAAAGAGAAAGTCCCAGGAAAGCTAGTGCCCAAGCCCAGTGTTGGTAAAAACTCTTCTGAGGATTTAAGTGACCTATAACTTCACAATGATATACTTTTTTTCTAAAAGAATATACTCTTATTCTAAATATTCAACTTCATCTAGAGTAGGTAGATGCCATTTGATTAAAAGAAAAAAGTCTATAACTGAAAATTTGTTGAGAAGTCATTACTTCCAGCTACAATATTTTATAACTATGTATTTTTTTTTAATCCTGGGTAAAATTGTTACTATAATTTCTAAAAGTGAAATCTCATTTATAAATATGCTAAAACATTAAACAATCTACACTGCTGTATACCTTCTAAGAGGAAATGCAGGTCAGGGGTGAGAGGTAAAGGGGCATTGATTAAAAATATTCGCTTTGTATGAATGATGGCGGAAGATGTCAAAGCTTAGTTCTACTAAAACATTCAGTGTCAAATTATACACTGTATTAAGCAACATAAGAAGCATTAAAAATTAATAACAACTCAGCATTAAGTCCTGTTTATATTGTCAATGAAGATGATAATTGGGAAGGTTTAAAATAAAATTCACAATAAAGGAAACAATTTAATTACTTCAAGTGCTTTTATAATATTGTGATTTTGCTTAAACTTTTATTTTAAATTATGTTAATCACTATTTGCCAAGGAAATGAGACAAGGAGAAAATGCAAGTGGAATGCAGTTACATGTCAGTTGTCAAGTGGGGATGTCACAGATACAGACTAGTACAGCTCTTCATTTTTATACTTCATCTTCCCTGGTAGCTTGCTGGTAAAGACTCTACCTTCAATGGAGGAGACCCTGGGTCTATTCTGGGGTCAGGAAGATCCCCTAGAGAAGGGATAGGCTATCCTTTCCAGTATTCTTGGGCTTCCCTGGTGACTCAGATGGTAAAGAATCCTCCTGAGATGCAGGACACCGGGGTTCAATCCCTGGGTTGGGAAGACCCACTCCAATATTCTGGCCTGGAGAATTCCATGGACAGAGGAGCCTGGCAGCCTACAGTCAATGGGATTGACTGTAGAGAGTCAGACACAGCTGAGTGATTTTCACTTAGGACTAAAGATGTCAGCCCATTTAAAAATTCTGGAGGACAGCATATCATAGGGAGGTGTGTGTGTGTGTGTGTGTGTGTGTGTGTGTGTATGTGTGTTAGTTGCTCAGTCGTGTCCGACTCTTTGAGACTCCATAGACTGTAGTCCACCAGGCTCCTTTGTCTATGGGATTCTCCAGGCAAGAATACTTGAGTGGGTTGCCATTTCCTTCTCCAAAAAAAAAAAAAAGAAGAAGAAGAAGTTGGGATATGGCACTGTCAATTTAAAGAATGCTCCAAGTTAAATAGTTACAGCATTGGGAGTAATAATACCACATTTTCCTCTCAGTGAGAGATATGAAATTACCCAGGAATGACTATTTGACAGCCTAGAACATGAGTAGATAGTTTCCAGACTTGAAGAGGAAAAGATGGTACCTGAATACCATGAAGAATCTCCATGTGGACTGATTAGATTAGAGGACAGGTTAATTTCCTTTCCACTCCTGGTGTTTTAACAAAGAACTAGCTAGGAAGGTCTGAATTACCTCCACAGAATAGGCTGATGCCAGCTACTGGGTTCCAGAAGTTGTTTCTTTTCTAACCAACAGATTTAAATTGTCCTCAATCTATAAATAGGCAAAGCATAACATGGGCAAGGCCCCTCTCTACTGGCAGAGGGGCCAACTATGACAAGATTAAAGTAAATAAATAGTGTTAACATATGTGCACTCTTATTTCTCTCTTTGTAGATTTCTCCCAATAAATTTTGCTTGATTTTTGCAGTGTGTATCTGTGACTCCTTCACATGACAGCATGCTCATCCATGTGATCAGTTATTGTTAAATCTCTACCATTGTCAAATTATTGTTCAATTTAAATTATGTTGCTTAAGTTCATAAATGGATTTGTAGGTTAATAATTCAGAGAAGGCAATGGCACCACACTCCAGTACTCTTGCCTGGAAAATCCCATGGACAGAGGAGCCTGGTAGGCTGCAGTCCATGGGGTCACTAAGAGTTGGACACGACTGAGCGACTTCACTTTCACTTTCACTTTTCACTTTCATGCATTGGAGAAGGAAATGGCAACCCACTCCAGTGTTCTTGCCTGGAGAATCTCAGGTACGGGGGAACCCGGTGGGCGGCCGTTTATGGCGTTGCACAGGGTCGGACACGACTGCAGCGACTTAGCAGAATGGGTTTCTACTGACTTCTCTTGATACCAAAGCAAAGTCGTTCAGTCGTGTCCGACTCTTTGCGACCCCATGGGCTGTGGCCTTCCAGGCTCCCCTGTCCATGGGATTTTCCAGGCAAGGGTACTGGAGTGGGTTGCCATTTCCTTCTCCAGGGGATCGAACCCAGGTCTCCCGCATTGCGGGCAGACACTTTACCCTCTGAGCCACCAGGGAAGCCCGATTTCTCTTAATAAGCTAAGTCACTTCAATAGAGATAACCAATTGATGCAAAGTTTGGATTATAAACTGCACAGGGCAAAGAAAAAGAAACTCAATATATAAATGTCTCAAATAGCTAAAGAACAATGCTCAACTAAAAGACAAATGAGCTGAAATAAATAAAGAGATTTAAAAATGTATGAGGTAGGATTTTAAAATTGTATGTATTAGTAAAGAATAAAATACATATTTTATTGCAGATTAAGGTACTGATTGGAAGGACTGATGATAAAGCTGAAACTCCAGTACTTTGGCCACCTCATGCGGAGGGTTGACTCATTGGAAAAGACCCTGATGCTGAGAGGGATTGGGGGCAGGAGGAGAAGGGGATGACAGAGGATGGGATGGCTGGATGGCCATCACCGACTAGATGGACATGAGTTTGAGTAAACTCTGGGAGTTGGTGATGGACAGGGAGGCCTGGCTTGCTGCGATTCACGGGGTCGCAAAGAGTCGGACATGACTGAGCGACTGAACTGAACTGAACTGAAGGTACTGATTGTAATTTAACTTTCAAATTCTTAAAAAAAATTAGTCATTTTATTTAACATTTTCCATAATTAAAAATAAGTGGTTTCCATAATTTCTTATTAAAAACCACCTACATAAATATTTTCAAATACCGAGGTTTATAGAAGAAGGTAAGCTTCTTTCTCCTAAATGCAATTTAGCTCAGTAACCTGCTTTGTTCTCCTATTTTTTACACTTTACACCTAATCGATGACATTTTCCAATTTCAATTTGTAAGGTAAAATGAAGTAAATTGTAAGGCAAATATCTCAGTAAAGGTGAATCTTGATACACAGTGGATCTTGGCACTTTATTTTAAAATTGCAGTCTCCAACTAAATTCAATCAAAAACACGCTGAAAATTCACCTACTGATACCCTACAGTAGCTCAATCATCACAGCCTTGAGGCTTTCCTCTAATAATCCCTCTCACATCTGTTTTCACCAGTTGAGTCAATTTCTTAAAATGATTCAATTCTGTATTTCTTAAAAGTTATCTATGCAACTTTACTTGTTATTATAATTACAAATTTCAATTAATGATTATTTAAAACAACAAAACATGAATGTGAAAATTAAATTGTTGTTTTATGAAAACAAAGTTGACACTTTGGAAAAATTAATGTCAGTTTATTTTTGAAAGTGCTAAAGAATTACGTGTGGGTGAGAAAACTGAAACTTCAGTAAGAATATCTTAAACATTTGGAAGAATGGTGCCCTCAGAATTGAAGGTAACTTTAAGTTCTCACATTTACACATACACGAACATGCTTATGCTTACAAATGGACACAAAGGAATACATCAACATACCACTGAGTAGATTAGCTACCTATTCTCTAATATAAAGAACAATACTTCTATTTTTTTTTAATTTTTAAAAAAATTTTAAAGAATAGTTGATTTATAGCATAGTGTTAATTTCTTCTGTACAGGAAAGTGACTCAGCTATACATGCATATGTATATAAATATATATATATATATATATATATATATATATATATATTCTTCTACATATTCTTTCCATTCTAGTTTATCACAGGATTTTGAATATAGTTCCCTGTTCTCTAGAATAGAACCTTTTGTTTATCCATCCTATACCTACTAGTTTGCATGCTAATCCAAAGATTCCAGTCCTTCTTTTTCTCACTTTCCCTCCACAATGGCAATCACAAGTGTGTTATCTGTATGAATCTGTTTCTGTTTATGGATATATTCATTGTTGTCATATTTTAGATTCCAAATATAAGTAAAATTATATGGCTTTTGTCTTTCTGATTTATTTTGCTTAGTACAATCATCTCTAGGTCCATCCATGTTGCTGCAAATGGCATAATTTTATTCTTTTGATGGTTGAATAATATTCCAGTGTGTGTGTGTATGTGTATGTGTGTATACTGCATCCTCTTTATACTTTTATCTGTCAATGAACATTTATGTGGTTTTATGTCTAGGCTATTATAAACATTGCTGCTATGAACATAGGGATGCATGTATCTTTTCATATTTAGTTTTGCCTAAGTATATGTCCAGGAGTGAGATTTCTAGGTTAAACAATAACTCTTTTTAGTTTTTTGAGGAACCTCCATACTGTTTTCCATAAGGGATGAACCACTTTATACTTCCACTAACAGTGTAAGAGGATCCCCTTTTCTCCATACCCTCTTCAACATTTATTATTTGTATGCATTTTAATGATAGTTATTCTATTGGTGTGAGGTGTACCTCATTGTAATTTTGATTTGCATTTCCCTTATAATTAGCAATGATGAACATCTTTCCATATGCCTATCAGCTATATGTATGTCTTCTTTGGAGAAATGTCTAAATAGGCCTCTGTCCATTAAATTTTTTTTTTTAATTATTGAGTTGTATGAGCTGTTTGCATGTTTTAGAAATTAAATCTTTGTAGTTGTGTTATTTGCAAATATTTTCTCCCAGTCTGTAGGCTGTCTTTTCATTTTCTTTATGGTTTCTTTTGCCATGCAGAAGCTCATAAGTTTGATTAGGTCTTATTTGTTTATTTTTTTTTTATTTTATTTTTTTATTTGTTTATTTTTTATTTTACTCCTATTGACTCAGAATCTGACCTAAGAAATACTAATATGATTTATGTCAAAGAAAGTTTCACCTATGATCTCTTCTAGGACTTTTATGATGTCATGTCTTATATTTAAGTCTTTAAGCCATTTTGAGTTTATAATTTTGTATGGTGTGAGAAAGTGTTCTAATGTCACAGATTTAATGAGGCTGTCCAACTTTTCCTAATACAACTTGCTAAAGAGACTGTCTTTTCCTCACTGTATGCTTTACCTCCTTTGTGAAAGAGTAATTGTCCATAGGTTTGCGGGTTTATTTCTGGGTTCTCTATCCTGCTCCGTATGTCTGTTTCTATGTTAATACCATGCTGGTTTGATTACTGTAGCTTTGTAGTATTGTCTGAAATCTGAGAGGGTTATGTTTCCTGCTTTGTTCTTTTTCTGTAGAATTACTTTTGTGGCAATTCTGGCTTTTTATTTGTTCTATAAATTTTAGAATTATTTATTCTAGTTCAGTGAAAAATGTCATGGGTAATCTGATAGAGGTATTATTAAATCTGTATATTGTTTCAGGTGGTATATCCATTTTAACAACATTAATTCTAATCCAATAGCATGGGATATCTTTCCATTTATTTGAATCATCTTCAATTCTTTTTATTAATGTTCTGTAGTTCTCAGCACATAAGCCTTTTTGTTTTGTTTTTGTATTTCTTTGTTTCTGTTGTTGTTGTTGTTTTAAGGACTTTATTTTTTGAGCAGTTTTTGGTTCATAGGAAAATTGAGGGGGTCAAAGAGAGAGTTCTCATGTGATCCAAACATGTGCTCCTATTTATCAGCATTATTTTAAATATTCTAGGCTCTTTGCATTTACATATTAATTTTAACATCTATACATCAATGTTTTAAATGAGATTTTGACCAAAATTTACATTGAGTCTATAGAGTAATTTTAGAAGTTACCACTTAATAAATTGAATCTTCTAATCCATGAGCATAGAATATCTATTGATTCATATATTACTTTTCCCTCTACAATGTTTTTAAGATTTTTTCTTTACTTTTAACTTCCATTTTTTTTTATTTTTTATTTTTGTTAAATTATTTTTTAGACACTTTTCTGCCTATATTCTTGGCTCTATCTCTGTGACATGCCAAACACATATCATAGACTGCTTGATATTGTCTTACAGGTTACTGAGTCTCTTTATTTTTAAATCATTTTTTGTGTGTTGTTCATGTTTCTATTTGTCTTTAGCTCAGCTTTCATCTCAGTAACTGTATTTTCTCATTTTTATTTGTTCCTCCTTATAATTTTTATTCCTTGGTATAATAATCTGCATTTCTGTGGAAATATAGGTTTTTTAAAATTCCTTCTATATTCTCACTATCCCCCTTTTGAATTCAGTGTCTGTTAGAGTAAAGCTATCTTTTTCATTGTTCTTTCAGGAAAATTCTCATGATATTTTAATTGGGAGTGTTTCTTCTGCTTCTTCATTTTACTTTTATTTATTTATTTATTTTGCTCTATGAGTTTAAGAGAAAAAATTACGACCATGGTCTCAGAGGGCTATCTTTATGTGAGAGTGTCCCTGTGTAGCCTGTCTAGGTTTAATATTTTTTGGTGTGAGAGCTGCCTTTAGTGTGGATGCCAGCGGTCTCTTCCAGGAGTATACACTGGCTGTTCACTCCCTTAATAGTAGGTGTGACCGGTGTTGTGGTGACCAAAGCTTGCATTGGATAATGAGGGGGGCCTCCATGCTCCAGATCCTTCAAGTTGTCTCCACACAACCAATAGCAGACTTCTCCCTGGATCTGTTTTCTAAGCCCTATGTTTTAGTACCCAGCCTGTTCATAGCAGAGGAAGCATATCTTAGGTTGGGGTCTCTCTGTTTTGCTTATCAAAATGGTGGTTGTGCTCTCCTCTGAGAAGCTCCTTTCTGACTTGGCTGACCTCTCCCACCAATCAGAGGATCTTCCCAGGGTGTGAGAAACTCCTGTTTTTTAGCTCCCTCCCAGGGGTGCAGGTCCCATCCCACATCTTCTTTTTCTTCTTCTTTTTTTTTTCCATTTACTTTTATTAGTTGGAGGCTAATTACTTTACAATATTGTAGTGGTTTTTGTCATACATTGACATGAATCAGCCATGGATCCACATGTATTCCCCATCCCGATCCCCCCCTCACCTCCCTCCCCACCCAATTCCTCTGGGTCTTCCCAGTGCACCAGGCCAGAGCACCTGTCTCATGCATCCAGCCTGGGCTGGTGATCTGTTTCACCCTAGATAATATACATGTTTCGATGCTGTTCTCTCGAAACATCCCACCCTCACCTTCTCCCACAGAGTTTTTTTTTAAATGTATTCTATTGGTTACATGGAGATCTTTATTGTCCTTTTAGATGTCTGCAGTATTCTGCTAGTGTCAGAAGGTGTTCTGTAGGACTTGTTCCATTTGTAGTCATATTTCTGATGGTTTGTGGAAGGAGATAAGTTCCACATTGTTTACCATCTTGCCATCTTGAATTTATACACCTATAATATTTTTTTTTTAATTGTAAAATGTGGATTAAATCCATTGTGTATTTTCTATAAAAAGATCAGTACTTGCACAGTATAATTGACAAAATTATACAATATGCAAGATATATTCTAAGAATCACTTATATATCTTGGTATATTTGAATGAGTGAGTGAGATAATCCTCAGTCATGTCCAACTCTTTGCCACCCCATGGGCTGTAGCCTGCCAGGTTCCTCTGTCCATGGAATTCTCAAGGCAAAAATACTGGAGTGGGTAGCCATTCCTTTCTCCAAGGGATCTTCCTAACCTAAAGGTCAGACTCAGGTCTCCTGCACTGCAGACAGATTTTTGACCATCTGAGCCACCAGGGAAGCCCATATTTGAATGTATTAATACATCTATATACAGTACTTGAAGAATTAACTTGAAATGGATTACCATAATAAATATAGAAAATATATTCAGGTTAAAAATACAAAGATAAAATATATTCAGCAAAGCATAGGGCTGAGTACAGAAGTACACATGCCAACAATACTTTTCAGTTAATAAAATGGGGTCACTTATTTAATTCCAAGTTTCTTCACAAGTAGATCAAATATGATATCAACTTAAATTAGTGTTTTCACAGGCTCAAAAGGACTTAGCTATGGAAAAGAACTGAAGGGTCAATGAGCGTCCTGTGATTTCAATCAGTAGCATATAAAAATTACACTGATGGTCTATATCATTGTCACATAATTATTATCACTTATTTCTTGCTGATAAAGGCATTTCTCCATCTTGTTCAGACATTTTAGAAATAGAAATTTTACACTAAAATACTGCACCAGAGCTCACACAGTCATACATGAAAATGATATCATGTGCATGCATATGAAGCAGTACCCAAACATGCACAGTACCCAGAACTAACAGAAGTAAAGAAATTAAAGTTTATAGTTAAGCCTTTTGGTTAAGCTTTGCACTACTCCAGTTATGTAAAATATGGTTCAACAATGGATTCAGCTACATATTAATTAATAAAACATATGAGTACAAGGATAAATTACTTTTAGAGCTATTCTAACTTTCACAACTTGCAAGTTTTCAAAATTCTGTTCAGAACTGAAGTCTTATAATATGAAGTAACATGAAGTGACATCCTCCAAAAGTGTGTATTATGTTTCTCAAAATTAAACATTTGCTAAACCAATGCTTATTACAGCATGACAACTGAGAAATAAAAGACACATGTAACTTAAAACAGAAAACATCTGTTCTGTCTATACTTCATGTGGAGATCATTACTGAAAATATAGGTCAATTAATTTCTTTGTTAGCTTTCACTTCACAGGGATCACTTAGAATGCTGGATTCTACTGACGATATTCATTAGTGAAAACAAGGAAACTAATTTTTGAATAATTCTCTGTCAGTTAAAAAATAATGACAAAAAGGAACTTCACTGTGTTCCATTCAGCTTCTCTTCCCTACTTGATATCACTGTAATTATATCAAAACATCAGAAACTCATCTTTCAAGCTATCCAATCTCCATCACACCTATGTCATCACATAATATCTCCAGGAAAGGGTATTTCCTTTCCTTTCATAATTTCCACAACCCCAATTCATATCAGGGAAAGTGAAACTACCAACTGCTCTCATTTTAGATTACTAGCTTAGTACATATAAAATATTTTTAATTACTCATACTTACCAGTAAAACACTTGTGAGGACAGTCCTTAATATATATATAATATATACTACATATACTGTATACAGAGATCAAATAGGAAATCAACATCAGTGTATTATATATGTATACAATATATACATTCATATATACATATATATAATATTTATTTATAACACTGTGTCTTGAACTACTGTATTAATACATTTTTCATATGATGAAATGTAATTTAAGTATGAGATAAAAATAAAATAGTATTTTAATATTTAATATTTTAATTGCCTGCTAAGCATTATTACTAATTATACCATTAATAGTGGGTATTTTTGTATACACCAAACTATCCTCCTAATAATTTGATTTTGGCCAACTTTTACAAAGTTAAGGTCATAATTATTTGACCTCATTATGTTGGTGACCAACATTATAATTAAATTTGTGGCATAACTGCCATTTTTTGTCAATTGCTGTGTCTGCAACATTAAAATGATCTTCAGCTATCTTTTAAAATATTCATCCATTTTTCAAAGTTAAGCTTAGTTGAAACTGGATGTTATAATCCATGAATCCACTAACCAGGTAGACATAAATATCGATAAGTAACAGTGAACTGAAAGCTAGAAGGAATGAGAGGTACATTGCCATCACTGCTGCTTTGAAATCATACTTCCTTGAGAATGCTTTACTAATCAAGTATGACATAGGACCACAGGACACACAGACTAAATTCCAGTGTCTGATCAATCCATATAGTAAGTAATATATCAAGCCTCATATAACCAAGCTCACTATTTTAATACTGCAGATTAAAAGCAAACAGAAGAAGAGCTAGTATATATTTTTAATATCCCAATGGGTTGTGATTTCCAAATCCTGGTTATACATATAGCACTTTAGAGATTGTAATTCAATAGTACAGGTCTGATCATATACCTATACTTCCTAAAAATTTGAATGGCTGTCTACTTCTTAGCCAAATTATTTTTATACTCAAAAACAGTTCACATTATAATTCCATTCTATACTTTTTAATTATTATACATGTACCATTTGTCCTAATCACTTAGAAATACTAATTTTTTTTAAACACATGCCATAACCTCCCATCAATGGGTTTCTGTTCTGGATATACCTTACATCTAAAATATTACTCCGATTTCTATTTCCACCTAACAAAACACTTTCCATTCTTCAAAGATCGCCTCAAATGTTATCTCAATGGAGCTTTTTAGATTTGATAGATAAATTAATATCTAGCCTTCATTTCATTTTAGTCATATTTCTAACCATACACTGATTCAAAGAAGATGTGGATTAACACACAGTATAATTGCTCTGTCAGGCTTAGGCGCGATGGAGTTGGCAGGTGAAATGAATTGGGGATCTTTTCTTGCCCATTATTCGAGCAAAGTGAGGAAACTGGTTGAAGATCAATATCAAGAGCCTCAGGTTCAAAATTTCTGAAATGATACCTCTTCAAAATACAGATGTTCAGTGAAATGACTAAAGTACTCTGCTGATAAAATTAAATAATCATACTTTCTTCTTTGAATTAATTTTTTTCTTAACTTTAAGCATTCCCCCTACAGATATTTCTTAAGCCTTTGATATCTGAACATTTACATGTACTACAGTATATAATTTCTCTATCCTTTTTTTTTTTTTAGTTACTTGAGATTGAATATACTGGTATATACTGAATTTTTCAAAGTGCAAAATTATTTCTAGTAGTGAAAAACTGTGGAAGCCCATATTCCACATTAACAATCGGCAACATTTATCCATAAAGTGATAGTAGTAAATGTTTCAGGCTTTGTGAATAAAAGGGCAGTTGTTGTAACTATTCAGCTCCAATGGTGTAAGCAAGCCACATAAACAAATGGAACTGAGTGCATTTCAAGATATACATCTTTCTTTACAGACTTTGAAGCTTTAATATACTTTTTATATGTAAAGAAATATCCTTTTTTTGATCTTTTTTCCAACCACTTAAAGAGGGTAAAAGGTGTTCTTAGTTCAAGGTCTATACACAAATAGACAAGGGGATAAATTTGAACCATGGTCTACAGTTTGCCAGTCTCTGTTCTAGCTCATAGATTTCCAAATTAGCTGTGCCAGATGCTAACTTTTGGGACAAATCAAGAGTAAAGAGAATGAGACTCCATATCAGAGCGTTATCACCTTATACTTTTGTAGGGAAGCAAGCTTTGCCATCCCAAAATGTGCTTTTTGGCACAAGGATTATTTTAAGTGAACAGACGGCTCTGGGAGTTTTTCTTGTTTCCTCCCTCTTAGCTGCCTAAGGAATTTAGAGACAGGGCCTGGTCCAGAAAGAGCACTATCACCAGAGATATCCACAAAGACTGTGGGCTAGGTGTGGTGGGGAACACTTGTCAGGGCCTAGAGATCAGAGTCCCACTCTGTATCACACTGCCTCTGTTAGTCCTAGCAAACATTTGTTTACCAAACATTTGCTTTTCCACCTCCACAGCAACTGCCTTCCTCCCCTTTGAAATCCCAACCCTTCACCCCCACCTCGACATACTCTTTTGTCTTTAGCTGAAGATAGAATTTAAGGTGAGAGTTCCAGCAATTTTGAAAAGTTACTAAGTTTTCCTGGGTCTCTTCCATATATAAACTTGCTAAACTTTTGTTTGATTTTCTCCTGTTACTTTTTCTCTTATCAGTTAAATTCTTAAACCAGTCAGAATAATCCAGAAGGACAGAGGGAAGTTTTTTCCCTCTCTTACTTTTTTTTTTTCTTTTGGGCACCAAAGTTCTGAAAGAAGATAAAGAACAGAGTTAGGGACCCGAATAAGGTGAACTCAAGAACATAAATAAGAAACTAACTTTAGGATAAGCTTAATTAATCCTAATATCTGATCTTATAAGTAGATAAATTAGGAATCCCCAGAGAAAGAGAACCAAGAATGACTTTCTTGACATAAGAGAAACCATTTTGGCCCAAGTCATTTTGTGTTCTATGTCTGGCCATAATGCTTAACCTTGAACAGGACTCAGTAATCAGTGATTATAAGAAAAGTAAGGGAATGTAGTAACAAAGGAAACAGTCGAGAAACAATAGTTCAGTAATAAAAGAGTCTTACTTCCTCCCCAAGGAATATACCTAACAATCTATTACAGTCTTTGAGCTCTGCAGGACTGAGGGCCCTATCCAGGTAGAAGATGGGATGATGCTGATGACCCTATGACTTCAAGCAACTAAATCTTGGACTCAGTCAACCTTTGCCTCAAGTCAATGGTGAATTCTCCTCTATTCAATCCCCTTCACAAATATGCATATACCCTTTGCTTAAAATTTCCTCAATTATGTTGTTCAAGGAGATATTGCTTGGAGAAAGATTTCCAGGGTTCTCCTTACTTCTTGCAAGTAGCAATAAATCCTTCTTTCTCCCAGCTCTGGTTTGGTTGTGTCCTGAGTAATTCTAATTAAAAGACTGTGGGTTCAAGTCCCAATCAGAGGAATATAGTTTCAAATCCATTACAGTATTTTAAAGATAATGATATTAATTTTGATAAGTCTTATTTTTTAAAGTGATTGAATACATTGTTAGACAATACAAAGAAGGCTTGTGTTTTAGGACTCAATGTGATGATGAATAAAACCAAACTGCTAAGGAAATCCATTACCACAGTAACCAAACTGTAAACTTGAAATAGAATGAAAGATGGAATTTTCCTATTTTTGGTTCATATGAATCAAAATAATACTAAATGACAATGAATCTTAATTTCAAAAGCTCACTTCTAATGTGTTCTAGGAAATTGTAGAAGAGAAGAACTTGCTACCTGAAAGTAATCCTCTTCAGTATAAGGTTTATTTTAGGCTGATTATTTTTAAGAATCTGTCACCATAGGAGACCCTGGAGAAGGAAATGGCAACCCACTCCAGTATTCTTGCCTGGAGAATCCCATGGACAGAGGAACCTGGCAGGCTACAGTCCGTGGGATAGCAAGAGTCGGACACGACTTAGTGACTAAACCACCATCACCAGCCAAGAGAAGCTCTGAACACCAAGTAAAATACACCCTTTGTAAAAGATTTACATTTGAAAGGGAAATTTCCTTTTGCAAGTGAGTCTCCCCAGTTGTACTAGGAAGACTGAGATGACTCTTATCAGTGGAGAAGTTGCTTAGTCCCTCAGTCATGTCACTCTTTGTGACTCCGTGAACTGCAGCCTGCCAGGCTTCCCTGTCCTACACTGTCTCCCAGAGCTTGCCCAAACTCATGTCCACTGAGTTGATGATACCATCCAACCATCTTATCCTACAATACTCACCTCTCCTTCTGCCCCCAATCTTTCCCAGAGCCAATGGACAAAGCATGGACTTAAAATCTGCATAAGAACTTTTTACTGTGCTTTTCTGGGTAACCTCTCATAACAGATTTTCCAATCTTCAACATCTTTGTGTCTTTAGCTGGAAAATATATTTAAGGTACAGGCTCTGGCCACTTTAGAGTGTTAGTTTTCCTAAGTTTCCCCCACGTGTACATGCCCTTTAACTGTGGTTTGTTTTTCTCATGTTTAACTGTTACTTGTGAATTTAATCCTTTGGAAATCAAAACACAGAAGGAGAGAAGGGGAAGAAATTTTTCCTCTCCAACAAAGTATTCTCAAAGCTGATATATAAGAAGAGTCATAGTTTGAATTTATGGCAGTAATTTGAATATTCTTTCTATTTTCCAAATACTAACTGTGGTCAGGCTATTAAATTGGTGAAATGTAAGAAATTACCTTGTCCATTGTAATATGGCTGAAGATAACTTGGCTAAAGAACTACGAAGTGACACATATAATCTCTTTTCTATCTCTGATTAAATAGAGGGGAAACACAAAACAAATCTGGCAGGTGAAAAAAAAAAAAAAGAGGAAGGAAAAGAAAAGAGACAAACAAATATGAAAAAAATGAATGTTTGCTCTACTATATTTTAAATACTTAAAAGCACCTTTTGATTAAGCAAACTTTAAGCTCTGAATTCTTAAATAAAATTTACTGCCTTGAAAATACAAGGCATTTTTTAAAAAGCCAATGAGGACATAGAAACTGAGAACTTTTTGAGAGTGTTTCCAGATTTCTCTCAATGGACATTATTTTGTTTCCCTGATTTAGGAAAATAATAGCTTGCTGTCATTTTCAGCTTTAGGTCATTTGACTTAAGGCTTAGATAAAGATACAAAATCAAGTCACTGAATATGAGGTAAGATTGTATCTTTTAAGACAGAAAGGAAGAAGGTAGGGCACAACCATTAAAAATATGACACAATCATTAAGAAGAACAGGATACTACAAAACCATTTAGAACCTACTAGGCTCAAGATAGTGGAACATTTGACTTTCAGTAGACCTTCAGCCTCATTATATGCTCATTGTAATACATTAGTTAAATGAGTCATCATGAAGCTGTTTACCTCAAATTGGGACTTGAAACTATGTGCCAAGACTTGAACCCAGACAAAACCAAGTTTAGAACTCAAACCCAAGAGACTAGGGCTCGAACTTGGTCAAAACCCTGCTTGGGACTTGAACCCATGTAACTGGAACTCAAATCCAACTCATGATCTTCCAACTGAGATCACAGACCTGGTCTCAGAATATTTCAGGTTCCTGATGCTCATCACAGAAAGAATTCAGTGAGAGACAAAGGGATAGGTAAGAAGTAGATTTATTCAGAGAGAAATACACTCCACAGACAGAGTGTGGGCCATAACAGATGGTGAATGTAGCCTCAAAATGTGGTTTGGTTAACTGTTATGCTTGTATGCACGCGTAGTTGCTTCATGTGTTGGACGACTTTTTGCAACCCAGTGGACTGTAGCCCCCTGTAGCCCACCGACTCCTCTGTCCATGGGATTCTGCAGGTAAGAATACTGAAGTGGGTTGCCATTTCCTCCTCCCGGGGATCTTTCAAACACAGGGATCAAACCCACGTCTCTTATGTCTCCTGCATTGGCAGGCAGGCTCTGAAGGGCTGATTAATTTCATAGGCTGGTGAGGGAGAGAATTCTTCTTCCAACTATTTTGGGGAAGGGTGTGGAGATATGCAGGCATTTGGCCACCACCCACTTTTTGATAGTTAATGGTCAACCTTGGAACTGTAATGGCACCTCTGTTTGTGTCATTTAGCTTCCTGGTGTGTTGTTGCTATTGTTGTTCAGTAACACCCTCCTGTCCAACTCACTGCGACTCCATGGACTACAGCACGCCAGGCTTCCCTGTAATTCATCATCACCCGGAGTTTGCTCAAACTCTTGCCTATTGAGTCAATGACACCATCCAACCATTGCAACCTCTGTCATCCCCTTCTCCTCCTGCCTTCAATCATTCCCAGCATCAGTGTCTTTAAAATGAGTTGGCTTGCCCAGGAGTGGGATTGCTGGGTCATATGGCAGTTCTATTTCCAGTTTTTTAAGGAATCTCCACACTGTTCTCCATAGTGGCTGTACTAGTTTGCATTCCCACCAACAGTGTAAGAGGGTTCCCTTTTCTCCACACCCTCTCCAGCATTTATTGCTTGTAGACTTTTGGATAGCAGCCATTCTGATGGCGTATAATGGTACCTCATTGAGGTTTTGATTTGCATTTCTCTGATAATGAGTGACGTTGAGCATCTTTTCGTGTATTTGTTAGCCATCTGTATGTTTTCTTTGGAGACATGTCTGTTTAGATCTTTGGCCCATTTTTGATTGGGTCATTTATTTTTCTGGAATTGAGCTGCAGGAGTTGCTTGTATATTTTTTAGATTAATCCTTTGTCTGTTTCTTCATTTGCTATTATTTTCTCTCATTCTGAAGGCTTTCTTTTCACCTTGCTTATAGTTTCCTTTGTTGTGCAAAAGCTTTTAAGAGACATGTGTACCCCAATGTTCATCGCAGCACTGTTTATAATAGCCAGGACATGGAAGCAACCTAGATGCCCATCAGCAGACGAATGGATAAGGAAGCTATGGTACATATACATCATGCAATATTACTCAGCCATTAAAAAGAATTCATTTGAATCAGTTCTAATGAGATGGATGAAAGTGGAGCCCATTATACGGAGTGAAGTAAGCCAGAAAGATAAAGACCGATACAGTATACTAACGCATATATATGGAATTTAAAAAGATGGTAATGATAACCCTATATGCAAAACAGAAAAAGAGACACAGATGTACAGAATAGACTTTTAGACTCTGTGGGAGAAGGTGACGGTGTGATGTTCAGAGAGAATAGCATTGAAACAAGTATACTATCAAGGATGAAACAGATCACCAGCCCAGGTTGGATGCATGAGACAAGTGCTCAGGGCTGGTGCACTGGGAAGACCCAGAGGGATGGGATGGAGAGGGAGGCGGGAGGGGGGATCAAGATGGGGAACACATGTAAATGCATGGCTGATTCATGTCAATGTATGGCAAAAACCACTACAATATTGTAAAGTAATTAGCCTCCAACTAATAAAAATAAATAAGGGAAAAAAAAAGATGAGTCGGCTCTTTGCATCAGGTAGCCAGGATATTGGAGCTTCAGCTTCAGTATCAGTCCTTCCAATGAATATTCAGGGTTGATTTACTTTAGGATTGACTGGGTTGTTCTTGAATTCATGGGACTCTCAAAAGTCTTTGGCAACACAGATCAATTCTTCAGTGTTTAGCTTTCTTTATGGAGCAGCTCTCATATCCATACATGATTACAGGAAAAACCATAGCTTTATCTATACAGACCTTTATCTGCTTTTTAATAAACTGTCTAGGTTTGTCATAGCTTTTCTTCCAAGGAGCAAGCATCTTTTAATTTCATGACTGCAGTCACCATCTGCAGTGATTTTGGAGCCGGAGAAAAGAAAGTCTCTCACTGTATCCATATTTCCCCATCTATTTGCTATGAAATGATGGGACTGGATGCCATGAACTTCATTTTTTGAATGCTGAGTTTTTAGCCAGCTTTCTAACTCTCCTCTTTCACTTTCAAAAGGCTCTTTAACTCCTCTTTGCCTTCTGACATTAGGGTAGTGTCATTTGCACACCTGAGGTTATTGATATTTCCCTGGGTCAGGAAGATCCCCTGGAGAAGGAAATGGCAACCCACTCCAGTATTGATGCCTGGAAAATCCCATGGACCAAGGAGCCTGGTGGGCTATAGTCCACGGGGTCACAAAGAGTTGGACACGACTGCGTGACTTCACTTCCTCCTCTGTTTTAAAATGGGATACCTCCTGTCATATCAATAAACAAGAATGTAACAGCAATCAGTGATTTCAGGCCTTCAAATGTGAATAAGGTCTCCCAAAAGGGAACACAAAGCCTGTGATCCAGGTGATTGCTGAGGAGTTAGGGGTGATGTGAGAAGTCAAAAACATATGATGCTGGCTCCAGATAGCTAAGATGCATATAAAAGAAATGACTAATAATCCCAGACTTTTGCATCTTCCCCAAACCTAAAAGAGTGCTAAATTCTTTAATTTGATATCTGGTTTTCCTTACTTAGCAATAATCTTTGATACACAGATTGCCTGCCCCTTTTATTGCAAACTTGTACATAGCCTGACTCCCTGTTCCACACCCTCAGAACAGTTTCTCAGGCCTACCTGAAATGATGTCTCCTGGGCTCAGAGTCCTAACATTCCCACCAAATAAAATAACTCTCTCCTTTCAGGTTGTGACTGATTTTTTTAGTCGACGCTGGGAATTCTTCCTTGTTACTTTTTCATTTTTCAATAGCAGTATAAAAATGAATTCAAAGAATGCAACATTAGAAAAATATGTCAGGAGAGTTATTTGGAGACTGCTTTTGACAACGTTAACATGTTTGTCCTCTTAAAAACAGAAACAAATGATTATGAAAAGCACACGAGAAAAACAAATATGAACATAGAGAACGGTGACAAGCCTAACAGGAAAATGAGATGTACCTGGAATTTTTTACTCCACTGCACTGGAGAAAAGTCACTAATCACTATGGGAATTAGTAACAATTTTCTTTTAGTTGATATATCACTGGAAATATTTGATTTTCACTTAATCTACTTAAATTGAACAGTTTTATTTGAAAAGCCGAATGCATTCACAATGTGGAATAAAGTTCAAGAAAGAGTATCCAAATTTTCTGTTTTACTAAAATTATATTAGTATTGCATCTAAATAAATCTTAGCATGCTATAACCATAGTTTTTAAATAAAGTGTCTTTGGTAAAAATTATCCTGTAAATGGAGACTCTAAGTTTTTCAAATTTATTCTTTTCATTTTAATCAGCAATCTTCAATAAAGATGATTAGAGTATTAAAAATATTTCCACATTAAATGCTTTTTTACAATAAAAGTACAATTTGAAGTAAATATCAGATATATATATATATATAATAATTTTATGTTACTTGCAATTTTTGAAGTATTATAACTACATTTTTCCTTCAAATTCTGTTTTCCAATATTTCATATTAATTTAATAAAACTAGTACCAAACTGTGTTAGAAGATTCTCTTTGGAATGGTGCCATTATGGGATTATTCATCTCATCTCTTTGATGGAAATACTCTCATATAAATTTTATTGAATAGGACACCTGACTGAACAAAAATATAACTGCAATATCCTCTAGTCAGCAGTAGAATTTATTGTCTGACAAGAGCTGGAGAGTACAATTAGGACATTAAGAAAAATGATAGGAAAGCCAGGATGACCATCACGGCTACCAGTTCATCTTCTGAGGACCACTTGCACATTTCTCAGCCTGTGTCCCTATGGAGTGGATATGAAGGATCTAAAACACAATACCTTTATACAATGTGCAGCTTACTAGTTCAGAGACAAAGTAAACACAAAGTAATAAAAGCAGAATATCTATCTTTAAAAAGGCAGTTCTTGGTAATGCTTCTCTTTGGCAAGTTTTTAGTTTTTACTTTAAAGTTAATAGTTAAGTATATAAAGACATAATTTTGTGTATAGTTGGTAGCTCAAAAGAACTTTCATTGTAATAGAGGATCCTTAGAGAATTTACAGAATCCTCTTCAGTCAATTGCAATTCTGATGTTCTACATGGTTACAATATTTTCTTTTTTCATTAACGTCTAGTTTACAAGCACAAACCATTCTAAATGTATCAGAACAGATGCAGGAAATAATTATAATTTAGATTGAAATCTTCATCTCCTAGTCACGTATTTTTAACCCATCTATCTTAAGAGAAAAAAAAATCTTACTGAAGAGAATTATAAAGAAATTAAAAAAGAATCCAATTTAAATAAAGAGGTGCCACAATTTTAGCTATCCAGTCCTACCAATTTACCTATTATTGCACAGATGTGCAATACTTGCTGTTTTGAGCTGTATGGTTTATTTATAACAAGATGTACAACACTGATGTGACAATCTGCCCTTATTTAAATATGCTTTTTCATGGAATCTCTCATTATAGCTCTTGAACATTTAGCTGAATGCTTTGACAGTTCTTCAGATTTTGTTTTCAACTTTCTAAAGGGAGATTATTTGACATGATTGACTTGGAATTTAATAAGCTACACATAAAAATAAATATATGGTGGTACAATGTTTAAGAATCTGTCTTCTAACACAGGGGACATGGGTTTGATTCCTAGCCGAGGAACTAAGATCCCAGATGCCTTTGGACAGCTAAGCCCATTCACCACAACTCCTGAGCCTGCAGGCTCTAGAGCCCAAGCAACCTAGAGAAGCCTTTGCCACAACTAAGACCCGAAACAGCCAAATAAATTAGTAAAACAAATATTTTTCTTTAAATACAAATATATTTAAAAATTGCCATTACAAAAGTACTAAAGCTTAATGTTTAATATCATTACTCAATTTAAAAAAATCCAGTCAACCTGGTCAAAAAACTAACAGAGTCCTGCCTCCTATACAGATTAATTTCTTGAGTAAACAGAATAACTGTTTGTTCCGATCTTGAATAGAAGTCAGTCATGTGATTTGGATGAGCTAAAGTAATCCTCACTCAACATCAACTTTCAGTTCCATGTATTTAGCTTGTCTCAGCATTAGCTATTATGCTCCCATTAGCCCTTACCTATCCAAAATGGAAGGAGAGTGGGGCATGTACGGCATAAAACATAAAAAACACATCTGTCTGAGGTCACCTTCCTCCTTAGTTTCAATTCATCTATATTAGAATTATGGTAACATATACTTACTCTATTTTTTACTCAGATTTCTCACTTACTATGTGCCCCAAAATAGGCAATATAAGGGTGTTCAAACCCTTCGGTGCATGCTAATCTTTCTATTATTGACTGCATGGACTTTGTTAGGAATAGTTTCATGATATTAAGCAAGTATGTCATGTAATTCATACTATTTTTCCATTAAAAAATCAACTTTTATTTTTCTTTTGTATTTGCATGTACTCAGTAAGTGTCTGAAGATGAAGCAGATGAAGGAAAAAATAATTTTTCACTTATTCGAAATTGTAGTAATTTATAATTTAAGATGACACCAAAGAAAGCTTTGGAGAGGGGATATATCTAATTGTCTTCAAAAAGCTTGTTGCAAGGTGAATGAGTTTATTTCTTTATAATTTCCATTTTGATAAGGTCAACTTTCTCAGGAGAAGTCCTTCATTATGCTTTTTACAGATAGCTCTGAACAAAGGAAAACACAAAAACCGAGTGTCCCTACCTTAAGGGAAATTTCTGCAGGTCTTTAGCCCAGAATTCATATATCTGCAACATAAACAGAAACATATCTAATAGTTAGTTATTTGCAGTATGTAAAAAGCATTAAAAAGCAGTATTCTTCAAGTAAGCCAAAACTAGGACATTGTACCCTTTTCTCAGCAGAGATCTAAATTTAGTGGAAAAAAAACAGAAGATATCATAGAGCCATCCCATTTAACTAAGACTAAAATAAATAAAATAATAATAAAGTGGAAATTTTTATGATAGTGGAAATGTCATGATATTCTGGAGCACTGAGTCTCTAAGTTTCAACTGATTCTCATATAGCAGTAAAATATAATGATTACATAGAACCTTGTAGTTTATATTTTATGATTTGATTTTCATTAAAAACAAACAAACAATCAAAAAAAAGCAGTGAAAGATTCAGGCACTTAGGAAAAAGGTTGGCAAAAATGGATAGTATTCCCTGAGAGGAAACAAGTGTGGTAAGCCTAGGATTGCCTAGTTGGAGAAAGTTTCCAGGCTGGAGTACAGAGAAAGGAACCCTGTCATTTCCTGGTGGTCTCCCCAAGTTCTGGAGACAGAGTTGTAAATTTGGCCAAGTCCAAGTGGCTAGAGTTTTCTGGGCAGAGTAGAAGAGAGAACTGTAGAGAGACAAAATTTTGGAGATGTTCAGAGAATCCCGTGAGTACCCAGTTGAGCAATGACTAGCACATGCTGTGAAGATATTACTCATAGCCAGAAAAAAAACCATATGAAAATTAAGAGGGAGGAATACCTGATTTTCATATAAAAATGAGAACAGTGACTGTTGCTGTCAGGTTGGAAAACCGGGCAATTCAGGGAACACTGATTAAAATATTAAAAAGGGTATTGCCTCAATAGGAAAGAAAAGGAATCCTAGAAGAACTGTAACTCATCTCATCTAATGAAGCTGAAAAAGAAGATCTGAAAAGATCAGGTTGCTTGCACCAACTTAACCACGTCTTGAACAAAACTCAAGGATATTTATGGGGATTTAAACAGTCCATGGGATCACAAGAGTCAAACATGACTGAGTGACTAACACACACATATGGAAGTTAAAAATGTACAGCAATGAATAAGTTTGTAAATATCCTAATCATGTATAAGAGATCAAAGATCTTCACAAGTAATTTCATTTAACAATTAAGAAAAGGGAAAACAATATTCTCACTCTAGTTCTGCAGTTCATCAATATATTGCTGATTTTGTGAAATATCAGCATATTGAGTAATCCATTTTTTTTATTTAGAGAGTTACACCGCTGTCCAAAAAAAAAAAAACATATGATATTTCCTAGTGCTGGTAGTTTTTTCTCCTTAAAATTGAGTTGCCTGGTTTAAATAAAGTGAACAGGTCATGACAAACATGAGCACAATTTTAATTTTTAAACATTTATTTAAGAATATATTATTTTTTAGGAAATATTAGAAACTTCTCTTCTTGCATAAAGGTGCGGAATAGTGTTGCTAACTGAAAAAAAAAAAAAAAGGAGTGAAGAAGAGTTGGTAAAAAAGAAAAGCAAAGAATAATACTATGCATTGCAACTTAGCATTTACATCACTTTCTCAATCTTTCGAAACTATGACGCCAGTGTTTGGGTGACTCACCACAAATGACTTTAAGTGTTGGTTCTATGATTACTATTGTGGATTAACAATATTTACTGCCCCATGTAATTCAAGAAGCCTACATGTTTATACTATACTAAATAAATGTATCCCTATTGCACAATTCAGAATATTATCTATTTATAAAAATAATATTCATGACTCAAAAAAGTAAGTACAAAGGATGTTAGAAGATATTTTTAATTAAAAGAAAAAAAATCATGATATGTCAAAATGTATGGAATACAGCCAAAGCATACCTTAAAAATATATTCACAGCATTTAATGCTAATAACACAAAATAACAAGTTTCAAATCAATTATCTATACTTTCACTTTATAAAATTAGAAAAAAATAACACAGAAAACTAATACAAAATCAAATAGCCAAGAGGAAGCCATAACGTGAAGAAATTAATAAAACTAGAAAAGCCATACAGGAAAGTCAATGAAACTAGAAGCAATTTTTTAACACTTTATTGTTTTAGAGCAGTTTTATGTTTACAATAAAATTGACAGAAAGATACAGTATTTCCCGGTACCCTGCCTCTACAGATGGATTTGTGTGCGTGCTAAATCACTTCAATCGTGTCTGAACCTTTGTGACCTTATGGACTGTAGCCTGCCAAGGTCCTCTGTCCACAGCATTCTCCAGGCAAGAATACTGGAGTGGGTTGCCTTGCCCTCCTCCAGGAGACCTTCCTGACCGAGGGATTGAACCCATGTCTCCTGCACTGCAGATGGATTCTCTACTGCTGAGCCACCAGGGAAGTCCCCACATACGGATAACTACCCCCATGATCAATATCACTCACCAGAGTGGTACTTTTCTTTCCTTTAATTATTTTTTAACCAAAGCTGAATTGCATCAATACAGTATCATCACCCACGATCTATTGTTTACTCTAGGATTCACTCTTGTATTGCACATTTCATAGATTTGAACAAATGTATAATGAAATATCAATATATCCATTGATAAAATATCACAGAGTGTTTTCATTACCCTAAAAACTTCTGAGTTCTAACATATTATCCCTTCTTCCAATTTTAAAAACCACTTATTTTTTATTGCCTCCATAGACTTGACTTTTCTAGAATGTCATACAGTTGAAGTCATACAGTCTGTATCCTTTTCAAATAGCCTTTTCAGCCTTTTCACTGAGCAATATTCACTGAGGTTTCCTTCATGTCCTTCCATAACTTGATGGTTCATGTCTTTTTAATGCTGAATAATATTCCACTGTCTGGATGTACCACGATTTATTTATTAACTCACCTACTGAAAGAAATCTTGGTTGCTTCTCGTCAGTTCAGTTCAGTCGCTCAGTCGTGTCCTAATCTTTGCGACCCCATGAACCACAGCACGCCAGGCCTCCCTTTCCATCACCAACTCCAGGAGTCCACCCAAACCCATGTCCATTCTGTCGGTGATGCCATCCAACCATCTTATCCTCTGTCATCCCCTTCTCCTCCAGCCCTCAATCTTTCCCAGCATCAGGGTCTTTTCAAATGATTCAGCTCTTCACATAAGCTGGACAAAGTATTGGAGTTTCAGCTTCAACATCAGGCCCTCGAATGAACACCTAGGACTGATCTCCTTTAGGATGGACTTGTTGAATCTCCTTGCAGTCCAAGGGACTCTTAAGAGTCTTCTCCAAAACCACAGTTCAAAATCATCAATTCTTCGGCGCTCAGCTTTCTTTATAGTCCAACTCTTACATCCATACATGACCACTGGAAAAACTGTAGCCTTGGCTAGATGGAGTTTTTTTGGCAAAGTAATGTCTCTGCTTTTTAATATGCTGTCTAGGTTGGTCATAACTTTCCTTCCAAAGAGTAAGCATCTTTAAATTTCATGGCTGCAATCACCATCTGCTGTGATTTTGGAGCCCCCAAAAATAAAGTCTGACACTGTTTCCACTGTTTCCCTATCTGTTTGCCATGAAGTGATGGGACCAGATACCATGATCTTAGTTTTCTGAATGTTGAGCTTTAAGCCAACTTCTTCACTCTCCTCTTTCACTTTCATCAAGAGGCTCTTTGGTTCCTCTTCACTTTCTGCCATAAGGGTGGTGTCATCTGCATATCTGAGGTTATTGATATTTCTCCTGGCAATCTTGATTCCAGCTTGTGCTTCCTCCAGCCCAGTGTTTCTCATGATGTACTCTGCATATAAGTTAAATAAGCAGGGTGACAATATACAGCCTTGACGTACTCCTTTTCCTATTTGGAACCAGTCTGTTGTTCCATGTCCAGTTTTAACTGTTGTTTCCTCACTTGCATACAGGTTTCTCAAGAGGCAGGTCAGGTGGTCTGGTATTCCCATCTGTTTCAGAATTTTCCACAGTTTATTGTGATTCACACAGTCAAAGGCTTTGGCATAGTCAATAAAGCATAAATAGATGTTTTTTCTGGAACTCTCTAGCTTTTTCGATGATCCATCAGATGTTAGCAATTTGATCTCTGGTTCCTCTGCCTTTTCTAAAACCAGCTTGAACATCTAGAAGTTCACAGTTCACATATTGCTGAAGCCTGGCTTGGAGGATTTTGAGCGTTACTTTACTAGCATGTGAGATGAGTGAATTGTGTGGTAGTTTGAGCACTCTTTTGGATTGCCCTTCTTTGGAATTGGAATGAAAACTGACCTTTTCCAGTCCTGTGGCCACTGTTGAGTTCTCCAAATTTGCTGACATATTGAGTGCAGCACTTTCACAGCATCATCTTTTAGGATTTGAGATAGCTCAACTGAAATTCTATCACCTCCACTAGCTTTGTTCGTAGTGATGCCTCCTAAGGCCCACCTGACTTCGCATTCCAGAATGTGCAGCTCTAGGTTAGTGTGAGTGATCACACCTTCATGATTATCTGGGTTGTGAAGATCTTTCTTATATAGTTCTTCTGTGTATTCTTGCCACCTCTTCTTAATATCTTCTGCTTCTATTAGGTCCATACATTTTCTGTCCTTTATTGAGCCCATCTTTGCATGAAATGGTCCCTTGGTATCTCTAATTTTCTTGAAGAGATCTCTAGTCTTTCCCATTCTATTGTTTTCTTCCATTTCTTTGCATTGATCACTGAGGAAGGTTTTCTTATCTCTTGTTGCTATTCTTTGGAACTCTGCCTTCAAACGGGTATATCTTTCCTTTTCTCCTTTGCTTTTCACTTCTCTTCTTTTCACAGCTATTTGTAAGGCCTCTTCAGACAGCCTACATTTCGATAATCATGAATAAAGCTGATATTAACATCTGTGTGAAAGTTTTTGTGTGGGTTTATTTTTAATTCATATGAGTAGTCACCAAGAAGTATGACTGCTGGACTATATGGTTAGAGTACATTTAGTTTTGAAAGAAATCACCAAATTATCTTCCAAAGTGACTATATCATTGTGCATTTCCATCAGTGATGTATATGGGGCAGTTGGTTATCATAAAGAGAAAGGAAAAACAACACTTATTCTCTACTGGGTATGACAATCAATTCTAGATTAATTATACACTGAAATATAAATGATAAGATAATAAAGTTTTCTAGGTGATAATATAGAAAAATATCTTCATTTGTTGAGATAATTAACAAAAGACGACTTTCACATGGCCAGTAACCATGCAAAAGTTATTAAGTTTGTTAACACTCAGAGCCATGCAAAGTGAAAACGCTATTACTAAAACACATGTAAACGCAATACTCTAACTCTCTAGAAAGACTAAAATATAACTGACAATGATATCAGTATCTGAATGAAAAAAATCCTTCATACACTTACGAACAAGTTTGAAGTGGCACAACCACTTTGCAAACAGGTTGGTATCAATTATTTAATTTAATGATTGACACATAACCAGATCTAGAAATTTCACCCCCCATTGAGCAGATATGCTTGCATGTGTATATCAAGAAATATATACAAAATTGTGTAAGAGCCCACACCTGGAAATAACTCCAATGTCTATCAGTAAAACAATGTTAAAATTAAATTTTAAATTATTAAAAAATATTTTAAATTTTTAAATTATTTATAGTAATACCACATAGCAATGAAATTCAACAAATCACAGCTATACAAATAAAACATGTCTGAATCTCACTATCATAATTTTGAGCAAAATAAAGTATAAGAAGACTATAATCTCTATGCTTTCATTTACATAAAATATCGAAAAAGGAGAAACTATATGTGGATGCTAGTTCAGGTGGTTAAATATAAAGAAAAGCAAAGAAATCATTACCATAGCATCAAAAATGTCAGCTAAGGTTGTTTGAAAAAAAGCAAGCAACAGTCAAGAGAGGCTATAAAGGGAAATTTTTTGATGTTGGCAATGCTTTTGTCTTTAAACCTAACTGGTGGTTACAAAGTGTCCACTTTGCCATGATACTGAGTTGCACATTTTTAAAATATGTGTCCTTATAGCATTTCAAAACAAAAAACTTAAAAATAAAGTTAACTGTGGGTAATTAATTAATGGACAGATAAATAATACTTCATCACTGTTTCAAATTTAACATGTTTAAAACCAAACTCAGAATCTTTTTTCTCCAAATTGTTTCCCATATTGGACTCCCAAATTCTGTCCAGGACCTCAAACATTGTTTTGACTTCTAACTTGAAATATATACTTCTTATACTGTTGAAGCCAAAAGATTAGGTACTTTGGAATCTGAAAACCAGTGGTTTTAAATCCTAGCATTTCCTTTTATCTGTGCGGTCATAACAAATCACCTTACTGACTCCCACCACTAGTTGCTGCATCTGATAAATGGCCATGGAAACTACAATCTATCAATATTAGGATTAAATGAAATGACAAACATAAAAATTTAGCCCATGGTACATATCTTTAAAATGTTGATTCCTATTTTCTCTGAATGCCAGCTAGATATATGATCAGAACTTTTTGAACATGTTTGTAATGTGTTTGAGGAAGAGAAAAGAGCCCTGACCACTGGAAGCTAATATGGCATTGTCAACTAGGCTGTTTTACTTGACGCCAGACAAGGCACTCAATAACCATGATGAATCTAAAAGACCAAACAAATGCAAAACAAAACCAAAGCCCCACAATTATGCCCCCTGCGCATGTGCATCCTCAGTCATATCCTACTCTTTGCAAGGCCAAGGACTGTAGTCCCTCAGGCTCTCCCATCCATGGAATTATGTCTGAACTTGTATAAAAACGAGAATATTGTTCAAATAACAAAAATGACCCTAATATCCCCCTCTTCTTTCTAACATTAGTGATTGCTGATTCTATACCAATTACTGTTTTAGGATTGGTTCATATCTCTTGCTTTCTAAATAAAAATTATTAGGATAACCAATCATAGAATTCTATCTCCTTGAACCCTTCCCCAAATCACCTAGCACAAGATCAAATCTTATCATAAAACTCTTTTAACATCCTATTAATAGACAATTCACAGTCCAGTGTGTGCAGTGACTCTTTGCAACAAGTCAATAAACACAACACTGACGCAGATGTGGCCTTGGTCATCTTTGACTCTGGAGCACCAGCATATCTCATGTATCCCCCTTTTTGGAATCCATCATCCTCTATGTGTAAGATCTGTTTCCCTTTTTGCACAAACTATTCTGGCAACCTAAGTTAGATTTCCTCTCCTCCCTTTCTCACCTCCTATCCATATTAGAGATTACTGAATACTTATTAGTCCAAAAAATCCTCTTCCTAAAATATACTATTTATTAGATATCCAATTTTACACATCCATTTTAATACTTAGTGAGTGAAAGACTGTCAGTAGCTATTCTCTCAAGAGACAAGATGCATCCTTTGTGCCGGTGAACCTATTGTAAGCTGTGATATATCTACGTGCTCCGAGATAAAGTGACAAATGCATACCTGTAAATGGAAAAGCAATTTTCTCTTATGCTTCATATAATAGTGTGTCAAAATTCTCTAATTCCTTTGTTTTGTCTTAAATAAAGAAAGGTTAGATTGTGAGTAAAAATTCTGTTTTGATAGCTTGAATCTCTGGAATAACCCCCACAGGAATTAACAGGAAGCAAAGCTAGTCAAAGCAATGTTTAGAAAATAGAAGTTTGTACCTTGTCATTATATTTCACATTTTCAACTAGACCTGCAATGAGAACAGTAGCTTCCTTTTTTTTTTATTATTCGAGAAATACTTTCCAGTTGTGCTTTTTAAAAAGTATTTTTAAAATTATATTTTACATAACATGACACATAAATTGCACACTGTGGAAAGAATTGTCTGCCTCCCTGAATGAAACCATTTTAATCTCAAGAGTTTTATTATCTGTTAAAATCTATTTAAATATAGGCATTCAATTTTACATTACTTGACATTTATGGGGAAGCTATTTTACAGCAGCAGGTTTCTGAATAGACAAGATCACAACAAATATTCATGATTATATGACATGCCAGATTGAAAAATATGGGGAAAGAATGATCTAAATAATCTGGGCAGTTCATATACATGAATATAGCTAATAAAACTGTGGATCAGAGGTCCACTAATACATTATATGTGTTTGAAAACTATAATTATGACATGTATAAAAACAGTCTACCTATATTCATTTACCATATTAATTGAAGCTGTACTGTCTTGAATATTATCTAAATATTTAATAATAAATCAAAGAATAGAGACAGGTAATTGTAATGTGGGATATTCACTTAGTGTTTAAAGCTTTCCTTTTTAAAAAAGAAAATAATAACAAATTTGCTATTGAACTATCTAGAAAGACAATAAATAATATTTTATTTAGGAATCATGATCTATCCTAGGGCCAGAAGGTATCTCAGCTTTTCCTTCAATGATACAAAAATAACAGTCATGGGCAGAGTTTTAGACATGGAAAGAGACGGCATTATAATTTTTTGGCCCACTTGCTCAAATTGCCAGCTTGAATTAGAGTTTAAGGAAATTGAGAGAATGAGCTTATACATCCAGAGCTTTCTACAACTGGCCTCATGAATCTGATGTATGACAATTCAAACTGGGATTTTTTTATGAACAAGAAAGGGAACAAATCACCACAAGATTTTAAATTACACAGAAGAATCTGCATGAAACTTCTATCCATCAAATGGTCACTGAAAAATGAGGTAATTACCTAAAATAATTTGCATGTTAAGAGCTAATACAATATTACAAAATAAAGTCCAGTTGTGAAAGCAATGCATAATTTCCTGATTAATGTCTCATGCACAATATTCCTCCATGCTCTGTCAGAGCCTAAATAACAATATGGCCAATCAATCAAAAAAAAAAAAAAAAAAGATAAATCAGACAAAAAATGAGTTCACCTCTAATTAATCATGACTTGAATTCAGGGAATTTTAGAATTATGACAACTAATCATAGTATACTATCACAGTATATTATATTTTAAGGCAATACATTTAGATTTTAATTGGTCTAATTATAGATTTTCAGTAATTTAAGATTAGTGTGTGAAGGAAATTTTTTTCTTGGTTTGCAAATGTCATCTATTAAGTTATTGAAGAAAACTTCACATTAAAATACCGAATCTGTAACTCCCAGCTCTGCCAAAAGTTACGACGAGAGCGATATTTAGTCAGGAAGACTGAGAATGTCAGTGGTGTAATATGGCCAAATTTCCTTATACAAAGATTATGAAACAGTTCCCTTCTCAGTGCAAAGTGGAAGCATTTCTTCTGAAAGATTTAATCTCCTCTGTCGTTTGAAGGCAGGTGTCATGTTGAACAAGGGAGAAGCTGATGAGGCAAAGCCGCGCTAATAGATAGGAGGGCTGGAGTCACTTAAATTCAAAGTGACTTCCCTTTGGCTTCCCTTTCACTCTTCTACTATTCTGTTCTAGTGTAAAAAGAGAAACTCTCTAAAATCTTAAGGTTATTTATGGAAATTATTAAGAGGTGTTTTTCCCCCCCTCTCTTTCTCTTTATTGGTAGGAAGGAGAAAGCCAGCAGAGGGAAGAGAAGACAAAATGTTCTTCCTTGATGCCGGGTGTGGGAACATGATGAAAGGCAAGCCATGAGATGTGTCATAAATATTTTGACCAGCCTGAATACTGACTATCTTTTTGCTTCTTGTCAAGAAAGCATTAATATTTGGCAAAGAAAGAAAGCAAGTTTGGAGGTCAGACAGGTTTTTCTGTGTGGGCCCTGATACTCATTGATTGTGACCTTAGGTAAGATACTTAACCTCTTTCAAGCCTGGTTTTTTAACCTGATAACTGAGGATACTAACAGAACATACCCTACTGGAGGTTGGTGACTGTTGACTAGAACCAGTATGAACCACTAGTATAGTAGTAGACGAGTGACTAATACCAGTAACTCAACCCATGACTGGCTTGTGTAAGTGCCAAGTATACAATACAGATTTTCTTATTTTTTTTTGTAACCAGTGTTGTTATCAAACCATTTATTTAACCTCTTATACTTGTTTCCTCATTTCTAAAATGGTGATGATAACAGTATATATCTGATACATTGTTTTCAGAATTACATGAGTGAATACGTCTAAATTTCTGAAGTAAATAAACTAATCATTGCTAGACACTAGGCACATGTAGCCATGCAAGTTCAAATGAATTAAAAAAGCAAAATTTGAAATATCACATGACTCACATTTCAACTGTTCATTAGCAACATATGGCTAATTCCTCCTATATTAGATGAAACAGATTAGAATATTTCATCATCTCAGAAAATTCTATTGAATAGCAATAATAGATATATACTTAAAGAAAGATTTGTAGGGACAAATAACCATTCGTTCACAGTGTTATCCGGTGAGTGGGGTGGAAGGAAGGGGATGAAGAATAGACAGTTTACAGAAGATGATTGATTTGTACTTTACATAACTTCATAGCATTTCCTATATGGGCTTCCTGGAGGCTCAGACAGCAAAGAATCTGCCTGCAATGCAAGGGATACAAGATTGATCCCTGGGTCAGAAAGATCCCCTGGAAAACAGAATGGCTATCCACTCCAGTATTCTTGCCTGGAGAATCTCATGGACAGAGGAGCCTGGTGGACTACAGTCCATGGGGTCACAAAGAGTTGGATATGACTGAGTGACTAACACTTAACATTTGTATTGTTTCAAGTTGTTTTAGATATTATTTTACATTTGGGCATATGTTATTTTAAAAATTAAAAAATATGCAATAACAATTATGGACACTTTAATTTCATAATAGATTGAATTATAAAATTATTATTTTCCCTTCTCAGCACACATTGGCTTTAATTACCTGGGCTCTACTTGAATTCATTTGTTTATGAGCAGAGATGTATGTTAAGAACTATATCCAAAATTAATGACCCTAAGTTATAATTTGTATCAAAAATATACTATTGTCAGTATTGAATATTCACTTGAACCTTCAAAATGATCGGAAAATAATAATTGTAAAGGCAAACACTGATACAGTGCTCTTGTCATGCAGACTGTTTTAAGTGCTTTCTGCATATTATCTTATTTAACTCTCAAAATAATATCTATGAGAAAGGTACTATTTTTTTTTTTTGCTTGACAGAGGAGGAAATTCTATGAAGAGTTTAAGGAATTTATTTGAGATCACACAGTTAGGAAGTGGAGGTTCTAGGTTTTGAACTCATCTCTTACAATCACTACATGGCAAATAAATGGGGAAACAATGGAACAGTGAGAGATTTATTTTCTTGGGCTCCAAAGTCACTGTAGATGGTGGCTGCAGCAATGAAATTAAAAGACACTTGTTCCTTGGAAGAAAAGCTATGACAAACCTAGACAGCAAATTAAAAGCAAAGACATTACCTTGCCAGCAAAGGTCTGTATAGTCAAAGCTATGATTTTTCCAGTTGTCGTGTATGGATGTGAGAGTTGGACCATAAAAAGGCTGAGCGCCAAAGAACAGATGCTTTTGAACTATGATGTTGAAGACTCTTGAGAGTCTCTGGACTGCAAGGAGATCAAACCAGTCCATCCTAAAGGAAATCAACCCTGAATATTCATCGGAAGGACTGATGCTGAAGCTGAAGCTCCAATACTTTGGCCACCTGATGCGAAGAGCTGACTCATTTGAAAAGACCCTGATGCTGGGAAAGATTGAAGACAGGAGAAGGGGATGACAGAGGATGAACTGATTGAATGGAATCACTGACTCGGTGGACATGGCTTGAGCAGTCTCTGGGATGTGGTGAAGGACAGGGAAGCTTGGAGTGGTGACATCCATGGGGTTACAAAGAGTCGGAAAAAACTGGAAGACTGAACAACAAGTCAGCTCCAGAATCCATGATTTAATCAATTAATTGTACAACCTTTATGTTGGTTAAATTGGCTGGTTGCTTTCAAATCTGTCTTGCAAATAAAAAATGGAGAGTCAGAGAAAGTAAATTTCAAGTCAGAATTTGATTTGAATTTTTTTGAGTAAAATCCTACAGTCTTGTCTTAAAGCATCAGTGTACACCAATTTTCTATTCCCCATGTGGATGTAGTTTTTTTTTTTTTTTTTGTGGTCTTTATCTCACTCCTAGTAAAGTAATGCTCAAAATTCTCCAAGCCAGGCTTCAGCAATACGTGAACTGTGAACTTCCAGATGTTCAAGCTGGTTTATTTCTGCTTTATTGGCTATGCCAAAGCCTTTGACTGTGTGGATCGCAACAAACTGTGGAAAATTCTGAAGGAGATGGGAATACCAGACCACCTGACCTGCCTCTTGAGAAACCTGTATACAGGTCAGGAAGCAACAGTTAGAACTGGACATGGAAAAACAGACTGGTTCCAAATAGGAAAAGGAGTTCGTCAAGGTTGTATATTGTCACCCTACTTATTTAACATCTATGCAGAGCACATCATGAGAAACGCTGGGCTGGAGGAAGCACAAACTGGAATCAAGATTGCCAGGAGAAATATCAGTAACCTCAGATATGCAGATGAAACCACCCTTATGGCAGAAAGTGAAGAAGAACTAAAGAGCCTCTTGATGAAAGTGAAAGAGGAGAGTGAAAAAGTTGGCTTAAAATTCAGCATTCAGAAAACTAAGATCATGACATCTGGTCCCATCACTTCATGGCAGATAGATGTGGAAACAGTGGCTGACTTTATTTTTTTGGGTTCCAAAATCACTGCAGATGGTGAATGCAACCATGACATTAAAAGACGTTTACTCCTTGGAAGGAAAATTATGACCAACCTAGATTACATATTAAAACGCAGAGACATTTCTTTGCCAACAAAGGTCCACCTAGTCAAGGCTATGGTTTTTCCAGTAGTCATGTATGGATGTGAAATTTAGACTACAAAGAAACCTGAGCACCGAAGAATTGATCCTTTTGAACTGTGGTGTTGGGAAGACTCTTGAGAGTCCCTTGGACTGCAAGGAGATCTAACCAGTCCATCCTAAAGGAGATCAGTCCTGGATGTTCATTGGAAGGACTGATGTTGAAGCTGAAATTCCAATACTTTGGCCACCTCATGGGAAGAACTGACTCATTTGAAAAGACCCTGATCCTGGGAAAGATAACAGCGGGACGAGAAGGGGACGACAGAGGATGAGATGGTTGGATAGCATCACCAACTCAATGAACATGAATTTGGGTGAATTCCGGGAGTTTGTAATGGACAGGTAGGCTTGGCATGCTGCGATTCATGGGGTTGCAGAGTCAGACATGACTTAGCAACTGAACTGAACTGAAATGATGGTCTTTATTACAAAAAGTCATGCATTCTAGAGTAAGTGAAAAAGTAGAAATTGAATGGGTACTTGTACTCCAGATGAGGAGTTCCCTTGTGGTTCAGAGGGTGAAGAATCTACCTGCAGTGCTGGAGACCTGGGTTTGATCCCTGGATTGGGAAGAGCCCCTGGAGAAGGGAATGGCATCCCACTCCGGTTTTCTTGCCTGGAGCATCCCATGGATAGAGGATCCTGGTTGGCTATAGTCCATGGGTCGCAGACTCAGGCAAAACTCAGCAACTAACATACATACACACACACAGTCCAGGTGAATGAAATCAGTGCAAGTTTCTTAGCTTAATTTCTTTTCTGGCTGGGGTTAGTGAAGGAAACTAACATTTATTTAAAATTCACTATATATGGAAGCTGTACTAATGTTATGCTATGTAACTATTTAATTCTTAAAATTACCCATAAGGCAATACTATTATTACTATTTTGCTGATGAGAAAAAGGAGATTCTGAAACATAAGAAATTCAGCATGGGGAGGAAGATTGCAACTTGATCTATTTGATATTAAAGGTATTCTTACATACCAAATTCAAATACTGCTCAATGAAAGCACAATGGGGTTTCAAGCATATTGTCACAGGCAAATATTTGCTAAGGTACAGAAAATTGCATAGAATTAGGCAAATTTGATATTACAAGTCACCACAAGCACTTTCATACCATAAAAGTTGATATCTTCTTTAAATGTAATTTGATTAAAATGGAAATTTTCTGCATTATATTACCGATCTTGAAGATAGAAAGATGCAGTATGACATCTGCCACCACATAGTGATAGAATTTGAACATAAGATTATAATTTCCTAATCCATTTCTTTTTCCTATTTGAGTTAAAATAAGAAAAAGTTGTGAATACTTCATTAGTAAACTTCTGAACCATGTATTTCTACTTCATTAACCTGGCTGTGTATGTTTTTGACATAAATGTATTATAAAATACTGCATTTTAAGGACAGATAAAGTTTACAAAATGAAACATACCCGTTAGTATATCTAGGAAGCTAAACAATAATCACATGCATTTTGATAATCTTGTAGTGACATTTGGGGGTGAATAACCTTTAATACTCAGAATCATAAAATTAGGAGTAATTGCAAACATGTCAGTCTACATATTTCAACTCATTCCACATCAGTGATTTGAATAACCTAGTAAACAGAAAGTTACATTTGAAACACTTCTTAACACACATAAAAAGCTTTTCAATCATGTGCATGTGTGTGTGTCTTAGGTAACATTTTCAAAATTGCAAAAATACTATCTTTTGATGTGTATATTAATTTTATTTAAGCTTTTATGAAATTGTCATTGTATATTTAGACTCACTTTCTAAAACTATTATTGTAAGATTTAAATAAATGTCTGAACACTAGAGTATATGCATACAAGAAAGGTATATACATTCACAAAGGAAATTTGCTCACTTTGTTGAAAAGGGACAAGTCTAATTGTTTTGGATGTTCATTACGTCTCCACCTTTAGTAACTTAGCAAGACACTGTTTCTGCAGGTCTGAATTATCTGGAGGCTCTTCCTTCCTAATAATATCAGTTATACCAGAAAGCCTACACTGATGTATAGTCACATAGAGGTCCCTAGTACCTTTTTTCCCGAACATACATACAGGATGATGGGGTCAAGGTCACTCTCTATTGGACAGTTTGCCATGGTTCATCCAGTCTACCTATGCCCACTCTGTGAACACCTCTTTTATGGGATAATGTGAGCCTGGGGAATGGTGTATTTTCTGTTGCTTCTCTGCTTACAAAATTTTGCCAAATAACCCCATTTTAACTTTATATGGAATGATAGAAGTGGTGTGTGTGCATGTATAGGAGCCTATGTCTCCAACTGTACAACAGTGGTACAAAAAGGTACATGATGTTGTAATGTGATTTGAAAAAATAAATATACAGTAATTTGGGTTTAAATTTGGTAGTTATAACTAGAGAACAAAATAGTTGTCACTGTTATCTTTCTACTGAGGAAGAATTCTCTATTAAATCAGGAACACACAACCAGTATCTTCTCTCATTTCTTCTAAAGCCTACTTTAAACATTCACTAATATCCTTGGACTTCTTTCTCATCACCACTCTTCAGTAAAGTAGAGAAAAATGCTTCCATTTATTTAATTGAATTTGAGGTTTTGAAATACACAACCATCTTCCCAGTTAGTATTCTTGCCTGGAGAATCCTTTGGACAGAAGAGCCTGGCAGGCTATGGTCCATGCGGTCACAAAGAATCAGACATGGCTGAAGTGACTGAACACGCATGAACTACCCGGTTATGGAAGCTGAGGAAGTATTTTTAGCTCCCCCTCTCAAACAGTTCCTCTTCTCTCCCCCTGGAGAGTTACTTATTCATCTTCTATATTTTCCCTTTACCTGGGTATGTTTCCTATGTGCTACATTCTTCAAGCTCTAATTATATTTTTTACTGACCTGTCTTCTCTAGAAGAGATATTTTTTTGTCTCTTTTATTCCTTAAAAATTGAAGACATGATGATGAACAAAAGAGATAAAGCCTCGTCCACACTTAAAATCTGAGAGGAAAGAAATAATACCACAAAAAAAAAAAAGAAAGAAATAATACTACAAATATGAAAACAAATGTATAAAAACATAAATGGGTAAAAACAAACAAATAAAGCAATACTCATAATAATTTGGGCTGAGAAGGAAATAAACAGATCACTATTTATTTGCAAAATAGTAATGGATAATTACTTAAGTAAGGTCTTTAGGAAAGGTGACTCAAGAAGACTTGAGCCTGAAACCAAAATAAGAAAACACTATGGGAATTCCTGGGAAGAGAGTTCCAGGAAAAGGTCAAATTAAGCTGAACCTAGGACATGGGAGGAAAATTGGACTTCTTCCTAAATTCAATCCACTTCTTCCAACAATATTATTTTAGAACTTATTATACACCTGAATGTAATGATGCAAATAAAATCTCTGGCATCAATCAAGGTTATACTGGACAGATGAAATATACAATGAACAAATAGTCATATGTTAATAAACAAAATAATTTCTGCTATCAATAAGGTCTTTAAAAAGCAGAGATGTTACTTTGCCAGCAAAGGTCCCTACAGTCAAAGCTATGGTTTTTCCAGTAGTCACGTATGGATGTGAGAGTTGGACCATAAAGAAAGCTGAGCACCAAAGAATTGACCCTTTTGAACTGTGGTATTGGAGAAGACTCTTGCAAGTCCCTTGGGCTGCAAGGAGATCCAACCATTCAATCCTAAAGGAAATAAGTCCTGATATTCATTGGAAGGACTGATGCTGAAGCTGATTCTCCGATACTTTGGCCACCTGATATGAAAAGCTGGCTCATTAGAAAAGACACTGATGCTGGGAAAAATTGAAGGCAGGAGGAGAAGGGGACAACAGAGGATGAGATGGTTGGATGACATCACTGGCTCAATGGACATGCATTTGAACAAGCTCTAGGAGATGGTGAAGGACAGGAAAGCCTGGCGTGTTGCAGTCCATGGAGTCACAAAGAGTCGGACACAACTGAGTGACTGAACAACAACAATAGAGATAAAGAAAAATCTTAGTATCATGGAATGGTAGCCCGGGTGGCTTCCCTGAGTGGTAATGTTTGATCAGAGTGCTGAACAATACAGAGGTAAATCAGATTAAACTGGGGGAAAGGACACACCAGGCCACAATAAATCAGTGCAGAACCTTGAAAAGCCTAGAATATGTTTACCTAGCTGGAGGAATAACAGGGATGATGGTGTGGTGGGAGTATTTAAGTCACAGAGACAGCAGTAGGAACATGAAGCAAAATGGTAGACCAGGGCCAGTACATAATAGTGCACTGAACTAAACATCTGCGCACAGGAGAGTAAATGTAGAAGTTCAAAGTTTAATTCAAATTCTATCTCTACATTACTTTTTTACTTACATAGAGAGGCCAGGCTTTTCACACTGTTTGCATGAAGTCACATACTGCCCAGATACACCTTGCATTCACGTTAACTAATGATCAGTTATTTTAAGCCCCTGTTGAACATTAATACCTTTTGTAAAGAATGATTTATTTATTTTTAAAATAAATATTCCTAGCGCTTTCCCATGAAAAGTAGAAACCCAGATATGTATAAATATACATAAATTTCTAATGATAGGCAGTCTGATGAGCAACAGAAGTAGAAAACCACTGTTTTCTATTCGCTTGGTCTAATTGACCATTGTTCATAGAAAACAGGAATTATCAGTAGGAAATAAGTTGTCATCAAGATGATTTCTTTCTCATTTTAGTTGCGTTTTTATCATGGAGATTACAATTGCAGAATGTGTTGATGTGACTTTCAATCACATTTTGCTGCCTGGATATTATTCAAGATTTCTACATTCTCTTTTCAAACCTGAATTGTTATCACTAATGAAAAGATTAGTTTGTGGCCAATGAATACCATTTTAATGATAAAATTTCTGAAAGTTATTTTCCTAATACTACAGGGGTTACAAATTACCTAGTCATAACTTAATAGATATAACATCAGGGTTGGATATTATTAAGTTTGTTCTCATTGATAATTCTATCACAAAAAATAATCTTTTAAAGTATAGTTAATAAACCAGATTAATATCTATACTATATGCTCAACAGTTGTAAAATATTACCGGAAATTAAAATGCACAGACTTATCTTAATGTTTAATATGAATAAAAATATAGAAAGAAAATGATACTCAGTAATCTTCCAGCTGAGCCTAAGAATTCCAAAACCAAAATTGCTTTAAAGAATAAATTCTGATAGAACAGCATATATACTACTACATTATGCATATGAGCCTTATGTATATTGAGGAAGGAATTACATTAAATGTGGCATTGTTGTACACACGAAAGAAGAATTATTTTTGGGAAATAAGATGAGTCAATCAGAATTCCTCAAAATCAAAATAAAAGAAAATGTCCTTTCTAAAACAAGTCTGCATCTGAATATCACACCATTCAACAAATATAGTTAGGTTTAGATATTATATATAAAAGTTTCCTTAATTACCATAGCAGTTTTCTCTTTAAATATTTTTCAAAGAATATTATAATATTTAGAAAGGCAATGATAAATTCCTAAATATGTTGAAGGTGACATATTTAACATTTAAGCTCTAGACTAGTG
Organism: Cervus canadensis; assembly: GCF_019320065.1. Taxonomy (NCBI): domain Eukaryota; kingdom Metazoa; phylum Chordata; class Mammalia; order Artiodactyla; family Cervidae; genus Cervus; species Cervus canadensis. Next base: position 32,849,291 of record NC_057389.1, read on the forward strand.
ATTCTTTTGAGAAAGAAAAAGGTTTCAATAAAAAGGGACTAAGTGTGGTATATCATAATATAAAACTGTAGTTGTTTTGATATTTTAATCTTCACATTTATGCTACTAAAATAAATTTTAAATTACTGTATAGCCTCTTTCTAAAGAATATAAGAGCAGGCATATGCTTTAAAAACTTATAAAATATGCTTTAGAATTCCAAATGACATGTTATATGCTTATATATGATATGAGGCTCAGTGCTAAAAGCAGGGAATGTGACATCCCTTCCTTCATTAGGGAGAGGAAACCATGTTAGAAACATTAAGGAGAAAGCTTGTGTAACTTTTTAAACATCAGCTCTCACTACAAATTTGACTCTGGTGGCATTTTAATATATGTGTAGGAGAAATTGGGATTTTACTCTTATACGATTGTAATCTCCTTTCTTGCAACACATTATTTTGAAGGAAAGATGGGGAAAGAAACTTTACTCATAAGTATATACAAACCACTAGCCAAAACCACACTAAGCATGTTATATACAGCATTTTCTTTCATTTTCAGAGTACACTGCTTAGTGCATATTACTATTCAGCTGAAAAAAGACTAGTTGAATCAACCAATATCACATAGTTTGTTAGGGTCATTGCTGGGGTATTAACATCTTCAGCTTGACTCCATCACTCTTTTACTCAGAAACTGTGATGTTTATTCTGAATTTGTACCATCCTACCACAATTAGGATTACCAATCCTAAGAATTACCAATCCCTAGGAAAGGCAATCCCAAAGAATGCTCAAACTACCACACATTTGCACTCATCTCACACGCTATTAAAGTAATGCTCAAAATTCTCCAAGCCAGGCTTCAGCAATATGTGAACCGAGAACTTCCAGATGTTCAAGGTGGTTTTAGAAAAGGCAGAGGAACCACAGATCAAAGTTCCAATATCTGCTGGATCATCAAAAAAGCAAGAGAGTTCCAGAAAAACATCTATTTCTGCTTTATTGAATATGCCAAAGCCTTTGACTGTGTGGATCACAATAAACTGTGGAAAATTCTGAAAGAGATGGGAATACCAGACCACCTGACCTGCCTCTTGAGAAATCTATGCAGGTCAGGAAGCAACAGTTAGAACCGGACATGGAACAACAGACTGGTTCCAAATAGGAAAACGAGTACACCAAGGCTGTATATTGTCACCCTGCTTACTTAACTTATATGCAGAGTACATCATGAGAAATGCTGGGCTGAAAGAAGCACAAGCTGGAATCAAGATTGCTGGAAGAAATATCAATAGCCTCAGATATGCAGATGACACCACCCTTATGGCAGAAAGTGAAGAGGAACTAAAAAGCCTCTTGATGAAAGTGAAAGAGGAGAGTGAAAAAGTTGGTTTAAAGCTCAGCATTCAGAAAACTAAGATCATGACATCTGGTCCCATCACCTCATGGGAAATAGATGGGGAGACAGTGGAAACAATGTCAGACTTTATTTTTTGGGGCTCCAAAATCACTGCAGATGGTGATTGCAGCCATGAAATTAAAAGACGTTTACTCCTTGGAAGGAAAGTTCTGACCAACCTAGACAGCATATTAAAAAGCAGAGACATTACTTTGCCAACAAAGGTCCATCTTGTCAAGGCTATGGTTTTTCCAGTGGTCATGTATGGATGTGAGAGTTGGGCTGTGAAGAAAGCTGAGTGCGGAAGAATTGATGCTTTTGAACTGTGGTGTTGGCGAAGACTCTTAGAGTCCCTTGGACTGCAAGGAGATCCAACCAGTCCATCCTAAAGGAGATCAGTCCTGGGTGTTCATTGGAAGGACTGATGCTGAAGCTGTAACTCCAATACTTTGGCCACCTCATGCGAAGAGTTGACTCATTGGGAAAGACCCTGATGCTGGGAGGGATTGGCGGCAGGAGGAGAAGGGGACGACAGAGGATGAGATGGCTGGATGGCATCACCGACTCGATGGGCATGAGGTTGTTTAAACTCCGGGAGTTTGTGATCGACAGGGAGGCCTGGCGTGCTGGGGTTGCAAAGAGTCGGACACAACTGAGCGACTGAACTGAACTGAACCACGATTAGAAATTAGGTGAATAAATTTTAAGTACTATTTCTAAATGGGTCTCAATTCTATGCTATGTTCCTTGAAAGATAAGAGGATCAGGAGGCATGGTTCAAACATACTAAGATCTCCTGATTTTTAGCAACAGCAGCAGCTAAACTAGTTAAAACACAGATATGAATCCTCTGGGCTTCTCTGATGGCTCAGTGGTAAAGAATCTGCTTGCCAATGGAGGATACGTGGGTTGGTTCTCTGAATCGGGAAGATCTCCTGGAGAAGGAAATGGCAACCCACTCTAGTATTCTTGCCTGGAAAATCCCATGGACAGAGAAGCCTGGCAGGCTATAGTCATGGAGTTGCAAAAGAGCTGGACATGATTTAGTGACTAAACAAACAACAAGAAAAATGAATTCCCATGCTTCATGATATATTTATGTTTTCAACTAATCCTCATTACTTCACAGCAGAATGTAATTATCAAAGAAAATCAGTCTAGGAGATTTTAGTGACAAATTACATCAATGACACTGTCTATGTATGTATATATATACATTTATACATACATATATATGTATGTATATATGTATAATCTGTCTTGGAAATTGAGTTTCTGGCTATGAATAGCTCTTTACAAAACTGCTGTCTCTATGGAGCTGTCTAGGATAGAACACACATTCAGAAATGTCTACTGGACTGCTGATTGCACTGCTACAGGGGAAAGAACTCCTGTGTGGATTAGCCAATGTGTGGCAGGAAGAAGGTGAATCATATTTTAAAGATAGGGTATGTTTGGAGACTCGCTTGTATTTGGCATATTCTCCTAATAGGATACAACTGATGGGGAATATGATTACGATGAAAAGATGTTTTATGATAGGAAAGGTACTCTATGAGAGGTGGCTACTTCTATTTTTTATTCTGTTATGGCTTTCTCCAAGAGATCTCCAACATGCATCTGAATACAACCTTAAACTTACTATGCTATAACAGGGTAGGTAAAAGAGGTTCAAAGTCTTGGGAAAAATGTTTTTTAACAGGAAATGATTTGAAACAGATTAGAAAATGATCTTCAATGCCATTCAACTATGAATTTTCAAAGGTCATAATAATTATGTTATTTCTGAAATGCAAATGAGCATTAACCTGAACATTAAAAATTAACATACTATCTATAACCGATGATAATAATCATACATGCATTTTTTTCTGGAATTCAATAAAGATATTCTAAAGCTCCAAATGTTATACAGATATGTGGTGTGCCTTTTAGACTGTATTGAAAAGCCATAAAAGGAGCAAAAAAAATATTACACATGAACTTATCAAAGGAGGATTAAGCAAAGTATTACATATTAGGTACATTCTCAGTCAATCAGCTCCAGCTTCTCTGCCATATTTTCTAATAATTAATCTATCCGCTTCTAAAAGGGTCATATGCCAAATCTTAACTCATCCACCATAGTAGGCTTAGTTAGAAATACAACTGCAGAAATACAATTTCAAACTTAAGCAAAGGATACAATTTACCTTTAGCTTTTCTCATGTCACAGCATTTTAGTCTTTACAAAAATCACTTTGATTCTATCCTGCATCTTAAGAACTTAAACTGCCTAGGCAAGTTTTTACTACATAAATTTTATTTCTGAGTTCTCATGGTTATAATTAAACAGACTAGGTAATAGTCATTTGATGATACAGTTAACAATTGCTTATTTGACCTTGAGATATTCTGGAGACCAAATACTTTATGATCATTCCCAAATTAATGGAATATTAAATGGGAACAGAGATGTGAGTTAGTCAATCTATTTTTCCATTGCAATGATGTGGATTTCAAAGATTGATTATTATTCATTCATAAAGTTGGATTCGTGTGTGTGTGTGTGTCAATAGAAAAGTATTTTTTAAGCCATTAAAAAGCTGCATTTAATGCCACAACTCAGTATTATAAAGCTTTTTAAAAATTGAATTGCTACATAAAGCATAAAAATCAAGGCATTTCAGGGTAATGCATTATTAATGTTTTTAAATATTTTATTATGCATCAAATTTGAAATATGGACTTTGATTTACCTTACTATATTTGTAAACCTTAAAGATGTATAAACATAGAAAGCTGCATGGTACCAGTAAAAAACAAATTACAATGTAACTTTTAGATGTAAAACAACCTTGAAGATTCAGTAATTAATTTTTTTTTTTTTTTGGGGAGTGAAGACTACTTTGTTTCATTCTAGATTGCACCAAAGCATAAACACACAAAGCATCACCTTAACAGAAAAAGGAAATCAATCAATAAAATTTAAACTATCAAGTTAATCTTTAAACTCCTCCAGAAGAAATGAGATATGGAAATGCAAGTAATACCACAAGAATGTTCCTACGAATTGCTATTAAATTTTTATACCTCTGTAATTAGACAGCAAAGACCAATCATTTAAAACTTGGAAAGAAAATCATCTACAGGGTTTATATGAGTTTAAGTATTTTTGTTTTCAGTAATGGTAGAATATATTCATAAAACATTAAGATGCATATAAACATAATCCAGTGGAATGACCAAAATACATGCAACAGTAGTTAAAAAAAATATAGCTCTGGAAAAGCATTTTGTATATAAACCTGATATCTAAATGGTGATGTGAGGATTTGATTCACTGAATATTACTTGAATATTCAATGAATGGTGTCTTTCAAAATTAATACCACCTTCTTCAGTGTGTAGAAAAAGTAGTTTTCATTAGGGAAATAGATTTCAATAGGGGAAAAAAAACACAATTATGAAGGCAGTTCACAAGGAAAATTTCAAGTAAGGCATGAAGGTCCTTTCTACTTTATCAATAACTTTTTCAGTATTGTCTGTTGTCTTTCTGGACTTCCCAGGTGGCACAGTGGTAAAGAATCTACAGGAGATGCAAGAGATGTGGGCTTGATCCCTGTCAGGAAGATCCCTTGGAGAAGGAAATGGCAACCCACTCCAGTACTCTTGCCTGGAAAATTTCATGGACAGAGGAGACTGGTAGGCTACAGTTCATGGGGTTGCAAAGAGTCAGATACTATTGAGTGACTGAGCATGCAAGCATGTTGTCCTTCTAGTTCCCTCTAGGCTTATATTACTTTCAGTTATTTGTCACTAATCCTTTCGGTCAAGGACTTGGAGGTACTAAATTTCAGCAGTTTTCAAACTTCAGCTTGCATAAAAACCACCCCAAAACTTGGTTAAGAATGCAGTTTAAGATTAAAATTAATAGAGTTTGTGATTCAGTGTTGGGGGATAAGGGAGGGAACACAAGTATCTGTACTTTCAGTTATTCTGATGCAGGTAATCTGAGACCAAACTTTGAAAACCCTGCCATGGGGAATACCTGAATGAATAAAAATCTCCAGGACCAAAAATGAAGAATTATATATGTGGGTTTAATGTCGAATAACTTAGGGGTATCTGAAATTTACAAATAATGTGATCTTGAAAATTCAATTGTCTTGGTTCTCAACTTTCTCACATAAAATTTGGGTATGCAATGAAATAAGGTCTTAGGATATTTTGAATTTTGGGGTCTCCTAAACACTAGTTGTCTCCAGTTATCAGGAAATATAATTGTATGGCGGAAACGCTCAGTCTTCTTCAAATCAAAGTAAGTTGATTTTTGCCTGCTTTACTTCTTGCTAATAGTAGATGTGGCATATTGAATATACAGAATAATATATTGTCACATACATATTTAGTTTCTACCCAAAGTACCAACCCTTTTTCAGATTCACCCTATCTTTCCTTTGTGAATTGCTTCTCTGGATACCAAATAGGAAAAGGACTACGTCAAGGCTGTATATTGTCACCCTGCTTATTTAACTTATATTCAGAGTACATCATGAGAAATGCTGGGCTGGAGGAAGCACAAGCTGGAATCAAGATTGCCGGGAGAAATTTCAATAACCTCAGATATGCAGATGACACCACCCTTATGGCAGAAAGTGAAGAGGAACTAAAAAGCCTCTGATGAAAGTGAAAGAGGAGAGTGAAAAAGTTGGCTTAAAGCTCAACATTCAGAAAACTAAGATCATGGCATCTGGTCCCATCACTTCATGGCAAATAGATGGGGAAACAGTGGAAACAGTGACTGACTGTATTTTTCTGGGCTCCAAAATCACTGCAAATGGTGATTGCAGCCATGAAATTAAAGATGCTTACTTCTTGGAAGAAAAGCTATTACCAACCTAGACAGCATATGAAACAGCAGAGACATTACTTTGCCAACAAAGGTCTGTCTAGTCAAGGCTATGGTTTTTCCAGTGGTCATGTATGGATGTGAGAGTTGGACTGTGAAGAAAGCTGAGCGCTGAAAAATTGATGCTTTTGAACTGTGGTGTTGGAGAAGACTCTTGAGAGTCCCCTGGACTGCAAAGAGATACAACCAGTCCATCCTAAAAGAGATCAGTGCTGGGTGTTCGTTGGAAAGACTGATGCTGAAGCTGAAACTCCAGTACTTTGGCCACCTCATGAGAAGAGTTGACTCGTTGGAAAAGACCCTGATGCTGGGAGGGATTGGGGGCAGGAGGAGAAGGGGACGGCAGAGGATGAGATGGCTGGATGGCATCACCGACTTGATGGACATGAGTTTGAGTAAACTCCGGGAGTTTGTGATGGACAGGGAGGCCTGGTGTGCTGCGATTCGTGGGGTCGCAGAGTTGGACACGACTGAGTGACTGAACTGAATTGAACTCTCTGGATACCAAACATGGCTGCCATGGAGACCACTATTTTACAATGTAATCTACCCCTGGGAGCATTTGATTGACTCAGGTGCCAATACTATATCTAAGTTGGACCAAAGATTCTCTTACCTCATTTTTGAACTGAGTCTCAGAATAAGTAGTCACTTTCTAAATACCTGACCTTGTAAAATAAAAATCTCAGATGATACTGAAAGTAGCGTAATCTGAAGCAAGAGATTAGAAATAAAGCTCACCCAGATAAGCAAAGTTGAAAGTCAAAGAAAAAGTTTTCATTCTCTCATTTCAGGGAAGAGCAACATTGCTATCTTTGATTTTCACAACAGATTCAAAGGTCTTGGTATGTTTACATTTAGAATAACCCAATTTAAATCTTGTTTCTATGCCAACCAAATAATAACCCTAATTAATAGAGTAGATTTTGCATGTGAATATTGAAATTTCCTTTATGGCTTCCTAAACTATACAATGCAAAGGTAAGAAAAGGTTTGTTTGAACTTGACTGGATTGGAAATTAGTAAAATGTAATTTTCATAATCTTGTTCTGTATCTTCCCTACACGTATATATTGGCCTTGGGAGTATAATAACCAGTGACTATGAAACAACTGGATTTTGAGGAAAACAGTCTCCTTACTCCAGCATTGCCTGAGGAATTCAAAAATCAAGAAATATTAAATATATAGGATTACTTAGAACAATAAATATAAATTTGCAGGTCTGCATTTAAAATATGAATATTTTAATAAATTATTTATTTGTTATAACTAATATTTAGATAAGACTATAGGAAAGGGATTCAATATATAAACCTCTCTTTTTTATTTCTGTAAAGCAAGGATATGTCATTTTGGCATAATGTTTTAAATGTATATAACTCTTACAATGATGACAAATGAATAATTTAACTTGTCTTTAAATTTTGCTAGCCTAAATATACTTGTAAGTGCTACCTTTACCACAGATTTTACAACTTATTAAAAAGTTCATAACTCTCAATATTTAGTGCTATTTTATTTTTCAGGAGTATACTATCTACAATATCATTTATATATTTTTACATTAAGAAAAAATGAGTTTTGATTATGTTAATACACACCTAGCCACATTCTGCCACCTTTCCATATGTCTCTCTCAGAATCATAAAATGACAGACTAAATTGCAATTCTGCTAAAATCTAAAAATATGCAATACATGAGAATAAAAATTTAATACATAGAGTTCAAAAGAATCGCTAGAAAGGCTGATAGGGACAATGAACATAAAAGACTACATGAGGATTATACTTTGTCAGTTTCATTATGAAACCTGCTTGGAAGATATTAGTCATTCATTAACAAGAAAGGGGAAAATTATACCTGTTCTATAAGACAGACTTTATCCTGCAGAAAGACTTGTTTAGTACTTTCTCATCTCTATATATTATTTCTTTAGTAGCATTTTGCTGATGCCTATTTGCTGCATACAATTTAGAGCTAACCCACAGTTTTAGGAACAGAAAGTGTACAGATTTATATCCAAGGATATTACATCGAAATAAATGAAGAACGGGGAAATTGCCCTTAAGATGGTTAAACAAAAGCATTGTTGCCTTGTTCAACTTCTTGAAGCTGAAGAACACTACAAAACTGAAGACATTAGAAACCGATCTTAAATTCTATGAATAAGAACTCCCTTATTCTGAAAGAACAGGTCTTGAGCAAGATAAGTATAAATACAGCCCTCCTCTAACTTCAAGCAGAATACTATGATCTCATAATCAACTTCCTTGAGCACTAATAAACAAACTATGCATTTTAATAACTTGGAATTAATCATAATTATGTCTGAAAAACACAGGCACACAAACATATCTATTTTTATTCTCCTACATTATATATTACATCTTTTAAATATGAATAGTTACATTAAGTTTATCCTAGTCATGATAAATTAATTAATAACAATAAAGTCATATCCACTCAAGCTTACCTAAGCAACTATGTTAGGGAGTGCATATGTTTGTATGTGACAGTTGGGGGTGGGGAGGGAGAGAGGAAGGTGTCTTCCCACACAATTTTCTAGTCAAAGCTGTTGGCTTTGAACTGCTAATGTCAAGAATTACTTCTTCCCATTTTTCCAGTTTCGTAGTCCCTCCCTCCTCTTTATACCATTTTAAATCATTTGCTCCATTCTCTTGTTTCTATCTGAAAATTAGCTTTCCATGGTTATACATGAACATCGTATGCTTGAAAATGAGAGTTTCTAGCTTGAATGTCCTTCTGATTATTAGTTTATATACTTCAAAGAAGAAAAACCTACTGTATCATTAGACAGCTAGTCAGTGAATGGGCTTCCCTGATAGTTCAGTTGGTAAAGAATCTGCCTGCAATGTGGGAAACCTGGGTTCAATTCCTGGGTTGGGAAGATCTGCTGGAAAAGGGAAAGGCTACCCACTCCAGTATTCTTGGGCTTCCCTTGTGTCTCAGGCCATAAAGAATCCGCCTGCAATGCTGGAGACCTGGGCTTGATCCCTGGGTTGGGAAGATCCCCTGGAGAAGGAAATGGCAGCCCATTCCAGTATTCTTGCCTGGAAAATCCCATGGACAGAGAGGCCTGGTGGGCTAGAGTTCATTGGGTCACAGAGTTGAACACAACTGGGTGACTAAGTAGTGAATGGGCTATTTCCTTCTTGAACAAGTAATTGCCTTCAATTCCTCACACCAGTTGAGGCTCTATAGTTCTAACTATAATCACCTGTGCCTATGCTGCCACAGCTGGTATGACTGGGCCAAGTCCAGAGAACTCAGTACAGGGTGATTTGTTACCCCAAAAATGTAAACTAAAAACATGCTGTAGAGTAGATCTTTTTCTAAAAAATCTGACAAAAATTCATCTCAGGCTTCCTGTCACTAAATATGGTTATTTTTAAAGTCACAAAACTGTTGGCATATGTAGTGGGCCTGTATTTCTAATCATGTAAATGAAAAGTCCATGAGATATCAAAAAAACTCTTAAACTTAATTTTTAATCACACTATGACCAGTAGACTGTAAATGCTTTTTTCTTAAACCTAGTGTTTTGTATTTAAGACATTTCTTTTTATCCACCATCAAATGTGTAGTTAATTCAATTCATGTTTTCACCTCCTACTTTCATAGGGCATCTTCTACATAGAGAAAACTTTGTTAGGAGCTCTAAGGACTCAAATAAAAATAAAATGTCTTTAGAATCATATATACTCTATCCAGCTCTGCCAAATCCAGTTAACAGGTCTGTGCCTGACTTTCACAATTTTGTCACTCCACTGAAAACACAGGAAAATTTGTTTGGTATTTAATACGACTTTTCTCACATAAAAGAACACCACAAAAAGTGATCCTACAAAACTCATATTTAATACAGAGATATTCTTGAGGATATTATGTATGATTTTACTCAGGATATTTTATTTTATCTAGAATTCAGTACTAGGATAACTCCTGTTTCCCCCTCTGAAATTTGTAGGATTTTTAAAAAGTTTTTTTTTGTGTGTGTGTGTGTATGTGTGTATGTTATATGGTACTAATGGTAAATTTTGTAGCTGGTTGTATTTGTCATTTTGATTTGTCAGCAGAAATGTTAAAGCTAACTCTATGATCAGATCAAGGTATTGGTCAGTGTTCCTAATTTATTGCTTGTTTCATATTATTATTTTAAAGTTTTTGTATCTGATTTTGTAACTTGATTGCAGGTAATTAGTTAAAGTAGGCTACACATATGTATATACCTGCAAACACATAAAGAGAGAAGGATAAATGGAATAAGAAATAGAAGAGAAGCAAGAAAGCAGGTAAGAATAGAAAGAAAAAAATAGTTATGGCAGATGTCAGGCAGGTAGCCCCTGAGTTGACTCTCATCTCTAGATATGTTGTCCTTGATCTTGAAGAATATGCAAAATAACTATAGTTTAAATGAATTGGTCAACATTTTAAAAATATCACAAAAATCACATTTGGTTTATCTGGAAAAACTGAAAGGCATAGAAAAACATTTACATTATTTCATGGAAACTATTAATAACTATTGCCCTCTTTAGGCAGGTAGGCACTCTTCAGGTGCTAATACTTAATGTGATTATTTGTTTGTAAGGCTAACTTTGTCCTCTCTACCAGTTATACTGCTTTCTCAGCCTTTATACTCACTTTAGATTTTACCACTGAGGTATGATTCCTGTTTCTTTGGGAAACTCAGTGATAAAGAGTATACAGGTACACACACAAATAAAGGCATATCCCATTTACTCTCTTTTAAAATGAAGTGGAAGAGGGTTCCATAAGTGTGAGTAATAAATAAAAGTTTTGACAGCCCCTTTGGAGATGCATTCTCTACAAAGTGATTGAAAACTAAATTAACATAAAAGTATGGGATAATTGACTCCCCCTTACTCTTTATAGATGTTGAAATGGTAGAGCAAGCAGGTAGAGCAAGGTCCCATATCCATCTAAAATTCACACATGTGATGCTGCATGTCATCCTGTTTGTTCACTCTTTGAGAAATTGTCAATATATTTGTTGAGAATCAAATAGAAATTATCATTAGCTTAGAAGGTTTGTTAATAGCAAAGCGATTCAAGAGCATAAACAATGCAGATTGGCAAGTGCCATTCAAGCTGAGAAAAGCACAGTATTACACTATACTAAACAGCTATGAATAATTGGTGCTTTAATGATGTATACCTGTAAATATGCCATTAAACACACTGCTATAACAGATGCAGAAAGAATGGGGCATAATGGAGGACAAAAGAGAGAGATCAGGAAAGATTAATTCTAGCTGGGGGTTTTGTGGAGACCTTGGAAGAGGGTGGGTATGAACAAGGATTTAAGTAAACCAGCATAGGCTAGTGAAGAAAATGAAAAAGATGTATAATCACTCATCACTCAGGATAACATTTTTTCTTAATCCTCAATTAAACTTGCACAGAGATAAACATTTATGACAATTAGGGCTACTGCCTGAAGCATTTTGGCTCACAAACTAAGTGCAATGGTTAATGAGCAAAGATTTCTGTTCCTTTGCATGCATGAATACTAAGTGTAGAATTTATCATTCACTAAATCATATCCACTTTTTTCTTGTGCGTTTCACCAGTGGTTACATCAATTGTCATTTAACTGTTCTAAATAGTGTGTTCTCTTCCCTGTTGTATTAAGCTTTCCTATCAAGGCTAATGATTTTCTGATTTCCACATGCCAGTGATTTTTGGCAGTAACAAATGATGCCTCTCTTTTGAGTGTTGCAAGTAGCTTAAATTATATTTTACAAACCCATTTAAAGGATCATTAGTTAAGTTAATATCCTTGCTATTCAGAAGCATAGAACAGTTTGTAAAGTATAGGCTAACTTAATACCACTATATTCTCTAGTATTTCAATAGCTAAAAAATAGCTTTTAATCTCTATAACTATAGGTAACTTTGGCCTAAATACATCATTATACATGCTCACTTGTTGACATTCTAATTCTTGTGACTTCTGTAAGAGTTAATGGCACTTGAATAAACTGTAGAGAGCAAGTACTATTTACTACAAACAATAATAAAGTTGCTCTAAGTTGTCCTAGTTCTTAACCATCAGGTTACTATCCAGTTATTTACATAATATATCTTGTACTTCTCATTATGTTTTGTTTCCGCAGATAATACAGCTTACAAAATTTTGATGTGGGGTAGAAGAAATTTTGAAAATATTAATGAAAGCATCATTTTAAAAAATCCTCTTTAGTCTTGAGAAAATCCATCATGAATATCTATAATATAATATAAAAAGGGAGGATTTTGTTTAACATGCCTGATGACTGACAGATCAGCAAGGAGTTGGCTTTGTACTCTGAGTAGGAGCAAAAGGGCAACTAAATATCCTTTGTTGAGATAAGCTTAAATATACATGGATCTGTCTTCCTCCTAATCATAACTCAAACATTAAACACAATATAGTGCCCGATTGTAGCTATGTGTTGAGAGTCTATCTAAATGACACTGTGCCACTAGAGAGGTGATACATTGATTTCTTAATATTGAGGAATGGCTGACACCCTCCATATTCCACAGCAGTTTGTGCCTCTTTATACAGATTATATTTTACTATGGGCAGTGGAAGGATAGTTCATGGGACACTGGAAACTCCAGCATTAACTCATCAATGGCCACTAACCCTGAGCATCTAATGCCAACACTGCACTCAAAAGATCAGATTGATTCCAGTCATTGAGAGTTACCACTTAGATTGTTAGCACCTTGTTAAATATCTTTATAATAACAATTAGTTACATTAATTACTGAGAATGGGTGAATCCTTTCAGATATAAGATAGGAAGTTTACATGCATGAAAGAAAGGAGGTATAAGCATTGAGTCCACTGAACATCATATAAACTTTACAGAGCCATCAGAAGCCATATCTTTTGCCCACTTGGCTTCAGTCCACTGGTACATGAGTAAGAAAGCATCATGATTCATAGAGAGAAAGTTGAAGATTATTCTATTAATTCCTATATTTTTTCAAAGGGTTTAGATTATATCTTCCAGTAAATTTTTGATGACAAAGACCATTAAAAAAAATTTTAAAGAGTATTAGGTATAAACATAAAAGTTGTAAGAATTTGATTTGAATGGGGCTGTGAACCATAAATTAAAATTGTGAGTCTGTTGATATAGGAAATAACACCTAGGATGGTGCAGAAAAGCTCCTGGGTTTTAAGGTGGGTGTCCGTGAAGAAACTAACTAAAAGTTAGAGGTACAGTACATAATGTGATTATTTTCTAGTAGCAACTAATGCACCAATAGTTCTATGAAGGAATTGAGTGTAAGTGAACATGTCTAGTATCTTTTTGAGTATAGTTCTAGAGAGTACTTTTTTTATACTGTCAGGCTAGCAATGAGTGACTGATTTATAACAAACACAGAAACGGAGGAAATGACAATCTTAGTAAGTTCAATAACACATCATTTAAAAACTATCTTAGAAGCTATTAACAATAGATAACTTAACATGTGTGGTTTGGCCCCACATTTTAGCTTGTTGCACCACTATATCTCAGCTCCCACCTGAAATGGGCATGTGCCCCAAAATAGTTTGCCTCTTGAGTTTCAGGCACTGACCTCACTAAGATTACTGCAGTGCTATTGTGACCGATTCCTTATAAACTTCATTTGATTTCACTGTGCAGCTAGATTCCTTCATTTTCTTGATACTCTGATCATAATATTCATTTTATATATCATAAATCTCCCTGAAGCTATTTTAATGAAGAGCATGTTCATTTGAACAAATGATATCACTATAACAAAGGATGACAAAAGGAAAGAAGAAAATGTGAGAGGCAAGATGAGGCAACAACAGATTGTATTTATTTTCTATTATGTGTTATGGCTGAATTACATGCTTACCCCAAAAAATGTCTCATTCATTTCTCACTTAACCATAAACTAAAAATGTAGATGGCTTTAAGAATTATCCTGCAATAGAAAATAACATCCCACCACATGGTGAAGAAAAGAATATGAAATTTATGGTGGGTACCTGAGACATTGAGTTTCCCAGGTGGCACAGAGGTAAAGAATCCGCCTTCCAATGCAGAAGATATAGGAGACATGGGTTCGATCCCTGACCTGGGAAGATCCCCTGGAAGAGGAAATGGTAACCCATTCCTGTATTCTTTCCTGGAAAATTCCATGGACAGAGTCTGGCAGGCTACAGTCCCTGGGGTTGCAATGAATCGGACATGACTAAGCAGCTGAGTGTGTGCCTGAGACATTGAGACATTTTACAAATAAAGAAACAGGCTTAGAGAAGCCTAAGGTACTTGCCCAATATAAAAACCCAACAGTGAGTATCAAAGCCAAATATAAACCAAGATTTCCCTTTAATCATTCTTAATTATTTCACTATACAGTGTTGCCTCCACAAATTGGATGTAAACTACTTTCACACTTTAAATTAACCAATCACATTTCATGATTTTTAGAAACATAAAAATCATCCTAGCCAATAGCTTCAAATTTTCTTCTTTATTAGCTTTTAGTACAAAATCCGAGCTAAATCTTGATTTTGTTCCTTTATGCACCCCTTGGTTGAAATGTCAATAGGAAGAAAATGAACAATTCAAGATTTGAAGAAGGAAAATATCATGGCCATCTACTTTCAAATATTGGCCAGTTTTTAAGAGTTAAATGCACTATGTTTATTGTAATTGCAGAGTGCTTAAAAATATTCCCATAGTTCACTGGTTCCTTTGTAAACAACAGTAAATATATGTATATAGTATACATATACACGTGCGTGTGCAAAAAGTCACTCCAGACATGTCTGACTCTGTGATGCTATGGACTGTAGCTCACCAGGCTCCTCTGTCCATGGGATTCTCCAGGCAAGGATGCTGGAATGGGTTGCCATGCCCTCCTCCAGGGGATCTTCCTGCCCCAGGGATTGAACCTGCCTCTCCTCTGACTCCTGCGCTGCCGGCAGATTCTTTACTACTGAGCTACCAGGGAAGCCCCATACATACACACATAGACACATACGGTGAAGGTGAATGAAGACACCAACCTGAGTCAGTAACTGTACTGAATCAGATTTCAAGCATACAAATACCTTTCAGATCTTCAACGCCTGCACTTAATTATGTAATATCTATTCTTCAAAAGCTTTTATTTTTGCACTTTATACTATGCTAGGGATTGGTGTTTATAAATCGGCACATGAAAATATCAGAGTTTATACATTTATGTGTATAAACATACATTAAATGCTTTCAAAGAAAATAGTATCAGTTGCATTGTGCAAGTATGTTGAAATTAAAATGCCTTTGTTAGCATACTACTTCTGTTTGTATTCTTAAAGCTGTTTTGAAATTTAATCTTTTTCTCATCAACACAAAAGAGATTCTAATATTGTGACATAGAAAAGATTATAATTGCTTAATTATTTGTGCAATATGGCAAATACACATTTTGTACATATCAACAGAGATGCTATGTGGATAAAAATGTTTTCATTATGTATTTGGGTTCTGAACAAATGTGCTTACATCAAAATCTTAAGAAATGTTTAAAATGTGTGTTTCTTTTTCTCTGTTAAATAATAACTACTTCCATTACTCACTATAGTATTTTATAATTCATGCATTCAGGAAATATTTACTTTTCTGTGTACTTGGTAACAGACATTATAGTAGGCTGTATGGATAAAGCAGTGAGCTTCGCTCACAAGATTATTGTCTTCAGTGAACTTACAGCGTATTCCTTGCCTCTTAATTCTGTGTTTCCTAGTGTCTCAGGTTCTATCAAAATATGATACGTATGGAGCCTTACACCAACCCTACTGAATCAGAATCTCAGTGATTAGGCCTTACCAAATCTATTTTGAAAAATAAAGAAAAAGCTTTATTTTTTAGAGTACTTTCAGGTTTACAGAAAAATCACAAAAATAGAACAGAGATTTCCAATATCCCTGTGTCTAGCTTCCTCTAGGAGCAACGCTATGTATTCTTACGGTACACTTGTTATAATGAGTAAACAAATGGTAAGGACCAGCAGTAAAGAGTCAGTCTGCCAAGCAGGAGACACAGGTTTGATCCCTGGCTCAGGAAGATATTCTGGAGAAGGAAACGGCAACCTCTCCAGTATTCTTGCCTGGGAAATCCCATGGACAGCGGAGCCTGGCAGGCTACAGTCCACTGGGTCACAAAGAGTCGGACGTGACTTAGTGATTAAACAACAACAATAATAACAACAGTACATTGTTATTACCTAAAGTTCAGAGTTTATTCAGTAGTTTTTAACCAATGTCTTTTTCTCTTCCAGGATTCTATCCAGGATGCCACAGTACACTTAGGTGACATTTTCTCAGACTTTCCTTATTGTGGATGATCCTGACAGTTCTGAGGAGCATTGGTTGCGTATTTTGAGGAGCACTGACTAGTTTTAAGAATGTTCTTCAACTGGGATTTGTCTAATATAATCCTCATGATTAGCCTGGAGTTACAAATTTTGAGGAGGATGGCCACAAAGGGAAAGAGCCACTTCATTGCATCTTATGAAGGATACATGCTGCCAAAGTGACTTATTACTGTTGATGTCAACCTTGACTACGTGGCTGACAGTGTTTGTCGTGTTTCTCCACTCTAAAGTTACGCTTCCTGCCTCCCCCATGCAACACTACACTCTTTGGGGGAAATTACACAGCACAGCCCGTATTTAAGGGGCAAAAAGTAAGGCTCTGACTCCTTGAGTGTAGAGTATTTATATCAACTGTTTGGAATTCCCACTCAAATTTATCTTCTCTCATTCGTTTATATATTTATTTGCTAATTACCTTATACAGACTCATGAATATTTATTTAATACCTTTATCTATAATCCAATACCACATTAATTTTTGTATGGATTTTGCTAGTTTTGGCCATCGAGAGCCTTTTCATCTGACTCCTGTGTTCAATCATCACTGCAGTATTTTGTTTAACTTTGTATTTTGTATTGCGATATAGCCAATTAACAATGTTTTGATAGTTGTAGGTGAACAGCAGAGGGACTCAGCCATACATATATATGTATCTATTCTTTCCCAAACTCCCCTCCCATCCAGGCTGTCACATAGCATTGAGCAGAGTTCCATTTGCTATACAGGAGGTCATAGATTGTAGCATGTGAGAACATTACATTCTGAAAACTATATGATGCTACAGATTCATCTTTTATATTTCTTGTCCCAGTCCTAGAATCAGCTATTTCTCCTAAAGTCCTGGGTTTCTTTTTTTTGGAGAATGGGATTAGAAACCAAAATCTGTCTGCTAGGTATGCTCCTTGCTACCATGGTATCTCTCAGGTGACAGGGCAGAAAACAATATGTGTATGTATTATGTTATGTTACATATCTGTAAATATTCCTCTGTATATCCAAATGAATCTATATTAAGCAAAACATCAGTTTACACTGATATCTCCATTCTAGTCCACAACAACATAGATTATTGCAACTTGCTCCTCTTGTGTGCATGCTAAGTTGCTTCAGTAATGTCCAACTCTGTGATTCTATGGACTGTAGCCCGCCAGGCTCCTCTGTGCATGTCATTCTTCAGGCAAGAATACTGGAGTGGGTTGCCATGTCCTTCTCCACGGTCTCTTCCTGACCGGGAATGAGCCGCGTCCCCTGCGGCTCCTACATTACAGGCCAATTCTTTTACCTCTGTGCCACCAGGGAAGCCCACTTTCCTTGCTTGTCTGTAAAATTCCTACTAACGATGAGAATCTGCCTCTGCCACATGCCATCCATTTACTTATTTACTTCTAGTACACATATATAGCAGCATCACCAATATTAACCCATAGTCCCGTGGGAAACTTTACCAGAAAAAATAGTCCTTATGCGTTCTTTCTTTGACTTTAGCCTTACACACTTCATTTAGTGTCAATCACCAGGCTGGCCCTCTATCTCATCCACTTAAGTGAGGCTGTTTAATACATGTATAATACAGTCACATTGTTTTGTCACATTTTGCCTTCCATCCAAGTGTAGTCCAATCTCCTAAATTACTATTTTTTACTTCACCTGCAATAAGATTCACTCTTAGTACTACAGTAAAGTTCCATGGGATTTGACAAATGCACAGAATTATGTATCCACAATAATAGTATAATACAGAATAGCTTCACTGGCTTAAAATATCCCCTGTGCTTCAACTATTAATCACTCACCCCTCAACTCCCTACGAGTCATGAACCCTTTATCATTGCTAAAGTTTTTCTTTTTCTAAAATGTCATACAATTCAAATCATTCAGCATATAAGCTGTTCAGACTAGGTTTTTTTTTTTTTTCTATCACTGAGCAAAATACATTTAAGAATCATGTAGGCCTTTACACGATTTGATAGCTTATTTCTGCTGTATCGATATAACCAGTTTGCTTATCAAGTCACCTATTGAATGACATCTTGATTGCTTTTGGCAAGAATGACTAAGACTGCTCTCAACATTCGCACAGTTTTTGTGGATATAAGTTTTCAAGTTATTTGGGTTAATACCTAAGAGCATGATTGATGGATCTTATGGTGAGACTATGTTCAACTTTTTAAGAAACTGCCTAACTGTCTTCCAAAGTGATTGCACTATTGGGTATTCTCAATAGCAGTAAATTACAGTTCCAGTTGTTTGCTTACTTGCCAGATGTTAGTACAACAGATTTGGGGTGATTTTAATCACTCTAATAGGTATGTACTTATATCTTATTGCTGTTTTAACTTTCAATACCCTAGTCACAAATAATGTTGAGCATTTTTTGTTTACTTAACTTCCATTTATATCTCTTCCTTGACTAGATGTCTTCAAAATATTGCTCATTTTAAAATCGGGTTGCTTGCGTTACTATTGTTACATGAGTTTTAAGAGTTCTTTGCATACTTTGGATACAAATCGTTTATTACATATATGTTTTGTGCATATTTTCTCCCAGTATTTATATTGCCTCTTCTTTCTTTTAACAGTATTCTTCTCAGAGCAGACATTTTAATTTTTAATAGTTTCAATTATTACATTTCTCTTTCATGGAACATGATTTTGGTGTTGTATATAAAAGCTCATCACTAAATACAAGATTACTTGAATCTATTTTCTCATGTGCTTTCTTTCAAAAGTTTGTAATTTTATGTCTCACAGTTTGGTTCATTGTTCATTTGAGTTTACTTCTGAAAAAAAGGTGTGAAATCTCTATGTTCATTTTTTGCATATTAATATAGATTGAATATTTGTGTTTTTTCAAAATTCATATGTTGAAGCCCTAACCACCAATAGGGTGGTATTTGTAAATGGGGTTTTGGGGACTTAACTAAGGTTAGATTAGGTTACAAGAGTGGGGCCCTTGTTCGATAGGATCAGTGATTTTATAAGAGACACCAGAGAACTTATCCTCTTCCTCTCTCTCTCTCCCCCTCCTCTGTCTCCCTCCCTCTGTCTCCTTGCTGGCACTTAATTTTGGACTTTATAGCTCCTCCAGGATTTTGAAAAATACATTTCTGTTGTTTAAGCCATTCAGGGTATGGCATTTTGTTATGGCAACTTGAATAGAGTGAGGCATACGAAAGTCCATCATTCAATGGATTACTCTTTCTTCATTGAACTGCCTCTCTTCCATGGTCAAGATCATTTAACCATATTTGTGTGAGTCCATTTCTGGGCTCTATACTATATTTTACTGATCCATATTCTATTTTTTTCCAGTGCTATCTTGTATTGATTATTGTTTCTTTAATCATCCTGAAATTGGGTAGTGTAACTCCTCCAACATTTTTAAATATTCTGTTAGCTATTCTAGGTATTTTAGCCTTTTTATATAACTTTAAAATCAGTTGGCTGGTATGTATGAAGTAGGTTTTCAAGATTATAACTATTACTGTGTTGCTCTATAAATCATCTTGGGAAGACATTGATGTGTTAGCAATAATTTATCTTCCCATACATGAATACAAACTCTCTCTCCATATGTATCAACAACCTCCAATATGCAGATGACACCACTCTAATGGCAGAAAGAGAAGAGAAACTAAATAGCCTCTTGATGAGGGTGAAAGAGGAGGGTGAAAAAGTTGACTTAAACTCAACATTCAAAAAAAATAGATCATGGCATCTAGTCCCATCACTTAATGGTAAGCGCATGGGAAAAAAGTGGAAGCATTGACAGATTTTTATGTTCTTGGACTCCAAAATCACTGCAGATGGTGACTGCAGCCATGAAATTAAAAGACATGTGCTCCTTGGAAGGAAAGCTATGACAAACCTAGAGAGTGTATTAAAAAGCAGAGACATCACTTTGCCAACAAAGGTCTGTCTAGTCAAAGCTATGATTTTTTTCCAGTAGTCATGTACAAATGTGAAAGTTGGACCATAAAGAAGGTTGAACCCTGAAGAATCAATGCTTTTGAACTATGGTCCTGGAGAAGACTCTTGAGAGTCCCTAGGACAGCAAGGAGGTCAAACCAGTCAATCCTAAAGGAAATTAACACTGAATATTCATTGGAAGTACTGATACTGAAACTCCAATACTTTGACCACCTGATGCAGAGTCAATTCATTGGGAAAGACCCTGATGCTGGAAAGATTGAGGGCAGGAGGAGAAGGGGGTAACAGAGGATGAGATGGTTGGATGGCATCACTGACTCAATGGACATGAGTTAAATTCTGGGAGATAGCGAAGGAGGTGGAAGCCAGTTCATGGGGTTGCAGAGTTGGACAGGACTTAGCAAATGAACAACAATGTGAAGGTTAAGTTCTTTGTTTCTGAATCTGGAGTTTTATGTCTTCTGCCAGCATCCATGAAACCATAACAGACTATATTACTAGGTCACAAGTAGAGTAAAAGTCCAGAAACTGACAGGAATGAAGTAGAGTAAAAGTTTGGTATGCTGATGAACCTCGGTTACTTTTCTAGCTCATGACGTTAGTATTGACAGTAATTTTTAATTAAGATGTAAGAAGGTTAGAGAGGCTTCCCAGGTGGTGCTGGTGGTAAAGAACCCACCTGCCCATGCAGGAAATGTAAGAGACATGGGTTTGATCCTTGGGTTGGGAAGATCCCCTGGAAATGGGCATCTAAACCCACTCCAGTATTCGTGCCTAGAGAATGCCATGGACAGAGAAGCTTGGCAGGCTACACACCATAGAGTTGCGCTGAGTTGGACAGGACTGTAAAGACTTAGCATGCACACAAGAAGATTAGAGAGGTACAGACATTTGACATGGTATCCAGCTGATATTAAAGAAGATGCGGGGGGAGATCATTTTTTTCTCCAGGATTATTTTTATATCATGGAATGGCAGAAGGAAAATAATATAGAACTAAGGATAGATTTAGATCATACATGAATGGTCTGGAGATTGTCCCTACTTTCTTTAATTTAAATCTGAATTTGACAATAAGGAGTTCATGATCTGAGCCACAGTCAGCTCCCAGTCTTATTTTTGCTGACTGTATAGAGCTTCTCCATCTTTGGCTGCAAAAAATATAATCAATCTGATTTTGGTATTGACTTTCTGTTGTCTTCTCTAGTGTTGTTGGACGAGTGTATTTGCTATGACCAGTGCATTCTCTTGGCAAAACTCTATTAGCCTTTGCCCTGCTTCGTTCTGTACTCCAAGGCCAACTTTGCCTATTACTCTAGGTATTTCTTGACTTCCTACTTTTGCATTCCATTCCCCTATGATGAAAAGGACATCTATTTTTGGTGTTAGTTCTAGAAGGTTTTGTAGGTAATCATAGAACTGTTCAACTTCAGCTTCTTTGGCTTTGGTGACTGGGGCGTAGACTTGGGTTACTGTGATTTTGAATGATACATTTAATATTGAATGGCCTTACAAATGAACAGAGATCATTCTGTCATTTTTGAGATTGCACCCAAGTACTGCATTTCAGACTCTTGTTGACTATGAAGGATACTCCATCTCTTTTAAGCGATTCTTGCTCACAGTAGCAGATATAACGGTCATCTGAATTAAATTTGCCCATTCCTGTCCATTTTAGTTCATTGATTCCAAAAGTGTTAGTGTTCACTCTTGCCATCTCCTGTTTGACCACTTCTAATTTACCTTGATTCATGGACCTAACGTTCCAGGTTCCTATGTAATATTGTTCTTTACACATTGGACTTTATTTCCATCACCACTGTCACATCCACAACTGGGTGTTGTTTTCCCTTTGGATCCTTCTTTTCATTGTTTCTGGAGTTATTCTCCACTTTTCTCCAGTAGCACCTACTGAGGTAGGGAGTTATTGCAAAATTCAGACTTAAATTGAAGAAAGTAGAGAAAACCACCAGACCATTCAGGTGTGACCTAAATCAAATCCCTTACAGTGGAAGTGACAAATCAGTTCAAAGGATTAGATCTGCTAGCCAGAATGACTGAAGAACTATGGACAGAAGTTCGTGACATTGTACAGGAGGCAGTGATCAAGACCATTGCCAAGAAAAAGAAAAGCAAAATGGTTGTCTAAGGAGGGCTTACAAACAGTTGAGAAAGAAGAGAAGCTAAAGGCAAAGGAGGAAACTACTTTTTCCTTTTTCTCTAGAGAGACACAGATTGAACCTGGGTCTCCTGCACTGGTAGGCAGTTTCTTTACCTTCTGAGCCACCTGGGATGCCCCATTCAACACAGTACTCATTTAATTATAAATATAGTTTAGAAAAATAGATAACCCTTTGGAAAATGATTTAAAATCTATTAAAAGAAAACATGCATGCTATTTTCAACATATGCAAGCCCATAGGTAAATTTTCTTAAATTTAGCAATTTTAATATTTTAAAATTTAGTTCTAGAGGTGAGTATAAACAGTGTAATTAAGTGCAATTTTGATTTTTTTTTAGTTACACACAGATTTCAGATGTTATGGTTGACACTAGGACTCTTGAAAATTCCATGCTTAACCATATTTGCATCCCCATAAAAAAGTTTGTTTTGAATAAACATAAACAAACATGTGCATGAAATATAGACATGTGACCACAGCATGTTTTTTTACCCCAAAGTATGGAAGCAGTGTGAGGAAGCACTCCATCCACAACTTATTCCAAGGACATGGTTATAAATATAATTTTCAATATATTAATTTAAATAATTATCAGATACATTTGTGTAAGTGATCAAAAGTGAATATTTTACCTGTACTATTTCTTTCATCAAATAGTAACAAGCAATTATAATAAATAATCTTAATAATAATGACTCTAGTGCACCTCAAATCAAAGGAAACTAATTAGTGAAAACAAAATTGATGTTAGGGGAAGGAAATTTTTTTGTCATGTAAACCAATTAAATGCAAATAATTTTTCCATTTATTAAGTTGTGTTCAGTGTACATTTTATATACAGCAGCTAAACATTGAGACAATGATAATAAAGGTAGCAAGTTAAGGTCCATGCAATGAAACATCACAGACAAACCATTTGAGACCTTTATTATAATCAAACTGGTGTCATTTAAAATATAAATTGAAAGATTGTTCTGATTTTGTTGTTTCTATTACTACTTTTCTGATCAAATCTTTTACTGTGCCTCATTCACTTTATATCTATCACCCAGACAGACACACACACACAAACACATGTATAATCATAATCATACTGGTAAATGTGCAGATTTATATACTTACATATGATCTCCAATATTTTTTAATGAATACTGACTTTTCAAAAAAATCTAAATTGAATGCCATAATCTAAAGGTATCAAAATGAAGAGAAATGAAAATATTAAGGATATAGGGGTTAGATTGATTACAAGCTTAATTCTTTGCCTCAGAAAGAATAACATGTTACATTTTAAAAACTAACTCTGAGGGAAAAAAAAATAAACAGATTGAGAAAGTTTCCATATAATCTCTGAAAGGATATAGTTTTCAGTGAGTGTGAATTGCATTTTATTTTATACAAGGTTTTACTAGTGTGGTATTTTCTGTTATATTGAGTTATAACTCCCTACCCATAGAGGCAGCTTTTGATTTGATTTTCATTGCCTTGGGCAAGCATGATTGAGGACCCACAAGACTGTAGAAGATGTTGATTGATTCTTTTGATCCTAGGAGATAATAGAAAGTGTTTAAATTGGTTGTGTTAAGAAAATCTGAGGATGAATTGAGACTTTAGGCAAATTGCACAGAAGATTTTTAATCTTCGATTTGTTCAAATCTGTAACATAGGAAACAGAAAAGATTTATATCTCCTCTTGTCAAATTCCTTTCTATTTCACATCAATCACTTTTTTTTTTCTCTTCACCTTTTCTGGTTCTATGTGACTCCTTTATTCCTAGAATTAGAGTCCTCTGAGTTATATTTAAATTAAAAATGGTATCAAAGTCACACATACAATGAAACTTAAGCCAAGCAAGTCTGGAGATCAGACCAAAGAGAAGTGGACAAAAAATTATCAGTGGCAAAATAAAAAGTGAATCTATATACTTCTCTCTAGGAGTCTAAAGGACTAATCATTAGATCAGTACCTTGGACAATTTGACAAAATACTTCCAAAAGAGCTCTTATGATACACTGCTGTCCTATCAGAGTGTCTTAGCTAGATATTAAGATGTATGGCAAATAATGTATTACTGTCAGTATATATAGAACTGAAGTTTATATGATGAGTAGAAGATGCATGGTTGTACTGACAATACTTATTTCCATATTAACAATGAAAGGGAAAGTCTCTCAGTTATATCCGACTCTTTGCCACCCCTTGTACTATACAGTCCGTGAAATTCTCTAACCAGAATACTGGAGAAGGGTATCCCCTTCTCCAGGGGATCTTCCCAACCCAGGGATCGAACCCAGGTCTCCTGCATTGCAGGGGGATTCTTTACCAGCTGAGCCACAAGGAAACCCTAAGAATAAAGGAGTGGGTAGCCTTTCCTTTCTCCAGGGGATCTTCCCAACCCAGGGATCGAATCCAGGTCTCCCGCATTGCAGGCAATTCTTTACCAACTGAGCTATCAGGAAAGCCATATTAATGATAGTCACAGAAAAAAGCAAAAACTAAGAGGACTTCTTTGGGGTCTGTAATCCAGAGGTTATTTTACCTCTGTGCCTTAATGGGACATCATCACTCAAAAGTATAAGAGGTTGGTGTCCCCACAGGCAAGGGAAACAAGAGCAAAACAGATGAGACTACATAAAACTAAAATATCTTCACAGTGAGGAAAATTATCAACAAAATGAAAAGGCTGCCTAGTGAATGGAGGTGGAACTTAACAAACAATACATATCATAAGAGGTAAATATCCAAAATACACAAAGAGTCAATAGAACTCAACATCAGAAAAGAAAAGAAAAAGCAGATTAAAAAATGACCAAAGGACCTGAATAGAAAATTTTCCAAGGTCAACATAAAGATGGCCAACAGGCATATGAAAAGGTGTTAAATATCATTAATTTTAATGCAAATGCAAATCAAAACTACAATGAGATATCATCTCACACTGTCAGAATGTTCATTAACAAAAAGACAATAAATAAGTGTTGGAGAGATGTGGAGAAAAGGAGACCTTTGTGCACTGTGAGTTGGGTTGGAGACTGGTGTAGCCAATATGGAGATTCTACAAAAAATTAAAAATACAACCACTATGTGATTCAGCTATCCCACTATTGGGTATTTATCTGATGAAAACAAGAACTCTAATTCAAGAAGATAGATGCATACATATATTTGCTATAGAATTAGTAGCAAAAACCAAGATGGAAGCAACCTGAGTGCCCATCAGTAGATGGATAAAGAAGGCACCCCCCCCACACACACAATGGAATATTACTCAGCCAAAAGAAAGAATGAAATCTTGCTATTTGTTACAACATGAATGGACCTGAAAACATTATGCTAAGTGAAATAAGACACTTAGGTAACAGAGAAAGATAAATACTGTATGATTTCACTTAGGCTTAAACAAATGAACCAACATAACTAAACATACACAGAGTCATAAATACAGAGAACAAACAGGTGATTGCCACAGGAGTTGAGGGTGGAGAGAGGAGAGAAATAGTTGAGGGAGATTAGGAGATACAAACTTCCAGTTACAAAATAAATGAGTCATGGATATAAAATGTACAATGTTGGAAATACAAGAAATAATGACATAATATCTTTATATGATGACAGATGGTGACTGGCCTTATTGTGGTGATCATTTTGAAATGTAGAGAAATAGTGAATCACTACATTGTATATCAGGAACTAACATAGTGTTGCAAGTGAATTATACTTCACAAACTAACAAACAAACTCATAGGAAAAAAAAAAAGATTTATGGCTACCCAAGTGTGGAAGGAGGGCAAGGAAGAGGGCATTGAATGAAGGGGGTTAGATGGTAAAAACTTCCAGTTACAAGTACCAGAATTGTAATGTACAACATGATAACTATAATTATCACTTAGCATATTATGCATGAAAGTTAATAGAATAAATCCTGTGTTCTCATCACAAGGAATTTTTTTTCATTTGTTTCATATTATATCTCTTTGAGATGATGAATGTTCACTAAACTTATTGTGAGAATCATTTCACAATAATATAAAGTCATTATGCTCTATATCTTAAATTTATATACAGCTATAATGGCAACCCACTCCGGTACTCTTGCCTGGAAAATCCCATGGACAGAGGAGCATGGTAGGCTATAGTCCATGGGGTCTAAGAGTCGGACACGACTGAGCGACTTCAATTCAATTTCATACCAAGTTTATCACAATAAAACTGGAAGAAAAAATAAAATTTTTAAATGTAAGTTTGGGCACACTAGCACTGAATTCAGTAGTGGTAGGCACTTTCCCAAGCACACTCATAAATATTAACTTATCTAGATTTTTAAATAATTCCACAAGATAGATTATATTATCCTCATTTTATGATAAACTACTTGGGAAACATGAAGGTTAAACGAATTGCACACACCAATGAGTAAGACCAGGAACTGAACAACATGTTCATATTAATAACCACTAACCATTAAGCTGTACTAAATTAATAGTTCTCCAGGTCTAAGCCCTACAAAAGCTTCACCAAGCACCTAAGCAGCATTCTGTCAATATTCATCTTGGAGCCTTTAGAACTGGTTAACACAATTTTGAAATACCTTTCTCCATTTAGTTTACATTGATTTTGTGCTATTTCTCTGGAAGATATGAGTAAATGGAAATTTCATTTTGTAATTGAAAATGAGATCCTCACAGTTCATTTCATCACCACAAAAACACTGAAATAACAATGGGAAGGCCATGCATCATGTAATTGCTCTTGGCATTCTACATTTGTCCACAACATTTCTTCTCATGAAAACCAAAATACTAATGTTCTTTGCATTACCAAACAAAGAAAAATCTTTATAATGCATAATTTTTAAAACAGAAAATTTAGGTCATGTAAAGTAAGATTTTTTGCACTCATAAAAAGTACCCCCAAAAAAAGACATTTTTAAATGTGTTAACTTCTTGAATTGCCATTTCTTTGCAAATTATGGCATTTTTATACCACCAAATATCTCTTCAACTGATAACAGGTGACTATTAAAAAAAAAAACAAACAGTAAATGTTACCAAACTGATAGGCTGTGAAATGGATCCATTTTGCTTTTATTTCCAAAATAATTGAGAAATTCTGAAGGAAAAAAGATCCAGGAGATGATACTGAAAATGAAATCAAAATTATGCCTTTTTTAGTGGGAATCTGGCTATTACAAAACCTTGTTATTTGTTTGTGTGTCTGTGTATGGAAAAGCTTTGCATTTCTCAAACTCTAGAAGATCTCAGGTTGTGAAATTGTCCTTCTATTATCATAGCCTCTACTCACAAACATGGTACTGGCACTATGTGACGAAGTTTGTCTAACAGAGTAAGAAGGCTGAACATGAACTGCTGCCTCTAAAACTTATTTTTTATGTTTATTTTTCCTAGGTGATATCAAGTGTGGTTTTTTTATTCCTGAACATCTCTTTGTAAGCTAATACAGCTTTCCTGAACTTCTAAGTTAAGCATAATAATTTAGGTTATATGAGGGTCATTGTTGTTCAGTTGCTCAGTGTCTTCAACTCTTTGAAACACCATGGACTGTCGCACGCCAGGCTTCCCTGTCCTTCACCATCTCCCAGAGCTTGCTCAAACTCACGTCCATTGAGGCTACGATGCCAGCCAACCATCTCATCCTCTGTCTCCCCCTCCTTCTCCTGTTTTCAGTCTTGCCCAGGATCAGTGTATTTGCCACTGACTCCGCTCTTTGCATCAAGTGGTCAAAGTATTGGAGCTTCAGCTTCAGCATCAGTCTTTCCAATAAATATTCAGGGTTGATTTCCTTTATGATTCACTGGTTTGATCTTGCTGTCCAAGGGACTCTCAAGTGTCTTTTCCAACACTGCAGTTCAAAAGCATCAATTCTTAGGCTCTCAGCCTTTTTTATGATCCAACTCTCACTTCTGTCCCATCTATTTGCCATGAAGTGATGGGATCAGATGCCATGATCTTTATTTTACAATGTTGAGTTTTAAGCCGAGAGTTAATTAATATTAAACACTCAATGTTTTGAAATATAACACTAGTTGTATATAAAATAAAGAACACTATAGGTTTTTTTTGCCTCTTTTTCCTTATGTATTTATCCTGTAGGACTTAGCTTAGTAATTAAGGATAAGAGCCATATATTTAAAAAAAACTGAACTCAAATTTCTGGTTCCCCATTCACTTAATTTTGGGAACTCTGGGGATAATTTTTTCTCATGATAAAAAGGTGGTGAAAATATCCTCTATATAGAGTTGTTATGAAGATTAGATGAGATTTGGGAAAAGGTTCTTGTATTTGGCACAAAAGAGACAATCAATAATAGTTAAACAAAATAATATTAATCAGTTCAGTTCAGGTCAGTCGCTCAGTTGTGTATAACTCTTTGCCTCCACATGGACTATAGCATGCCAGGCTGCCCTGTCCATCACCAACTCCCGGAGTTTACTCAAATTCATGTCTATTGAGCCGGGGATGCCATCCAACAATCTCATCCTCTGTTTTCCCCTTCTCCTCCTGCCTTCAATCTTTCCCAGCATCAGGGTCTTTTCTAATAAGTCAGCTCTTCGCATCAGGTGGCCAAAGTATTGGAGCTTCATCTTCAGCATCAGTCCTTCCAATGAATACTCAAGACTGATTTCTTTTATGATGGACTGGTTGGATCTCCTTGTTGTCCAAGGGACCCAAGATTCTTCAACACCACAGTTCAAAAACATCAATTCTTCAGTGCTGAGCTTTCTTTATAGTCCAACTCTCACATCCATACATGAATACTGGAAAAACCATAGCTTTGACTAGATGGATCTTTGTTGGCAAAGTAATGTCTCTGCTTTTTAATATGCTGTCTAGGTAGGTCATAGCTTTTCTTTCAGAGAGTAAGCGTCTTTTAATTTCATGGCTGCAGTCACCATCTGCAGTGATTTTGGAGCCCAGGAAAATAGTCTGTCATGGTTTCCATTGTTTCCCCATCTATTTGCCAAGAAGTGATCGGACCAGATACTATGATCTTAGTTTTTTAAATGTTGAATTTTAAGTCAGCTTTTTCACTCTCCTCTTTCACTTTCATCAAGAAGGTCTTTAGTTCCTCTTCATTTTCTGCCATAAGAGTGTTGTCATCTGCATATCTGAGGTTATTGATATTTTACCCAGCAATCTTGATTCCAGTTTGTACTTCACCCAGCCTGGCATTTTGCATGATGTACTTTGCATATAAGTTAAATAAGTTGGGTGACAATATACAGCCTTGACATAATCCTTTCCCAATATGGAACCAGTCTGTTATTCCAGGTCTGCTTCTAACTGTTTCTTGACCTGCATACAGCTTTCTCAGGAGGCAGGAAAGGTGGTCTGGTATTCCCATCTCTTGAAGAATTTTCTGCAGTTTGTTGTGATCCACACAGTCAAAGGCGCAGAAGTAGATGTTTTTCTGGAACTCTCTTGCTTTTTCTATGATCCAACAGATGTTGGCAATTTGACCTCTACGTCCTCTGCCTTTTCTAAATCCAGCTTGAATATCTGGAAGTTCTCGGTTCTCATACTGTTGAAGCTTCTCTTAGAGAATTTTGAGCATTACTTTGCTAGCCTGTGAGATGAGTGCAATTGTG
The DNA here is from genome assembly GCF_019320065.1 of Cervus canadensis. NCBI lineage: Eukaryota > Metazoa > Chordata > Mammalia > Artiodactyla > Cervidae > Cervus > Cervus canadensis. The sequence continues at coordinate 32,879,715 of NC_057389.1, forward strand.
CAGTAGTTTGAACATTCTTTGGCATTGCCTTTCTTTGGGATTGGAATGAAAACTGACCTTTTCCAATCCTGTTGCCACTGCAGAGTTTTCCAAATTTGCTGGCATATTGAGTTCAGCACTTTCACAGCATCATCTTTTAGGATTTGATATAACTCAGCTGGAATTCCATGACCTCCATTAACTTTGTTCATAGGCCTACTTAACAGCACTTTACTGCAGTTTACCTCATCGTTTTATCTCTGCAATAGCAGTTCCTCTGTCAAGTCTTTTTCCTAACTGGATATCTAATAAGACATGTGAGCAAGGCAGTTAAGATGCAGTCTTTTAACATTTTCTATTTTTTTTTTAATTTTTAAGGAATTATGTGATGTTATTTTTAATTTTTAAATTAATGTATAGTTGCTTTATAATGTTGTGTTACTTACAGGTGTATAGCAAAGTGATTCAGTTATACACATACATATACACATACACAAGTATATATATATTTTTTCAGATTATTTTCCCTTCAAGATTATTTCAAAATATTGACTATATTCTCCTGTGCTATAAGTAAGTCTTTGTTGGTTATCTGTTTTATATATAGTTGTGTGTATATATTAATCCCAATCTCCTAATTTATCCCCCTTCTTTCCCCTTTGGAAACCATAATTCTGTTTTCTATCTCTGTGAGCCTATTTCTGTTTTATATATAAATTCATTTGTATCACTCTTTTTAGACTTCATATATAATATGATATTGCAGAACTATTTATGATAGCCAAGACCTGAAAACAACCTAAATGTTCATCCACAGATGAAGGATATGACATATATACATATATCACATAATAGTAATAGAATATTACTCAACCACAGAAAAGAATGAAATAATGCCATTTACAGCAACGTGAATGGACCCAGAGATGATCATACATAGTGAAGTGTACTAGACAGAGAAAGAGCACAGACTTTTGAGTTGGATCTCAGATTTGTCATGTCCTATGTGAATAGTTACGGAAAAGTTACTGAACCTTCGTGAATCTTATTTAAATGGAAATCACAATGTATACCTTATGAGGAAGCTGTGAAAATTAAATCAGGCCATTTATGATAAAGAATTCAAAGCGAAAAAACTGGTATCATTATCATAAATTCACTATAGAAAAGGTTACACATAATATTCATTTCAAAAGGATGGCTGACAATATTCCATTTTGTTGTTCAAATGCAGAGGTAGCATAATGCTGTTGAGGGCAGGGTAGTAGGAGTCACCCACTCTGGGGGCAAACAATAAAAAACATTGTTTATAGGGAATTTAGAAGGATAATATTACTAACTAAAAACAGGTTGTCTTTTTATTATCATCATGTGCTAGAAACTCTAAATAAAATTCCTACTGAGGTAGACTGTTTCCACTGCTTTCCTTTGCCTTGGTGCTCTACTGGTAGCAAACTGCTGGTATGTTTTATAATTATTCTGTAACTTTAAATTTTAGCTTTAGTTACATAAATTTTCAGGGTCATTTATAGTATGTTAGTTAAAACAGGGAGTAAATAATTTGTTTATATAAATTCAAAAGCATTTTATTTTTAAACATTTCAAAAGACATCCTGAATTCCTTCAATCCTAATAAAACAATCATTGTTCTATTGGATTTTAAATTTGTTAATAAATGGAATATACTTTTTCTAAGTGCAAAAACAATATACTATTGAAAAATTTCAAACTTCAAAATTGACAATTCTCTCAATCTGAAACTATTTCATACAGTTGAATTTGATTTATCTCCTTCTTAGTAAGCAAGAAATTCCATATTTACCTCTCACATGTTTTTTGTATAATCTTCAAAGTTTCTGCCTTAGTTTAATATGCACTGTATGTCTGACTTGAAATGTCTCCCCATTCAAAATGTATTCCTTAAGAAAAACAGACTGCCAGAGAATGACCTTCATAGTAAAATGTATAGAGTGGTTTTTTTTATTAGTTGGAGGCTAATTACCTTACAATATTGTAGTGGTTTTTGCCATACATTGACATGAATCAGCTGTGGATTTACATGTGTTCCCCATCCCGATCCCCCCTCCCGCCTCCCTCTCCATCCCATCCCTCTGGGTCTTCCCAGTGCACCAGCCCTGAGCACTTGTCTCATGCATCCAACCTGGGCTGGTGATCTGTTTCACCCTAGATAGTATACTTGTTTCAATGCTTTTCTCTCAGAACGTCACACTGTCACCTTCTCCCACAGAGTCTAAAAGTCTGTTCTGTACATCTGTGTCCCTATATGTGTTTTACATATAGGGTTATCATTACCATCTTTTTAAATTCCATATATATGTGTTAGTATACTGTATTTATTGGTCTTTATCTTTCTGGCTTACTTCACTCTGTATAATGGGCTCCAGTTTCATCCATCTCATTAGAACTGATTCAAATGAATTCTTTTTAATGGCTGAGTAATATTCCATGGTGTATATGTACCACAGCTTCCTTATCCATTCGTCTGCTGATGGGCATCTAGGTTGCTTCCATGTCCTGGCTATTATAAACAGTGCTGCGATGAACATTGGGGTGCACGTGTCTCTTTCAGATCTGGTTTCCTTGGTGTGTATGCCCAGAAGTGGGATTGCTGGGTCATATGGCAGTTCTATTTCCAGTTTTTTAAGGAATCTCCACACTGTTCTCCATAGTGGCTGTACTAGTTTGCATTCCCACCAACAGTGTAAGAGGGTTCCCTTTTCTCCACACCCTCTCCAGCATTTATTGCTTGAAATGTATAGAGTGTTTTTAAGAAATAAAATAAATATATTCTTTGTCAAAATGCTGGGAGAACAGAAGTAATATCCTAACATTTTACAACATAATATACATACATGTTTCTTTTCCAATTCCATAATTGTAAAAATTATTTAAAATTTTACAATAAATATATCAGAAATTAGAACATTCAATGCATATTTTACTATCTTGCCTTGAGGGATGTATACGCAGGACAATTATGAATTCAAACTGAAGCAAAAGAGTTATCATGTCACATATCCTATCATTTTTCATAACATTCAGGCAAGAACTGGGAGAATTAAATATCTCTGAAACTATATTTTTAATACAAGGTAGTCTACTTGAATCATCACGTCACTGGAACTCTAATCTATGAAACTTTATAGTAGTTCAAACTTAAACATCCCCATGGTAGTGTTTGTATATCTCCGCATAATTTACTTCTTTTTTGTCTGTGAACTGATGTGTATATACTCTATTTAAATGAATGAAAATAGTAAGGATAATAAATATTATATTCTTCATCAACATCCACATTATACTTCTTTTTTATGCTGCCTTTACATTTGTAATCCTCAAATATAATTCCCCCAATTTTTTTTCCTGCTACTATTTATTTTTTTCTGCTACTACTAAATTTTATATTTTTCCTGCTACTACAATAACATATGCTTATTTAACTGTCTCTTTTTGATTATGTTTTATTTGAAGGTTGTCCTTATTTTGTCAAAAACATAGCAACAGGGGAGTTTAAAAACATATACTTATAACCAGTATAAATTCCACCTTATCCCAAGAGTAAATTCTTTTTTTGTATTATTTACTATTCTAGAACTTAAAATATCACTGTTTGGGAATTTTTTTTTAATGGAAAGAGTATTAAATAATCAACAAGATGTTTTTATAAATTGCTTTTATTTAAAATGTAGTTCCACAGACTAAACATTATAACCTGGCTCAAATCTATTTTGCTAGACATTTAGAAGCACATGATTGTTATGTAGGCTATATGTCCATTTCATTTTGATAAGGATTTATACTATTAGAAACAAAAAGCTTCATGTTTTGACAATTACCATGTGAATAATTATCATAATTATGGTCCTAAGGCATCAAAGTAGAGAATCTAATGCCAAACTTCATATAATAATAGACTTATGTGATTCTTTTGAAAACTATAGTGCAAGGAACACTAAGGTATGTCACCACAATATTAGAAAAGGGTGGCATTTTCTCTTGTATTTGGGAAAGAATCAATAAGTATTTTACTTTGTTTTCTTTTTTCTTTTATATATGTCTCTTTACTTTAATTTTTCACTGGAGGAAAATTGCTCTACAATGTTGTGATAGTTCCTGCCATACAACAATGCAAATCAGCCATAATAATACATATATCACCTCCCTTTTGAGCCTCCCTCCCCTCCTCTACATCCCACCACTCTAGTTCATCACAGAGCTCCTGACTGGGCTCCCTGTGTTAGATAGCAACTTCTCAGCAGCTATCTATTTTACACACGATAGTGTCTATATGTCTATGCTGCTGCTAAGTCACTTCAGTCGTGTCCGACTCTGTGCGACCCCATAGACGGCAGTCCACCAGGCTCTCCTGTCCCTGGGATTCTCCAGGCAAGAACACTTGAATGGATTGCCATTTCCTTCTCCAATGCATGAAAGTGAAAAGTGAAAGTGAAGTCGCTCAGTCGTGTCTGACTCTTTGCGACCCCATGGACTGCAGCCCACCAGGCTCCTCCATCCATGGGATTTTCCAGGCAAGAGTACTGGAGTGGGGTGCCATTGCCTTCTCCATTGCTACTTTCTCCATTTGCCCCACTCTCTACTTAATGTGCTATGTCCATGAGTCTGTTCTCTATATCTACATCTCCATTCCTTCCCTGCAAATAGGTTCATCAATACTGTTTTCCTAGATTCTGTTTATATGTGTGAATATACGATATTTGTTTCTCTCTTTTTGACTTCATTAATTCTGTAAAACAGATTCTAGGTTCATCTACCTCACCAGAACTGACTCAAATTCATTCCTTTTCATTGTATATGCCACGTCTTCTTTATCCTTTCATCCCTCAGTGGATTATCTACATTGCCTCTCTAGTATTTGTCTTTTGTTGCTACATTTCAAGATACTGTTAATGAGTGTAGGGTGGATACATATGAAGTACAGTTTTGTAGGAAGTTAGTACAAGCATGCAGATGATTGTAAGACAGATCAGGTGATGTGTCTATAGGAGTGTACAAGGAGTGCTAGGGTTCAAAGAAAAGAGAGAGTTTGTGAAGCCCATGGAAGGGCACTTTTTGAAATGAATGTTCAAATGTAGATAAGCATTTGGCATGTGAAGATATAGAGAAAGTAAGTGGCAAAGAGCAGGAAGACTAGGAAAATAAAGAATGCTGGGGATTGGTGGAGTGGTTCTGTGAGTATGTATTTGTGTGTGTATGTGCTTGCTTGTGTATGCGTGTGTGTGTGTGTGTTTGCTGGAGTAGACAAGAGAGATGATTCTTGTATGCACAGGATGGTCCATGCATTTTGAAATTAAAAAAAACTAAAAAGTTAAGTTAAAAAATCTAGGATTTAAAACAAATAGTGCTACTAATTAAAATAGCTGTTATGTATCATAACTATTCACAGTATGTCAAGAACAGTTTGGCACATGGAGCTGTGAAATAAACAACTTAATCTGCTGGTTCTGTGCAATTCTTACATTTTATTTGTGTTTTCATTATTATCTGTCCTTTTTACTTCCTCTTCTCAAGAAAAACATTTTGGAAAGCATGGGAATGAATGTGTTACATGCATGAGTTCACACTGAATTTTTTTAAAAGCAAATCATTCACAAACTTAAGGTTTTAATTACAATTGATAACTAATCATAGATGATATACTTCACAACTAGTTATAGTATGTGAGTCTTCTAGCATATTCTGGAGGCAAGAGACAATGAGGACTAACTGGAGATTTCACTGTCTCTAAGATTAAGTAAAACAATGGAAATTGTGCTGTGAATATATGGCTTTGACTTTGTGTGAAATGACTTGGAATGAGGAGAGTTTGGCAATCTAAATAGAGAAGTTGAAATTTTAAAAAAGGCTGATAGCAATGGATATATTAATAGAAAAGAGGAAGGTATACAAGTATGATTATATATGGAAACTACAAGAACAGTCCATTAATGACAGGTAAGGATAAAAGAAGTTTCTGAGAGTATGTTGCTGACAGTATGATAGTGAGCAGAAATAAGGCAGTTAGAAATAGTAGACAGCTGGATCAGATCCAGTGTTAGATAAATGAGTAGTATAGAGACCAAGATGGCCTACCGACAGGACACCATTTAATTTTGAATCTGGAGAGAGAAGTGTAACTATAATTGAGAGGTAATAGCTGTAAAAATAGATTAAAGGAGCAGAAAATAATAAAGAAGAAAGATGAGGACTAAGTATTAATCTAAAGTATTTTTATCTAAGTAATGTATCTATTTAGAACAAAGAGAAAGAGGAAGGAAAGGATATCAAAGGAACTTTGGGAAAGAAAAGGACAAGCATGGGATAATTCAAAAGAATCCAAAGTGAAATAAATGTAGGATGGATGAAGAAGGAAACCTATCAGAAGCTCAAAGGTTATAGAGTTGTGCTATGAGAAAAAAGCCATCATATTTATCTATTTGGTGGTAACCACAGCACTTGAAAAATCTCATAGCACATAATACCTGAGCATTTTCGAAGTGCCAGAAGTTGTACTAGAGTCTGAAGTTATAAGTATAGGGATAAACAAAGAAAAAGTAATAATAAATAAAGATGACAGACTTTTGCACTCATGGTTTTTAAGTCACAGAGATAATGGAAAAGAAGAAACTATTATGAAGTGAATAAAAGGCAAAGACATTAAATAAGTATGTTTATATTACAAGAAGGAGGGGAAAAAAGATCTGTAGCATGAAAATACCTTTGTTTTTCTAGGTGTATGTATGATTATATTAAAATAGTTTTCTTTTCTCTTAAACAAAACTAATTGTCTAGTTGTTAGTGTCCTTTGTTGTTGCTCAGTCGTGTCCAACTCTTTGCGACCACATGGAATGCAGCATGCAAGGCTTCCTTGTTCTTCACCATCTCCCAGAGCTTGCTCAAACTCATGTCCATCAAGTTGGTGATGCCGTCCAATCTGTCATCCCCTTCTCCTTCTGCCTTCAAATTTTCCCAGCATCAAGAGTCTTTTCCAGTGTTGGCTCTTTGCATCATGTGGCCAAAGTATTAGAGCTTCAGGTTCGCCATTAGAGCTTCAGGTTCACCATCAGACCTTCCAGTGAATATTCAGTGTTGATTTCCTTTAAGACTGGCTGGCTTGATCTCCTTGCAGGCCAAAGGACTCACAAGAGTCTTCTTCAGCACCACAGTTCAAAAGCATCAATTTTTTGGTGCTCAGCCTTCTTTATGATCCAACTTTCCTGTTCAATACACAACTGCTGGAAAAAAACAAACAAACAAAAAAAACTGACTATACAGACTTTTGTCTGCAAAGTAATAGCTCTGCTTTTTAATACTCTTTCTAGCTTGGTCATAGCTTTTCTTCCAAGGAGCAGGTGTCTTTTAATTTCATGGTTGCCATCACCATCCACAATGATTCTGAAGCCCAAGAAAAAAGAAAATAAAATCTGTCACCATTTCCATTTTCCCCATCTATTTGCCATGAAGTGATGGGACAAGATGCCATGATCTTCATTTTCTGAATGTTGAGTTTTAAGCCAGATTTTTCACTCTCCTCTTTCACCTTCATCAAGAGGCTCTTTAGTTTCTCTTCATTTTCTGCCATAAGGGTGGTATCATCTGCATATCTGACGTTATTGATATTTCTCCCACGATTCTTGATTCTAGCTTTTGCTTCATCCAGTCTGGCATTTCATATGATATACTCTGCACATAAGTTAAGTACGCAGGGTGACCATATAAAGCCTTTACATACTCCTTTCCTAATTTTGAACCAGTCTGTTATTCCATGTCTGGTTATAACTATTGCTTCTTGATCTGCATACAGCTCATATGATAGGGCTCTTACTTATGTATATACACTACATGCATAGCATGCAATCAGAACCAGCTGCATAATCTGTAAGGCCCACTGAAAAATAAAATGTGAAGCCCCCTGTTAAAACAATATTAAGAATTTTAAGACACTGATAATAGAACATTAAAACAAGCAACTTCAAAAATACAAATAAAAAATAAATAAATAAAAATAAAAAATAAAATAAAATAAAACAAGCATAGGGTCCTCTTGAATATAAAATTCCATACGTACTTGTTGCTGTTCAGTCACTAAGTCGTGTCTGACTCTTTGTGACCCTATAAACTGCAGCACACCAGGCTTCTCTGTCCTTCATCATCTCCCTGCATTTGCTCAAACTCATTTCCATTCTGTCAGTGATGCCATCCAATCATCTCATCCTCTGTTGCCCCCTTCTCCTCTTGCCCTCAATTTTTCCCAGCATCAGGGTCTTGTTCATTGAGTCAGTTCCTCACATCTGGTGGCCAAACTATTGGAGTTTCAGTTTCAGTATCGGTCTTTCTAATGAATATTCAGGGTTCAGTGTTCTAACTCTTTATCTCAAGCTAAACTCATCTCTCCTCCAAGTCTTCTACTTGAATATTGCCTTATACATCTCACTGATTGTTTCCCCAGTCTTCCAGTTTCTCCTCAAAACTAATAAGTTAATAACTGAATGAATGAATGAATGCTATTATTTTAAAATTCTTCCCATTTTACATCAATTTCTAACTTACGACATCTAGGTTCTAAATTTTAAATGCACACAGAACCTGAACCAGTCTTACTATAGCCACTGTTCCCACGCTGTACTGAGCCACCCTCATCTCGCTCCTTGATTACTGCAATTGCTTTTTTTTTTTTTTTTAATTATTTTTTTTATTGAAGGCTAATTGCTTTACAGAATTTTATTGTTTTCTGTCAAACCTCAACATTAATCATCCATAGGTATACATATACCCCTTCCTTTTGAACCTCCCTCCCATGCCCTCCCCATCCCACCGCTCTAGGTTGGTACAAAACCCCTGTTTGGCTTTCCTGAACCATCAGCAAATTCCCGTTGGCTATCTAATCTACATATGGTAACGTAAGTTTCCATGTTACTCTTTCATACATTTCACCCTCTCCTCCCCTCTCCCCAGGTCCACAAGTCTATTCTCTATGTCTGTTTCTCCATTGCTGCCCTGTAAATAAATTCTTCAGTACCATTTTTCTAGATTCCGTGTATGTGTGTTAGAATACAATATTCATCTTTCTCTTTCTGACTCACTTCACTCTGTATAAAGTTTCTAGGTTCATCCACCTCATCAGAATTGACTCAAGTGTGTTCCTTTTTATGGCTGAGTGATATTCCATTGTGTATATGTACCACAACTTCTTTATCCATTCATCTGTCGATGAACATCTAGGTTGCTCCCATGTTCTAGCTATTGTAAATAGTGCTGCAATGAACAATGAGATACATGTGTCTTTTTCAATTTTGGTTTCCTCAGGGTATATGCCTAGGAGTGGGATTGCTGGGCCATATGGTGGTTTTATTCCTAGTTTTTTAAGGAATCTCCATACCATCTTCCATAGTGGCTGTATCAATTTACATTCCCACCAACAGTGCAAGAGCGTTCCCTTTTCTCCAGACCCTCTCCAGCATTTATTGTTTGTAGACTTTTTGATGAGGGCCATTTTGACCAGTGTGAGGTGAGATCTCACTGTGATTTTGATTTGCATTTCTCTAACAATGAGTGATGTTGAACATCTTTTCATGTGTTTGTTAGCCATCTGTGTGCCTTCTTTGGAGAAATGTCTGTTTAGATCTTTTTCCCACTTTTTGATTAGGTTGTTTGTTTTTCTGGCATTTGCTTCTTAACTGAGCTCCTTGCTCCTGTCTTTGCTCTCTTCAATCTATCCTCAACAGAATAGCCTGAATGATTCCATTAAAGACAAACTCAGATGAATTCACTCCTCAAAGCCCAAAATGAGCTCCTAGGCATCTCATCATAAGAAATAGAATCCATAAAATCTCCTGGCATTTCTATGAGATCTGACCTCTTGTTACTTTCTCTCTTCCTCTACTACTCTCTAGTTATCCCCCATTCTGTCTAGCCATGCTCCTTACCTCCTTGACAGTTTTGTTAAATCTCATTTTCTCTATTAGGCCAATCTGGATGGACTGAAGTAAAACTGCCACCACGCCTTGGGCTTCATTTCCTCACACATAATCTCCCTTTCTCTGCTCTAGTTTTTCATACCCTCATCACCTGGTAAATGCCACATAATTTATTAGGTTTGCTTTTTGCTTCTCTTCCTCCAATAACATGAAAGCACCTTCCATGGTGGCTCAGTGGTAAAGAACACACTTCCTAATGCAGGAGCCACAGATTTGATCCCTGGGTTCGGAAGATTCCCTGGAGTAGGAAATGGCAACCCACTCCAGTATTCTCACCTGAAAACTACCAATGAGCAGAGGAACCTGGTGGGCTATAGTCTATTGGGTCACAAGAGTCAGACAGGCCTTAGCAACTAAACAACAATAACAACAATGGCTAGGACAGAGATCTTTATTCCCTTCTACAACTGAAGCATCTAACAGAGCATGTGGCATATAGTAGGTAATCAATAAATAATTACTGAATGAATGGATAATTAAATACATGAAGAAACTAGAAGCTCACTACAGAGCTGAAACTGTATCAAAGTATTATACATTGAATGATACATTCATTATAATTCATAATTATTCATTATACAATGAATAAATCTTGTCAAACCCTGAAAACTCTATAATAAGCCATAAGATATAACTACAAATATTCTACTTTACTAAGAGGTATTTATAATTTATAAACTACAAATATTCTACTTTACTAAGTGGTCATAAAATGTATACTTATTGGAGGATAATAAGTAAATTTAATTTAGTTCTATGTTAGATGTTTTTCACTGTCCTTTAAATTCTAATAACAAATATCAACAAATGTATCTCCTTATGGGTATTATTTCTAACATTTAAATTTCTGACCTCCAAAATAGTAGGAATTGATTAACATTTAAAAACATGGAAATGTGAAGAAAATGAGAAAATTAATTATTGCACCTCATAACTCGGAGCTTATGACTCAGATTCAACACATCTTGTAAAGTCTTTAGACTTCAGATAATCGACTCAAAATCTATGCTCTTGCCACTGGGTTAGCAAGTAAGGAAAAGTATATAAGTAACTCAATTTAACCCCAAGCAAAGATCCAGTAATCATTGGCGTTGTATGCAAATAAACAATTAGAAGAGAATCCCATTTTTGTTTAGGCAACAATATTAGAAGCCAAGTACACATTGTTTAAATGTCATTTTCCCCTGATTTGCTATTATTCACTATATGCTATTATTTGAAAAGGTGAGTTGTGAGGCTGAGAATAGGAAGCAGCATAATGCAAAGTTTTAGAAAATATGCAGTTAGAGATAATACTACCAGAATGATTCTTTTAAAAATGTAAATTTTATTATGTCATGACTGTTGAAAATCCTCCCCTTTCTATTAGTCAAAGCCAAAGTCCTCACAATCCTCCTCAGCCCTATGTGATTAGATCCACCCTACCTGAGATCTGTATCTACCACCTTCTTTTTCTTCTCACTTACCATCCTCTTTACTGTTCCTTCAGCTCTAGAAAGACTGGATCCTTTTCTTTTTTTATTTTTATTTTTAGTCTTTTGTTTTTAATTGGAGGATAATTACTTAATAAAGTTATAATGATCTCCGCCATACATTAACATGAATCACCCATAGTTATATATATGTGCCCTCCTCCTGTTAAACTATTTTCCCACTTTTCTCCCTGTCCTATCCTCTAGGTTGTCACAGACCTCTGGCTTTGGGTTCAGTATGTCATACAGCAAAATTCCTACCAGCTATCTACTTTACATATGGCAATGTATATGTTTCAGTGCTATTCTCTCCAATCATCCCACCTTCTCTCTCCCACACTGTGTCCAAAAGTCTGTTCTCTATGCCTGCATCTCTGTTGCTGCCATGTAAGTAGGTTCATCAGTATAATCTTTCTAGAGTCCATATATATGCATTCAGTTCAGTCACTCAGTTGTGTCCAACTCTTTGCGAACCCATGGGCTATAGCACATCAGGCTTCTCTGTCTTTCACCCACTCCCAGAGCTTGCTCAAACTCATGTCCGTTGAATTGGTGATGCCATCGAAGCATCTCATCCTTTTTTAGTCCTCATCCCCTTTTAGTCCTGCCTTCAGTCTTGACCAGCATCAGGGTCTTTTCCAATGAGTCAGTTCTTTGCATCAGGTGGCCAAAGTATTGGAGTTTCAGCTTCAGCATGAGTCCTTCCAATGAATATTCAGGAATGATTTCCTTTAGGCTTGACTGGTTGATCTCTGAGCAGTCCAAGGGATTCTTAAGAGTCTTCTCTAAAACCACAGTTCAAAAGCATCAATTCTTCAGCCCTCAGCTCTCTTTAAGTCCAACTCTCACATCCATACATGACTACTGGAAAAACCATAGCTATGACTAGATGGATCTTTGTTGGCAAAGTAATGTCTCTGTTTTTTAATATGCTGTCTAGGTTGGTCATAGCTTTTCTTCCAAGGAGCAAGCGTCTTTTAATTTCATGGCTGCAGTCACCATCTGCAGTGATTTGGGAGGCCAAAAAAATAAAGTCTGTCATGGTTTCCATTGTTTTCCTGTCTATTTGCCATGAAGTGATGGGACCAGATGCCAAGATCTTCGTTTTTTGAATGTTGAGTTTTAAGCCAGCTTTTTCACTCTTCTTTCACTTTCATTAAGAAGGTCTTTAGTACCTCTTCACTTTCTGCCATAAGGGTGGTATTATCATCATATCTGAGGTTATTGATATTTCTCCCAGCAATCTTCACTCCAGCCTGTGCTTCATCCAGCCTGGCATTTTGCATGATGTACTCTGCATATAAGTTAAATAAGCAGGGTGACAATGTATGCCTTGAGGTAATCCTTTCCCAATTTGGAAGCAGTTGTTGTTCCATGTCCCGTTCTAACTGTTGCTTCTTGACCTGCATACAGATTTCTCAGGAGGCAGGTGAGGTGGTCTGGTATTCCCACCTCTTGAAGGATTTTCCACAGCATGTTGTGATCTACACAGCCAAAGGCTTTGGTAAATCAATAAAGCATAGAGAGATGTTTTTCTGGAATTCTCGTTTTTTTCTATGATCCATCGGATGTTGGCAATTTGATCTCTGATTCCTCTGCTTTCTCTAAATCTAGCTTGAACACCTGGAAGTGTATGGTTCACGTACTGCTGAAGCATAGCTTGGAGAATTTTGAGCATTACTTTGCTAGCCTGTGAGATGAGTGCAGTTGTGCACTAGTTTGAACATTATTTGGCATTCCCCTTCTTTGGGATTAGAGTGAAAACTGACCTCTTCCAGTCCTGTTGCCACTGCAGAGTTTTCCAAATTTGCTGGCATATTGAGCGCAGCACTTAACAGCATCATCTCCAGAATTTGAAATAGCTCAGTTGGAATTCCATAACCTCTACTAGCTTTATTCATAGTTATGCTTCCTAAGGCTCACTTGACTTCATATTCCAGGATGTCTGGCTCTAGGTGAGTGATCACACAATCGTGATTATCTGGGTCATGAAGATCTTTTTTGTATAGTTCTTCTGTGTATTCTTGCCACCTCTTCTTAACATCTTCTGCTTCTGTTAGGTCCATACCATTCCTGTCCTTTACTGTGCCCAGTTTTGCATGAAATATTCTCTTGGTATCTCTAATTTTCTTGAAGAGATCTCTAGTCTTTCCCATTCTGTTGTTTTCCTCTATTTCTTTGCATTGATCACTGAGGAAGGCTTCCTTCTCTCTCCTTGCTATTCTTCGGAACTCTGCATTCAAATGCGTATATCTTTCCTTTTCTCCTTTGCCTTTCACTTCTCTTCTTTTCTCAGCTATTTGTAAGGCCTCCTCCAACAGTCATTTTGCTTTTTTGCATTTCTTTTTCTTTGGGATGGTCTTAATCACTGCCTCCTATATAATGTCATGAATGTCTGTCCACAGTTCTTCAGGCACTCTGTCTATAAGATCTAATTCCTTGAATCTATTTGTCACTTCTACTGTGTAATCATTAGGGATTTGATTTAGATCATACCCGAAAGGTCTGATGGTTGTCCTTAATTTCTTCCAGTTAAGTCTGAATTTGGCAATAAGGAGTTTATGATCTGAGCCAGTCAGCTCCCAGTCTTGTTTTTGCTGACTGTTTAGAGCCTCTCCTTCTTTGGCTGCAAAGAATATAATCAATCTGACTTCAGTATTAATCATCTGGAGATGTCACATGTAGTGTCTTCTCTTTTATTGTTGAAAGAGGGTATTTGCTATATAATCATTAATATATGATATTAGTTTTTTCACTTTCTGACTTAGTTCACTTGATATAATGGGCTCTAGGTTTGTCCACCTCAGTAGCAGCAACTCAAATGTATTCCTTTTTATATCTGAGTAATATTGCATTGCATATATGTACCACAACTTCTTCAGCCCTTCATCTGTTGATGGGCATGTAGGTTGCTTCCATGTCCTAGCTATTGTAAATAGTGTTACAATGAACATTGCGGTACATGTGTGTTTTTCAATTATGTTGTCCTCAGTAGTGGTATTGTTGTGTCATATTGTAGCTTTGTTCCTATATTTTAAGGAATCTCCAGAGTGTCTGTATCAATTTGCATTCCTACCAACAGAGCAAGCGGGTTCCCTTTTCTCCACAGAGTCTCCAGCATTTATTCTTTGTGGACATTTTGGTGATGGTCATTCTGACTGGTGTGAGATGATACCTCACTGTAGTTTTGATTTGAGTTTTCTAATAATGAGCAGTGCTCAGCATCATTTCCTTTGTTTTTTAGCCATACATATGTCTTCTTTGGAGAAATGTCTCTCTGTGTCTTCTACCTACTCAACAGCATCCTTTTGATAATGGTTCCTCTTCCTGCAATGTGCCTGGTAACTCCACACCATACTTCAAGTCTTTGCTCAATCATCATCTTATTGATGAGCGTGTGTGTATATAATAGAAACATATAAACATACATTTAAAACTAGCCAGCCTTGTGCTTAGTGATAAAATCTTAGAAACACCCCTGACAAAGTAAAAATAAAACAAAAAAGTCCACCATCATCACTATTACCGTAAACTACCATGGAAGTGTTACCCAATAAAACTGTGTATGCTCAGGTGCACACATGCACATACATACACACCTGTGTATTTAATTTTTCTACTTGAAGATATAATTTACTTAAAAACCCAGCAATATAATTCAAAAGGTTTCTAGGAAGATGATCATTTAAATGAAGTTAACAAACATCAAAGCTTTTCTGAATGCCTACTGGTATTTTTTAAGGGATATACTGGATGCTAATCAATAAACTAGAAATGAGCAATATTTGTAAGAAGAAAACTAGAATTCTTCACTAAGGAACATAAAAGAACACTTGAATAAGATAAGAGACTATTATAAGAGATTCAATCATGTAAGGAGGTTGAATCTCTTAATTCAATCTGTCATTAAAATTTAATAATATCCCAGTCAAAAGCTCCATCACAAAACAATTCAATATCTTCTCTAAAATGTAAAGATATGAGAATTGGCATCATATAGGCATTAAAATCAGAGTATGATTGTGCAATTTCCCTCCAAGTACTAAAATATATTATAAAACTATAATATTAAATATTTCATAATAACAAGCTTTATTTTAAAATTTGTAAATTAGACTACTCAGTCAACTACTGAAGTCTTTAGTGTCTAAAATTGTCAGGGTTTTTATTTAATTAAGTGGAGTCTTCAAAGTATATAGTCATATAATCTGCAAAGACTGAACAATTTACATTTTTCTATCCAATTTTATAATTCATTTCTTTCTCTTGTCAAATAAATTGGTTCATATTTTCAAAGTGTAATAATAATTCCAAAACTGGGCAACCCAGTCTTAGAATTTTGTAGCTTACTTGCTTTTCATGTTTATCCATTAATACTCAGAGAATTGTTTGCTTTGTTTTGAAAAAGATATATTTTATTAGTCATCTGTCTCCTCTTAAATCCCCAGTTGTTGTTTTTTTTAAAATTTTAAACCGAATAATTTCTAAATTTTACTAAAATTTTAAACCGAACAATTTCTAAATTTTACTAAGCACACCTATAGCATGTATGGAAAAAAAAAATTTTTTTTCTTTTGTTGAATTAATATGGTTAAGCAGAGACATTACTTTGCCATCAAAGGTCCATCTAGTCAAGGCTATGGTTTTTCCAGTGGTCATGTATGGATGTGAGAGTTGGACTGTGAAGAGAGCTGGGCACCGAAAAATTGATGCTTTTGAACTGTGGTGTTGGAGAAGACTCTTGAGAGTCCCTTGGACTGCAAGGAGATCCAACCAGTCCATCCTAAAGGAGATCAGTCCTGGGTGTTCGTTGGAAGGAGTGATGCTGAAGCTGAAACTCCAATACTTTGGCCACCTCGTGCGAAGAGTTGACTCATTGGAAAAGACCCTGATGCTGGGAGGGATTGGGGGCAGGAGGAGGAGGGGACGACAGAGGATGAGATGGCTGGATGGCGTCACCAACTCGATGGGCATGAGTTTGAGTAAACTCCAGGAGCTGGTGATGGACAGAGAAGCCTGGCATGCTGCGAATCATGGGGTCGCAAAGAGTCAGACACGACTGAGCAACTAAACTGCACTGAACTGAACATTAGTTCCCAAAATTTGCATTCCTGCTTACAATATAGTTGCTCATAGTTTATTATTCTTTCAGTGACATTTCAGTTACAGTTTTTCTAAACATGTTGCAGCTGTTTCTAGAAATGAGAGTTGTCCCTATTTGTTGCCTTTTATCTCTGTGTCAGTATTAATGGCTTACTTGTTTCATTAACAATCATTTAGAAGCTTTCTTTACTTTTTTTTATCTCCATGTGTTTCTAACTTTTAATGTTTTATAGAATTAATTTACCAAATCAACTGAACTTCACAGTTTTATTGAGACTAAGTGCTTGTTCAGGTTTTTTGAAAACTTTACTTTTTTTTGTTTTTTTTTAATGGCAACTGGTCTATTTAGATTTTCTCTCAATTTTAGGATAAGTTTCTTCAATTTGTTTCTTATGTAAATTAGCAATTTTTCCAGATTTTCAGATTAACATATAGGAAGTTGAATTAACACATAATTTAAAATTTTCTCCTCATAATGGATTGTTTCCAAATTATGACTGTTTTTGTGTGTTTGCTTTATCATTTTTTCATGAATCACCAAAAAAAGTCACACTACTAGCAACCCTCATTTTTAATGAGAGTAAAAACAGATAAAGAATTAGAAGGAGGAAAAGTTGCTGAAACCTAGAAAATCTTAAAAAAAAAAAAAGATTACTAGAAGAAACTACATGGAAATATAGTTGAAAGCATAACAAAATTGATGTTTCTGAAAATAGGACTCAATAAAAACTGACTACATTTAATAGAAAAATTCTAAACTGCCCAGTTTTCATGGAAGAAAAACAAAAAATTTCCAAGTAACTCACTCACATTAAAAGAACCAGACCCAGATACTTTTATAGTTTTATTCTAAAAAATATATAAATATCAGGTAACATATGGCTACTGACCTAATTCCAAAGCAATGAAGAACAAAAAACCATTCCATTTTCATATTATGTCAAAAGAATATGATTTCAAAGCACTCAGAATAATGCAATAAGGAAGCACTACAAACAGGTCTCCAGAATGAATACCGAAGCAAGAAACACATTAAATATCAGGAAATAAGATACACCAAAATGTTAACTAAATAATCATAGCAATCTATCTTAAGTGCTTAGCAGGAATGCAGAGGTTATTTAACATTAGGAAATATGTTGATTTAATTTAGTAAATTAACAAAAAGAAGGAAAGCATATGATTTTATACATAGAATACAGAGGAAAACACTTAACAAGATACTCTCAGGATTAAAACATTAAATAAAGCAAGAAATAATTAATACTTCATTAACATAATAAAATGTTTATATCTCAGCTCCAATGCTAGTGTTTACTTACTGGAAAGGTATTTAAAGCATTCCATTACAGTCATGACAAGATGTTTACTCACTACTATTTAACACTGTTTTGGAAGGATTAGACAACATACTCTACAAGCCTTCCATAGCTGTGGGTTCACATCTGCAAATTCCACCAACTGTAGATCAAAATGATTTGAAAAATCAATTCCATGAACTTCTACAGAACACAACTTGATTTGCCTCAGGCTGGCAACTATTTACATAGCATTTACATTGTTTTAGGCATCAAAAGCAATCTAGAAATGATTTAAAGTATACAGGATGATGGGGCTTCCCTTGTGACTCAGAGGATAAAGCATCTGCCTGCAATGCGGGAGACCTGGGTTCAATCCCTGGGTTGGGAAGATCCCCAGGGAGAAGGAAATGGCAACCCACTCCAGTATTCTTGCCTGGAGAATCCCATGGACAGAGGAGCCTGGAGGGCTACAGTCCATGGGGTCCCAAAGAGTTGGACATGACTGAGCAACTTCACTTTCTTTCTATACAGGATGATGTGTGCAGGTTGTATGCAAATACTATGCCACTATATATAAAGGGACTTGAGCATCTGTGGATTTTGGAATGGTGGCCAAAGGGAGGAGGAGTTGTTCGTGAACGATTCTCCCTTGAACACTGAGGCACAGTTATTTTGGCAGATGAACTGACTGTACACGTGGAAACCCCACATGTAACAATTCTCTTTTTAATTTTGTAAAATAGCAAGACACAAAAAGGAAAGAAATGAATTATCTTCAAACAAGTGTTAGTAATAAAACAATTTAAAAAGTACTTCTCAATAGAAAAATAATGCGCAGACATAAACCCTATCAAGAATCTCCCAATACACTCCTGAAAGTCAAAAAAGGTAGATGTGAACAAATATCATTCCTCCCTAAGTTAATGTATAACTTCAATATGATTCCAATAATGCTGTTTGTTTTCTTTTTGGAGCTTAAAATACTGACTGAAAAATCTCAAATGAAAGAATAAACTATCAAGAATAGTTAGCTAAGCGCTTATAAAGAAGAGTGGTGTGTGTTCATGTGTGTGTGTGTGGTACGGGGTGAAGTTAAAGTCACTCAATTGTGTCCGACTCTTTGCGACCCCATGGACTATACAGTCCATGGAATTCTCCAGGCAAGAATACTGGAATGCAAAGCATTTCCCTTTTCCAGGGTGTCTTCCTAACCCAGGGATCAAACCCAGGTTTCCCACATTGCAGGTGGATTCTTTACCAGTTGAGCCACAAGGGAAGCCCAAGAATACTGGAGTGGGTAGCCTACCCCTTCTCCAGGGGGTCTTCATGACCCAGGAATCAAAGCAGGGTCTCTTGCATTGCAGGTGGATTTTCTTTACCAACTGAGCTTTGAGGGAAGACTGTCGAGGTGAGGGTAATGACACAACTATTCAAACATATCTACTTTAAAGACTCTATCATTAAATCATTGTGAGATTGGTACCTGCATTAGATAACAGTCTAATGAATAGGGCTTCCCTGGTGGCTCAGATGGTAAAGAATCCACCTTCAATGCGGGAGACCTGGGTTCAATCACTACAGGGAAGATTCCTGTAGAAGGGAATGGCTAACCACTCCAGTATTTTTGCTGGAGAATTCCATGGACAGAGAAGCCTGGTGGGCTATAGTCCCTGGGGTCGCAAAGAGTTGGACATGACTGAGCGACTTTCACTTCATTAATGGAATAGAATAAAAAATCTGGACATAGACCCAACGTTTATAGGAATGGCGTAGGTCATTGCATCATGAGACATCAAAACAGTAAAGCTATTATGCCCCTGAAGTGGCCTTCAGTTCAGTTCAGTTCAATCTCTCAGCCGTGTCTGACTGTTTGCAACCCCATGGACTGTAGCATGCCAGTGGTCTTGATTCACTGAAATAAATGTGGTTACAATGTTTATTCATTTTATAAGAATATTTTTCTGCTTAGTGTTCTTTATATGTAATTTTACTTTCTTCTTCTTTTACTTTTTCTATACCTCTCTCTCTCTCTCTCATTGCATATGCACTATATTTATAAAGAATTCATGTGTGCTGCTTTTTTAAAATTGGGGTACAGTTGCTTTATAACAATGTGTTAGTTTCTGTTGTACAAGAAAGTGAATCAGCTACGTGTATACATATATCCCCTCCTCTTGGCCCTCCCTCTCAGCATCCTCTCCGTCCCATCCATCTAGGTCTCCACAGGGCACCAAGCTGAGTTCCCTGCACTCTACAGGACGTTCCCATTAGCTAGTTGCTTAACACATGGTGGTGAATATGTGTCAGTCCTAATCTTCCAATTCATCCTCCCCTCCCCACAATGTCCACATATTCATTCCCTGCCTCTGAGTATCTATTCCCATCCTGCAAATAGATTTGCTTTCAATGCACGCTAAGTCACCTCAGTTGTGTCTGACCCTTTGCAATTTTATGGACTGTAAGCCCACCGACTTCTCTGTCCATGAGATTCTCCAAGCAAGAATACTGGAGTAGGTTGCCAAGCCCTCCTCCAGGGGATCTTCCTGACCCAGGAATCAAACCCAGGTCTCTTGTGTCTCCTGAATTGGCAGATGGGTTCTTTACCACTAGTGCCACCTGGGAAGCCCACAACTAAGTTTACCTATACCTATTTGTGGAATTTTCTAGATTCCACATACATGTATCAACATAAAATATTTGTTTTTCTCTTTCTGAATTGTCTTTCTGACTTTGCTCTGTATGACAGACAGAGGCCCACCTGCATCTCCACAAATTATTCAATTTCATCCCTTTTCTTAGCTGAGTAAT
This sequence comes from Cervus canadensis, assembly GCF_019320065.1. Lineage (NCBI taxonomy): Eukaryota > Metazoa > Chordata > Mammalia > Artiodactyla > Cervidae > Cervus > Cervus canadensis. Next base: position 32,900,373 of record NC_057389.1, read on the forward strand.
ATTCCATTGTATATAGGTACCATTTCTTCATTATCCATTCATCTACTGATTGATATTTAAGCTGCTTCCATGTCCTGGCTATTGTAACTAGTGCTGCAATGAATGCTGGGGTGCATGTGTCTTTTTAAATAATGGTTTTCTTAGAGTATATTTCCAGTAGTGGGATTGCTGGGTCATATGGTATTTCTAGTTTTAGTTTTTTAAGAAATCTCCATACAGTTCTCCATGGTGGCTATATCCATCTACATTCCCACCAACAGTGCAGAAAGACTCCCTTTCTCTACACTTTTCCCAGCATTTACTGTTTATAAATATTTTGATGATGGCCCTTCTGACTTGTGTGAGGTGATACCTAAATGTAGTTTTGATCTGTATTTCTCTAATAATTAATAATATTGAGCATCTTTCCAAGGGCCTGCTGTCCATCTGTGTCTTGTCTATGTTTGCTTCTCTCTGATTACTCATCTTTTACATGTGAGGAATGAGCTATGTCCATACTCTGAACAAGTAGAAAGTTTTATTAGTACTAATAATGAGTATAAGATCTTTTCTCACTTGTCTGTTCACAACGTTACTTTACTTACTTCTACCACCGATAGACTTTTTTACCAATATGTCTAACATTGGTGCCCTGTTCCAGTGGCTATGTTCAGAACCATAAATCCAGTCAAACTTCTACCTTCACCATAAGAACACTACTGCCAATGTTACAAGTAAATAATTGATTCTGCACTTCAGGGTCTTTAGGATTTGAATTTGTGTTTGTGAGGATTTTTTTTTTCTTTTTTGATAACTGAAGACAAGAATCTCCTTTAACATACCAAAACATCACCATCATTGCTGACCATCATTGCTTTTGGAAGACTCAGCTCCTGTTTCCTGATTCATACTTTCAGATATCTATTAACTGATTTTCCTTACTTTTGGGTGAAAAAGAATGCATGTATTTAACTTACATTTTAAAAATAAAAATTCCTAAAGATTTTTTTAACATTTTAATTGGAATAATTATTTTATAATGCTGTGTTGGTTTACTCTAAAGACTTTTTAAAAATATATAAAATATCCTTTATATTTATTTTAATCTCAAATTGAAAATAAAATTATTCTCAAATTTCAGCCTCATAAGATGAAGGCAAGGGTCAATTTGTTATTTTCACATGTGTCAGTGAAGTTGTCCAGGAGTACAAAAAGAGGCTGAAAATAAAGACTCACTGAAAATCTGGTACTAAACCTTAAAAATGTATACCATAACACTTCAGTAGATTCACAGGTGGAAAAATGTGAAGTATGTTTACACTATTTTCCATAAGCCAATTTTATCTGCAACAAGCCATATGGTTTGGGAAACTGGGAGTTTCATGAGAATCCAGAGTGAAATTTAACAGTACCATTGGAAAACAGGAAACTGAGGAGTTTATAAGCCATTCTAAAACATAGCAGGAATTTTTTTTCTTTTTCCCCCCCTAAAAATATTCTATCATACCGATACTATGAAACTGTTTCCACAGTGTTTTTGTTATTTTTCTGAAAATTGTTCCATTGCTACATTGATCTATGGAAAATTTTGTTGTTGTAATGTTTAGACTGTATTATTGGTAAATTCTCTTCTTATGTAAGAAACTAGAAGGACTTAATGAAATGTATAGTTAATTATTTTAAACTGTTAATTACAACTTTTACAGTTTCAAAATTATTAGTTATACATATCAAAACAAACATAATCTGGGGAATCATTCAGAAGAGTAAGAAGAAATCTAGTAAAAAAAAATTACATATCAGCTAATCTAAAGGTTATCTTGTGAAATTCCCCTTTGATATCCACAGACCAACTTAATATGAGAGCCAAAAAGTTTATTTCACACCTTTTCTTAGTATATTAACTTACTTATACACACTCTAAAGAATTAAATGCAATGTTACTTAGACCAGGAATTTAAGATTTGTAAGTTGGAATTAAATGCATTCATTAGGTTTTTAAATTTGCTTAGGGATTTTGAATTATACCTCAAGCTATATATTAATATAACTTACATTAATATAAAGTATGTAGATTAATAAATGAAATAAAATAAATATTCATACAAAATATTAATTCAAAAAAGTAAAATATCTAAATTCTTATAAAATACTTCCAATAATCAAGAAAAAAGTAACTTGCTTACATATTCCTTCTGAAATATAAAGAAACTTGATTCCTCATCATTTACTATGGAATTCCTTAAGTGATAGCAAAACCGAGAAGAAAAGTGAAATTTATACAGAATTGATTAGTTTGAAAAAAAAATCACTCCTGTAATTAGGATAGGTCAGAGAAAAAGTTTCTTTATAAATAATTTATCAGAAACTACTCTATAAAAACCTAAGGAAATGTCAAGCCAGGTGCAATTTTTAAAACTATTCCTGTATAAATCAATTAAGGTGCTTTATTTTGACACCTAATGTCAGTGTTTACCAAACGTAGATAGACAAGTCCATCCCTGCAGCATGCATTTGCAAATAACTTTACTCATTAATGTTTAATTAAGACAGAGGAAAACTGTCCTTGATATTTTGCTGCAATTAGTGCTCTCTATACCCCACTGACTTCTCATGATGAATTACTTTCCAAATGAAAAGTGAAATGATTAAAACTGGAGACACTCCATCTACTATGCACTGCCCATACCACATTTTAAAGAGGAGAACCAAATAATACTTGCAGAATGAAACAACTGAAATCATCTGTTATTGATTTCAAAGGTGAAGCTTCTTTCTGATTAAGACTAAAGTGATGTAACATGTAAATCCCAATTTATTCCTATAAGTCATAAAGTCACATAATACTAGAGCTTTAGGAGGTTTATTTCAACACCCTCAATTTAAAACATTCCATAAAACAGTAGTGAATTGTGAAGGTCACATAATTTTCCAAAAGATGTCGTCATCATTTCATGTGCAATTTTAACATTCTACTCTTTTAAGGGACTGTATAATTCAATGCCTTATTTTACCAAACAATCAATATAAACTAACACGACACAATTGCAAAACAAAACAAAACAAAAAAACCTTGTAGTCAGGAAAGATCATTTGACTTGTGTAATGTTACACAGCTAACGAGTGGTAGATCTAAAAGTACAATTATAGATGTTCTACCCAAAATCTTTTCCTTACTTTCTACTCAAATATCATTTGTGCTCATTTTTCACTGGAAGAGCAGGCACAATATGAGAAATATTTATGAAACCTTCTATCATTATACTCAGACATCATATAAGTTGGAACTTTTTTTGTTGTTGTTGACATATGAATGCTCCTAGTGCCTTTATTATAATAGCCCCAAACTGGAAGCAGCCTAAATGTTCATCAGTAGTTGAAAAGCATAAACAAATGATGAAGCCCTAGCCAGTCATAAAAATGAACAAACTACTTACATGCATAACAACCCTGATAATCTCAAAAACATTTTCAAGTGAGAGAAGCCACATGCAAAAGAATACAGACAAACCAAAGAACCCATTTATATAATATACTATCACATAAGAAACTAATCTGAGGTTACAGAAATCAAACCACTGCCTATGGTGGGTTTGGTTTGACTGGAAAGTGTATGAAGAAACTTTTTTTGGTTGATGGTATGTTCTCTGTCATGATCAGGGTATTGATTAAGTCTGTGCACACTTTTATCAAAATGTATCAAACTGTGAGGAAAAATTTGAGCCTATCAATGAATATAAATTTTCTCACAATTAAAAAAATGTGGTGATATTTATATTATCTTAAATTCATTTCAATACTTTTATACCACTGCTGTTTTATAATAATTTTAATGAGGTATAAATGACTTACAATAAATTTTGCATATCTAAAGCATACAATTTAATGTTTGACAAATCACCACAACCAAATATATAAAATTATGTATAATTATAATAAATGTATTCATTTCCCTCAAATGTTTCTTCTCATGTTCTTTATAACCCTTCCTTGTTTTTTTTATTTATTTATTTTTCCCATTTATTTTTATTAGTTGGAGGCTAATTACTTTACAATATTGTAGTGGATTTTGCCATACATTGACGTGAATCAGCCATGGATTTACATGTGTTCCCCATCCCGATCCCCCCTCCCGCCTCCCTCTCCATCCCATCCCTCTGTGTCTTCCCAGTGCACCAGCCCCGAGCATTTGTCTCATGCATCCAACCTGGGCTTGTGATCTGTTTCACCCTTGATAGTATACTTGTTTCAATGCTGTTCTCTCTGAACATCACACCCTTGCCTTCTCCCACAGAGTCTAAAAGTCTGTTCTGTACATCTGTGTCTCTTTTTCTGTTTTGCATATAGAGTTATCATTACTATCTTTCTAAATTCCATATATATGCGTTAGTATACTGTATTGGTCTTTATCTTTCTGGCTTACTTCACTCTGTATAATGGGCTCCACTTTCATCCATCTCATTAGAACTGATTCAAATGAATTCTTTTTAATGGCTGAGTAATATTCCATTGTATATATGTACCACAGCTTCTTTATCCATTCGTCTGCTGATGGGCATCTAGGTTGCTTCCATGTCCTGGCTATTATAAACTGTGCTGCGATGAACATTGGCTAGTTGGGATATTCTTGAAATAGCATATTATTACATGGGCTTTATGCTTTGTCTTATATTAATGAATTAAGCTGGTAATAATAATAATAAGTATTTCCTAGATTCTTTTAAAATGTTCCCTTTTTTATTACTCTCTCAATTCTAGAATCTCCCTTCAAATATATTAAATAATTAGAATTTACAAATAGGCTGAGAACTAGTCTGAGTTCACCAACAAATGCATGTTTTCTATGCACCAAATTATTTGCTAACATAGAAAAAAATTGTGAAATTTTACATGTAAATTCATATTTCAAAATTCTATATAAATAACATTGGAAGGTAAGGCTGATCTGAGCATGTATCATCACATGGCTAAAAACCCTCTGAGTTGAGTAACACTGAACCACTTTTAATAGTTCATGTACTCTTCAGTTCTCCATGGAGTCCTCCATTCCCTATTACTTTCCAGCATCAAAGCCTGTAGTTGTTGCCAGCTTGTGTTACTGCTTTTTTAACACCTGCTAGGCTTCACTCATTTATTTTACCTTCCTTGTCCCAGGAAGCTTTTGCATAATTGCTCTGATGGCAAAACTACCTAAATAAGATATTGCAATAAATTCACACACAGATATACACATAGATTTTTAAAATGATGTATCATGAGCTTATTTGCAATTGGATTAAACAATTATTTTTGATCCCAACTATAGGTGACCATTAAAAATAATCTCTGCATTGTGCAAATTTAATTTGAATATATGTTAGTTCTTTAAAATCATAGAACTAGTGGGAAGAGATGGATCACTTTTGCATATAATTGCTGAAAATGTTCCATGATATTAGGCTACAGGTAAAAGTTATGAATAAGTAACTATCAATAATCAGTTCTCAAGGGTATATTGATATGGGTCAGATTGAGGCCACATGACAGGAAACATCAGTGGTAGGAGTATGGTGTGGAGAGTGTATCTGAATTGTCTAAGCAGACCAGAGGCCATGTCAAAACAAAAGGTAGTTAAGGTACAGAGAGTAGACCAATCTGGCTGGAAAGACTAACTTATGTTGAGGTCAGCAGAGTGATCCGAATAGAGAAAGGAGAAACCTAGGATCAGGAATTTATAATTTAAATGCTTAGCCTTCTGAAATATGAGCTTGTGTGTTATGACTATCTAACAGGAATGGGGATACAGTAAAGCCTCCTGATTGTTTTTTATCCTCATAAAACATGGTATTTTATTTGGAAAATAGCTTCCTATACCCTCCTTCATACCAAATCTCTCATCACAGGTGGAAAAAAGTACTTAAGTTCTGACAATGGCTATGCTTAAACTCCTACATGATCTCAATGTCCAAAACAGAATAAACCTATGGAAAGTTCAGAAATACATACTGAAGAAATATGAACAGACTCAGTGTTGGCCTCACTATTGGGTGCTGGTTATAATAACAATTCAAAGACCTTGAGCTATCAAGCAGGCTTACTGATAGAGGACTCTTATCAGAGTTCCTGCTGTTAGTTCTGACAGATTTACCACACATGGCTGCACATGGCTACACTTGTACCCACTCAAGTGTGTAAGAAGTGTCTAGCACTGTGCCACTGAGAATTCGCCTCAGTAATGTTTTAATTGCAGTGCTACATCAAACCAAAGAAGTTAATCCTGATAGGAAAGTAGTCCATGTCATTATTACCAGCTCCTTCAATGCAAAGCATTGTGCAATTTGAAGGTATATATTTGTAACACTCTCTCATTACATGTGAAAATGAGGATACCCTTTGAATTGCTGAGATACATTTATAGACAAGATTTTTCCTTTTCATTTAAAGGAACTAAACATAAATATATTTTATTAAAGAAAGAATAACATTCAATATAGGAAACATTCATATGCATTTTCCATACACCTGACAAGCCAAAACAAAATGCTTAAGGTAGCAGGTCAGCACCTTGAAAACAAGGAGCATTTCAAAAGATAGTAACCAGAAAGCTTAGAAGGCATTCTCAGCTAAATTCAATATACATACTTTTATAACTGTGTCATGCAATCCCTCTTTTTAAAGTTAGACCATTGGAATAATAATATCTTAAACCATTAGCATCTTTCATAATTCAATTTATTACTGAGAAAAAAGAATAATGCACTTTAAATATGCACTTTAAGAGATCCAAATTTTAATCTGAGCACTTCCACTTAGCTGGGTATTTCACCCTTCTAAACTATGAGACTAATGATACTACCTTTCAAATATTTTGAGACTAATTAAGATAATGTATATGAATCATTTTGCATCATGACTAGTGCTCAAGTATATACAAACTATACTATATACTATTATATATAAATGCATATTATGTTAAACTTATATAAAAATATAATTTGTAATTTTCCAATTGAAGTTTTAGATCTAAGTGGTTTATGTGTGTGTTACTATGTGTAAATATAAGTTATTTTCTAGCTAGTTCCTTTACTAGAAATACAATGGTAAAATTATTGCTTACAATCTGGTAATATTCATGTGTGTGTGTGTTTGTATGTGTGTGTTTGTGCGTGTGTGTGTATATATATATATATACATATATATAGAGAGAGAGTATAAAATCAAACAATGAGTCATGTATACCACAATCTAAAGAATTATGACAGAGTTTTATGATTTTGCTCCAAGATAAAATATAATCTCTCTTCTTAAAATTTAAACTACGAAGCCAATAATTTATCTAGTTCTGAATGAGGTAGAGGAAAATCACTAGAAAGGAAAAATACTTTACTAGACATCTTTTTAGAAACTACCTGAAGAGTTTGTTAGAGCCCTGAATTACCATGGGTTCTATGGACAAAATATTTCATGAATATAATAAATATTTATGTAGAGCTTAATTTACATTTCATTTTATACATTACATTGTTTAAAATCATAACAACATTGGAGGTTAAATAATATAGAGATCCAGAGAGATATAGTCTTGCCTGAATTTATTTTTTCTAATTTTTGTAAATTTCAATTTTATATTGGAGCATAGTTGATTAACAACGTTATCTTAATATCAGAAGTACAGCAAAGTGATTCAGTCTTACATATACACATATCTGTGTGTACATGTCAATCCCAAAATCCCATCTATTCCTCCCCCAACCACCCTGGTAACCATAAATTCATTATTCAGGTCAGTGGGTCTGTTTTTGTTTTGTAAATAAGTGCATTTGTATCATTTTAAATATTCTGTATATAAGCAATATCATGATATTTATCTTTCTCTATCTGACTTACTCCGCTTAGTATGATAATCTCCAGGCCCATTCATGTTGCTGTGAATGGCATTGTTTCATTCTTTTTAATAGCTGAGTAATATTCTATTGTACATCTGTACCATATATCTTTATCCATTCATCTGTCAATAGACTTTATTTTTTAGATTTCTTGCATGTTTTGACTGCTGTAAACAACGCTGCAATGAACAGTAGAGTACAACCATGTTTTTCTTTGGATACATGCCCAGGAGTGGAATTGCTGGATCATATGGTATTTCCATTTTTAGTTTTTGTTTGTTTGTTTGTTTTTAAGGAACCTCCATACTGTTCTCCATAGTGGCTGTAGCAATTTATATTCCCACCAACAGTGTAGGAATGTTCCCTTTTCTCTACACTTATTGTTTGTAGACTTTTTGATGATGGCCATTCTCACTGGTGTGAAGTAATATCTCATTGTAGCTTTGATTTTCATTTCTCTAGTAATTAGTAATACTGCATATTTTTTCATGTGCCTCTTGGTCATCTGTATGTCTCCTATAGAGAAACGTCTATTTAGTTTTCTGCCTATTTTTTATTGGGCTGCAATACACTAAAAGATACTTATACCATGATCATGTGGGATTTATCCCAGGGACGCAAAGATTTTTCAATATACACAAATCAATCAGTATCACACACCACATCAATAAATTGAAAAACAAAAGTCATATATCATCTCAATAGACATAGAAAAATATTTTGATGAAATCCAACACTCATTTATGATTAAAAAAAAAAAAACTCTCCAGAAAGTGGGCACAGAGACAACCTACCTCAGCATAATAAAGGCTGTGTATGACAAACCAACAGTTAATTTCATATTCAATGTTGAGAGCTTAAAACATTTCCTCTGAGCTCAGGAACAAGATAAAGATATTCACTTTTGCCACTTATATTCAACATAGTTTTGGAAGTTCTAGCCATAGCAATCAGAGAAGAAAAATAAAAGGGATCCAAACTGGAAAAGAAGAAGTAAAACTCTTTGTAGATTACATGACATTATGCAGAGAAAATCCTAAAGATGCTACCAGAAAACTCCTATAGCTCATCAATGAATTGTTATAGGATAAAAAATTAATACACAGAAGTCTGTTGCATTTCTATATACTGATGATGAAACATTAGAAAGAGCATTTAAAGAAACAGTCCCATTTACCATTGCATTTAAAAGAATAAAATACCTAGGAATAAACCTCCCTAGGGAGGCAAAAAGACCTGTACTCTAAAAGCTATCAGACACTGATGAAAGAAATTGAAGATGACACAGATGGAAAGATAAACAAGGTTCTTAGACTGAAAGAACCCAGTATTTTCAAAATGACTACAACACAAGGAAATTTACATATTCAATGCAAATCCCTAACAACTTATTAATAATATTTTCAACACAACTAGAACAAAAAATCTTAAAATTTGTATTGAGGCACAAAAGGCCCTGAATAGCCAAAGCAATATTGAGAAAGCAAAACAGAGCTGGAGGACTCAGACTAGTCCCTTTAGACTATACTACAAAGCTACAGTCATCAAGACAGTGTGGAACTGGCACAAAAACAGAAATATAGATCAGTGGAACAAGATAGAAAGCCCAGATACAAACCCATAAATATACAGACACCTTATATTTGACAAAGGAGGCAAGAATGTAAAACAGTATCTTCAGTAAGTGGCTCTTGGAAAACTGGGCAGCATTGTGTCAAAGAATGAAATTAGAACACTTCTTAACATCACACACAAAAATAAGCTCAAAATGAATTAACAGCCTAAATGTCAGGCAAGATACTCTAGTTAGAGGAAAACAAAGGCAGAACATTCTTTGATATAACTTGCAGTGTATTTTATGTTCTTATATATATTTTTTTTCCTTACCATAACCTATTGCCTTCGGGTTGTTCAAAACTCTTTTTTCAGCATTTACAGATTATTATTATTATTATTTTGTAGTAAGAACATTTAACATGCTATCAACCTCTTAAAAAAAATTTAAGTGCACAATACAGTATTACAGCAAATCTTCAGAGCTCATCTTGCATGATGGAAACTTCATACCCTTTGATTAGTAACTTCTCATATCCCCTCCCCACAACCTCTGACAACCACCATTCTACTCTCTGCTTCTATGAAGTGGACTATGTTAGACACCTTCTCTATGTGGAAGCATACAGTATTTGTCCTTCTATGACTGGCTTATTTTGCTTAGCATAATATCCTTCATGTTTATCCATGTTGTAGTTTTTTTTATTTCTTTTTTTAAAGTTGAATTGTATTATATATCACAACTTCTTTATCTGTTCATCTCTTAATGGACAATGGGGGCTGTTTCTACACTTCGGTTAGTGTGAATAATGCTATGGTGAACATGGGAGTGCAGGTATCTCTTCAATGTTCTAATTTTAATTATTTTAAATAAATACCCCAACATGGAATTGCTGGATAAAATGGTGCACCTGCTATGGAAAGTAGTAGGGAAGCTTCTCAAGAAATTCAAAATAGAGACTAAGTGCTTCTACCACAGTTCTCAGTCAAGGTTAATTCTAGCCTGGTGTTACTCTGAGGACAAAATTATTTTACTTTAGCTTCTTTTTAGTTGAATGTGCCATAGACTGTGCATTGCAAGGCAAATATCAATGCAGTACTAGCATCAAGCTCAAACTCAACCATGTAGCAATTCAAGATCCCCTTATGTTAGGGATAAAATATTTTGAAACTTTTATCCTCAGCTTGCAGCTATTTTAAAGAGCCCAACTTCATTTTTCTAAGAGCAGAACTCTAAGGATTCAGTCTAACACCTATAATTTCATAGAATAGTTGCAATTCCTGGATTTACATAAGAGAATTATTATCCATCACATTCATATTGAAAGTCCTGGTTCCCACTTCCTCTGACTCATACTGAAAAGTGTTGCCATATGAGCAGCAGCTTTACTCCAAACCAATACCTGCAATTAGGAGAATCTGTAATTGCACTTATTTTTTAGGAACATTTGTGGTGTTTTTAACCACAGGATTTGAATGCAAAATTTCCTCTTAATTATAAGTTACAAAGGCCTGTGATTTAACCTGAGAATCAGTTGCTGTGGAAGATGAACATTCTTAAAGAATCCATTAATATAGCCCAAAGTGAGTTTTTTAATTTGCATTATGACCATATATACTTATTACATTGTGCCATTATGTGTCAAATGTATTCTCCAACTTGAGCAAGAACCTGTCCAGTTATATTGCACAAATGTGGAAAATAAATTTTAAAATAGAAAATTTAATTTGTAAAATAAAATTGGAAATATTTTGAAAAATTCTTAGACTTGTTTAGAAGTAAAACTTGGCTATATTCAAGGAAATAGGGCTGACTACATTAGGACAGTCATCTTCTCTACATATGCAGTCAATATCTTAAATATCCACTGTACCCTACTTCAGTGGAATTATTTTGTCTCAATTTAGCTTTTTAGGGTAACATTGGAATATATATAAATCAATATAAAAATTATTCTACAAATGTGACTTTTTTTTCCTCTTTTAATGTTGAAGAGATCTTAAACTGTAATTGATCCAATTTCTATTTTCATGGTGACTGATAAAAAGCTTTGAGCAAAAATTTTGAATGATCTCAATATTAAAGAGGACTATATTTTAGTATTAGATTTATTTTTGGCTTTGTTTTCATATTTATTATCATTTTTAAATGTAATTTAATTTATTGTATTTTGTGTGTCTTTGTAATTAGTAATAAACTCTTTCTAAAGAAAGGTAGATTATAAATTAATAAATGACATTGTATTTCATGGCAGAGAAATCCTTTCATAGTATGGTCCCAACTTCTCTCTCTAGCTTTCCTACCACCACTCCTTCTCATAATTCTTTCTCTATCCTCACTGATCTTTAAAAACTATTTAGGTATGACTGACATATAAAAACCAAGTAAATACAATTTGATGAATATGCAAGATTTCCCCTTTCTTATTGTTCCCTTCACAATGTTCACAAGGCTGAATCATGTCTTACAATACTCCATTGCAGTCATTTCCCTGTAAGTCACATGGTTAAGACTGGTCTTAAAAATCATCCTTCCACGGCTCTTGAAATGCATCAATGAAAGTATGAAGCTTGATTAGTGTCTATGAAAGTGAAGGATATACTCATTGACTTTTACTTTCCTTTGATTTAATACTACTTAAATTCAAAAAAAATTTAGGGTAGCAAAAATATAGAATAAAGTAAATGTTATATTTCAAAGAAACAATTAAATTTTAAAATATTGTAACAGAAGGCAATTATCTAAGAAATGATTTCAAGTTCCAAGATGCATATTCTCTCCACTACTGCATATTTTCTTACTAGCATGCAGTTTAAACAAATCATTATTCTCACATGTGTTTTAATTATTTTGACAGATTGAAATAACTTAGAAAGTCATTTCAAATTTTAAATTATTCTAGAACATTGTTTTAGAAAATACTAACTGAAGCTGGGTAGCCTTGAAATCATTTCTAGGTAGAGATTTCTAGTATGAATTGATTGGCTAAATTGACTCACTAAAACAGTATTTCAGTAACCAATTTAAGTAAAAGTAATCTTTTCAGGGTGACTAAAAAAGAAAAAAAGCAATAGGAGGTAAGTCAGCCTCCTGGGTTTTCAGGCTCTAGCGTGAATGACAGATGTACTTAATATCCTAGAGCTCTCCTCGTGTCTGCTTCTCATCCAAGCTGGCTTTGTTCTGCTCTACTTTTAAGTAGAAGAAGAAAACGGGAACCCAAGTGCTCTATTGAGGGGAAGGCATTTCCTATTCGAGTTCTGACTTGCTTATGTGGTTTGTTTGCTTTATTTATTTATTTATGGTCAGGATCACAAGTAGAAGGTATTGGCCCTTTGAAGAATGAACGCTGCTGTCATCCTCCATTTCCTATGAGATGTCACAGCTGTGACAAGGAAGGGTTTATAATGGCACAGTTCGGTGCCTTCATAATTTATTCTCTCTGATTTTATGCTCTTTTAGTCTCCTGCTCAACCATCCACTAACAAGCGGTGATATTAGCCAATAAATCAAAGACGTCTGCTTGTCACTGCCAGATGCTTGGCCACATCGCCGCCGATTATGAGACGTACAAAAGGACAATTTCATGTAGGGAGCTCAGCAGAGGTGTTCCACTGATATTCTGTTTGATAGGAAATCAGCGTGAGGTGAATGTAGTAAAATTCAATAACGTTTATGCCTTATAGCAATGAAGAATGAAGTTAAAACTGGGAAGTAAATTAGGACCTCACCTTTATTGATTATTTATTCCTTTTACGATTCTAAATTGCTTCCTTTATCACTTCAATACAGGTTAGAGAAAGAAGAAATATTTTAATGTAATCAGTTTATTTTTCTGGGTCCAATAATTCAGCTTCCTTTTCTAAATGTATCGAAAAGGACATTTTCATCTATTTATTAAAGCTTATATTATTTCTAAAGAAATATGACAGCACAGTAAACTTGTGTGAATGGTAGTCAATGTATGAGAACTATTAAAAGTTGTTTTCAACTATTCAAAGCTCTCCGTTAGGTATTAATTGCTTGCATTTTCCATTATTTGTCTCATTAGCCAAATTGCTGATCTACATAATGTACACATACCTTTTCTGTGGTAGAAATAAGAACAATAAGAGCAGAATGAATTTATATAGCTCAAATGACTATGCAAGATATTTTATGAAATGTTTCTTAATAAAATACTGAAGTTTAAAAGGAAGACAGGAAGAAGTTCATATTTCTCTTTCCTTCAACTTATGGAAATAAAGTAAAATAGAGATATTTTTCACTAAAGGAATTACTGTTTTTCTTCCCTGAGAAGTATATTTATCCATTGATTATATAACTATATTAATTTAGCATTTTTGCTATATGACAAATTACTACCAATCAAATAGATCCTATGTAATAAATCTAACTTTATGTAGAATTACAAAAGGCTTATGCAATCATGCTTTCTTTTAATTAGCATGGCTGTTGTTTATCCTGTGACCATTTAAGCTGCTGTTGCTTTACTCCTGTTTTCCTTTGATTTCCTGGAGCCCCCACAGTGCTTCAAATTCAGTTACCAACTCTCACAGGCTAGAAAAAACATGCTTGTTATTTTAGCTTTCCCTCATCATATTTCCTTATGATATACATGTTCCTATATTACTGTTCTCAACATCAATTTCTTTTAAGGCACTTTATCTGCCTCCTGAGAAATCTGTATGCAGGTCAAGAAGCAACAGTTAGAACCAGACATGGAAAAACGGACTGGTTCCAAGTTGGAAAAAGAGTATATATATCAGGCTGTATATTGTCACCCTGCTTATTTAACTATTATGAAGAGTACATCGTGTAAAATGCTGGGCTGCATGAAGCACAAGCTGGAATCAAGATTGCCCAGGGAAGTATCAATAGCCTCAGATATGCAGATGACACCACCCTTATGGCAGAAAGTGAAGAGGAATTAAAGAGTCTCTTGATGAAATTGAAAGAGGAGAGTGAAAAAGCTGGCCTAAAACTCAATATTCAAAACACTAAGATCATGGCATCCAGTCCCATCACGTCATGGCAAATAGATGGGGAAACAGTGACAGACTTTATTTTCTTGTGCTCCAAAATCACTGAAGATGGTGACTGCATCTTGAAATTAAAGGACGCTTCCTCCTTGGAAGAAAAGCTATGACCAACCTAGACAGCATATTAAAAAACAGAGACACTACTTTACCGATAAAGGTCCATCTAGTCAAAGCTATGGTTTTTTCCAGGAGTCATGTATGGATGTGAGAGTTGGACCATAAAGAAAACTGAGTGCCGAAGAATTGATGCTTTTGAACTGTGGTGTTGGAGAAGACTCTTGAGAGTCCCTTGTACTGCAAGGAGATCAAACCAGTCCATCCTAAAGGAAATCAGTTCTGAATATTCATTGGAAGGACTGATGCTGAAGCTGAAACTCCAATACTTTGGCCACCTGATGCAAAGAACTGACTCAATGTAAAAGACTGTTGCTGGGAAAGATTGAAGGCAGGAGGAGAAGGGGACGGCAGAGGATGAGATGATTGGATGGCATCACTACTTGATGGACATGAGTTTGAGCAAGCTCTGGGAGTTGGTGATGGACAGGGAAGCTTGGTGTGCTGCAGTCTATGGGGTCGCAAAGAGTCAGACATGACTGAGCAACTGAACTGAACTGAAATTCCTGTTCTCAACCTGAATGTCTTTTAAGTCTCCTCAGAATAATAGCTCTCACTTTCCAAATAAAGTGTATCAAGTAAATACAAGTAAATTTTAAAATTATAATTTTTAAAGTAAAATGCTTTTTTATATATTTAAGTAATAAACAAGTATTTCACAATTCTATTCAACTAGTGATGCTTTATTCTGTTCCTTTTCTTGCTTTGTTGCTGTTGTTTTATTGTTTTCTATACTATGATTTTTACATTGATGTTTTATAAGATGGTTTTACTTTTATCCAGCTTGATAGAAATTCAAAGGTGCCATTGATTTAGAAAGCTCTAGACAGAGAAGATAATTCATTTGGAAGTATATGCTTAAAGTCCTCTTATTTCTTTGAGCTACAGAATTATTAATTGTTATTAAGTATTTAACTATCACTTTATATTCTGCAAAGTTTTCATAACTATCCTTTCATGTCTCACATTCCTAGGAAGAATAAGAGTAATTTCCAGTTATATTAAGCACAAGAAGCCAAGACAGCACACTAAATGTATACTGAATAACAAATGAAGAAGGAGAATAGAAACTTCAGAAATATTAAGAAAGTGAAAAGTTACAGGATACTCTGGCCACGTATGGCCACGTATAGAATAGGATACTTGCTTTCATCTAGAGAAGCCTGTCATTTTGTATTGCCCTGAAGTAAAAAAGATAAGCAATGACTTAAAATGTAAAGGACTATGAAGACACAGAAAATGAGATGATTAAGGACTTGGGCAGTATTTACTTTTGATGAGACACTCTTAACACTAAGATTATCTTGCTAAGGTAGCCCATAATTTAAAGTGGATCTGATTCAATTATTCAAAATCAATGAAAACTACTAAGTGCTTTGGGTTGTATTTTTTTTTCAATATCCAGAACTTAGCAAAGTCAGAATTTTGAATGAATACAGCAAGAATATCAGTTGAAATCATTAATCTCATCTCTCTGTTATTTTACTCATTACCTTTGTTACATACATTATCTGTAAAGATCTTGGTATTGGACTGGTGGAAAGTATTGATGAGTTATTATTTTAAAGTTGTAAAAATAAATAAAGGAAAACATCACTTAAAGTGGAATCAGGAAGCCCCTAAGAGAGAACTTTCTTTCATGTACCAACTACTTCTTGCAGCCTGCATAACCAGCAGGAAGAAAAAACTAATTATTTCAACAAGTGCTGTTTGTGTAGAATTCTTTGTATAAAATTCCCTTAGTCTCAACTTCTTATCTATGATAATAAGTGACTTTTCTTCTGGTACAAGGGAGGACTTTTTTTACAGAGAATTTTAAGACAAGGACAGAAGATCGTTCCTTGTCCCAACAACAATGTATAACCACTATTTGCAGCCAAAATAAAATGTCATAATCTCAAACTCTTATTCTTTTCCAATGAACTTTTATTTAAAACACTCCTGCCCAGTTTCCTCCTAAAACCTAATAAAATCTGACTTCCCTTTGTTTCTTCAGACTTGCCTATGATTGACTTTAATTTGCCTGTCCCAATCACGGTTCTCTGTTATTCCGAAATAAACCCATTTTGCCATAAACAAACAGATTATTTTTTTAAGATTAACAAAGGTAAACTCAAATATGAAATCTATGCAACTATTCTCCAATAATTTATGAAGAATAAGAGTTCTGATTTTATTCTATGTCATATGTAGCTATTGTGGAGCATCAGTATGTATCAGTGTTATTTTATTTTTAATCTCAGATAGATCTGTAGCAGCAGCACTGAGGCTACCACCATATACCAATAATCAAGGAGGCTCATTCTTCCCACTGGCATGAGAGAGTGCTGGACTATGTTCTGCTTGTCTCCAGTAAAGGTTGACAGTCCAAGAGATGATTTTCTAGTTTCAAGAAATATCCAACATAGGTAAAGTTTCTTTACAAGCTGACATCAGTAATTTCAGTTCAGTCGCTCAGTAGTGTCCGACTCTGCGACCCCTTGAATCACAGCACGCCAGGCCTCCCTGTCCATCACCAACTCCAGGAGTTTACTCAAACTCATGGCCATCGAGTCAGTGATAGCCATCCAGTCATCTTATCTTCTGTTGTCCCCTTCTCCTCCGGTCCCCAATCTTTCCCAGCATCAGGGTCTTTTCCAATGAGTCAGCTCTTAGCATGAGGTGGCCAAAGTACTGGAGTTTCAGCTTCAGCATCAGTCCTTTCAATGAACACCCAGGACTGATCTCCTTTAGGATGGGCAGGTTGGCTCTCCTTGCAGTCCAAGGGACTCTCAAGAGTCTTCTCCAGCACCACAGTTCAAAAGCATCAATTCTTCAGTGCTCAGCTTTCTTCACAGTCCAACTCTCACATCCATACATGACCACTGGAAAAACCATAGCCTTGACTAGATGGACCTTTGTTCACAAAGTAATGTCTCTGCTTTTTAATATGCTATCCAGGTGGGTCATAACTTTCCTTCCAAGGAGTAAGCGTCTTTTAATTTCATGGATGCAATCACCATCTGCAGTGATTTTGGAGCCCCAAAAAAATAAAGTCAGCCATTGTTTCCACTGTTTCCCCATCTATTTCC
Organism: Cervus canadensis; assembly: GCF_019320065.1. Taxonomy (NCBI): domain Eukaryota; kingdom Metazoa; phylum Chordata; class Mammalia; order Artiodactyla; family Cervidae; genus Cervus; species Cervus canadensis. Next base: position 32,917,996 of record NC_057389.1, read on the forward strand.
CATGAGGTGATGGGACCAGATGCCATGATTTTAGTTGACATAGACAGTTGCAAATATTTCCTACAGAAAAAATAATAATCAAGTTCTTTGCATTTTTTTTTCTCTCTTGTCTTTTAAAATCCTTTGAAATTGAACCAATCTACCACTCCAGGACCATTCTAGCCATTACCCTATGGATTGTTGATTTCATCTTCATATTCACCTCATGGTTTCACAGACATAATAGTCTGCCAACATGTTATTTTCCTCATGGCTCAGCAACACATACCTACCCTTACCTGATTTCTGAGTTTTTCATGGTGTGACACTAGGGCAAAGACTCAATGAAATTTTTTGTCATGTTCTCACTTTCATGATCACTCCTTCTGAGTGCCTGTAACCTTTACTGTCTGTAAAATAGACCTGTCACCTATTATATATTTTGTAGAGCATTCACATTAGAAATATGATCTGGGATAAGTTATTTATACTCTCTGCTTCATTTTCTTCATGTATAAAATGAGACAAATAATTGTATATACTTCATGCTGAGCTGGAAATTAAATGAGCTAAAAATTGTAAAGTGCTAAGCTAGGGCTGGATGCATAGAAACACTAAGTGTTATTATTACAATGGTAACATTTTATTCTAGAGCATTCTATTTTGATAGAGTGTATCAAGAAGAAGAATCATGAGATTAACTATTAATTTGAATTAGAAAGTGTCTTTAGGAGCAAATGTACTAGACTCTTGATTTATGCCAATTCAAGTATCTGATTTCTATGTATTATCTAACTAATAATATATACCACATACTAAATAAAGTTATTGATATTTCTCCCGGCAATCTTGATTCCAGCTTGTTGTTCCTCCAGCCCAGCGTTTCTCATGATGTACTCTGCATATAAGTTAAATAAGCAGGGTGACAATATACAGCCTTGACGTACTCCTTTTCCTATTTGAAACCAGTCTGTTGTTCCATGTCCAGTTCTAACTGTTGCTTCCTTACCTACATACAGATTTCTCAAGAGGCAGGTCAGGTGGTCTGGTATTCCTATCTCTTTCAGAATTTTCCACAGTTTATTGTGATCCACACAGTCGAAGGCTTTGATGTAGTCAATAAAGCAGAAATAGATGTTTTTCTGGACATCTCTTGCTTTTTCCATATTCCATCAGATGTTGGCAATTTGATCTCTGGTTCCTCTGCCTTTTCAAAAAGGAGCTTGAGTATCTGGAAATTCTCGGTTCACGTATTGCTAAAACCTGGCTTGGAGAATGTTGAGCATTACTTTACTAGCATATGAGATGAGTGCAATTGTGCGGTAGTTTGAACATTCTTTGGCATTGCCTTTCTTAGGGACTGGAATGAAAACTGACCTTTTCCAGTCCTGTGGCCGCTGCTGAGTTTTCCAAATTTGCTGGCATATTGAGTGCAGCACTTTCGCAGCAACATCTTTCAGGATTTGAAATAGCTCAGCTGGAATTCCATCACATCTACTAGCTTTGTTCATAGTGATGCTTTCTAAGGCCCACTTGACTTCACATTCCAGGATGTCTGGCTCTAGGTGAGGGATCACACCATTGTGATTATCTGGATCATGAAGATCTTTTTTGTACAGTTCTGATACCACCCTTATGGCAGAAAGTGAAGAGGAACTAAAAAGCCTCTTGATGAAAGTGAAAGAGGAGAGTGAAAAAGTTGGCTTAAAGCTCAACATTCAGAAAACTAAGATCATAGCATATGGTCCCATCACTTCTTGGGAAATAGATGAGGAGACAGTGGAAACAGTGTCAGATTTTTGGGTTCCAAAATCACTGTGGATGGTGACTACAGCCATGAAATTAAGACGCTTACTCCTTGGAAGGAAAGTTATGACCAACCTAGATAGCATATTAAAAAGCAGAGTCATTACTTTGCCAACAAAGGTCCGTCTGGTCAAGGCTATGGTTTGTCCAGTGGTCATGTATGGATATGAGAGCTGGACTGTGAAGAAAGCTAAGCGCTGAAAAATTGACGCTTTTGAACTATGGTGTTGAAGACTCTTGAGAGTCCCTTGAACTGCAAGGAGATCCAACCAGTCCATCCTAAAGGAGATCAGTCCTGGGTGTTCATTGGAAGGACTGATGCTGAAGCTGAAGTACTTTGGCCACCTCGTGCAAAGAGTTGACTCATTGGAAAAGACCCTGATAATGGAAGGGATTGGGAGCAGGAGGAGAAGGGGATGACAGAGGATGAGATGGCTGGATGGCATCACCGACTTGATAGGCATGAGTTTGAGTAAACTCCGGGAGTTGGTGATGGACAGGGAGGCCTGGAGTGCTGCGATTCATGGGGTCACAAAGAGTCGGACAAGACTGAGTGGCTGAACTGAACTGAACTGACTGAAATAAAGTTATATGTTCATGCAAGCTCTATTGAACACTAAAGCTGCAAAAAAACATCATCTGGAATACTCTAATGAATCAATTGCAAATGCACCAATAATTATGCTGAAAGATTTTTAGGGTACATAATTCAACATAAGATAAAAATATGATAAATATTACTAACATATCATTTGATTAGCATAATATATTTAAGCTATAAAGTTTAGAATAATTTTATAGGGAAAAATGTCAAAATCTTATCAGAAAAAAAAATTTAGAGCATATGTTCTGTGCTATAAATTATTTCTGGGCATTGCCTTAAAGTGGGAAACTCTGGATTTTAGTCTTTAAATTCTATAACCATGAAAAAGTCACAACTTCCCTGAACCAGTTATTTGTAGACTATATTGTTTAATTTCCCTCTATATCATTGGTGTATAAGCTATTTGAGAGTCAGAGTCATTTGTTTGTTTATTCATTTATTTAGTAATCAATCTTTTATTCATTAATGTAGCTTGCATACATTCATTCATTCATTCATCTCCAATGAATCCCAAGCATCTCATTGAGTGCTGAATAATATCTTTTAAATGAATGATGAATGACCTCATTTTTTTATATTTTCAATAGTAGAGATAGAGTAAATAATCTCTAAGTTCCATAACTGTTAAATATTATAATATAATTTTTTAAATGTTTTACCAATGATGCACAAGGAAGAAAAACAGAAATTCTTCTATATTCTTTCATTCTTCTCTGAAAACATATTTTGAATTTCATGAGAAGATTTACATGAGTCTGTCCACTCTACTGAGACAGAAGCAGAACTAGTTTAATGCATGGATTATACAATTTTCAACTACAGAGTGAAAGGTATCATAATTATAATTATTAATATCAAAATAATATCAGCCATATATTATTCACTCCTGAGTACCCAAACCATTTTAGGTGACTTATTCACTTAAGTTATATTTAATTATTACAACCAGTCTCTAGTATTGGAATGGTAACATACAACTATAAAATGGAGCACAGTATGAGTGATAACTTCCTTGATTTTGCTCTGTGGTGACAACTGGGATTCTAAACCAAACTGCTTTGAATGCAAAGATCAGACTCATTCTGTATTGAACAATCTTTAATACTAATTGTGAATGAATTGAAAATAATAAAGGTTTGCTTTCTATTTATAGTACAGATCTCCATGATCCTCTATAAGTAAATATCAAAGTCACCAACCTAGGATGCTAAGTCAGAGGGGACCTGAAACAAATTTTTAAACCTGTTTTGCATACTGATCTGCATCTTCACAAATGAAATGATTGTTACTCAATGGCAGTTAATATAGGAGAACTTTTTTTCTTAAAAACTAGTAGAAAATGCAAATGACAAATGGGTAGAAATAAGGGGAAGAACCCTACATTTGAATTAAATATCATATGCCTTGACCTCTACTTTAAGTATCTTTGCTTCTTAATTTAATACAGCTTTAAAATTTGAATACACAGTGGATTAAATAAAAGTATAAGATTATTTTTTTCACATATCACATATGTTTTGTTTTTAAAAGTCTTATATTTTATCTAAAGATTGATTAATTTCCTTTAACTTCCTTTTCCTGTCCAACCTTACATGAGCCTTTTGAACATTTCCAAGTATTTTTCACCTCTTAGAACCAAGTCCTGATCATATGTATCACTTTCTGATGATTCCATTTGAGGAGTCTAGTCTATACTTGACTTAGGTTCAGAAACAGAAAGTAGAAGTAGAAATGACTCTTACAGTTCAATTAAGCCATAACTTCCAACCAGTTTCTTTTCCAAAATGAAAACTTGCATGATATATCTAAAACTTAGGTCAGTTCTCAGCAGGGCCCATGTCTCTAACTTCTTACTCTGAAATTATTTACACCATATCCTGCTTAGGAGATCCAAGAAGTTTCCTTTTGTAGCATTATAGAGAACTTCCCAAGAGTCTTAAAGGATCACTGAAGCTGCTATGGACATCCTCAGTGGTATTAAAATATATATTGATTCACAATATTATCTTGGGTATTTATTTTTTTATGGTTAAGATTATATTGGTGCAATTTTCTACAATAATACACTTTTGTTAACCAATATAAATGTGCATTTATTTTAATGCTACAAATAATTTGTTCAACTCATTTTATGGTTTATGGTGTATTATAATTATATTCTGTGAAGTCTCTGAATAGTAAAATAGTTTAACTATTTTCACTTTCTAATTTTTTTCATGTAATAATTAGCTGCTTGAGATTCTGTCATCAAGCAAATAATCATAATTACAAATAAATTTTATTTCATTTAATATTCAATGCTATTAATTTTACATGAGCTATAAAAATTAAAAAAAAATAAAATTATGTAACTATAGATCACATTTTTCTGCACAATTTTGACTTTTTTTCCAATGGTAATAGCAATTTCTAAACTTTATGTCTTCTGGATGTTAACTGGTTTATGACTAGAACTCTGTGGTGGACGACATTAAGGTATCTTCCAATGATTTCTGCTTGCCTTTCTTATGCTTTGCATAAAACCGTCTCCTTGAGTGTGAGTAGAAACTATGACTTGTTTCTGACTTTCAGTTCAGTTCAGTTCAGTCGCTCAGTCATGGCCCACTCTTTGCGACCCCATGAATCTCAGCACGCCAGGCCTCCCTGTCCATCACCAACTCCCGGAATTTACTCAAACTCATGTCAATCGAGTCGGTGATGCCATCCAGCCATCTCACCCTCTGTCGTTCCCTTCTCCTCCTGCCCCCAACCCCTCCCAGAATCAGGGTCTTTTCCAATGAGTCAACTCTTCGCATGAGGTGGTCAAAGTACTGGAGTTTCAGCTTCAGCATCAGCAAAACTGATGAGGTGTCTTCCCTTGATCATGTTAAACTACTGAAGATGTATTACTAGAATTTCTCTCATTCTCTGTAGCTGCTTTCAAATAGTCAAGTTGCCTTCAACCCTAAAGCTAAAAAGAGACACACTCTGCCAACAATCTCAAAGAGGTTAGAAATGGATCCTTCCCAGCTCAGTTCTCCAGCCACAGCCATGAACTTGGTTGCAGCCTTGTAAAGGATCATAGCTATGGAGTTGGGACTCTGTAAAATATTTAGCCTCTAAATTACTACTGAATGGCTTAGATTATTATTTGAAAATCAATGCTTATTGTATAAAAATTGTTGAAAGAATTGGAAATTCTTCTGCAATCAGAGATGAGCAGGAAAAAAGATACCATTTTTAGGAATCTAGACTTTATTAGTTTGTCTTTTTCAGTCTAGAATAAAGCTTTCTTACTAATTGAATTTAATTTTGACACTTTTTAGCACCTAAAATCACTTATTATTGCAATAGTTTTTAATCGTACCTATAATATTATGGCTAATACTTAAATATTGGGCTTGGGGGACTTTTAAAACAATTATATAATAAAATACTGCGATAATTATTCAGATAGAGAAAGACTAAGGGTAGGAGAGAGAGAGAACAGAATATCCTACAATACTACATCACACATGGAAACTTACCTCATAACCTACAGAGAAGAAAATGGAAGGAAGAGGGGATTAATATTTAATGAGCCTAGCATTGTGTTAGACCTTTATATACTCAAGCTAATACTGTTAGCCTTGAATCAATATTTGATAGTAAAAAAGAAGTGAATGATTTCCATGTAAAGATTTAGAAGTAATCACTTTTCATTCTTACAACAATGAAAAAGTTGAGTAAACTGAAATCAATGACTTTTCTCAGATCCAATGAGAAGGGAAGGCAGTGAGCAAATCTTTAGTCTGAAATCTAGAATAGCAGTTGAAGCCAAAGTACCATAGCCAAGATCTGGTTACCTGGAGCAGAATTTGCTGCGTCCTTAACTTAGCTATTTTGACAAACCGCTGCAGGCTAAGTATCAAATAGTAAAGGTAGAGTCTGGGACACACAATTGTAGGGAATCCCCTAACTGCCTTTCTTGAGATAAACAAAATAGTTTACCTCAAAGAACCCCAACTTTTTATTGTTCTCACAATAAAAAGGTAAGGGGTAAAAAAGCTTTGAAGCTCTGGAGGGTAGAGAACAAAAGTAACTATTTAGAATCAGAGATTGGGATTAATATACATACAGAACTATGTATAAAGTGAAAGAGGAGAGTGAAAAAGTTGGCTTAAAGCTCAACATCCAGAAAACTAAGATCATGGTATCTGGTCCCACCACTTCATGGGAAATAGATGGGGAAACAGTGGAAACAGGGTCAGACTTTATTATTTTGGGCTCCCAAATCACTGCAGATGGTGATTGCAGCCATGAAATTAAAAGGCACTACTCCTTGGAAGGAACATTATGACCAACCTAGACAGCATATTAAAAAGCAGAGACATTACTTTGCCAACAAAGGTCTATCTAGTCAAGGCTATGGTTTTTCCAGTGGTCATTTATGGATGTGAGAGTTGGACTGTGAAGATAGCTGAGCACTGAAGAATTGATGCTTTTGAACTGTGGTGTTGGAGAAGACTCTTGAGATTCCCTTGGACTGCAAGGAGATCTGGAAGGACTGGAAGGACTGATGCTGAAGCTGAAACTCCAGTACTTTGGCCACCTCATGCGAAAAGTTGACTCGTTGGAAAAGACCCTGATGCTGGGAGGGATTTGAGGCAGGAGGAGAAGAGGACGGCAGAGGATCAGGTGGTTGGATGGCATCACCAACTCGATGGACATGAGTTTGAGTAAACTCCAGGAGTTGGTGATGGACAGGGAGGCCTGGAGTGCTGAGATTCATGGGGTTGCAAAGAGTCGGACATGACTGAGCAACTGAACTGAACTGAACAATGTATAAAATAGATAACTAATGAGAACATCCTGGAGAAAGAAATGGCAACCCACTCCAGTATTCTTGCCTGGAGATTCCCATGGACAGAGGAGCCTTGAAGGCTACAGTCCATGGGGTTGCAAGAGTAGGATGCAACTTAACAACTAAACCACCACAATGAGAACATGTAGAGTACAGGAAATTCTACTCAGTGCTCTGTGGTGACTTAAATGGAAAGGAAACCCAATAATGAGGGGAAATATGTAATACATATGGTTGACTATGGTTTTTCCAGTAGTCGTGTATGGATGCGAGAGTTGGACCATAAACAAAGCTGAGTGCTGAAGAATTGATGCTTTTGAACTGTGGTGTTGGAGAAGACTCTCAAGAGTTGCTTGGACTGCAAGGAGATCAAACAACTCAATCCTAAAGGAAATCAACCCTGAATATTTATTGTAAGGGCTGATGTTGGAGCTGAAGCCCCAGTACTTTGGCCACTTGAGGTAAAGAACTAACTCTTTAGAAAAGACCCTGATGCTGGGAAAAGACTGAAGGCAGGAGGAGAAGGGGATGACAGAGGATGAGATTGTTGGATGACATCACTGAATCAATGGATATGAGTTTGAACAATCTCCAGGAGTTGGTGATGGACAGGGAAGCCTGGCGTGTTGCAGCCCATGGGTTCGCAAAGAGTGGGCCATGACTGAACTGAACTGAACCAAAGATTGATTCAATTTTCTGTACAAGCAGACAATAATACAACACTTTTTAGAAACTATACTCCAATAAAATATATGTATACACATACATATGTATATATATAACATTTCATATAACAAGGCTTAATCTTTGCTAAAAAAGGTTTTACCAGGTTGTTGTCTAAGCTGTGGGAAGGGACTTTCTCCCCAAATAGTTCTCATAGTCTCTTCACTTAAGTGGGAAAGAAAACTAAGTAACACTCATGCAGGTCACTCATGAACAAGGAACACAGGCCTATTAAAAGGCTGAGATTTAATCATAAAATTATAAAGTGAATCCCCTCCTGTACGCTCTACATTAAAACAAAAGAACTCCAAATCAGTAGGAGTGATTAAAGCTGAGAGATCTGTAAGACAATGACTCTAATAATGAGTTCTTATGGAAACCCAAAGAAAATAGGACAAACAAAATATCAAAACACTAAAGAAATGTAGAAATTAAAAACACTACAACAAAAAGAAAGAATTTTTTTGGGGGGGGCTTATCAGTAGAACTGGACATGGCACAAGAATAACTGAGCTTTAATATAGGTCAATAAAAGCATTCAATCTGAAATGCAAAGAGAAAAAATAGCAATTGAAAAAAAAGGAACATTCAAAACAATTTCAAAAGCTGTAAGATACATGATTGAAAGAACAGAAAGAGTAAAAAGAGGGAATAGGGAAGAAGAAATATTTGAAAAAAAATAATAACTGAAAATGTTCCAAAATAAATACCAGATAACCACATATCTATAAAGCTCAAAAAACATCAAACAGGATAATGACCAAATATACCTATATCTAGGCATATACTCAAAATGTAGACAAACTGACAAAATTAAAATTAAAATATTGAAAGAATCCATGGACAAACATTCTCCCTATAGAGGAAAGTGGTAAAAATCACAGTGGACTCCTTGTTACAAGCCATGCAAGAATAGAGTAGAGTAAAACATATGTGTTGAAAGAAAATAAAGATAAATTTAGAATTCTAAATCTTTTAAAAGTGAAAGAGATATAAGACATTCTCAAATAAACCAAAAAATTATAGAAATTCATTGACAGCAGAACTACCCTCTATGAAGTGTTTAAAGAAGTTCATAGGGAGTAGAAAATTGATGTAAGTCTAAAACTTAGATCTACATAAAGAATGGAAGAGCATCAAAGAAGTAATAAATAGATAAATAACTGAAATAAATTATCATTCTTAATAATCTAAAAGAAAATTGTTGAAAGTAATATTAATAATGTGTTTAATGATTATGGCATAGGGATAAGTGAAATGAATCACAGCAAGGTTATAAGAGACAGAAAGGAGAAATTGAATATGCTCTTTTATAAGTTACCTGTGCTACATGTGAAGCAATATAGTGTCATTAAAGAGGGTTGTGAATTAGTTAAAAATATATATTATAATTTCTAGAGAAATCACTATTATTTTAAGAAACACAATTAATATGTCAATAGAGAAGATAAATGGAATTATATAAAATGCTCAGTTAAAACCTAAGAAAGGACAAAAAAGGGGAGGCAGGAATCAAAGGACAAGCAGAATAAGTAGAAAACCATTATTAAACACAAATATATCAAGAATTTCTTTAAATGTGAATGGCCACATATGCTAATTAAAGATAGAAATTCCAGAGTGAGCTATCAAGCCACAAATGATTCAGATAAATTTTAAATGCTTTGTGCAAAGTGAAAGGGGCTTCTCTGTGGCTCAGCTGGTAAGAGAATCTGTCTGCAATGTGGGAGACCTGGGTTCGATCTCTGGGTTGGGAAAATCCCCTGGAGAAGTGAAAGGCTACTCACTCCAATATTCTGGCCTAGAGATTCCACGGACTATATAGTCCATGGGTTCTCAAACATTGGACACGACTGGATGAAGCTAGTGTGAAAAGGCTACATAATGTATGATTATACAATACTATGGGAAAGGCAAGACTATAGAGAGTGTAAAAAAAGATCAGTGGTTGATAGAAGATGCAACAAAAGAGGAGGGTTGAATAGGTGAAGAACAGGGTATTTTTTAGGCTAGTGAAACTGTTTTGTATGAGACTATGATGGTGGATACCATACATTTGTCAAAATACACCAAACTTTATAGCACAAAGATTTGAATCTTAATATATGCAACATTTAAAAAACCATTTAGGATGTCAAGTGTTCCAAGGAGGCAATGATGACTATAACAAAAGAATCTAACTCCATTAAAATTGTATGAAACTATCTCACTTAAGTAGGGGAGGAAAAGGTGCTGACTCAAATAACTTAAAAAGTAGAGCCTGTAAAACTAAGGGCAAAAAAAAAAAATGCATTAAGTAGAGTCTATATATATATATATTTTTTCTACTAGGGGTACAAGGTTTATAATTCTGACATTGCTATGTATGTATACTAAAGAGAAAAGTGAAAAGTGCAAGTGAAAGTCACTCAGTCATGTCCGACTCTGTGACCATGGGGTGGAATTCTCCAGGCCAGAATACTGGAGTGGGTAGCCTTTCCCTTCTCCAGGAGATCTTCCCAACCCAGGGATTAAATCCAGGTCTCCCGCATTGCAGGTGGGTTTTTTACCAGCTGAGTCACAAGGGAAGCCCAAGAATACTGGAGTGGGTAGCCTATCCCTTCTCCAGTGGATCTTCCTGACCCAGGAATCGAACCAGAGTCTCCTGCATTTCAGGTGAATTCTTTACCAAGTGAGCTATCAGGGAAGCCCAGAAATATAATCCCAAGAAATATACTTGCCTCTTCTCAAGAAGTAGAGTATAAACCTTCAGACTTAAGTGTTGGCTCCTCATAGTGACTTCTTTCCAAAAAGTGCAGTGTGCAAGCGGGGGAAAAGAGTAATTTCATAGTAGAGAAACCTGACAAACACTACCAGTTATTCAAGATAATCAAGGTTAGTATCAACAGTGATGTCATGTTGATAATATGCACCCTGATGTAACATGATGAAAATGGCACTTTCTCTCTGTGATCTTCCTACCCAAAACTCACAATCTCACTTTAATCACAAAAATACTCTCAGACATATCCAAAAAAGTATTTCCTACAAAATACCTGACCAGTGCTCCTCAAAACCACCACATTGACAAAATTAAGGGAAATCTGAGAAACCATCACAGTCAAGAGGAACCCTAAAATATATAGCTAAATGTAATGTAGTATCCTGGATGAAATATTTAGATGGAAAATATAACATCAGGTAAAATTAAGGAAATATGAATAAACTTCCATTAATAATACGGTATCAATATTGGTCCAATAACTGTAACAAATGTACCTTAGAAATGTAAAATTCTATAAGAGAAAATGGCTGTAGAGTATGAGAACTCTTTACTGTCTTCAAAAGTTTTCCTAAGTCTAAAATTATTTTAAAGGAAAAAAGCTTACTGAGGAGAAAAAAAAAAATGTGGTGTTTCCAGGATTTTCAAAATAAAGAAATACACTTGCCTTTTTAAGGATATAAATAAATGAGGACTCAATACAGCAGAATCGTTAAACAATCACTTTTGCTACCTCAGAAAGAGTGTGTTTGAATCCTTATTCTAAAACTTAAAATATATCTTAGCTTGTGAAGTCGCTCAGTCACATCTGACTCTTTGCGACCCTATGGACTGTATGTAGCCTACCAGGCTCCTCCGTCCATGGGATTTTCTGGGCAAGGGTACTGGAGTGGGGTGCCATTTTCTTCTCCAGGGGATCATCCCGACCCAGGGATTAAACCCAGGTCTCCCGCATTACGGGCAGATGCTTTACCATCTGAGTCACTAGTGAAGCCATATATTAGCTTAAATGCTTATAAATACGAAATGTGTGTGATATATATATATATATTTTAACCAGACTGCATGGTTTGTGGGATCTTAGTCCCCTGATTGAACTCAGACCCTCGCAGTAAGATCTCAGAATTAACCACTGGACTGAGAAAGAATTTCCTGTGTTATATTAATTTAACCAGGATGCTTACATTGAGTAGCTCAGAAAATAATTATGCACTGAGACCTTGAAGGGAAAGCATGCTTTCTAGAATGAGATTAGATTACCTAATTTGATATTACAAACAAGATAGAGGTTAGTAATTTGAATACCAGTTAGTGTATTTATTTGTGTGGTGTATTTATGTGTGTGGTTTATTTGTACATGTAGAGGTACATGGTTGTATATAAAACAAGGGTAGTATAGAAATGAAGGAACAGAATAGCTGGCTTCAATAGTGCTTATCACCTAGTATGTGAAGAGGATGACCTGAATAAGAACTAGTGTATCTATTATGATCTATAAAACTGTGTTAGCTGAGAACCATTAAAATCATCCAGTCGATTGATTTTGTGGTATAACATGTTCATCAGGACAACTTCAGATTATTTTCAGAACTTCCATGTACATTTATACAAAGACAAGAATAAAACCGGAGTCACATCACACCTTTATTCTAAAAGTCTCTACTTAAAACTAATGAGTAGGTGTCATTTGTATGCATCTAATTTTGATCATAGTTAACATGTATCATTCTTGAGGTTGATCTACTTGTATTCTGGGACTTTTCGAAATGATATTCAACCTTTTTGCAACTGCAGCTTCATTCTTCAATCATTCAAATGAAGAAACATTTCTTGATTCATTTAAATCTTTAATAAGCTATTTGTATTGTAAGTTTAAATATCACTATGAGTGTTACTAATATCAGTATAATATTAGTAAGTGGAAATATCTGTTTCAGAGTTACTTGATTTATATGTCACGCACATATCACATGACGATTCTCTCAATTTACTCAAGGACTTAAACATAAAATCATATGAAATAAACAGATTCAGAGGCATTTGAGAGGGAAATTTGGTATGTTCTTTAGTTTGCAGATATTCGTCTACAGTAACGTATTTTCTAGGCTAACTCCCAGTCCACTGCTTTAGTTTAAATATATTGAGAGGAAAATGTTCAGTGGCATTTAATTATATATGATGGCTTTAAAGGGAAAGAAAGCTGAAGAAAAACATTCAAGGCTCTCTTAAGGAGTCTAATACAGTAGTTATGACACAGGCTTTCACCCAGATGGGTGTAAATTGAAGCTCCAGCTACACTTATTACTTGCTGATGTTAAGCAAGTTTTTCTACATTTTGTTTTGATGCCTCTTCTTTATTTCTTATTAAGGAGGGACAATAATACTATCTTTATGATTGTAGCTTATTTCACAGCCAGTTCTCCATAATTTTTTATTATCATCTTATTAGTTTCCTTTGTTAGTATTATCATTAAGATAATAGATATTACTTTGCCTTGCTGCAAGCATAAAATTTGGTTCACTGATTGGAGAGAGGGAAGGCA